>NC_082710.1:1857857-2477142 GCF_030144855.1 Hypanus sabinus
CAGGGAAGTGTGCTTGGCCCACTGCTCTACTCTCTCATGACTATGTGGGTAGGCACAGCTCAAATAGCATCTATAAACTTGCTGAAGATAAAACCATTGTTGGCAGAGTTTTAGAAGGTGGCAAAAGGGCATGCAGGAGAGAGATGTACAGTCAGTTGAGTGGCGCTGCAGCAACAACCTTGCACTCAGTGTTACAAAATGAAAGAGTTTACTGTGGACTTCAGGAAGGGTAAGACAAGGGAGCACTAACCAATCCTCGTAGGAGGATCAGGAACTGGCAATCAACCCCCAAATCCTTCCTCCTGCATAAAAACGGCAAAACGGATCAGGCACATTGACCCACAAATCCTCCACTCTGCACAAGAAAACAAACAAAACAGATCAGGCACACTGACCCCCAAACCTCCCTCCCTACACAAAAAAATGAGAAGATTGAATGAGAAAACAGAATATAAAAACTATAACACTGAAAAAAGATTTTATTGTACATGTCCGCATCCAAAACCCAGCAAGTCCTGGGCAACGTTCTCCTCAGCAGAAGGCTCTCCCTCTCTGGTACTGTAGAAGAGCATTCAAAAGACAGGCAGCAGGTGCTCACCCTCTGTACTCACTTCGATGCTTGAATTGCCTTGTTGCTTTAGTCAGTGAAATGGAGCCAAACATTGGCTTGCGTCCTGTTCTGCTACTTGCCTACTGGGAGGTTGCGCATGTTGTCTCTGCCTTTTGGAGACTGCAGAGCACTGGAACACAGACAGACAGACATACTTTACTGATCTCAAGGGAAATTGGGTTTCATTACAGTCACACCAATCAAGAATAGTGTAGAAATACAGCAATATAAAACCATAAATAATTGAATAATAATAAGTAAATTATGCCAAGTGGAAATAAGTTCAGGACCAGCCTATTGGCTCAGGGTGTCTGACACTCCAAGGGAGGAGTTGTAAAGTTTGATGGCCACAGGCAGGAATGACTTCCTCAGTGTTGCATCTCGGTGGAATGAGTCTCTGGCTGAATGTGTTCCTGTGCCTAACCAGTACATTATGGGGTGGATGGGAGACATTGTCCAAGATGGCATGCAACTTGGACAGCATCCTCTTTTCAGACACCACCGTCAGAGAGTCCAGTTCCATCCCCACAACATCACTGGCCTTACGAATGAGTTTGTTGATTCTGTTGGTGCCTGCTACCCTCAGCCTGCTGTCCCAGCACACAACAGTAAACATGATAGCACTGACCACCACAGATTTGTAGAACATCATCAGCATCGTCAGGCAGATGTTAAAGGACCTCAGTCTCCTCAGGAAGTAGAGACGGCTCTGACCCTTCTTGTAGACAGCCTCAGTGTTCTTTGACCAGTCCAATTTATTGTCAATTCTTATCCCCAGGTATTTGTAATCCTCCACCATGTCCACACTGACCCCTTGGATGGAAACGGGTCATCGGTGCCTTAGCCTTCCTCAGGTCCACCACCAGCTCCTTAGTCTTTTCCACATTAAGCTGCAGATGATTTTGCTCGTACCATGTGAGAAAGTTTCCCACCGTAGCCCTGTATTCAGCCTCATCTCCCTTATTGATGCATCCAATTATGGCAGAGTCATCAGAAAACTTCTGAAGATGGCAAGACTCTTTGCAGTAGTTGAAGTCGGAGGTGTAGATGGTGAAGAGAAAGGGAGACAGGACAGTCCCCTGTGGAGCCCCAGTGCTGCTGACCATTCTGTCTGACACACAGTGTTGCAAGTGCACATACTGTGGTCTGCCAGTCAGGTAATCAATAATCTATGACACCAGGGAAGCATCCACCTGCATCACTGTCAGCTTCTCACCCAGCAGAGCAGGGCAGATGGTATTGAACGCACTGGAGAAGTCAAAAAACATGACCCTCACAGTGCTCACCGTCTTGTCCAGGTGAGCGTAGACACGGTTCAGCAGGTGTTTGTTTCAACACCCAAACAATCTCCAAACTTCTGCACTCGCCTAGATGTTTCAGTCGCCATCAATGCTTTAATCAGTGAACAATAGAAGCTATACTCAGTGAAGGGGTCAAATTTTGGCTCATGTGCCATCTCGCTACGAGGTTCACTCATGCTGCCTCTGCTTTCTGGAATCTCTGGCGACCATTGAGGCAGCATTAAGAAGAGGGACGCTTCACGTCTTAATAAGCTGGTAAGGAAGGTGGGCTGTGTCGTGGGCACAGAACTGGAGAGTATGAAATCGGTGGCAGAGCGGAGGGCGCTGAGTAGGCTACGGTCAATCATGGAAAACCCTGAACATCCTCTGCACAGCACCATCCAGAGACAGAGAAGCAGCTTCAGCGGCAGGGTGCTGTCAATGCAGTGCTCCTCAGACAGGATGAAGAGATCATTACTTCCCAACGCCATTCGGCTCTACAATTCAACCACCAGGGGCAAGACATGTTAAAGTGCCGGGGTTAGGACTGAGCTTAAGTTACCACTCAATGCACTTTAGTGAACTATTTAAGAACTTTTTAAAAGCTATTTATTAATGCTTTTTGGGAGGGTGATTTTAGATGCATATCATATTTATACTGAGTTAAATACTGTATGTAATTAGTTTTGCTACAATAAGTGTACGGGACACTGGAAAAATGTTGAATTTCCCCTTGGGGATGAATAAAGTATCTATCTATCTATCTATCTATCTATCTATCTATCTATCTATCTATCTATCTATCTATCTATCTATCTATCTATCTATCTATCTATCTATCTATCTATCTATCTATCTATCTATCTATCTATCTATCTATCTATCTATCTATCTATCTATCTATCTATCTATCTATCTATCTATCTATCTATCTATCTATCTATCTATCTATCTATCTATCTATCTATCTATCTATCTATCTATCTATCTATCTATCTATCTATCTATCTATCTATCTATCATTGAAGCACCCAAACGATCTCCAAACAGCAAAACATTGTCTCCAACAGTTTCAGAATCACATCCAAGACAAGAAACAAATGTTGACATCTTCTGGATAGATCATGTAGATCATGGAACCATAAAAGAGGTGAAAAAGATGGTTCTATGATCTTTCCAGAAGATGTTGACTATAAAGGATCTCTGTACTCGGGCACCATCTTAACTGGAAGTTCCTGAGTGTCAATATCCCTGAGGATTTAACCTTGACACAACAACAAAAGAAGGCAAGACAACTGCTATATTTTATTAACAGTTTGAGGAGGTTTGGTTTGTGAAATGCAACACTTGAAAACTTCAACAAATGTACCATGAAAAGCATTCTGGCTGGCTGCATCACGGTCTGGAATGGGGGGCAGGGTTGCTGTACCAGATCAAAATAAGTTAGAACCATAGAACATTACAGCACAGAAACAGACTTCTTGGCTGTGCCGAACCATTTTTCTGCCCAGTCCCACTGACCTGCACCTGGGCCATATCCCTCCAAACCCCTCTCATCCATATACCTGTCCAAGTTTTTCTTAGGTGTCAAAAGTGAGCCCGCATTCACCACTTCATCTGGCAGCTGATTCCACACTCCCACCACTCTCTGCGTGAAGAAGCACCCCCTAATGTTCCCTTTAAACTTTTCCCCCTTCACCCTTAACCCATGACCTCTGGTTTTTTTCTCCCCTGGCCTCAGTGGAAAAAGCCTGCTTGCATTCACTCTATCTATACCCATCATAACTTAATACACTTCATTCTTACATTTATACACCTCAAATCTCCCCTCATTCTTGTGCGCTCCAGGGAATAAAGTCATAACCTATTTAGCCTTTCTCTGTAACTCAGTTTCTCAAGACCCGGCAACATCCTTGTAAACCTTCTCTGCACTCTTTCAACCTTATTAATATCCTTCCTGTAATTAGGTGACGAAAACTGCACACAATACTACAAATTCGGTCTCACCAATGTCTTATACAACCTCACCATTACATTCCAATTCTTATACTCAATACTTTGATTTATAAAGGCCAATGTACCAAAAGCTCTCTTTACAACCCTATCCACTTGTGACGCCACTTTTAGGGAATTATGTATCAGTACTCCCAGATCCCTCTGTTCTACTGCACTCCTCAGTGTCCTACCATTTACCTCGTATCATCTACCTTGGTTTGACCTTCCAAAGTGCAATACCTCACACTTGTCTGCATTAAACTCCATCTGCCATTTTTCAGCTCATTCCTCCAACTGATCCAAATCCCTCTGCAAGCTTTGAAAACCTTCCTCACTGTCCACTACACCTCCAATCTTTGTATCATCAGCAAATTTACTGATCCAATTTACCACATTATCATCCAGATCATTGATATAGATGACAAATAACAATGGACCCAGCACTGATCCCTGTGGCACACCACTAGTCACAGGTCTCCACTCAGAGTAGCAATCCTCCACTACCACTCTCTGGCTTCTTCCATTGAGCCAATGTCTAATCCAATTTACTACCTTTCCATGTATACCTAGCAACTGAATCTTCCTAACTAACCTCCCATGCGGGACCTTGTCAAAGGCCTTACTAAAGTCCATGTATACAACATCCACTGCCTTCCCTTCATCCACTTTCCTGGTAACTTCCTCGAAAAACTAATAGATTGGTTAAACATGACCTACCATGCACAAAGCCATGCTGACTGTTTCTAATAAGTCCCTGTCTATCCAAATACTTGTAGATCCTTTCTCTTAGTATTTCTTCCAATAATTTACCTACTACCGATGTCAAACTTACCAGCCTATAATTTCCTGGCTTACTTTTTGAGCCTTTTTTAAACAACGGAACTACATGAGCTATCCTCCAATCCTGACCTGTGGATATCGACATTTTAAATATTTCTGCCAGGACCCCAGCAATTTCAACACTAGTCTCCTTCAAGGTCCGAGGGAATACCCTGTCAGGTCCTGGGAATTTATCTACTCTGATTTGCCTTAAGACAGCAAGGACCTCCTCTTCTTCAATCTGTATAAGTTCCATGACTTCCCTACTTGTTTGCCTTGTTTCCATAGACTCCATTCCAGTTTCCTTAGTAAATGCAGATGCAAAAAACCCATTTAATATCTCTCCCATTTCTTTTGGTTCCATACATAGCTGACCACTCTGATCTTCAAGAGGACCAATTTTATCCCTTACTATCCTTTTGCTCTTAACATACCTGTAGAAGCTCTTAGGATTATCCTTCACCCTGACTGCCAAAGCAACCTCATGTCTTCTTTTAGCCCTCCTGATTTCTTTCTTAAGTATTTTCTTACTCTTTTTATACTCCTCAAGCATCTTATTTCCTCCCTGTTGCCTGTACATGTTATACATATCTCTCTTCTTCTTTATCAGAGTTCCAATATCCCTCGAGAACCAAGGTTCCTTATTCTTATTCACTTTGCCTTTAACCCTGACAGGAACATACAAACTCTGCAATCTCAAAATTTCTCTTTTGAAGGCCTCCCACTTACCAATCACATCCTTGCCAGAGAACCACCTGTCCCAATCCACACTTTTTAGATCCTTTCTCATTTCTTCAAATTTGGCCTTTTTCCAGTTTAGAACTTCAACCCAAGGACCAGATCTATCTTTATCCATGATCAAGTTGAAACTAATGGTGTTATGATCACTGGAACCAAAGTGTTCCCCTACACACACTTCTGTCACCTGCTCTAACTCATTTCCTAAGAGGAGATCTAATATTGCATCCTCCCAAGTTGGTACATCTATATATTGATCTAGAAAAATTTCCTGAAGACATTTCACAAACTCTAACCCATCTAGACCTTGAACAGTATGGGAGTCCCAATCAATGTGTGGAAAATTAAAATCTCCTACAATCACAACTTTCTGTCTCTTGCAGTTATCTGTTATCTCTCTGCAGATTTGCTCCTCCAATTCTTGCTGACTATTGGGTGGTCTATAATACAACCCTATTAATGTGGTCATACCTTTCCTGTTTCTCAGCTCCACCCATGTGGCCTCAGTAGACAAGCCCTCTAATCTGTCCTGCCGAAGCACTGCAGTAATATTTTCCCTGACTAGCAAAGCCACCTCCCCACCCTTCATCCCTCTGCCTCTATCACGTCTGAAACATCGGAACCCTGGAACATTGAGCTGCCCGTCCTGCTCCTCCTGTAGCCAAGTTTCAATAATGACTATGATGTCATAATTCCATGTGTCAATCCAGGCCCTCAGCTCTTCTGCCTTTCCCACAATACTCCTTGCATTGAAATATACACACCTCAGAAGATTAGTACCACCACACACAACCTTACTATTTGTGACTTTGCATGAACTGCTAACATCATTTATTTTCTCCTCCATTCCACTATCTACTCTGGCACTCTGGTTCCCATCCCCCTGCATATCTAGTGTAAGCCCTCCCCAATAACATCAGTAAACCTCCCTGCCAGTATATTGGTCCCCCTGTGGTTCAGGTGTAACCCGTCTCTCTTGTACAGGTCCCACCTGCCCCAGTAGAGGTCCCAATGATCTAGAAATCTGAAACCCTGCCCCCTACACCAGTTTCTCAGCCACATGGTCATCTGCCAGAGCATCCCACTCTTACCCTCACTTGCACATGGCACAGGCAGCAATCCGGAGATTACTACCCTTGAGGTCCTGTTTTTCAACTTCCTACCAAGCTCTCTATACTCACTCTTCAGGACCTCCTGACTCTTTCTATTTATGTCATTGGTACTGAAGTGTATCACAACATATGGCTGCTCACCCTCCCATTTCAGAATGCTGTGCACGTGATCAGAGACATCCCTGACCCTGGCACCCGGGAGGCAACAAACCATCCAGGAGTCTCTGTCACGACCACAGAATCTCCTGTCTGTACCCCTGACTATGGAGTCCCCTATCACTACCACTCTCCTCTTCTTCCACCCTCCCTTCTGCTCTGCAGAACCAGACTCAGTGCCAGAGATCTGGCTGCCACTGCTTGCCCCAGGTAAGCCATCCCCCCTCCAACAGTATCCAAATCGGTATACCTGTTCTGAAGGGGAATGGCCACAGGGGAACCCTGCACTACCTGCCCTTTCCCCTTCCCTCGCCTGACGGTAACCCAATTACCTGTGCCCTGTTCCTTAGGTGTAACTACCTCCTGTAAGCTACTATCTATAATCTGCACAGTCTTCCAAATGATCCGGAGGTCATCCAGCTCCTGCTCCAGTTCCTTAACGTGGTCTGCTAGGAGCTGCAGCTGGATGCACTTCTTGCAGATATCGTTGTCAGGGACACCAGAGTTCTCCCTGACTTCCCACATCCTGCAAGAGGAGCATTCCAACATCCTGCCTGGCATATTCTCTAGTCTGAACAAAAAAAAAAGAAGAAAACAGAAACTTACCGGAATCTATCCTCGCCTGGGCCTGTTTCTCACCGAAGCCTGATTGAGCCTAAGCCATCCCACTCCGACTCAGTCCACTCCAACGATGGCCGC
This sequence comes from Hypanus sabinus, assembly GCF_030144855.1. Classification (NCBI taxonomy): domain Eukaryota; kingdom Metazoa; phylum Chordata; class Chondrichthyes; order Myliobatiformes; family Dasyatidae; genus Hypanus; species Hypanus sabinus. The sequence goes on from NC_082710.1 coordinate 1,865,267, forward strand.
TGTATATGGCGGTCTTTCTTTTAAACCTTGGCACGCTATATCACGCGCCTGCTCACTAGAGCCTCTTTTCCTTGATCAGTTAAAGAAAAGAAAAACAACCTTCCCTCCGCGATTCTTCAGTCTTCCACTCTCAGCCGCTTTCTTCAATTGAAAAGACTGTTGAAAGTTTTTCTCCTCCTTCTAAACCTTGGCGTGCTACGTCATACGGCTGCGCAGTAGAGCCTCTTTCCCCCGAAGTTGCAGAAACTTGTAAAGTTAGTCAGCTCCATCATGGATACCAGCCTCCAGAGTATCAAAGACATCTTCAAAGAGTGGTGCCTTGGGAAGGTGATGTTAATATTAAGGATCCCAACCATCCAGGACATACCCTCTTCACGCTGTTACTGTCGGGAAGGAGATACAGAACCCTGAAGGCACACATTCAGCGATTCAGGAACAGCTTCTTTGTCTAAATCATCCAATTCTAAATGGACATTGAGCCCATGAACACTGGCTCACAGCTTTTATATTTCTGTCGTTTTGCACCTTATTTTAACTGAACTGTTTTAAATATAAAAAATATAATTTTACTTTTTATTTTCTCTATATTTATTTATTATGTATTTCATTGTTCTGATGTTGTTAACAAATTTCACAACATGTGCTGGTGATATTAAACCTGATTCTGAAATAAAAAATTAAAATGAGGAATGCCAGAAGTTAATCAACAGTTAATGATGTTAATTAGAGTGATCCATAGACCTCCCTCAAATGTTTTATTAATAATGTGGTTTCAACATCCCTCAAGGCGAGTAGGTGCTATTATTTTGAAAGGAAGTTAATCTCTTTCAAGGGTTTCTTCCACTTTAATCAGAACTTACTGAAAAATACATAGATTGGTTTGGAATGTGTGAACAGAGTTAGGGTTTAAACATTTTGCCCAAGGTTTTGCAAAATCTATGCAAATTGACCATGGATTGGTTACCTAATTACAGGAAGGATATTAATAAGGTTGAAAGAATGCAGAGAAGGTTTACAAGGATGTTGTCGGGACTTGAGAAACTGAGTTACAAAGGTTGAATAGGTTAGGACTTTATTCCCTGGAGCGTAGAAGAATGAGGGGAGATTTGATAGAGATATATAAAATTATGATGGGTATAGATAGAGTGAATGCAAGCAGGCTTTTTCCACTGAGGCTAGGGGAGTAAAAAAACAGAGGACATGGGTTAAGGGTGAAGGGGGAAAAGTTTAAAGGGAGCATTAGAGGGAGCTTCTTCACACAGAGTGGTGGGAGTGTGGAATGAGCTGCTAGATGAAGTGATAAATGTGGGCTCATTTTTGACATTTAAGAAAAACTTGGACAGGTACATAGGTGAGAGGTGTATAGAGGGATATGGGCCAGGTGCAGGTCAGTGGGATTAGGGAGAAAAATAGTTCGACACAGCCAAGAAGGGCCAAAAGGCCTGTTTCTGTGCTGTAATGTTCTATGTATGGAAAAATTAAGAGATGCATTGCAGGTTAGTTTTGTACTTTTGTTCTGTTGCCTCCATACCAGGGTTTTCATCGCAGGACCTGGAGATGTCAGATTTTTGACTCTTTGGTTTGGTGGGCTCTGCATTTCATTTTTGAAATTGAGACAATATTTTCACATTTTCATTGCACATTGCAGAATTTGTGCTTGTCTCAGAATGGTTCGATAGGTTCTAGAGAAAGAGGCAGATCTAATCTGCCAACATTTGATAGAACTGTCATGTTACGTGGTATGATCCAGATTAATACTAGAGGCAAGTGGATTGGGAGAGTAGTCATATATTACAGCTAGTGGTACTGCTTGTCAGCAATGTGATGATTTAAACCATAAGACCGTAAGATTTCAGAGCAGAATTAGGTCATTTGGCCCATCAAGTCTACGGCATTTCATCATGGCTGATCCAGGTTTCCTCTCAGCCCCATCTCTTGCTGTCTTTCCGTATCCCATCATGCCCTGACCAGTCAAGAATCTATCAACCTCTGTCTTAAATATACATGAATTCATGGCCTCCACAGCTGCCTGTGGCAAGGAATTCCACAGATTCACCATTCCTTGGCTCAATAAATTCCTCCTCAGCTCTGTTCTAAAAGGATGCCCGTCTATCCTGAGTCTTTGTCCTCTGTTCTTAGACTCTCATATCATAGGAAACATCCTCACCACATCCCCTCTATCATAAGTTTCAATGAGGTCCCACTCATTCTTCTAAATTCTACTCCGTACAGGCCCAGAGCCATCAAACGCTCTTCATATGACAAGACATTCAATTCTGGAATAATTTTTGTGATTTCTTTTGAATCTTCTCCAGTGTCAGCACATCCTTTCTAAGATAAGGAGTCCAAAGTTGTTCATGATACTCAAAGTGAGGTCTCACCAGTGCTTTGTAAAGTCTCAATATTACACCCTTGCTATTATTTTGTAGTCTTCTTGAAATAAATCTTAACATCACTGTTGTCTCAACCTGCAAGTCAACTTTTGGGGAATCTTGCCCTTAGCACCTCAGTTTATTGTATTTTCTCTGGATTCAAGATAGTCATCCCTTTCATTTCTTGACACTTTTTGACACTATTCCATCTGCCATTTCTTTTGCTCATTCTCCAAATCTGTCTGTCCTTCTGTAGCCTCTCTACTTCTCAAACTACCTGCCCTTCCACCTATCTTCATGTCGTCTGCAAACTTTGCAACAAAACCATCAATTCCATCATCCAAATAACTGACATATTGGTCCTATCACCGACCCCTGTGAAACACCACTAGTCACCAGTAGCCAGCCAGAAAAGGCTACTTTTATTCCCACTCTTTACTTCCTGCCGATCAGCCACTGCTTTATCCATTATAGAATACTTCCTCTAATACCATGGTATTGTAGCGTGTTAAGCAGCCTTGTGAATGGGACCTCGTCAAAGGCCTTCTGAAAATCCAAATACACAACATCAACCAATTCTTCTTTGCCTATCCTACTTGTTACTTTATCAAAAATTATTGGAGTGGGATACATAATGCCCTACAAGACATCTTTAAATGTGAAATTCCCTTAGAGAGTAAGACCATATATTCTGGATATATACCTCAAGAATAGTTAAAAAGAGATAAATATTTAATGAATATACTGCTGATGGCTGGTAAAAAGGCCCTTACCTGGAAATGGTTATCACAGGAGAGCCCAACTTTAAATGTATGGATAGAAATTACAATGGACATTTATAGAGAAGATAACAGCATCTGTTAATCATAAGTTGGAACAATTTGATTCATACTGGGAAAAATGGTTTAACTACGTAACACCTCATAGGCCTGAATTTATTCTCACAAGTCAATGAATATGTTGTAAAAAAAAAGATCACTCCCTACTTTGTACATTGTTTTCTTATTTCGATTGTTCTTTCTCTCCTCTCCTTTCTATAAGTGATTGACATGAAAATGACATGCCAGCATTTACAAAGACATAATAGTCAAGTAATATCAAAAATAAAACAGCACTCTGGGTTTTTCTGATAATGTACCTATAAACATTTACTATTAATCCATTCTGAATTGAACTGACTTTATTTCTTACATCCTTCACATTCATGAGGAATAAAAATCTTTACGTTATGTCTCCGTCTAAATGCGCAATGTGTAATCTGTAGCAATTTGTAATAAATAATATGTATAACAGGATAGTCAATATAACATGGAAATATAATTCTATCAACATGAATTAATCAGTCTGATGGCCCGGTGGAAGAAGCTGTCCCGGAGTCCTGGCTGTAATACTAAGATACTGTTTCCCGGATGGTAGCAGCTGGAACAGTTTGTGGTTGGGGTGACTTGTCCTTGATGATCCTTTGGGCCGTTTTTATGCATGTGCCTCTGTAAATGTCCTGAATAGTGGGAAGTTCACATCGACAGCTGCACTGGGCAACCACTCTCTGCAGAGTCCTGCGATTGAGGAACTTACAATTCCTATACTAGGTAATGATACAGCCAGTCAGGGTACTCTTAATTGTGCCCCTGTAGAAAGTCCTTAGGATTTGGGGACTCGTGCCAAATTTTTTCAACGGTCTGAGGTGAAAGAGGTGCTGTTATGGTTTTTTCGCCACATAGCCAGTATGAACAGACCATGTGAGATCCTCGGTGATATGTATGCTGAGGAATTTAAAGCTGTTCACCCTCTCAACCCCAGATCCACTGATCTCAATACGGGTGAGCCTGTCTCCATTCCTCAACCAGCTCCGTTGTTTTTGCGACATTGAGGGAGAGATTGTTTTCTTGACACCGTTGTGTCAGGGTGATGACTTCCCCTCTGTAGCCTGCTTCATTATTATTTGAGATAAGGCCAATTAATGTAGTATTGTCAGGAAATTTAATTAGCAGATTGGAGTTGTGGGTGGTGACACAGTAATGGGTATACAGAGAGTAAAGGAGAAGGCAAGGGCACAGCCCTGAGGGGCACCTGTGTTGAGGGGCAGAGGTGACAATCTCTGTAATGTGCAGTAAAATGAGGAAATTCTAGAGTCTAGATTTCAAAAATAAACGGCATACTGATAAGACTACCTTGGCTTGAGTCTGAAGATGAGGGATTGGAACACAGCAAAGTTTCTTCTAGAATTAAGGCTGCTTGAAAAAACAATTGATAGAGAAAATAGTTAATGAGCAGAGTTAATCAAGAATGATAGGAAGCTGACTGAAGATAAGCACTCGTCTTATACTTCTATTAAATGATTGTATTTTGGAAAATAGTTTTCATTTTGATAATTATCTGTTGCATTAATTTTCAGAGCAGTTGTGCTGTTACAAAATACAGAAGACAACGAGAAACTTCCATTCGCTCAAAGAAATTGGGCTCGAGCCTTATGGTAAGTTGCTACAAGATTATGGATAACATGAATATAGTCTGTCAGAGTAGTCATCCTCCATTTTTTCTGAACACTTAATATATTTCAAATAATATGAGTATTATTAATATGACTAATATAATATGAACATAGTTTACTTTCAGTTAATTCTGTGCAAGGCAGCAGATTTAGTTTACATTTTTTGTCATTGTCTTCCCTTTAAACTATTTTTTGAGGATAATAACCGAATGTAATTACAAAACAGTGTGATAGTGCTTTACAGTTCCTGCAACCTGGGTGCAATTCGCGCTGCTGCCTATAAGGAGTTTGTATGTTCTCCCCATGTTCATGTGGTTTTCTCTGGGTGCTCTGGTTTCATCCCACAGCCCAAAGGCATACCAGTTGGTAGGTTAATTGTTCATTGTAAATTGTCCCATGATTAGGCTTGCGGGAAATTGAAGTTTGCTGGGTGGTGCCAGATGAGTTTATTCTGTTCTGTATCTCAATAAATAAAAACAAAAAAATTTTTAAAACTTACCAAATTAAATTTCAATATTGGTATTTTGGTTGGTACTTGTGAGGATGTCTACACTGAATAATATAGAGATGTTCTTTGACATTTTATATATTTAGTATCTATATAACATTTGCTCTTGTATTACTATATATGTAGAATGCATGATAACACAGAAAAGGTTGGGATTTATCATGGCTGTTGTTGGGAGCATCCTAAATGGGTATGTGAGCATACCCACACCCCTCGTGGGATTTGAAGAAATAGGACTAGAAGTTGGCCAGTGGGCCTTGAAACTACCTTCTGATTCAGGCAGTAATGCCTGATCATCAGCTTCAACTGCATTTTCTCCTGTAGACCAAAAACATCTGATATTTGAATGTTATTGTCATAGCATCTACATTCTCTGCCCAAAGAATTACAAATTCATAATCCTTTGAGAGGAGATATTCTTTCTCATCAGCATCTTAAGTTGTAATCCTGAGATGGTCCTGTCATTCTAAATTCCCTCAACAGCAGAAATTTCTTGGCAATGTTTATCCTGTAAAGTTCCCTCAGAATATAATTGTCTCTTGTTCTTCCAGATTCCAATAATTTTAGCCCTATTGTATTCTACTTTTCCTTATAAAGTGATCCATCAACAGAAAAATTAAACTGATACTATAAACCTTCTTCACATAGTATTCTGTCTCCAGTAGTAAGCACAAAACTATACAGTAAGCACCCATACTTCTGCAGAAAAAAATTGTCTTTGTATTCCATGCCTCTTGCAGTAAAGACCAGTGTTCAGTTTGCTGCTTTTTAAACTCTTCTCAGGCTTCCAGCAGGGTACAGGTATCAATTTTAGCTGACATTTTGATGACAAACTCTGCCATCTTTATCAATGGTGATGCCTAGATATGTCTAGTCCAGTAATATTTATACTCCTGTTGTCCATCCCTCCTGATTGGTTAGGCCTCATCTAACCAGGTTTCTGCTGTCCCACCTTGCTCGCAATTGAATTTCAGTTCTTACTTAGAGAGAGGCCTTCGACTTTGTTAAAATTCTTTTCCTCTAGTTTTATTTCAGTGGCTTTCTTCACCAAGTTGTCCCAAAAGTCATTGGTATGGCAAAGTAGTTTTCTACCGTCAAGGTCAATCCTTTGGCCTTTGTGAATGCAGTGCTGTGCTACCACTGATTTCTCCAGATAATCCAAATTACTTTGCCGCACCAATAGCTTTTGGGACCGTCTGGTGAAGAAAGACATTGAAATAAAACTAGAGGAAAGGAATTTTACTTAGGTCTCGCTCTAAGTAAGATCTGGAAATCAATTGCAAAGAAGTTAGGAGAGCAGAAATCTGATTGGATGAGAACGAGCTGATCAGGAGAATGGACTATGGGGATATAAGTACCACCTGACTAGAATGCCCAGGCATCATCCCTGAAGAAGATGGCAGAGTTTGTCATTGAAATGTCGGTTAAAATAAACACCTGTACCCGGCTGGAAGCTCGAGAAGAGTTTGTTCGTCATGTACGTCAGGAAAGCACTAGATCGTTTTTGCTGCCTTAGTTATGTATAATAATTTTCTTTGTTTCTCATACAAAGCCCATAGTTCTCTGAACGCAAAGTTCTGCAGGTGCCCTATCAGAAATATTCTTTGTTCTACTCATAGAGGCAGGTGCATTTACAGACATTTTAAATCTCTTCCTCTTCTCCCAGTGTGGAGTTCCCTCTTGTTTCAAAATGTCCCCCATTGTTCCTGTACCTAAAAATATCAAGGTAACATGTCTGCATGACTAGCGTCCTATCGCACTCACCTCAATAATAAGCAACTGCTTTGAGAGGCTGGTCAAAGACTGCACCTGCAGCAAGCTACCATCCACACTGGACGGTTCACCTACTGACAACTGATCAACAGATGACACAATAACCACAGCTCTATTCACCGTCCTTGCTCATCTGGAGAAGAAGGATGCTTATGAGAGAATGCTGTTTCGGACTACAGTTCATCATTCAACATCGTAGTTCCATCCAGGCTCGACAAGAAGCTCAGAGACCTCAGCTTCACCCTGCCTTGTGCAGCTGGATCCTGGACTTCTTGTTAGATTTCCGGCAAGTGGTAAGAGTGGACTCCCTCACCTCCAACCCTCTGACTCTCAATACAGGAGTCCTCCAGGGCTGTGTACTAAACCCCCTCCTTAACTCTCTGTATACCCATGACTGTGCTGCCACTCACAGCTCTAATCTGCTAATTAAATTTGATGAAGACACTATGCTGATTGGTCTAATCTCAAATTATAATGAGGCAGACTAAAGAAAGGAAGTCATCTCTCCAACACAATGGTGTCAAGAAAACAACTTCTCCCTCAATGTCGCAAAATTGTGGACTACAGGAGGAATGGACACAGGCTCATCCCTGTTGACATCAATGCATCTGGGGTTGAGCTGGGGATCAGCTTTCAATTTCCTGGCATACATATCACTGAGGATCTCACGTGGTCTCTACATGCCAGCTGTTTGGTGAAAAGAGCACAACAGTGCCTGTTTCACCTCAGATGGTTGAAGAAATTTGGTATGGGCCCTCAAATCCACAGGGGAACAATTGAGAGCTTCCTGACTGGCTGCATCACTGCCTGGTATGGGAACTGTACTTCCCTCAATCGCAGGACTCTGCAGAGAGTGGTGCAGACAGCCCAGCACATCTGTAGATGTGAACTTCCCACTGTTCAGGATGTTTACAAAGACAGTTGTGTAAAAAGGGCCCGAAGGATCATTGGGGACTGTATCCAGAGATACCGGCCACGTGACAGATGCACTGCCACCTGGCTGGTCGGAGGACACACCACATGCCAATCAACATTTGGTCCCTCCCAACTAATCAATGCGCACCTAAGTTATTGGTCACCTTAATTGGATTATCTCGCCCAGCCCCATGCTATAAAAGGTGAGACTTGGCCCTGGCTCACTCTCTCTTACAGACCACCTCATTGAAGGTAAGTGCATTGATTTATGTTTGGGAAGGTCTATCGTTTGTCCTGGTAAGGGAGCCGCAGCTATCCAAGGTAAAGGAGGATAGCTGTCACTGTGCTTTTCCCTTGTTCTTTGTTTGTGTAACCGTACCCTGTCCCTGCACCGTTTCCTGTGTATTGTAGTTGCTTGTGTTGACCCAACTTCCCCTTTAATAATAAATTCCTTATTATTAAAACTGTGTGTGTCCAGGCCTCTACTGTTGAGACTCAAAGAACCAGTTATTTTCCATCACAACAGGGACCCAAGTCACCCCAACCACAAACTGTTCCATCTGCTACCATCTGGGAAACGGTATCGCAGCATAAAAGCCAGGACTAGCAGGCTCAGGGACAGCTTCTTCCACCAGGCCATCAGACTGATTAATTCACACTGATACAATTGTAATTCTATTGACTGTCTTGTTTGTACATACTATTTATTACAAATGACTATAAATGTACACATTGCACATTTAAACAGAGACATAACAAAGATTTTTGCTCATGTATGTGAAGGATGTAAGTAATAAAGTCAATTCAATTCAGTGGAGCCATGAAAATGCACTCACCCCATGATGTCCCCGCTGATCAATGGGTACCCATTCAGATTCAATCCATTTTTTGATTTAAGACGGCACTGGGGAATCTCAGCGGCTACTTGCTGGTGGCAAATAAAATAGAAAACAACAAAATACTTTATTAATCACTCTTTTTCTTGTAAACAATCACTGTAGACATTAGCCTGTAACTTCCCTGTTGGAGTTGAGCTTTTCAACCACCTGTATACTCTGGCATTTATGTGGGCTGAGCTGAAGTCTTGAAGGTTTAGGGCGGTTGCGGCAAGGCAGGTACAAGCTGAATCAAGGTGTCTTAGTCCAGGCTGGAAAGCAGGGAATGCACCCAATGTATGACCATTGCTGGAGCAGAATTTGATCCAGCAGAACAGAGTTGAGGTAGACCCAAGACCGAGAGTAAGGAAAGACCCGAGGTTTCGTCGATTTAAGCACTGGGCTGGAGGCGAGGGATGGACTTGTTCAGTTCGCTGCTCTGCAAGGTTAACTCGTCTCTGCACTGAACTGTTTGTGGACAACAGGAGGAATGGAGACTGGCTAACCCCGATTAACATCAATGGATTTGGGGTTGAGAGGGTGAACAGCTTTAAGTTCCTTGGCATCCACATCATTTATGACCTGGTGTGGTCTGTACAGACCAACTGTGTGGTGAAAAAGGCACAAAAGTGCCTTTCACCTCAGATGGTTGAGGAAGCTTGGTATGGGTCCCCAGGTTCTAAGAACTTTCTACAGGGGCACAATTGAGAGCATCCTGACTGCATCACTGCCTGGTGTGGAACTGTACCACTTAATCGCAGGATTATGCCGAGAGTGGTGCAAACAGCTCAGATCATCTGTAGTTGTGAACTTCCATTGATCCAGGACATTTACAAAGACAGGTGTGAAAAAAGAGCCCGAAGGATCATTGGGGACCCAAGTCACCCCAACCATGGTCTTTTCCAGCTGCTACCATCCAGGAAATGGTATCACAGCACAGAAGCCAGGATCACCAGGCTCTGGAACAGCTTCTTCCACCAGGCCATCAGACTGATTAACTCAGGTAGATTTGAGTGTATCTCTATGTTATAGTGACTGTTCTATTTATCATAAATTATTATAAATTACTACGATTACACATTCAGACGAGATGTAATGTGAAGATTTTTACTCATGTATGTGAAGGATGTAAGAAGTGAAGTCAATTCAATTATGTATGTTCTGCCATTCAATCATGTCTTGATTTTTTTTTTAAATCCCTCTCAATCCTTTTCTCCTGCCTTCTCTAATATTTGATTAAATCAGGGTTTCTCAACCAGTATTCCGTGAAACCCTAGGGTTCTGTGAGAGATCGTAATTTAAACAAAACTAAGCAGCCTTTTCGCATATTGCATGATGCTAGCCCTCGCAGTGGTGGGCACTGACCGAGCAGCCCCATTAGTAATCTCAGCCCATTATGGCAATGCTCAGTAGAACTATGTTTATTTGTTTGAGTCCATTCTCAGTTTTTGACACAAGATAGGGGAGGCTGTTAATAATTAGTGAGCGTTGTATTGCACGGAGGGGAGGTTGGTAGGCTGATAATTGGTGAGCGTTGTATTGCACGGAGGGGAGGTTGGATGGCTGATGAGTGTGAAGAGTGTTTTCTGAGCATTGAATGGACTTGTCCAACTTGGGCTGTGATGCTAGCCTCTTCCTCCTAAATTACCTCCCCAAACATCCCCTTACGTGATGCCGATTGACCTATGGGAGCCAATAAACTACCGGTGTAGTAGAAAATTGCAGGGAAATTTTCATTCTAAAGATGTCCAGTGTAGTGATTATTGAAGAGGAGGTATGAGATGGAGGAGGAAGATTCTAGACCTACGGACAGTTCTGATAAGTTAACGACAAAGGTACAATCTTCTAAATCATTTCACTGCACTAGTTCAACAATTGACACACAAAAAAAAAGTCCATCTTTACAATGAAAGCTGCTTATCACTGGGCTTCACATGGACTGGGGATCCGAGTTGTCCTTTTCCAATGTGCCTAGTCTGTGGTGGGCAACTTACAAATGTAGCAATGGCTCTGGCAAAACTGAAAAGAACTTGACTTAAATCACAGCCATATGACACAGAAAAGTGCTGATTATTTTAAATGTCTACTTGAATCTCAAAACAAATAGATTAAAGCTTCTGTAGATAAGGTCACAGTCAATAAAAAGGCTGAAAATAACATCATAGACAGTAAAGAGCATCAGGGAGCAAGTTATTTAGTAGCTTTATGACCAGTTCATGACAGAATGTTTAAAAAACTGTGTGGAAACCTGGACAAAGAGCACACCATTCTCCTGTTACATTCAGAAATCCGGTGGCTTAGCAGGGGAAGAGTTCTCAACAGGGTGTTTGAGCTGAAAGGTGAGTTGCAGGAGTGCTTTCAAGAAAATACTCCTGAGTGCTTTGAAGATGAAGAATAACTGCAGGAACTAGCTGACTTAACAGATATTTTTCATCATGTGAACCATTTGAACAAGTCTCTGCAAAGCCCTGGGGAAAATGTTTTGACTTTAAGTGACAGGATTCTTGGATTTAAAAATAAACTGAATCTTTGGAAAAAATCATGTTGCAAAAGGAAATCTTGAAATGTTTCCACTGCTGCTTGAGCTTGAGAGTGAGGAAGGATATCAGAAAGTCTTGAGACTTACTGAAAACCACTTAGAAGAACTGCAGAACAAAATCGAACAGTATTTTTCCTCGTTTTCAACACAAGTGGGTGACTGACTGGGCTGAGGGTCCCTTTCTCTGAATCTTCTGTTCAGCCTGAGAACTTGACTTTAAGAGAAGAGGAAGAACTTAGTGAGCTGCACTCCGATCATGCACTCAAGATGAGATTTACTGACCTGCCCCAGGACAAGTTCTGGACTTATGTGAAAGAAGGGTAGTATCCTGCCATCTATAGGAAAGCAATGGACATTTTTCTGCAGTTTTCAACTTCTTACATGTGTGGCCAAGCTTTTGCTTCTTCAGCAAGCATCAAGAACAAAGATAGAAATCATCTTATTTCAGTTGAAGGTGAAATCTGTGTGTGCTTATCTCAGGTTTGATCCAGAACTGTGAAATTTATTATGTTTTCCTTATGAATTTTAAAAATTTATGAAAGGGAAAGAAAGATTAATTTCAAGGAAGTTAAGCTAAAAATTTATTCTGTACTCAAAAGAGCATTGACAATTGCCTTTGCATTATTATATCTACAGTTTACTGATCACACTAATGTGGATACAATGATTTTTATGCAGAGGTTCCCTTAGAACTGAAAATTATTTCAAGGGTTCCTCCAGGGCAAAAAGGTTGAGGAAAACTGGATTAAATCATACCTCAATGCTCTTAAGCCTTTTAACATAATTTTTTGGTGAACTCTATAGTACTTTTGCCTAATTCTTTCCAGTTGTGTGAGCTTGTCCTGAAAAGCATTGATCACTAAATAAGCTTATCTTGTAGTTTGGACACATGCTGTGAAGAAGAATACATCTTGTGTGCCATGTCTTGCTGCTATATCAAAGTACCCTTTCCTTGTTTCAGTGTTGCAGGTCACTATCAGGAATCCATCCAGGTTTATAAGTCGAATCCGCTCATGGAGCTTGATGACATTATTGGACTTGCCTTAGCTTATTTCAAGAAAGGACAACTTCAGGAGAGTGCCAAAGGTGAATATAGAATTTTCATTAACTAAGTACTTAGGAATTATCTGTTGTCTTGATATTGAGTACTCATTTATTCTAACCTTAACTGTATAGGTCTCAAATTCAGGCAGAGAGAATGTGATGTGTGGTTTACTTCTACTTGCTGACTGCATCACACAAGGTGCCGAACTTGTGATACCTTCACATTATGGTGATTTCATTCAACACTGACCGTGCTCCTCATTGGCTGGACAGATCAGTACTGAATCAATGTTATGAGTGATTATCTCTCTATAAAGACCATCAGATATAGGAGCAGAATCAAGTTATTTGGCCTATCAAGTCTGTTCTGCCATTTCATCATGGCTGATCCAATTTTCCTCTCATCCCCAATCTCCTTCCTTCTCCCTGTATCCTTTCATGCCCTGACTAATCAAGAATTTATCAACCTCTACTGAAATATACTGAATGACTTGACCTTCACAGCCATCCATGGCATTTAATTCCACAGATTCACCACCCTCTTGCTAAAGAATTCTTCCTCATCCCCACTCTAAGTAGACATCTCTCTGTTTTGAGGCTGTGTCCTGTGGTCCTAGACTTCCCTGCTATAGGAAACCTCCTCTCAACATCCACTCTTATTGAAACCTTTCAAAGAGGATCTACATTTTGATAGCAGAAAATTCTAGCAACTGGAAAGTCAAAGTGGCCTATAAAACATAAAGGTCAAGCACATGTTTTCCAGATGTTAACCTGAATTCCTCTGACAGAGATACCAAATAGGAGGTGCTTTGTTTCAGAAGTGGAGCATGAGGTTCTGCTGATGTGCTCTCAGAAGGTTCTGAGACTGTTGTCATGGTGGAGTCTGGCAACAGCTAGGCTCAGTTTAGAGCCTGTCATTTGTATTGTTTATGTGGTGACACACTTAATGGACCCAACCCTAATGCTGAATCTGAGGCCCAATATGACAGAGTAAGCAACAGCTACCTTGATTGTATAAGCAGTGGAATAATCAGACCATTCATGCAAGCATGGCTGTTGCCACGAATAGCAATATGTTATTATACAAATATGATTAGACATTATGGTGTGCAAAGGTGGCATTATAGCAAACTCCCAGTTGTATTAGGATGACAGAAGTCCTATCCAAAAAGGTGAAAGTGGCTCCATGAATCATAATTGTTTTCTATTTGGAAGATTTGTACACTCATTCTGCCAGTAAGCCAGTCCCCTCACTTGAACTTCTTTTTTCAAGTTGGAGTAAGAAGCTTGTTGATCCAAATCAGATTGATGTTGTCTTGAAAGGTTATCTGCATTTCAGCCGTATACCTCTTTCTACCACCACTCCGGATATCTGCATTTCATCCGTCTGTCTGTCTGTCCCACCACTCCGGATATCTGCATTTCATCCGTCTGTCTGTCTGTCCCACCACTCTGGATATCTGCATTTCATCCGTCTGTCTGTCTGTCCCACCACTCCGGATATCTGCATTTCATCCGTCTGTCTGTCTGTCCCACCACTCCGGATATCTGCATTTCATCCATCTGTCAGTCTGTCCCACCACTCTGGATATCTGCATTTCATCCGTCTGTCTGTCTGTCCCACCACTCTGGATATCTGCATTTCATCCGTCTGTCAGTCTGTCCCACCACTCTGGATATCTGCATTTCATCCGTCTGTCTGTCTGTCCCACCACTCCGGATATCTGCATTTCATCCGTCTGTCTGTCTGTCCCACCACTCTGGATATCTGCATTTCATCCGTCTGTCTCTCTGTCCCACCACTCTGGATATCTACATTTCATCCGTCTGTCTGTCTGTCCCACCACTCTGGATATCTGCGTTTCAGCCGGCCGTCTCTCTGTCCCACCACTCTGGATATCTGCATTTCAACTATCTGTCTGTTTGTCCCACCACTCTGGATATCTGCATTTCAACTATCTGTCTGTTTGTCCCACCACTCCGGATATCTGCATTTCAGCCATCCGTCTGTCTGTCTGTCCCACCACTCTGGATATCTGCATTTCAACCATCTGTCTGACTGTCCCACCTCTCTGGATATCTGCGTTTCAGCCGGCCGTCTCTCTGTCCCACTACTCCAACAGCAACTTACCTGGAGCTGTTCTGCTGTCATTGCATTATGATAAGCTGAGATGCACAAAAGACATCCACATGGTGATGACTTTATGCCCTGAATTTTTGTTTTCTGTAAGCCCAGGCAAAAAGTGACTTTGCTATCTGATATTGGACCCTTCCCACATCTGCATGCGTGTTCAGATGTTATTAATTAAAAGAAGATCATTGAGTTCCAAGATGGCAGTACTTCTGGCAAATCAGCTGTAACTGCTGATGGCTGTAACAATCTGCTTTTTTGGGAGACATTCACTTTGTGAATTTGCTAATGTTTTTCCTAAAAATTACACCTCACGCATTTCATCACACATATGACTCTTGCTACTGAAAAATAGGTGCCAATCTCCAGAATTTATTGCGAACTATCTCTCAATGTGAAGTGTTCTTGGATTAAGCAATTCGATTTACGTACGACAGTGGCTGCCATTTAAAGCTCTTGTCACTGCAATTTTATTTTAGGGAATTCATGGAACAAATCAATTTAGAGCAACACACACTAAATGCTGGAGGAACTCAGCAGCATCTGCGGAAAAGATTTCAGTCAACATTTTGGGCTGAGACCCTTCAGCATTCCTGGAGAAAACATGCTGAGGAGTCAGAGTTAGAAGGTGGGAGGAGGGGAGGACGAAACACAAGATGATAAATCTGTTTTGATGTTGGAATATGCCCAAGGCACCATTTATATGCCAGCTTGCTTAAAGGGAGGCATTCCATAATCTTATTATCTATATCCAATGAACTGCAATTATTTTCATTTTGCAATCTACTGGTGCACTTTTTATTCTTCCTGTATTCAGATTAATTTTGTAAGTTATATAATGTATGGAGTTTTT
This sequence comes from Hypanus sabinus, assembly GCF_030144855.1. Taxonomy (NCBI): domain Eukaryota; kingdom Metazoa; phylum Chordata; class Chondrichthyes; order Myliobatiformes; family Dasyatidae; genus Hypanus; species Hypanus sabinus. The sequence continues at coordinate 1,880,768 of NC_082710.1, forward strand.
GGTTAGGATGCAAGTTGATTTGCTTAAATTCTGACATTTCAGCCTATTTTTTTTTGTCAGCTTATGAAAAGGCTTTAAGTATTGTCCACACAGAGAAAGAGAAGGCTCAGATACTGATTGCACTGGCCATGATTGAGTTCAAATGCAACAGAATGGACAACGCTAAGACTTTACTTTTCAAGTGGTGAGCATTATTAACTTTCCATTCCCATCTCAATTTCAGAGCATATCTTCTTTCGGTTTATATATGTTGATAATTAAAGAAAGACATAAATAACATTCAGAATTCCTATATCTTCAGTGACACTAAGTTAAGAAAGGACCAAGAAGTAGTAAAGGGGAACCACAAAATAGCAGATGAAATGTATAAGTATTTTGCATCAGTCTTCACTTATGGAAGTTCCAGGTGTCGGGCATGAAGTGTGTGAAGTTACTCTAACTAGAGAGAAGGTTCTTGGGAAATTGAAAGGTCTGAAGATAGATACCTGGACCAGATGTTGTACACCCTAGAGTTCCAAAAGAGGTGGCTGAAGAGATTGTGGAGGCATTAGAATTGATCTTTAAAGAATTACTAGATCCTGGAATGGTTCCAGAAGACTGGAGAATTGTAAATGTCACTTTACTCTTCATGAAGGGATAAAGGCAGAAAAAAGGAAACTATGGACCAAGTTAGTCTGACTTAAGTGGTTGGGAAGATGTTGGAGTTGATTATTAAGGATGAGGTCTCAGGGTACTTGGAGATACAGGATAAATTAAGCCACAGCCAGCATGGTTTCCTCAAGGGAAATCTTGCCTGACAAGTCTATTGGAATCTTTGAAGAAGTAACAAGCAGGATAGGCAAAAGAGAATCGGTTGATATCATGCACATGGAGTTTCAGAAGGCCTTTGACAAGGTGCCACACATGAGGCTGCTTAACAAGCTGCAAGCCCATGGTATTACAGGAAAGATTCTAGCATGGATAAAGCAGTGGCTGATTGGCTAGAAATAAAGAGTGGGAAGAAAAGGAGCCTTTTCTGGTTTTCCACTGGTGACTAGTGTTGTTCCACAGGGGTCTGTGTTAGGACCAGTTCTTTTTATGTGATATGTAAAGTTGTATGAGATGTAATGTTGAAACTTTATAAAGCCTCACAATGGTGAGGCCTCACTTGGAGTATTGTGAGCAGTTTTGTGCCCCTTATCTTAGAAAGGATCTGCTGAAACTGGAGAGGGTTCAAAGGAGGTTCACGAAAATGATTCCGGGATTGAATGGCTTGTCATACGAAGAGCACCTAATAGCTCTGGGCCTGTATTCTCTAGAGTTCAGAAGAATGAGGGGTGATCTCATTGAAACCTATCGAATGGTGAAAGCCCTTGATCAAGAGGATGTGGAGCAGATATTTCCTATGGTGGGAGCGTCTAAGACCAGAGGACACAGCCTCAGAATAGAGGGGCATCTTTTTGAAACAGAGGTGAAGAAGTTTTTTTAGCCAGAGAGTAGTGAATCTGTGGAATGCTTTGCCACAACAGCTGTGGAGGTGAAGTCTTCACTGATATTTAAGGCAGAGGTTGATAGATTCTTGATTGGTCAGCACATGAAGGGATACAGGGAGAAGGCAGGAGATTGGAGCTGAGGGGAAAATTGGATCAGCCATGATGAAATGGCAGAGCAGACTCGGTGGGCCAAATGGCTTAATTCTGCTCCTACATCTTGCAGTCTTAGGGACCTTTGCTCAAAAATGTACATTTTTGATTTACTTTCTTTAGACTTAGTATGAACTATCAGGTAAGTAGTTGCCCACTGTATAAAAAGGCTGGAATTTCTCTGTGAGGAAGTGAAAGAGTACAGTCGGCCCTTCTTATCCACGGATTCCGCATGGACGGATTGGGAAAACCCAGAAGTTCTCTCTCCAGCACTCGTTTGAGCATGTACAGACTATTTTTTCTTGTCATTATTCCCAGAACAATACAGTATAACAACTATTTACATAGCATTTACATTATATTAGGTATTATAAGTAATCTAGAAATGACTTAAAAGTACAGGCAGTCCCTGGGTTATGAACGACTTCCATTCCTAAGTCCGTCTTTAAGTCGGATTTGAAGTCGGAACAGATACATCCGGTATTATTTAGCGTCAGTTAGTCAAACATTTTTCTAGTATATAGTACATATTTTACCTTTCTATGCAGATAAAACACTTAAGAAACATTTGTATTTCAATAATTAAACCACTGCATTGCTTAGTAATAATTGTAGCTTTCTTAGGGGCAGGGCCTTTCACATCCATTAAAATTGTTCCGGTTGTTGACCGACTGTAGCCTAACGCTTTTCCAATGACCGATGGCATTTCACCTCTTTCCGATCGCTTTATTACTTCCACCTTATTTTCAGTTGTGATTGTGATTATTTTCGTGAACAGAAACACTGTGGATTCAGAGCTGCGCCGGGTCCTAATGTCTACTGCACTGAGACAGGTTAAATAAAGTCCGGGGTTCCACTGGGTCCTAAAGACCACCGCACTGAGACAGGGACTTGAGCATCCGCGTTTTTTGGTATCCGCAGGGGGTCTCGGAACCAATCCCCCGCGGAAAAGGAGGGCCGACCCTACTTCAAAGCGAAAGATTGCTTTCCTGGCAAATTGTTTAAAATGTACTTGTGGTAGTTAAAGGTAAAGATCTCTTTTAAAGATTAACTTTATTTGCCACAATGGTTGTGTCAGCAACTAAGAGTCTGAGCATGTATTGTGGGCAGCCTGCAAGTGTTACCACAATTCTGTCGCCATCGTAGCATGCCCAGCACTCACTAACCCAAACCCGTGTGTGGTTTGGAATGTGGGAGGAAACTGGAGCACCTGGAGGAAACCCATATGTTCACAGGCAGAACATACCAACTCCTTACAGACAGCAGTGGCAATTGAACCCCAATGTTAGAGCTGCCACTGTAAATCATTATGCTAATTGCGGTGCTACCATGCCCCCCCCCCCATCTATAATTTGAAGAGATAAGGAGTTACAGGAAGTTGACCAAATATCAGGAAAATAATTCCAAATAAGAATGTTTGAGAGGATTCTGCTAATGAGGGTGGGTGTGTCTGACCCTCTACTACTTTACAGATTATGCTGAGGCTTTGGGTAGTTAAAGATTAAATCATGTTAAAGGTGATAGGTTAGCTCTGATACATTCTACCAAGTTTATCTGGCTATGTTGAAGGTGTGGCTTGTTCTGAAGTATGTCTTCCAGATGAGACAACATTATCATTTGCTGTTTCCTGCTCTCTCAGCTTCTTTGCTATTACATGGAATTAGTTGAATTCTACGGTGGTGTTGTCCTTAAAGTCAAGATGAATTATCTATATGGCATCTCAAGCTAATGGTGATGCCACATATTTCTGCCTTTACATTTCTACATTTTGGCATTGTTGAAGTTGGGGTTTTCATGGTTGAATTAGTTATTTAACGTCACTGTTTGTGCGGGATTGCACACTGTTCTGCTCTAGTTCATTCATTGGTTGTGGAGCTGGGCAAACCACTATTCCCACCCTTGCATTATTTGGTCTGAGCTGCAAGTTTTAAAATTGTTATTACTTATTCAGTCTATCCTTATTGGAACACATGCACACATATTCAAAGAGAAGTAAGAAAGAATAAAAAATAAATGACCTCAAACAGTCTTGAGGGGGGTGTTGGGGGGGGATGTTGTTATCACTTTCCCGGCTATAGGTTGACTCATTATAGAGCCTAATGGACGAGGTTAAGAATGCCCTTGTACAGCACTCTTTGGAGAAGTGCAGTTGCTTTGTCAATTACTAAAAGTCCTCCTCTTTTCAGCCAAGGTAGCATGTAGAGGGTGAGAAACATTTCCAGAATTGTCAGGATTTTCCATAGGGTCTCTTGTTCTAACACAGCTTCCAGTGTGTCCAGTTTGACTCCTATAACGGAGCCAGCCTTTCTAATCAGTTTATAGGGCCTATTGGTATCACCCATGTTGATGGCATTTCCCCAGCACACCACCGCATAGAAGATTGAACTGGCAAAATAGATGATCTGCAGATATATCTGTTGACTGTATGTGAGCCTGGTTGTAAGATTTACTGACTCAAATACACTTGAAAGCAAGGCATAAGGCACTAAACAAATTACACAGTTTTTCTCTTTTAATTTGTGATTTGTAAGTATTTGGATATTAGAATACCACAAATTCCAGAGTTAATTGTACTTTTGTTGTATTTTAACAGCTCCATGTTGAAAGAGCCCAGTATAGAAAGTCTGCAGGCACTGTGTGCTTTGGGACTCTTGAAGAAGGACACCACCCTAACTACAGCAGCACTGAATGAACTACTCAAACACTGTGATAAGAACAGTTCCACTTATGAAACCTGCCTTCTGTCTTCAGGAATGTTTTCTTTGCAAGATAACAGTTTAGCTGTACAGAGACAGGCGGCAAAAGCTGTTCATAGGTAAGACAAATGAATTTAAAACCTACTTTAATAGACGGACTAGAATTCATTTTTTTAACTAAAGAGAGATAGTTTGAATTAAAAATATGATCTTTATCTCCTTGTAATCTGTATCCCAGCAGAAAAATAATTACCAGATATGCACCCATTTGCAATGTTGATTATTTTGGTCAGAAATGTGAATCCTGCTGTCAGTTACTTTTAAACCTGATTCAAATTCCAGAAAACTAAGCAGTGGATCATAATTAAAACCTTCAGTTTAATTTGAACTGAAGTGTTCCAAACTATTCTAAATTTGAAGCAGTTGGTTTAGTTTATACTTATTACCCTTTTGTACTTGGAATTTCTCGTTAGTATCAAAAGTGGAGTGTGAAAAATAATTGATTTCTTCATTATAAAATTCAAAAAACTTCTTGATATAAATCAGTCAGAGGCTTAAATTAAATAAATTGAATGATCTTTATTGTCATGATACATCGGTACAATGAAACTCTGTTTGGTTTCCTCTCAGGCAGTCAATCAAAGCGGTCGATAAAAACAAGACAGTAATAGAAAAACAGTATTAAATAGATAAGTAGCAGAAAATATGTTGCTTCAGCACCAGAATATCATAGTAATGCACAAAGTGCCGTTAGTGCAAGTATTTGAGTCCTTGTGTGTGCTCACAGTTTCAGTCATTGTTCTGTGGGAGTGGTGTGATGGAGGCCACAGCTCTGGGGTAGAAGCTGTTCCTCAGTCTAGTTGTTCTGGTTCTCAGTGTCCTGAACCTTTTGCTGGACGGCAGCGGGTCAAACAGGGAGTGGCCAGGGTGTGTGGTGTCTTTGGTTATGCTGATTGCTTTCCTCCTGAGTCAGCTGGAATAGATGGTGTCCAGTCCTGGGAGCTCCATCCTGACAATTAGCTGGGCTGCCTTCACCACACAATGCAGGTGTTGTCGCTCAGCGGCTATGCAGCTAGCATACCACACTGTGGTGCTGTTGGTCAGGATGGTTTCAGTTGTGCTTCTGTAGAAGTTAAGCAACAGCTTTTGTGGGAGTTTGGCCTGTTTCAGCTTTCTGAGGCAAAAGAGTCTTTGATGTGCCTTTTTTACAAGCATTGAGTTGTTGGTGATCCATGTCAGCTGCTTTGACAACATAACTCCAAGGAACTTTAGGTGTTCCACCCTTTCTACTACCTCTCCATGTATATGGAGGAGTGTGTGTACTCTGTCCTTTGATCTGCTGAAGTCAATGATCGTCTTTTTTGTTTTAGAAGTGTTAAGGACCAGGTCGTTGTCCTTACACCACTCTGTCAGATGATCTACTTCGAGCCTGTAGGCTGTTTCATCCTCATCTGAGATCAGGCCAACCACTGTGTTATCGTCTATAAATTTAATTATAGAATTTTAGGTGTAAATGGGGGTGCAGTTGTGTGAAGAGTGTGTAGAGCATAGGGCTCAGCACACGGCCCTGCGGGGTGCCTGTGTTTGAAATGAGGGTAGTGGAGGTGTGCTTACCAACTCTGACTTGCTGTGGTCGGTCTGTGAGAAAGTCCATGTAATATTCCAGTAATCCTATTCTTATAGGCTTAAATGAGTTATGGCAACCGTAATACAACTGATTATTTTAGACCTTAAGATTTTGGAACTGAATTATGCCATTTGGTCATAGCTAATCCAATTTCCTTCTCAGTCCCAAACCTGTCTCCCCCACACTCCCCTCCCTGTATCCCTTCATGCTCCGACCAATCAAGAATCTATCAACCTCTGCCTTACATATACATAAAGGCTTGGCCTCCACAGATCTGGTATAATGAATTCCACAGATTCATAACTCTTTGGCCAAATAAATTTCTCGTCATATCCGTTCTAAAAGGATGTCCCTCTATTCTGAGGCTGTGTCCTCTGGTCTTAGACTCTCCCACTATAGGAAACACCCTCTCCACTTCCTCTCTGTCAAGGCCTTACACCATTTGATAGGTTTCAGTTAGGTTACCCCACATTCCTCTGAATTTTAGTGAATACAGGGCTAGAGCCCTCAAACGCTCTTCATATAACAAGCTGTTCAATCATAAATCATTTTTATGAACCTTGTTTGAACTTTCTCCAGTTTCAGAATGTCCTTTCTAAGATAAGAGGCCCAAAACTACTCATAATACTCGCAAGTTAGGCTTCACCAGTGCTTTATGAAGTCTCAACATTACATCCTTGGTTTTATATTCCAGACCTCTTGAAATGAATGCTAACATCACATTTGCCTTTCTCAACACAGACTCAACCTGCAAATGAACCATTAAGGAATCTTTCACAGTATTCATATGTCCCTTTATTTTTTCATGCTTTCTATCCATTTAGGAAATAATCTTCCCTTTTATTTCTTCCACCAAAATGCATAACTTCCCAACAGTGTATTCCATCTGCCACTTACTTGCCCATTCTCCTAATCTGTTTAAGTCCTTCTGTAGCCTCTCTACTTTCTCAAAACTACCTGCCCCTCTGCCTATCTTTGTATTGTCTGCAAACTTTGCAAGAAAACCGTCAATTCCATCATCCAAATTGTACACTTCATGATCCCTGACATCTGGAACTTCCACTGTACTGTTGGTGTCTTCCACAGTGAAGATTAATGCAAAATACTTACTCAGTTTGTATGCCATCTCTTTGCCCCCCTCCCCCATTACTGCCTCTCCAGCATCATTTTCCAGTGGTCTGATATCCACTCTCACCTCTCTTTTACACTTGATGTGTCTGAAGAAATTTTTGGTATCCTCTTTAATACTATTAATGACTTTTTTAGTTGCCTTCTGTTGGTTTTTAAAAGCTTCCCAATTCTTTAACTTCAGTAATTTTTGCTCTATTAGATGCTCTTTATTATTCTGCTCTTTGGCTTTGACTTCTCATGTTAGCCAAGATGGTGCCATATTGCCTTTAGAGTACTACTTTCTCTGTGGGGTGTATATTTCCTATGCTTTCTGAATTACTTCCAGAAATTCCAGCTATTGCTACTCCACCATCATACCTACCAACTGTTCTTTTCTAATCAATTCTTCCCAGCTCCTCTCTCATGCCACTGTAATTCCCTTTACACCATTGTAACACTGATACATCTGACTTTAATTTCTCCTCAAATTTCAGGGTGAATTCAAACATATTATCACTTGCTCCTAGGAGTTATTTTACCTTAAGCTCTTTAAGCAATTCCAGTTCATTGTGCAACACCCAATTCAGAATTGCTGATCCCCCTAGTGGGTGCAACCACGAGCTGCTCTAAAAAGTCATTTTGTAGGCATTCTAGAAATTGCCACTCTTGCGATCCAGCAGCAACCTGACTTCCCAATCTACCTATGTATAGATAGTCCCCATGATTATTATAACATTTAGCACGTATTTTCTATTTCCCAGTGTAATTTGTAGACCACATCTTTGCTATTGTTTCAGGGTCTGTATCTAGCTCCCATCAGGCCCTTTATATCTTTACAGTTCTCCCTCCGCTCTGTCCTCAACAGTTTAATACCTCCCAGCCTACGTCACCTCTTATTTAATGTAAGTAGTGGCTTGGGCTTGTCATGTTAATTCATTTTGCAGAGGTCCTTTTTAAGGTTGGTTAGTTCTGGCTGGTATTAATGGTTTGCATTCAGTGAAATGGTCATGAATGCAAGTGAGATTGCATTCTCCAGAATAATTACTGGTGATTGATAAATTAAACCCAAAATATTAAAGAAATTCTCATTGGGTACAGTGTGATTGGCAGAAGCAAATCAATTTTAAGCTAACTCAAAGATTTTGAACAAAATTATAAAATTGTTTATAATTTATCAGTTATTTTAAGTGCTACAGTTTAGTCATGAATGACTAGTTTGTGTCCAGAGCTCATCCAAATCTTGTGTTGACCACATCTAACTTTACCAAGTGTGCTTATTAATAGAATGATTTACAATTATTTCTTTAGCCAAGTGTCAAACAGATTAAGTTAAATGCTGGAAATTTGAAATTGATGCAGAAAGGGGTGCTGAATGAAGACTGTAGGCATGGATAAGAGTGACCCTGGTGTCTGACCATTTGTTTAGTAGCCTAGGAAGAAGCAGTTCTACCAGCTAAATGGCTGGTGTCTCATCAGAATGCAGTCTTTATAGGTCAGATTTACAGAATGGCTGAAGGAAATGGAAATAGGTGTGAGCCAGTTACTAAGCATAGTAATCTGCATAATACACATTCATACTAAAGTTACAGCTGCATATCCAACAGATTAGACTCTGAAGATTATTGCTTTAACTCAGTAGGTATTTACTTGTCCTTTGTCACTGCAATTTTACTTTGATAATTTTAATGCATATTCAGATAAAATTTGTTGTCCTCCTATCATGTTGCTAGTAAAAGGAGATCTCAGTTTTGCGATGTTTTGAACTAAACTCTGTGTATGTATTTGTGAGATTTACCAATCTCACCACCAGATAATCTGTTTGTTGTAGAAATTTATGTGTAGCTTAATTGAGTTAACACATATTGCAGATTTTAAAACCTAACTTACTATACCATCCCTCCCAGCAATCCAGCTGATCCTGCCCTTTGGACATTATTGTCCAGGATCATTCCTCAACACACTCCCCAAAAGGCAGATGTAAGTAGCCAATATATTTTGTCTGAAGTCCTGTTGAGATACTTAGAAATGTGTATTGTTGATATTTCTAATCCCACATTCACCATAATTAAACTTTCACCATAGACACTGACATGAGTAGGTTTATCATATCCACAAATACGAATTTATAAACATTATGTGCCTTGTGACATGGTAAGGGTTAAAATTGAGTGTCCAGTCATTAAGAATGTATGGTGATGGGAGTAGATTCGGAGGCAGAAGAAGAGCAAGTCGGTTCTTTGAATTTCCTTTATGACTTAAAGCTTAAAGCATTATACAACCTGGAAAATTGGTTCAGATTTAGATTTACTTATCACATGTGCATCGAAACATACAGTGCAATGTGTCATTTCTGTTAACCAGCACACCCAAAGATGTGTGGAAGGGGTAGCCCACATATTCCAGTGCCAGCATAGCATTCCCACAATGTTCAAATGTTCAATACAATAACAACATATAAGCAGTAACAACAGAACAAAATGACAGCAAAACCAGCATCTTTCCCAAATTCCCCTCCCAAATTCCACCCCCCCCCCCCGTACGCACTCTCATATACAGTCACACTCTCACAGACGCGCACGCACACCTCCATCCTCAGCTGGTTGTCACCATTGAAACACCGAAAGCAACTGACACCCATCACCTCCATCCATGGCCACAATCAGAAATAAATAGTCCTTGATCAACAATGTCTATCACTGATATTTGCCTATAAGGAGCACTGAATTTACGTTCATTAAGACAATATTCTGTTAACAAAAGTAAGCTCTGTTGATGAAAGTAAAGTAAAGTTAATCTCTTGTGGGAAAGATAAAAGCTGTGCACTGAATTGAATTTATTTCCATTTACCTTTCTCTGACAAATGTTTGTTTTTGTAGGGTGGGGTCGTGACAGGTATTGTCGCACAGATCCTAAGTTCTCATCATTCAAAGGTAAATTCAAACTAAGAAGTGTCTACATGGCTCTTTTTGTTCAGTCTTCAGATTAATGTATCAGTTGTCTAATATATTATTAAAAGATGTAGCATTCTTTAATCTGACACCCTATATGGGATGTTTGAATTTATACATTTGATTTTCTTCTCTTCTAGAGTGCTGTGTTGTTCAGTGCTGTTAACCAGTTAGCAGCAGGAAAACATGCTGCAATTGATAAAAAGGATAATGCATTAAAGACCATTCAAAAGGCAATTCATCTGTATCCAGGTATGCTGGTCTGCTGGCCATTACTGCTGCCTTTCACACAACCAAATACCTTTTAAATATTCATCGGTGAGAATTTTAATTATATTGAAAGCATTTTGTTGATGGAGTTATGTGTCCCACAATATTCTGTGCATATTCAGCTATGTAGTCAGGTTATCAGGAAAAAATGAGCACTGAGATAGTCTGCTAAATGGTGCAGTGATACCACATCTGATTTTAATTCTGACTCCAGTATTCAGTGTGGCTACAAGCAGCTGTGAGCAATCATCATCCACCAAAAAAATGGAATTGGCCCCATACCAGTTTATTATCAAAAACTTTAAAAAATTAATACCAGTAATCTGAAACAAAATGATGGCAATATGAATCAAGTCAAGCCTCATCCTGTTGAGAATGCCATTAACTCTGTCAGAACTGGAGAAGCGGGAAGTCTGTGTTGTAGATTTGTAAGATATGGATGTCTGTGATGGGGGGAGGTCCAGGTGATGTAATATTTTTGGAGGTGTGGAGTTAGTAAACTTCCAGTTGGAGAAACAAGATCTAGACTGGGTGATTGCTTAGTGGCTGCCTATCAGTATTTGTCTATGTATGGTTTCTTTTATCTCTATTCCATCACAACACTCATAATTCTACATTTAATAGTATACAGTGAGTTCTGTTTAATTGGAGCAGCAACTTATTTGAGAAAACTCTTAAAGAATAAAAACAAATCTAGAAAAAAGCCAGGATTCCCTTTGTTCATTTGGGATCCTATGCCACTTAGTTGAGGGAGGAGACTGCTGCCAAACTATTTCTAGCTACTGTCAGTCACGTTCACGTCGTGTGGTCATCAGACACTACACTGTGCTTAAAGCAAACAATTTTTAAATGGCGTCAGTTGAGTGTGCATAAAGCAGTGATTTTTGTCGCTGATAATTAGCAGGAAATAAGAAGTAAGACAATTCAGAAATGTTTTGCTTACTGTGATTTCAAGCCTTTAATGCTTGGAAATGTGCAGGAGTGAAAATGAAACTATTTCACTACTTCATCATGTTAGGAATACAAAGAGTTTGAAGGTATCGACAACCATCTTGAATGTTACCCCCTGTAAAAACAAGCTGACCTGCAACCCAGGTCACCTTTGACCTGTATAATGCCATAAGATGTGGGCGCCAAATTAGGCTATTCAGTCTATCAAGACGGCTCTGAAACTTCATCATGGTTGATCCCGGATCCCATTCAACCCCATACACCTGCCTTCTCACCGTATGCCTCGATGCCCTGAGCAATCAGGAAGCTATCAACTTCCACTTTGAATATACCCACGGACTTGGCCTCCAACGCAGTCTGTGGCACAGCATTCCACAGATCCACCACTCTTTGACTAAAAAGAATTCCTCCTAACCTGTTCTAAATGATCGCCCCTCAGTTTTGAGGCAGTAAGAGGTCACTTGGGGTCTTGGTATGGAGTAAACGTGTGTGCTGGGAGCTGTGCCTACTTTCACCTTTTGCCTCACCCAAATAGCAGATGATTCTATTTTGTAAGTGACTGAAGTGAGCTGTAACAGTCTGAATGAAATGACAAAGCCAGGTAAAGGGAAGAAACAAGAAAAGAGTGCAGGAGAAGAAGATACTGGCAAGGGCTTCGCAAAGCTAGCAGGCCCAGAAGAAGCTGAAGCCAATGCTGCTAGGGCCCCAGTCCCCAGTTACCATCGAAGAAGTCCTTGAGATGATAAACAAACTGTACAGTTTGGTAGATGGGAGACATGCAGAGCATAATAAGTCAATTATGAATCTAACAGCGACTCTAGCCAAAGTCAGTAAGCATGCTTCTTTAACGGAGGGTGCCGCCGAATCATATGAGAGACGAATTGAAGAGTTGGAGAGGTGGCTTGATAGCCTGATATCCCAAAACACGCAGCTACCTTGAAGCTCGATCAAAACATTCACATTATCGGGGTTCAGGAGAAAGCCAAAAACAATAAGCCGATAGAATTTGTAGCCATGTTTCTTCTGAAGTTGCTGGGGAAAAACATTTCCACCATCCGATTGAAGTAGACACTGGAGCCTAGCACTGGCTAAAAATGGTAGGCCAAGAGCTATTATTGCGAAGCTACACCATTACCAGGTTAAAGAGCCTGTGCTACGGTTGTCCAGGGAGAGAACTCTGCTGCTATATGACGGACATCCAGTGTTCATTTACCCGGATTTAACCTCAGCTACCATGAAACGTCAAGATTTTCAGCATATTAAGAAGAAATGCAAAGCCAGGAAAATTAGTTGTGGATTCTAGTATGCAGCAACATTTGTGGTTATGGTTAACAATAGTACCAGTACATTCAGCACTGCAGCTGTAGCGGAGGAGCTCCTGAGCCGAGAAGTTAAAGATTGGCATTGGGACACCATATAAACCTAAAAACGGATTAATGCTGGGTTACTGGATTCGTCGTTGATCGATAGCGGCTTCATCTGGAGACTGTTATGTTCAGCGCATGAGGAACTGAAAAATAAGCTCACACTAAGATGTGGGTGAAGACTGATTGTTATTGTTTATTTTTATATTTCATGGTGTATTTGTGAAGAGGTGTTTCTCCCGTGTTTAGTGAGTATTGGGTAGTTATCTTGTTATTCCGGGCCATTTGTTGGCCCGTGGATATAGCTTTCTCTAGGTTAGGGGTATGGAAGTACTACTCCTGGTGTGTTTTTATCTCTGGGAGGGTTTTTTGTGTTTCTCAAGGGGTTGTTACAGCACATCTATTTGTTCAAGTTACTGTTTGTTATGCTGCGACCATACAGCATATTTTTCTCTGTTAAGCAGCAGATATGGCATCTAATTTGCATATGCACAGCATTGTTGAGGCTAAACTTGTCAGCTGGAATGTACGGGGGATGAACAGTCCACTGAAGAGAGAGGGAAGGTGTATGCACATCTTCGTACACTCAAAGCTGATATTTGTTTTCTCCAAGAAACGCACATTAAGAAAACAGCAGAGAAATTGTTTTGTCCCTCCTGGGCATCTCAGGTCTACCAGTCGGATTTTAGTACTAAAACTAGAGATGTTGCAATCCTAATAAAAAAAACCATACCGTTTGTCCACACACAAACTATCACTGACCAGAGGGGCAGATATGTAATAGTAAGTGGAGTATTAAATTCTATACCATTGACACTAGTAAATGTGTACGGGCCCAACTTTGATGATCCAATTTTTTTTCAGAACCTCTTTAAGGCCATGCCTAATCTGTCTGACTCTAACATAATTGCAGGTGGAAACTTTAATCGCATCTTAAACTCCCTCCTAGATAGACAACATCCCCAAGTTTGTTCATTTAAAAATAGTGTAACACTTAATAATCTCATGCAATCGGATAACATAGTGGATATTTGGAGGCTTCTTAATCCCACGAAGAAGGATTTTTCATATTTCTCCGCAGTACACAAATCCTACTCTAGGATTGATTATTTTCTGTTAGATTCGAAATTGGTCTCATCAGTAATCAGTTACACTTACCATAATATACTTATATTGGATCATACTCCTGTCTCCCTTATATTCAAATTGAACCACGAAAGAGGTGAATATAGTTAGCAGTTAAATAATGCTTTGCCAAAGGATAAGGATTTTTGCTCTTATCTTTCAGATAAGATAGATCTATACTTAAGCACCAATGATGTGTGCGATGTTGATGATTCCACTCTTTGGGAGGCTGAAGGTGGTTATTAGAGGTTGCATAATAGCATATGAGACAGCAGAAAAACGAAGATTCAAGAAAAGGTTAACAGATGATCAGTTGGCAAATCCGGAAGCCTCTTATAAATCAGGAAGCAGAATTACTTAATAAGATTACTGCCTTATGGTATGAGTATAATTGTATAATGTCCAAGAGTGTTGCAAAACTACTGACACAAGTCAGGCAGAGATATTTTTGAGCTTGGTGAAAAACCCCATAAGTTATTAGCCCATCAGTTAAGACAGATGCAGGCCTCCAGGGCCATACATCGTATAAAGCCAAAAGATGGCTTTTTATTGACAAACTCAGAAAAAATTAATAAGGGTTTTGCAGAGTTCTGTGCTAATGTTTACCAATCACAATGTGGTCCGGATGTTGAAGCTATAGAAGCATTTTTAGATAATCTGAATCTGCCCACACTGTCAACAGATTCAGTAAATACACTTGATGCTGATACAAGCCTAGATGAGATCAAGAAGGTCATTTCTTCCCTCCCCAATAATAAGGCAGCGGGTCCAGATGGTTTTAGCATGGAATTCTTCAAAGTATTTGGTCCAAAATTGTCATCTCTGCTCTTCCGAATGTTGAATCACTGCAGGACAGCTTCCAGTTTGCCACCTACTTTATGTAAAGTCAATGTTTCTCTGATTCCAAAACTAGGTGTTTTCATCATATCACCCTATTTTGCTGCTGCCCACTGAAACCAAAATTCTAGGGGAAGTCCTGGCCAATAAGTTAAAAGAATGCATTTGTTCTATTATTCATCCAGATCAAACTGGCTTTATGCCAGGTAGACATATGCATTTTAATTTGCGTAATCTTTTCAATATTTTATATACAAAATATGCAGAAGAGGCTGTCACGCACAAAATGCTGGTGGAACGCAGCAGAGCAGGCAGCATCTATAAGAAGAAGCACTGTCGGCGTTTCGGGCCGAGACCCTTCGTCAGGTCAGGACAGGTCGGAAGAGGCTGTAGTCATTTCATTAGATGCATAACGTGCATTTGATCAAGTGGAATGGCCATATATGATGTTTGCACTTAAGAAATTTGGATTTGGACCATCTTTTATTAAATGGATTGAGATAATTTATTCACAATTGCTTCTATTATCACCAATCAGAATATTTCCTCCCTTTTGCAATTCATCGTGGAACTCGTCAAGGCTGCCTCCTTTCTCTGTTTTTGTTTATAGCTATCATTGAGCCACTGGCTATTAGCATCAGACAGGACCCTTTGATATCTCCCATTGATATGCATGGACATAAACATCACTTTTCATTATACGCTGACGATGTCCTTTTATATATCTCCAGCCCACAAACATCAATACCCGCCCTTCTGACTCTAATTAATAATTTTAGTAGTTTCTCAGGTTTCTCTGTTAATTGGGATAAGAGTGATCTAATGCCAGTCACTGCAGTGGTTAATACAGAGTATGTACAGTCTGTTCCCTTTAAAATAACTTGGGATAATTTTTCCTATCTTGGTGTAGTGAATAATGACTTTTGGAAAACCCTTCCAACTTCTTTGGTGGGGTGGGGTGCAATCAAGATGATTGTACTGCCATGATTTCTTCATCTTTTCCAGTCAATTCCATGTTTTATTTCTCTGTCATATTTTAAGCAATTGGATTCAGTTATTATACCCCATTTGGAATTATAAAGTCATTAGAATTACTAAAAAACACTTGTCAAAGCCCAAGGAAGCAGGTTGTTTTGCCCTACTGAACGTTAAAATGTATTACTGGGCTGCCCACCTATCCATTCTTGCATGGTGGAGAAAAGGCCTGCCCTCTACCTCAGACTAATGCCCAGCATGGTTACTCATAGAGCAAGTTCTTTGTAAGAAGACTTCCTTACCAGCTCTCCTTAATCGCAGTTAATAAGTCACATTTTAGTAACAGCTTTGTGGTTGGCAGCACTATAAGAATTTGGAAGCAGGTTCAACTACACATTAAGGCCCCAAAAACTTACATTGACACTCCGATTTGTGACAATCATTCCTTTTTGCCTGGCCTGAATGATACTGTTTTTCCTTCCTGGAAACAGAGTGGCATCTGTAGTGTAGGTGACCTATATACTAATGGAAACTTTGCTTCATTTGCACAGTTACAAGCAGTTTACAATTTCCCTGCATCTAGTTTTTTTTTAGATATTTACAAATTCAAGATTATGTTAGGAAATATATACCTATCTGCTGCATGACGCAGCTTGCAACGGCCACTCCGGAGCTGATATCTGTTATTTGTTAAGTGGGTGCTGTGCGCAATCCTAATCTGATGAAAAATGGATGTGGGAGCATGGAGGAACATCTGGAAATCTCCAGGAAGGTCCTCTTCGTTAGTGCTGCTGCTGTGAAGTCCGGTTCTCTGCTGAGAAGAACAGGTCCCCAGTCCTTGGGTTCACGCTGCCGGTGGCTGTTGGCGGGGGCGTCTTAATACACTCGGAAGAGGATGGTGCTCAGAGAAGCTGTGCCGGAGGGGATGGTCGGAGGCTTGGAGTTTCGACAGACTCGGGGTCCGCTGCGGTCAGGGTGTGTGCTTTCACTGTGTGCTGTGTCTGTGAGGCTGAGTCCAGTAGCGCCATGGAAGTCCATAGCGAGGGTATTCCCTTCTGCCGCTGGCATGGGATGGTGAGTCTGTCGGGACCCTGAGGGCTTGTGGAAACTGTGTGGTGGTTTCTTTTGAACTTATCATCTTTTAACATCTTTGGGCTATTTTTACTGTGCCTGTGGTCTGTTTTTCATAATTATGCTATTCTTTGCACTGTTGTAACTACGTGGTTTCGTGCAGGCCTTATAGCTTTAGTTTTTGGTTTTGTTTCGTCTGGTGGGTTTGGAGCTCCTTTCCGGGAAATGCGCTAAGACAGGAGCACGATATTAATACACAACAGCCTCTCCAGACTCTGGATTGGGGATTGCCAAACATCATGTAGATTTTCTGGTGTAGTCTGTTTTGTCATGTGCTTTTGTGATATCATTCTGGAGGAACGTTGTCTCATTTTTTAACTGCATTACACTTGTGGTTTCTAAATGACAATAAACTGAAACTGAACTGAACTAATTTCGAAGTTTTAGACAAACATGAGTCCCTGGAGGCAATAAATAAATTTGATTCGGTTACTCATAGTGCCGCATCCTATTTTTATCAGATCCTACATAATGGAGCTCGGGTGAACACTGCAGGTCTTAAATAGGCATGGGTGGATGAATTGGGTATAGAACTGACAGAGGAGGTGTGGGATGAATGTTTAGAGTATACATGATTGTTCGGTCAATGTCAGACACAGACTTACACAGTTTAAAACAACACATGGACTCCATTATTCCAAAGGAAACTTGCACAACTTCTACCCTGATGTTTCACCAGTTTGTAATAGATGTAAATCTGAGAACAGTAACTTGTCACATTCATTCTGGTCGTGTTGTAAGCTTTATGCATACTGGAAAAGTATTTTTCACTGTTTCTCTGAGGCTTATGGGAAGCGGTGGAAACTGGACCCACTCATGGCCATCCTTGGAGCAACAAGCTCCCCATCTTCAGCCAATAAGTATGAAAAAATGGTTGTATTGTTTGGAATGGTGATTGCTAAGAAGTTAATCTTGCAAATATGGAAAATGGACTCTGTGCCTACGTACGATCTGTGGCTGAGAGAACTGGCAAATACTTTACATTTGGAGAGACTGAGACTATGTAATGGAGACAGAAGGGACATCTTTGAAAGGATATGGGGCCCTGTATTGGACTTTCTTGTGCGGTGCACCTCTGCTGTCAATGTTTACTTTTGCCTTTATATTATTCTCCCTTTTGCTGCTCAATATTTAATTTGATTTTGTTAAGGTCATGGTTTTTGTGGATGTGCTGTATTTTGTTCGTTTGTTAAAAAAATATATTTAAAAGACAGTTTTGAGGCTGTGCCCTCCAGTTCTGGATACCCCCACCAGAGGAAACATCCTTTCCACATCCACCTTAACTAGTCCTTCCAACATTTAGTAGATTTCAATGAGATACTGATGCATTCTTCTAAATACCAATGAATACAGGCCCAAGGCTTCCAAACGCTCTTCATATGTTAACCCCATCATTCCCGGAATCATCCTCGTGAACCTCCTCTGGACTCTTTTCAATGACAATACACCCTTTCTGTGATAAAGGCTTAAAACTGTTGTCATTACTCGGTGTGGTCTTATAAAGCTTCAGCACTACCTCCTTGCTTTCATATTATATAAGGCTTCAAATAAAGGCCAACATTGCATTGGCCTTCTTTACTTCGGACTCAACCTGTGAATTAACCTTCTGGGAGTCTTGCACGAGGACTTTCGAGTCCCATGCACCTCTGTTGTTTGAACCTTCTCCCCATTCAGATAATAGTCTGCGCTATTATTCCCTTTACCAAAATACGTTATCATATATTTCTTAACACTGTATTCCATCTGCCACTCTTTTGCCCATTCTTCCAATTTGTCTCAGTTCTGCTGCAGTCGCATTGCTTCCTCAGCACTACCTACCCCTCCACCTGTCTTTGTCATCCACAAACTTTGCCACAAAGCCATCAACTCCACTATCTAAATCATTGACAAACAATGTGAAAAGTAGCGGTCCTAATACTGACCTCTGAGGAACACCACTAGTCACTGGCAGCCAACCAGAAAAGGCCCCCTTTATTCCCTCTCACTGCCTCCTGCCTGTCAGCCATTCCTCTATCTATTCCTCTATCTATATTTTCTGTAATGCCATAGGTTTTTTTCTTGTTAAGCAGCCTCGTGAGGCACCTTATCAATTGCCTTCTAAAAATCAAAGTAACTGACATCCACTGCCATTCTCCACCCTGCTTGTTACTTCCTCAAAGAACCCCAACAGTTTTGTCAGACAAGATTACCAGAAACCATGCTGACTTTGATTTATTTTATCATTAGTCTCCTTGTACCCCGAAACTTCGTAGTTAATAATGGACTCCAACACTTCCCCAAACACTGAGGTTAAACTACCTGGCCTATAATTTTCTCTCCTTTGTCTTCCTCCCTTCTTAAAGACTGGAGTGACATTTGTAATTTTCCTGTCCTCTGGGATCTGCCAGATTCTTGAATGATCATGACCAATGTATCCATTGTCTTTTCAGCAATCTCTTTCAGGACTCTGGGATGTAGTCCATCTGCTCCAGGTGACTTTATCTACCTTAAGACCTTTGAGTTTGCCTAGCACTATTTTTTGTGACTTAAGCTATGGCGAGCTTCCTTAAGGGTTTGTGGATATTGCTAATCCAATATTTCTTCAGGATCTCAATGATCCTTCCAGAAAGAATTATTTACAGGAGACTGAAAAACTTGATATTAAGAAAGAGGATGTGCTGGAGCTTTTTGGAAGCATCAAGTTGGATAAGTTTCTGGGACTGGATGAGATGTACCCCAGGATACTGTGGGAGGGAGGAAGGAGATTGCTGAGCCTCTGGCGATGATCTTTGCATCATCAATGGGGTAGAAGAGGTTCCAGAAGACTGGAGGATTTTGAAATGTTGTTCCCTTATCCAAGACAGGGAGTAGAGATAGCCAGAGAAATTATAGACCAGTGAGTCTTACTTCGATGGTTGATAAGTTGATGGGAAAGATCCTGAGAGGAAGGATTTATGAACATTTGGAGAGGCATAATATGATTAGGAATAGTCGGCATGGCTTTGTCAAAGGCATGTTGTGCCTTACGAGCATGATTGAATTTTTTGAGGATGTGACTAGACACATTGATGAAGTTAGAGCAGTAGATGTAGTGTATGTGGATTTCAGCAAGGCATTTGATAAGGTACCCCATGCAAGGCTTATTAAGAAAGTAAGGGGGCATGGGATCCAAGGAAACATTGCTTTGTGGATCCAGAACTGGCTTGTCACAGTAGGCAAAGAGTAGTTGTAGACGGGTCATATTCTGCATGGAGGTCGGTCACCAGTGGTGTGCCTCAGGGGTTTGTTCTGGGACCCCTACTCTTAGTGATTTTTAGGAATGACCTGGATGAAGAAGTGGAGGGATAGTTTAGTAAATTTGCTGATGACACAAAGGTTGGTGGACTGACAGAGGCTACAGCGGGACATCGATAGGATGCAGAACTGGGCTGAGAAGTGGCAGATAAGTGTGAGGTGGTTCAATTTGGTAGGCCAATTATGATGGCAAAATATAGAAACATAGAAAACCTACAGCACAATACAGGCCCTTCAGCCCACAATTGCTGTGCCGAACGTGTCCTTACTATAGAAATTACCTAGGGTTACCCATAGTCCTCTGTTTTACTAAGCTCCGTGTACCTATCCAGGAGTATCTTAAAAGACCCTATCGTATCTGCCTCCACCACTGTCACCGGCAGCCCATTCCATGCACTCACCACTCTCTGTCTAAAAAAACTTACCTCTGACATCTCTGCACCTGGTCCCAAACACCTTAAAACTGTGCCCCCTCATGTTTGCCATTTCGGTCCTGGGAAAAAGCCTCTGATTACCCACACAATCAATGCCACTCATCATCTTATACACCTCTATCAGGTCACCTCTCATCCTCCGCCACTCCAAGAAGAAAAGGCTGAGTTCACTCAATCTGTTCTCATAAGGCATGCTCCCCAATCCAGGCAACATCCTTGTAATTCTCCTCTGCACCCTTTCTATGGTTTCCACAGCCTTCCTGTAGTGAGGTCTGACCAGGATCCTATATAGCTGCCACATTACCCCTCAGCTCCTAAACTCAATCCCACAATTGATGAAGGCCAATGCACCGTATGCCTTCTTAACCACAGGCTGAACCTGCACAGCAGCTTTCTGCGTCCTCTGGACTTGGACCCCAAGATCCCTCTGATCCTCCACACTGCCAAAATTCTTACCATTACTATTATATTTTTCTGGTCTCATCTATAAACCCTTTAGTCCCTAATTCTTCATATAGGATTTAAATTATTTCCATCCTGATAATATTGTGCCTTTTGCAACTGTGCTAACTCATCTTCCTACGTCCAGTCCTGATGAAGGGTCTTGGCCCGAAACGTCGACAGTGCTTCTCCTTATAGATGCTGTTTGGCCTGCAGTGTTCTACCAGCATTTTGTGTGTGTTGTTTGAATTTCCAGCATCTGCAGATTTCCTCGTGTTTCATCTTCCTACTCCTGTATTTGCTGCATTTTTTTAAAAAAAATGGCCTTTGTCCTCCCTAAGAAGTGAAGAATAATCTGAACACTGAGTATGAACTGCAAAAGGCTTTTGGATGTCTTTGGTTGTCTGGCTGGTGTGCCCTGCATTTCCATTCTAACAGTCGGTGTCCACTGACTGCAAACAATCATTTTGATCTTTTTGTTTCTGAATTACATCTCTTTGGTCTTTCCCTTTTGAGGTTAAATTGTTTCAGCTGTCTAAGTTTGAAGAAAATTGTAACTCAAAAACAAGTTTCCAATTTCAGCAACGAATGTGTCTGGAAATCAAGGAAATTACATTCACCATTGAGCTAAACATCTGTTGCTTACTGTCATGTAGAGCTCTAAAATCTGTCCATTATGTCAGTGGCTAATCACGCAAATGCCATGGAATTAATATCAATAACAATTAACCATAACTGGACAAAATTGACCAAAGGCTAAGGATATCCATTTGAATTTATTTACCAGGATGAAACTGAAATAACGTCTTTTTTTTTCATAGAAACATAGAAAATAGGTGCAGGAGTAGGCCATTCGGCCCTTCGAGCCTGCACTGCCATTCAGTATGATCATGGCTGATCATCCAACTCAGAACCCTGTACCTGCTTTCTCTCCATACTCCCTCATCCCTTTAGCCACAAGGGCCATATCTAACTCCCTCTTAAATATAGCCAATGAACTCGCCTCAACTGTTTCCTGTGGCAGAGAATTACACAGATTCTGTGTGAAGAAGTTCTTCCTCATCTCAGTCCTAAAAGGCTTCTCCTTTATCTTTAAACTGTGACCCTTCGTTCTGGACTTCCCCAACATCAGGAACAATCTTCCTGCATCGAGCCTGTCCAATCCCTTTAGAATTTTATACGTTTCAATAAGATCCCCCCTCAATCTTCTAAATTCCAGCGAGTATAAGCCTAGTCGATCCAGTCTTTCTTCATATGAAAATCCTGCCATCCCAGGAATCATTCTGGTGAACCTTCTTTGTACTCCCTCTATGGCAAGAATGTCTTTCCTCAGATTAGGGGACCAAGACTGCACACAATACTCTAGATGCGGTCTCACCAAGGCCTTGTACAACTGCTGTAGAAACCTCCCTGTTTCTATACTCGAATCCACTTGCTATGAATGCCAACATACCATTTGCCTTTTTCACCGCCTGCTGTACCTGCATGCCCACTTTCAGTGACTGGTGTACAATGACACCCAGGTCTCGTTGCACCTCCCCTTTTCCTAAATGGCCGCTATTCAGATAATAATCTATTTTCCTGTTCTTGCAACCAAAGTGGATAACCTCACATTTATCCACATTAAATTGCATCTGCCATGAATTTGCCCACTCACCTTACCTATCCAAGTCATTCTGCATCCTCTTAGCATCCTCCTCACAGCTAACACCGCCGCCCAGCTTCGTGTCATCCGCAAACTTGGAGATGCTGCATTTAATTTCCTCGTCTAAATCATTAATATATGTTGTAAACAACTTCAAAGCATTTAAGTTTTAAAAAAAAAAGGCCTGATAAATGTTTTCATAAAATTACTAAAGAAATGCCTTTATCTTTAAATGTGAAATTTGGGCAATGGCTTTACTGCCTCCATGTTAGAACTGTAAACAAGGGAAGCAGCAAGGTGCAGCATGGAGGATTGAAGGATGTTTTACCTAGTTTTTCAGTTAAATGAATGTATTTTTTATTTGTTTCACTTTGCAGATGATCCCACTGTGTGGGCCAGTTTAATGGCAGCATGCCACATGGAGAAAACATTATCTCATCTGAGTGGTACAACACCTAAACTGACTGCAAATGAGGAGCTGTTCATTACAGCAATCTCTACAAAAAGTATGTAATTTACATGGTAAATTGCCTACAAAAATCTGCAATACTTTATTTCAGTATTACCCAAACTTTAAACTGCCTTTTGAAAAGGGGCAAAAGGGGCTTATTGATGTATCTGCAGTATTTTGCTGCTGTCACAGTAGCTGAAACACTTTCATCTTAATAATCTGGAATCATCTCAACATTGTAGTTGCCTGCTAAATTAAGCTGATATTTCTGTTATCTGTGCTATTGCCTAATACTGAAAGCATCCTTTTTAAAATTCATAATTATTGGATTCAGATCTCAAAGTCACCCCAGATGCTGTACTCTATATTTAGTGATCTTTGGCCTAGGGATTCTCAGTAGTTTGGCATGTTATGTCTTACACTGGATTATTTTTTGGGTGGAGCAATGATAACTAATACATATTATTTTACAGTAAAAACAAATAAGACCATGCCAACATTCTATCTTCAATCCCTGGAGAACTGGTCTCTGCAACAGGCTGCAACTGGGCTCAAAGAAATGGGCAGGCATTGTGATGCGGAAGCCTTCTGCACTAAGGTACTGTACAGTTCACTATGAAGTCTGGTGATTGTTTTTATACTCTTCAAGTAAAAACCTTGCAGTGTATTTCATTCATCCTCCTTAGTGGTATGTTTAGAAAGATGAAAGAATTCTGATTAATGCACTATTGTAATCATTACCAAGTGTCAAGAGAACATAATTGGACAAGGTCCTCATGGTTTTATGAATATAAAATCATGTTGGAATAATTTATTAGTTCTTTGAGAATGTGTATAGCAGGACTTGGATGTTCCAGTTATAGAGGTGAAATGACTTCCAGAATGCTAAGTTTAGTTTTGGTCTTTTGAACGCTGGAGGTTACTTGATTTTGAAGTAATGTAACGGGATTTTACTCGATTGATTCTTGAGATGCAAGGACGATTCCGTGAAGGAAGATCAAGTAAAATGGACTTATGTACTTAATTGTCTTAAACAATTGAAGAATGATGCAATTGATGATGCCTGGTATGGATTCAGAAATACGGCTACGCTTAGCAAGAGACCCTGGAATTATAGGACTTCATCTCAGGAGGCACATCTTCACTGAGGGGGTTGAAAAACTAACGTATTTGTATTCTTAATGATCAGTTGAGCATATCTAGGCTGAAAGGGTTTTGGGAAATGAGAAGGAAAGTATTGAGCAAGAATATTGACCTTGATTTGGCTGAATGGTTGAGAAACTCAAAGGGCCATGTTCATTCTCCTGTGTATTTATTCAGTAATGCCACTCAGATATGAAGTATGCATCTTCAGATGGAAAAACTTTTAAGGACTGGATCAAGATGGATCTGGCTTACAAAACCCAGCTGCCACAGTAGCATGAGATTAGCATGGCGCTATTACAGCTCTGGATGTCGGAGTTCGTAGTTCAGTCCTGGCGTCCTCTGTAAGGAGTCTGTACATCCTCCCTGTGGAATGTGTGTGTTTGCTCTGGGTGCTCCGATTTCCTTCCTCACTCCAAAGAGTTAGTAGGTTAATTGGTCATTGTAAATTGTCCTGTGATTAGTCTAGGGTTAAATCTGGAGTTGCTCGGTAGTGTGGTTTGAAGGGTTGAAAGGGATTATTCTGTGCTGTATCTCTAAATAAATTTAGTCCCTGCCAGTCTGTGCTCACCAGGACTAGAGGTTGTGGAGTATTCTCATCTCTCCACTTTGTAGGCTTGGATCAAGAATGGAATGGATTTAGTAGCAGCAGATGTAAATGCCATGGCTCTACCCACAGAGTGCTGCTGACACATTTGGCAGCTGCACTCACAGCTTCAACTGTTTTGAAAGCCTGTAAGTGAATTTATGATCTTAAAAACTAACACAGTATAATTAAATCATAGTAAAATACATGTAACAATCATGTAAATTAATTAAAATAGTGCTCAATACTCCCTAATGTATAGGCCAAAGATTCCCATTGGAATCATCGGAATCCCAGTGAGACGGTGCTCCTGGATTTACTACACTTTAAATAAACGTCCTTCAAAACCACCCATAGGGTTTTCCTCCAAAATATTTCCTGTCATCACAAACAATCTGACTGTTTTGAAAGATGCTATGTGATTTTGTATATCAAAGTAGGACTTCTGTAGGAAGATGCTTCACAAAATTGTATTTTAACAAAAATCCATTGAGCCAGAAAAGACGATATTCAAACTTGGTGAAATAGTTTCACAGAGAATTTTAAAGAGATAGTGGACATATTGAGGTTAGACCAGATTTGCAAAGAAAAAAATTGCTTGTATTTTATTGACACTTTCTTTTATTTTAGGTACTTAAGAGCCACCCAGACCATCCTGCAGTGTTCCTCGTGTTGAGACAAGTTCAGTGCGAGCAACTCTTGCTTTCCCCCCAGCAGCTTCCAGAGACAGTTTTAGAAGAGCTAAAGAAGGCAGTGATGTCAAACTTCACATCAGTAACAGCTTGGCATGTATGTTCCGTGTTTGTGTGCTTTGTTTTTCTTTAGTAGTTGCGTTTATGACCCACTTTGCATCACATTCTAAAGCAGTAATTTATAAACAATTCATAATTTCTGTATTTCTTAAAACAAATTCTTTAACATAAATTGTCAGCATCTTTGTTAAGCACTCGGCATTCACCACTGACGGAGTCATTACTTCAGTCATAGATATCAGTGGATTCCTTTATAAATGAGCAATCTGACAGTCATGAAAATTGCTTTCTGTTCCATCTGTACATTGAAGCAATGCCAATAGAATTAGAAGACATAGCTTAATAGAAAACAGTGCTGTTAATAAGACTGGCTTGACTTAATGCTCTTTTCATTTGTTACATAGTAACCCTAATGGTAAATGTATTTTACTGTGTATTTAGAAATCATTCCATTAGTGTGGTTTTGGATCAGTGAGTAAGTCACATGCCATTTTTTTTACTATAACATAGAAGAGGCCAATCAATTCTTTAAGCATGTGCCAACTCTTGAAGTATTTGTATCAGTCCCATGAATTTTTATATAACTTATTCTCATCACATGCTCCCCTATTCTGCCACTCAAGTAATTGGTGCAATTTATAATAGTCAATTAATATGCACTGTGCCTTTTGAATGTGGGAGGGAATTGGAAGCGCGAGGTGAATTGCATGTGACCAGTGGGAGAATGTGCAATTTCAAGATAGTATATGATAACATGTATGTACTTTGACAAAAAATCTACTTTAAACCAGATACAAACAGAGGTGAACTATGGTCGTTGGAGCACGCAAAATGTTCCAGAATCCTGCTTTTGAAACTTTGGAAAAGAAAATTCTTTAATCCAGCACAGTTGCTTTTTTTCAGCTCATATTTTAAGGACTCATGAGCTTTTAGTGTTGATTAAAATAAGAATAAAACATTTGGCATGAATCTCTGTTCATTTTTGAATATCTGTTTCCCACTAGTGGTTGGCAGAAATATATAAATCTCAGGGTTTGATGGGAGCTGCGGAGATGTGCTACAGGCAAGGATTGCAGCTGTCTTCCCAACAAGGTGATGTGAGTGGCAAGTTGTCAAGTCTGCTCCGGTTAGCACTGCTCGCTCTTCAGCTCAGCACGGTGAGAATCGCTGCAAGTTTATGAACAATATTTCAAGCTAGTTTGATTTTTTTCCTCTTCCTAGATCAGTGGTTGTCAACCTGGGGAACACAGACCCCTTGCTTAATGATATTAGTCCATGGCATAAAGGTTGGGAACACCTGTCCTAGATGTTTTTGATACACTGGCATTTTCAGAAGAAGCTCCATTTTATCCTTTATTTATAAATATGCTGCAGAATTTTAAAAATTCATTGAGGTCATTCATTGCTAATTTGCAGCACTACAACATTGCAGCTGTTTACTGCAGTCAATAAATATGATTAAACTGTTGATTTTCTGGAAATTAAAATTAGAAACATTGCAATATCATTAATTTATGAGGAAGTTTATGATGTTTTAGGCAGAGTAGAGTAGATGCTGTCATGCTTTCCTTTTTTATACTGCTCATGAATTTGAAAGGGAAAACACACCTTTCACTTGTTTCACAATTTCTAATGAATATGTAAAAGCACTTTGTGCATCTGGCCCACTAAGTTTATTGTCTTCTCTATGAATAGACAGCCTAGGTTATTACTATGTCAAATGGTGCAAGTTGAATCATCTGCTGCTCAACATCAGTAAGACAAAGGAGATGATGATGGACTTTAGGAAGACTAAGTCTGCACTGCACACTGTTACTATTGATGGTGAGGATGTGGATGTGAGGACCTACAGGTACCTGGTGGTGCACCTGGATGACAAACTTGAGTGGAGCACCAACACAGAGGCTGTGAACAAGAAGGGCCCGAGTCATCTCTACTTCTTGAGGAGGCTGAGGTCCTTTGGAATATGCAGGCCTCTCCTTCACATGTTCTACCAGTCTGCTGTCACCAGTACAAACGTCCATGTGATGGTGTGCTGGGGCAATGGTATCAATATGGATGATGCCAACAGGCTCAACAAGTTGATTAGAAAGGCTGACTCTGTTATCAGAGTCAAACTGGACACACTGGAGGCTGTGGTAGAACAAAGGACTCTATGGAAGATCCTGGCAATTCTGGACAATGTTTCTCATCCTCTTGCTCTTCATATACGTAGAATGCCTTGGGGGTTTTCCTTACTCCTGTCTGCCAAGGCCTTCTCATGGCCCCTTCTGGCTCTCCTAATTTCATTCTTAAGCTCCTTCCTGCTAGCCTCATAATCTTCAGCATTTCTATCATTAGCTGGTCTTCCATAGAAGCTGCCTGGCCTGCTGAGTTCCTCCAATATTTTGTGTGTGATTCACTGAATGCAAAATATTCACTGAGTTCATCTGCTATCTCTTTGTCCCCCATTATTATTTATTTAGCCTCATTTTCTAGCAGTTGTATATCCACTCTTATCTCTCTTTTAGTTTTTTATATACTTGAAAAAGCTTTTTCTATCCACCTTGATATTGTTTGCTAGCATGCTTTCATATCTCATATTTTACCTCCTGATGATTAATTTAGTTGCTTTTTATAGGCTTTTTAAAGCTTTGCAAGCCTCTCTCTTCCTGCCAATTATTGCTTTGTTGTATACCCTACTTTTCCATTATTTTTGACTTAATGTGTCAGCTACAGTTGTACTATTTTGGCATCTGTGTATTTCTTTGTTTTTGGAATACATCTATCCTGCACCTTCTTCAACTTTTCCCAGAAACTCACACCGTTGCTGCTCTGCTGTTATTCCTGCCAGCAACTCCTTCCAATTTACTTTGGCCAACTCCTCTCATACCACTGTAATTTCCTTTACTCCACTGAAATAGAGCTACATCAGACTTTACTTTCTCCTGATCAAATTTCAAGTTGAACTCAGTCATATTGTGATCATTGACTCCTAAGCATTTCTTTACCTCGAGCTCCCTAATTGCCTCCAGTTCATTACAGAATGGCCAATCCAGTACAGTTGATCCCCTAGTTGCTCAGCAACAGACTGATCTAAAAAGCCATCTCATAGTTATTCAACAAGTTCACTGTCTTCAGATCCATTACCAATCTGATTTTCTCAATCTGTAGTCCACATCTCAGCTACTGTTGTGAGGCCCATATATAACTGCCATCAAGGTCCTTTAACCCTTGCAGTTTCTTAACTCAACCCACATGGATTCAGCTTCTTCCAATCCTATGTCACTTCCAATTCTAATGATTTGATGCCATTCTTTACCAGCAGGGCCACGCCACCCTATCTGCTGATCTTCCTATCCCTCTGGTACAATGTGTAACTTGGACATTCAGCTCCCAACCACAACCATCCTTCAGCCGCGATTCAATGAGGTCTACAACATCATAACTGAGGGTCTATAAAAGTGCAACAAGATTATCCAGCTTGTTTCTTATACTCCGGACATTGAGATATAACACTTTGAGTAATGTATCTGCTACCCTTTTTGATTCTGCATCCCTAATGTACTGATACTCACCCTGACACCCTGACATTTTGCCCTAACATCTTCCTGACCATCTGACTGCATGCTATCTTTGCTTTTTTACCATCTGTCCTATCCTGAGTTCCTTCACTCTGATTCCCGTCCCCCTGCCAAATTAGTTTAAATCTTCCCCAACAGCTCAAACATCCTGCCTGTGAGAATATTGGTCACCGTTGGGTTCAGGTGCAACACGTCCCATTTGTCCATCTCTTTCCCCAGAAGAGATCCCAATGATCCAAGAACCTGACAACTTGCTCCCTGCACCAGCTTCTCAGTCACAAATCAGCCTTTTTCTACCCTCACTGGCCCATGGCACAGGTAGCAAGCCGGATGTTACTCCCATGGAGGTCCTGCTTCTCAGCTTTCTAAATTCTCTCTTCAAGATTTCTTTGCTTTTCCTTCCTGTGTCATTGATACAAAGATATCTGGCTGTTTTCTCTAACCCTCTTAGAAAGGATGTGCTGAAATGGTCCAGACTGACCGCTGGTCAATGCTTATTTACGGAATAAGGTAGATGATCTTGCAGTACAGCTGCAGATGGGCAGGTATGATGTTGCAGGCATCACTGAAAGACGAGTATAACTGGGAGCTTAATGTCCAAGGATGCATATTGTATCAAAAATACAACAGTGGTGGCATTGGTCTGGTGGTGAAAAATTAGAAGGTGACATCGAGTCGGAAGATGTTGAATCATTGTAGATAGAGCTATGGAACTGCAAGGGTAAAAATACCCTGATGGTATTTGTATACAGATGGTATTTGTGCAGGATTCCCTAAAGAATACTTTGTAGGTTGAGTCTGTGATGAGGAAAGCAAATGCGATGTTAGCATTCATTTCAAGAGGACTAGAATATAAAAGCAAGGGTGTAATGTTGAGGCTTTATGGCACTGGTGAGGCTTCACTTGGAGTATCGTAAACAGTTTTGAGCCCTTTATCTTTGAAAAGTTATTCTGAAATCAGAGAGGATTCAAAGTAGGTTCATGAAAATGATTCCCGGATTGGATGGCTTGTTATATGAAGAGTGTTTGATGTCTCTGGGCATGTATTCACTGGAATGCAGATGAATGAGAGGTGACCTCATTGAAACTTACCGAGTGGTGAAAGGCCTTGATAGAGTGGATTTGCAGAGGATGTTTCCTAAGGTGAGGGAGTCTAAGACCAGAGGACACAGCCTCAGAATAGAGGGTTGTCCTTTTAGAACGGAGTTGAGGGGGAATTTCTTTAGCCAGAGAGTGGTGCATCTGTGGAATTTTTTGCCACAGGCAGCTGTGGAGGCCAAGTCTTTACATATATGTAAGGCAAAGGTTGATAGATTCTTGATTGATCTGGACATGCAGGGATATGGAGAGAAGGCAGGAGACTGGGGCTGAGAGGAAAATTGGATCAGCCATGATGAAATGGCAGAGCAGACTCAATGGGTCAAATGGCCTAGTTCTGCTCCTCTGTCTGACAGGTTCTTCAGGTCTCATGGTCTTGTGGTAATATTTGCTATGAGTGATATATATTTTGTGGGTGCACTGTGATTCAGAGGAACGTTGTTTTGTTTGGCTGTATATACGTAGTCAGATGACAATAAACCTGCACTTGAATAACTCTTTAATTGAGCCTACCATATTACCTTATAAATTTACATTTTGCCTTCTTTTTGCTAGTTAAAACTTCAGAACAATCGATGGACATCCCTGGTGAAGGAAGCAGCTGGTGAATGTCAGAAGATCTGCTTCTGCCCTCTTGCTGCTCTGTTTCAAGCTCTTCTGCAATTTACACTGAAAATGGGAGCAAGGTAATTTCGTAACATTACTAAAACTTCAGAGACTAATGTTATTGAATCATCTTCAAGCTATTTTTAAAAATACAATACCCCAATATTTTCCCTCATATTGATCACCTAGATAATGACATCGTTGTTCTTTGGGTCACCAAGTTGAAACATTTCACAGTATATCTCTGATCACATATGCTGCCTGCTATGTATTGGTGGTATTAAATTGCTTGATTTTTACTACATCTTAATAAACCAATTTAAGAACATAATGTTGCAATTTATTAGAAGACTTTTGCTGCTGCTGAATTTTGCCATGACTCTGCATGGATAGAGTTCTATAATACATTATTGAATTGAATTGACTTTATTTCTTACATCCTTCATATACACGAGGGGTAAAAATCTTTGCAATACGTCTCCATTTAAATGTACAGTTTAAAGCAATCGATAATAAATAGTATGTTAAACAGGACAGTCAGTGTAACATAGAAATAGTGAGATAGGTTATCTGTGAAGAATAGAAACAGGAAGTGTGTCTGTGAGGCTGGTGTTCTGTACTAGGTGTCAGATGTGGGAAGTCTGGGAGACTCCCAGCCTTCCGGAAGGCCACATCTGCACCAGATGTGTCAAGTTGAAGCTCCTTAGTGATTGGGTTAGGGAACTGGAGATGCAGCTCAATGACCTTTGAAAGTGAGGAGGTGATAGAGAGGAGTGAAAAACAAATAGTCACACTGGGGCCTCAGGAGACAGATAAGTGGGTAACAATCAGGAGAGGGAAGGGCAAGAGTCAGATACTAGCGAGTACCCCGTGGCTGTCCCTCTTAACAATAAGTTACTCACTCCTGTTCAAGTACCTTGGTGGGCAGAACAGCCTACCTGGAGGAAGCAACAGTGGCTATGTATCTGGCACAAAGTCTGGCCTGTGGCTCAGAAAGGTGGGGAAAGGAAGAAAGCATCAATAATAAGGAACTCTAAAGTTAAGGGGTCAGACAGGCGATTCTGTGGAAGCAGGAAAGAAACGCGGATGGTAACTTGTCTCCCAGGTGCCAGGGTCCGGGATGTTTCCGATCGCGTTCACGATACCCTGAAGTGGGAAGGTGAACAGCCAGAGGCCATACTACATATTGGTACCAATGACAGGTAGGACAAGGGAGGAGGTCCTGAAAACAGACTACAGGAAGTTAGGAAGGAAGTTGAGAAGCAGGACCTCAAAGGTAGTAATCTCAGGATTGCTGCCTGTGCCACACGACAATGGGTATAGGAATAGAGTGAGGTGGAGGATAAATGCGTGGCTGAGGAATTGTAGCAGGGGGCAGGGATTCAGACTTCTGGATCATTGGGACCTCTTTTGGGGCAGGTGTGACCTGTACAAAAAAGACGGGTTGCACTTGAATCCGAGGGAAACCAATATCCTGGCAGGGAAGTTTGCTATGGCTTTTGGGGAGAGTTTAGACTAGAATTGCTAGGGTTGGGAACCGAACTGAAGAGATGGAAGGAGGGGCTGTTGGCTCACATATAGATGGTTTGAGATGTGTCTATTTCAATGCAAGAAACATCATGAACAAAGCAGGTGAGCTTAGACTGTGGATCAGTACTTGGAGCTATGATGTTGTGGCCATTACAGAGACTTGGATGGTAAAGGGGCAGGAATGGTTACTTAGAGTGCCAGGATTTAGATTTTTCAGAAAGGACAGGGAGGGAGGCAAAAGAGGTGAGGGTGTGGCACTGCTGATCAGAGATATTGTCACAGCTGCAGAAAAGGAGGAAGACATGGAGGGATTGTCTACAGAGTCTCTGTGGGTGGAAGTTAGAAAGAGGAAGCGGTCAATAACTCTACTAGGTGTTTTTCATAGACTACCCAATAGTAACAGGGATATCGAGGAGCAGATAGGGGAACAGATTCTGGAAAGATGTAATAATAACAGAGTTGTTGTGCTGGGAGATTTTAATTTCCCAAATATTGGTTGGCATCTTCCTAGAGCAAGGTGTTTAGATGGGGTGGAGTGTGTTACGTGCGTTAAGGAAGGTTTCCTGACTCAATATGTAGATAAGCCTACAAGAGGAGAGGCTGAACTTGATCTGATATTGGGAAATGAACCTGGTCAGGTGTCAGGTCTCTCAGTGAGATAGATAACAATTCTATCTCCTTTACCATAGCATTAGAGAGGGATAGGAACAGACAAGTTAGGAAATTGGAGTAAGTGGAAATATGAAGCTCTCAGGCAGGAACTTGGAATCATAAATTGGGAACAGATGTTCTCAGGGAAATGTACGGCAGAAATATGGCAAATGTTCAAGGGATATTTGCGTGGCGTTCTGCATAGGTACGTTCCAGAGAGACAGGGAAAGGATGGTAGGGTACAGGAACTGTGGTGTACAAAGGCCGTTGAAAATCTAATCAAGAAGAAAAGAAAAGCTTACGAAAGGTTCAAAAAATGAGGTACTGATAGAGATGTAGAAGATTATAAGGCTAGCAGGAAGGAGTTTAAGAATGAAATTAGGAGAGCCAGAAGTGGCCGTGAGAGGGCCTTGGAGGACAGGAGTAAGGAAAACCCAAGGCATTCCACAAGTATGTGAAGAGCAAGAGGATAAGATGTGAGAGAATAAGATCAATCAAGTGTGACAGTGGAAAATTGTGTATGGAACCAGAGGAGATAGCAGAAGTACTTAAAGGATAACACGAGTGAATCTGCAGATGCTGGAAATAAATAACAACACAAAATGTTGGCAGAACTCAACAGGCCAAACAGCATCTATGGGAGGCGGTAGTGACGACATTTCAGGCTGAAGCCCTTCATCAGGAGTGAAGTAACATGGGATGGTCAAGGGGGGATAAAAAGTGGGTTGAGGGATGAAGTAGAGAGCTGGGAAGTGATAGGCTGAAGGTAAATGGGCTGGGGGAAGGTGGAGAAATATGGGAAATAAAAGAGCAAGAAAGGTAGGGCTGGGGGGAGATTATAGTGAGGGGGGAAAAAGAGAGAGGGAGAACCAGACTAAAATTATAGATAGGGATGGGGTAAGGGGGGGGGCAGTGGTATAAACGGAGGTCTGTGAGTTGAATGTTCATGCCGGCAGGTAGGAGGCTACCTAGGCAGGAGATAAGGTATTGCTCCATTGACCTGCGTGTGGCCTCATCTTGACGGTAGAGGAGGCCATGGACAGACATGTCGGAGTGGGAGTGTGAAGTGTGTGGCCACAGGGAGATCCCGCCACTGCTGGAGGACTGAGCGCTGGTGTTCGGCGAAACGGTCTCCCAGTCTGCGGCGGGTCTCCCCAATGTATAAGTGGCCACATCGGGAGCACCGGATACAGGATATCACCCCAGTTGACTCGCAGGTGAAGTGGTGCCTCAACTGAAAGGACTGTCTGGGGCCTGGGATGGTGGTGAGGGAAGAAGTGTGGGGGCAGGTGTAGTACTTCTTCCGTTTGCAAGGATAAGTCTCTGGGACTGGATGAGATGTACCCCAGGATTCTGTGGGAGGTGAGGGAGGAGATTGCTGAGTCTCTGGCAATGTTCTTTGCATCATCAGTGGGGACAGGGGATGTTCCGGGATTGGAGGGTTGCAGATGTTGTTCCCTTATTCAAGAAAGGGAGTAGAGATAGCCCAGGAAATTGTAGACCAGTGAGTCTCACTTCAGTGGTTGGTAAGTTGATGGAGAACCTGAGAGGCAGGATTTATGAACATTTGGAGAGGCGTAATATGATTAGGAGTAGTCAGCGTGGCTTTGTCAAAAGAAGGTCATGCCTTCCGAGCCTGATTGAATTTTTTGATAATATGACTAAGCACTTTGATGAAGGTAGAGCAGTAGATGTAGTGTATATGGATTTCAGCAAGGCATTTAATAAGGTACCCCATGCAAGGCTTTTGATAAAGTAAGGAGGCATGGGATCCAAGGGGGGCCTTGCTTTGTGGATCCAGAATTGGCTTGCCCACAAAAGGCAAAGAGTGGTTATAGAGGGGTCATATTCTGTATGGGGTTTGGTGACCAATGGAGTGTCTCAGGGATCTCTTTGTGATTTTTGTAAATGATCTGGATGAAGAAGTGGAGGGATGGGTTAGTAAATTTGCTGATGACACAAAGGTTGGGGGTGTTGTAGATAATGTGGAGGGCTGTCAGAAGTTACAGTGGGACATTGATAGGATGCGAAACTGGGCTGAGAATTGGTAGATAGCATTCAACCCAGATAAGTGTGAGGTGGTTCATTTTGGTAGGTCAAATAAGCATATAGTATCAATGATAAGACTCTTGGCAGTGTGGAGGATCGGAGGGATCTTGTAGTCTGAGTACATAGAACGTTCAAAGCTGCTGTGCAGGTTGACTCTGTGCTTAAGAAGGCATGAGGTGCATTGGCCTTCATCAACTGCAAGATTGAGTTTAAGTCCCAAGAGGTAATGTTACAGCTATATGGGACCTGGTCAGACCCCACTTGGAGTACTGTGCTCAGTTCTGGTTGCCTCACTACAGAAAGGATGTGGAAACCATA
Source organism: Hypanus sabinus (assembly GCF_030144855.1). Lineage (NCBI taxonomy): Eukaryota > Metazoa > Chordata > Chondrichthyes > Myliobatiformes > Dasyatidae > Hypanus > Hypanus sabinus. The sequence continues at coordinate 1,915,964 of NC_082710.1, forward strand.
GAAAACGTGCAGAGGAGATTTACAAGGATGTTGCCTGGATTGGGGAGCATGTCTAATGAGAACAGGTTGAATGAACTTGGCCTTTTCTCCTTGAAGCAACAGAGGATGAGAGGTGACCTGATAGGAGAGTACAAGATGATGAGAGGCATTGATCATGTGGATAGTCAGAGGCTTTTTCCCAGGGCTGAAATGGCTAACATGAGAGAGCACAGTTTTAAGGTGCTTGGAAGTAGGTACAGAGGAGATGTCAGGGGTAAGCTTTATTTACGCTGAGAGTGGTGAATGCGTGGATTGGGCTGCCGATGACAGTGGTAGAGGCCAATACAATAGGGTCTTTTCAGAGTCTCCTAGTTGGGTACATGGAGCTTATAAAAGTAGACGTCTATGGGTAAACTTAGGTAATTTCTAAGTAAGTACATGTTTGGCACAGCATAGTGGGCCAAAGGGCCTGTGTTGTGCTGTAGGTGTTCTATGTTTCTAAATACAAATGGATCAGTGTGAATTGATCAGTCTGATGGCCTGGTGGAAGAAGCTGTCCTGGAGCCTGTTGGTCCTGGCTTTTATACTGTAGTACCATTTCCCGAATGCTAGGAGCTGGAACAGTTTGTGGTTGGGGTGACTTGGGTCTCCAGTGATCCTTTGGGTTTTTTTTACACCCACGGCTTTGTCAATGTCCTGAATAGTGGGAAGTTCACATCTACAGATGCACTGGACTGTCCACACCACTCTCTGTAGACTCCTGCCATTGAGGGAAATGCAGTTCCCATACCAGGCAGCGATGCAGCCAGTCAGGATGCTCTCAATTGTGCCCCTGTAGAAAGTCCTTAGGATTTAGGGGCCCATACCAAACTGCTTAACAATCTGAAGTGAAAGAGGAGCTGTTGTGCCTTTTTCACCACACAGCTGGTATGTACAGACCATGTGAGAGCCTTGATATTGTGTATGCTGTGGAACTTAAAGCTATTCACCCTGTCAACCCCAGATCCAATGGTGTCAATAGGGGTTAGCTTCTCCATTCCTCCTGGTAGTCTACAACCAGCTCCTTTGATTTTGTGAGATTGAGGGAGAGGTTATTTTCTTGACACCACTGTGTCAGTTTGATGACTTCCTCTCTGTAGGCTGCCTCATTATTATTTGAGATCAGGCCAAACAGTGTAGTGTCATCAGCAAATTCAATTAGCAGATTGGAAAGTGGCCAGTGAGTGAGTGGGCCAGTGAAGGAGTGGAGATTTGAGGCTTTGACTCAAGAGATTCTGGCAGTTTTGGCAGTTGGACTGCGCAGTCAAGTCAATCAAGATTTGAATAGCTCAGACTCTGCAGAAAGCAGCTGACTGGGCAATCGAGGTCAGGTGACCAAGCAGTTTGAAAAGCTCAAACAAATAAATAGAGGGTTACCTCAAGCGGAGCGGCCTGTGGAAAGCAGCTAGTGAATGAGTGGGACAGCGAAGGAGTGGAGATTTGAGGCTTTGACTCGCGAGGCTTCGACGAGAAGAGGCTGAGGACGAGCTTCACTCCAAGTGAGTTAAGGCTGGGTAAGTTCCTTTCAAAGGAGAAAGTTTCAAAAGTTGAGGCAAGTATTGGGTAGTCATGGCAGCTGAGATCGGCCCCGTGGTTTGTTCATCATGCAGCATGTGGGAAATCAGGGATACTTCCAGTGTCCCTGACGACTATGTGTGCAGGTAGTGTGTCCAACTGCAGCTTCTGGCAGACCGCATTGAGCGTCTGGAGCTGCGATTGGATTCATACTGGAGCATCCGTGATGCTGAGAAAGTCGTGAATAGCACGTTCAGTGAGTTGGCCACACCGCAGGTAAAGGCTACATAGGCAGAAAGGGAAGGGGTGGCCACTAGACAGCGTAGCAGTAGGCAGATAGTGCAGGAGTCCCCTGAGGTCATCTCTCTCCTAAACAGATATACTGTTTTGGATACTGTTGGGGGAGATGTCTCATCAGGGGAAGGCAGCAGCAGCCGAGTTCATTGCACCATGGGTGGCTCTGCGGCACAGGAGGGAAGGAAAAGTAGTGGGAGAGCTATAGTGATAGGGGATTTGATTGTAAGGGGAATAGATGGGCGTTTCTGCGGCTGCAAACAAGACTCCGGGATGGTATGTTGCCTCCTTGGTGCAAGGGTCAAGGATGTCTCTGAGCGGCTGCAAGACATTCTGGAATGGGAGGGTGAACAGCCAGTGGTCGTGGTGCACATAGGTACCAACGATATAGGTAAAAAAACGGGATGAGGTCCTACAAGGTGAATTTAGGGAGTTGGGAGATAAACTAAAAAGTAGGACCACAAAGGTAATAATCTCTGAATTACTACCAGTGCCACATGCTAGTCAGAGTAGAAATAGGAGGATATTTCAGATGAATGTGTGGCTTGAAAAATGGTGCAAGAGGGAGGGATTCAAATTTCTGGGGCATTGGAACCAGTTCTGGGGGAGGTGGGACTGGTATAAACAGGACGGTCTGCACCTGGGCTGGACTGGAACCAATGTCTTAGGGGGAGTGTTTGCTACTGCTGTTCAGGAGGCTTTAAACTAATGTGGCAGGGGGATGGGAACAAGTGCAGAGAGACAGAGGGGTGTAAAATGAGGGTAGAAGCAAAAAGTAGTAAGGTGAAAAGTAAAAGTGGCAGGCAGGCAAATCCAGGGCAAAAAGCAAAAAGGGCCACTTTTCAACATAATTGTATAAGGGCTAAGAATGTTGTAAAAACAAACCTGAAGGCTTTGTGTGTCAATGCGAGGAGCATTCGTAACAAGGTGGATGAATTGAATGTGCAGATAGTTATTAATGAATATGAGTTGGGCTCCATGGTGACCAAGGATGGGAGCTCAACGTCCAGGGATATTCAATATTCAGGAGGGATAGACAGGAAAGAAAAGGAGATGGGGTAGCATTGCTGGTTAGTGAGGAGATTAACGCAATAGAAAGGAAGGACATTAGCCTGGAGGATGTGGAATCGATATGGGTAGAGCTGCATAATACTATGGGGCAGAAAACGCTGGTAGGAGTTGTGTACAGGCCACCTAACAGTAGTAGTGAGGTTGGGAATGACATTAAACAGGAAATTAGAAATGCGTGCAATAAAGAAACAGTAGTTATAATGGGTGACTTCAATCTACATATAGATTGGGTGAACCCCATCTCGGTAAGGCTGATGTATCGGAGGCAGATGAGGCAGATCTCATTTGATTGTTGCACTGAGAATTGGTTATCAGCAGAGTATATATATAATCTGATAAATTTTACTTTGAACTCTTAACTCTTGGAAGTTCAGTCCTGTACAGTGTGGGGAAGGCTGACCCACAGTGCAAGCATATTCTGCTTTGGTGACAAGTTCTAAAGTGTGCTCCGGGAGATGTGTCACTAAGATCCTGCATAGCAAAAATAAGACAGAACTACTGGAATATTTCTGCAATAAAGACACACATACATTACTGTTCTTAACATGTAGGTGAAATATTATATTGATTTTTCAGTGAAACTGAAATCCTTTTAAACATCTACACATATCCTGTCCACCTAAAAAAAAATCATAGTGGATAACTTCACATTTTTCCCATGTGAGATGGAGAGCTGGAAGACAGGCTGATGGGATTCTGAAAGTGTGGTTGTTAATGATCTGGTGAAAATCTTTATGGAAAGGTCATGAACATGGATTTATTGAAAGGAAATGTGTAAGCATATTGAGGGCAACAAATCAAAAGATGAAGTATCAGGCTGAGCTGAGGTTAACAAACGATGAGGGTAAGGATTAATGCTGATGCCCAGAAGCAAAGGGACATAGCAGGATGAGTGAGTAAATAGTAAAAAAAAACAAAAGATGAGAGACGTAACTGTGGAGTGTTTAAATTGATACCAATGGAGTAGGGGAACAGGTTAGGTGTAATGTGTTGATAAAGTAGTTTCAGTGTGACAAATGTAATAAAGTGTATCAATTCCAATTCTAAGCTTTGAGAAGCTTAAGTGGTCAACTAAGAGAGTGAATTGATAATATATATCCATCCTCCAGGGAGACCCGACGGCTGCTGGAGAGAGTCGTATATCAGCCAGGTTATTCTGAAAGCATTGCATCAGTTGCACGCTGGTACCTCCTCCGACATCTGTGGGCCAAAAATGATGACACACTTATTACGGTAAGGCTAAACTATGTTAAATCAATGAATTGCATGAAGATTCAAAGTACTGAGGAACTCCAGAGCTGCTGAATTATTTTTTAAGTGTGCTCATGGGCATAATGTGGACAAAATCAGATTATAGATAGATGCTTTATTAATCCCAAAGGAAATGACAGAGTCACGGTAGCATTACAAGTGCACTGATATAGAAATGTTAGAAGAGAAGAAAGAAAGAATAAAAAAAAGTTTCCTTGAAAATAAGATGCACAAGATTTACAAGATTTCCAGGTTCACAGTGCAAGAATTACCATAATTATACAGTAATGGGTGCACAAGAAGTGACGGTTTTATTGCACATGATAACTGCAATAAGAGTGTGTGGTAAACAGATGTTAATAGCACTCTAATAGGAGGGGGTCATCACTTCCCCGGCTATACCATCAACACCAATAGTAACAGGAAGCAGTGCAGGCTTGATCTTCCTGAAGTCCATCTTCATCTCCCTTGTCTTACTGATGTTGATCTGCAGATGATTCAGCTTGCACCATTTGACAAAGACCTCCACCGGGGCCCTGTATTCATCCTCCCGTCCTCTCTTCATACACCCAGTTATATATACATATTAAGATGTTGCGAACAGCTGTAAAAATGTATTTTAGCCTGATGTTAGTTGTAGCATTTTGGGCTATACAAGAAAAATAATAAATTTACTTTGCTTAGTAGCATTTCTTATCTTAATTAGCATTGTTCCTCCTCTAAAACTTATTTGTCTAACATTTCAAAAGGTTTCAAAGGTACATTTAATGTCAGAAATGTGTACAATATACACCCTGGAATTCATTTTCTTCTCAAACATCCACAAAAACAGGAGTGCCCCACAGAATGAATGACAGTTAAATGTTACAACCCCAAAGCCCCCACAACTCCCCCCTACCAAGCATAAGCAGCAGGAAAGCAACAACCGCCCCCCCAAACCAGCAAAAAAGCAACGACTGTCCCCCAAACCAGCAAAAAAGCAACGACCGTCCCCCAAACCAGCAAAAAAGCAACCGTCCCCAAACCAGCAAAAAAGCAACGACCCCCCACACCAGCAAAAAAGCAACGACCGCCCCCCACACCAGCAAAAATGCAACGACCGTCCCCAAACCAGCAAAAAAGCAACGACCGTCCCCAAACCAGCAAAAAAGCAACGACCGTCCCCAAACCAGCAAAAAAGCAACGACCGTCCCCAAACCAGCAAAAAAGCAACGACCGTCCCCCAAACCAGCAAAAAAGCAACCGTCCCCAAACCAGCAAAAAAGCAACGACCCCCCACACCAGCAAAAAAGCAACGACCGTCCCCCAAACCAGCAAAAAAGCAACGACCGTCCCCAAACCAGCAAAAAAGCAACGACCGTCCCCCAAACCAGCAAAAAAGCAACGACTGTCCCCCAAACCAGCAAAAAAGCAACGACCGTCCCCCAAACCAGCAAAAAAGCAACGACCGTCCCCAAACCAGCAAAAAAGCAACGACCGTCCCCCAAACCAGCAAAAAAGCAACGACCGTCCCCAAACCAGCAAAAAAGCAACGACCATCCCCAAACCAGCAAAAAAGCAATGACACCCCACACCAGCAAAAAAGCAACGACTGTCCCCAAACCAGCAAAAAAGCAACGACCCCCCACACCAGCAAAAAAACGACCGTCCCCAAACCAGCAAAAAAGCAACGACCTTCCCCAAACCAGCAAAAAAGCAACGACCGTCCCCAAACCAGCAAAAAAGCAACGACCGCCCCCCAAACCAGCAAAAAAGCAACGACCGCCCCCAAACCAGCAAAAAAGCAACGACCGTCCCCAAACCAGCAAAAAAGCAACGACTGTCCCCCAAACCAGCAAAAAAGCAACGACCCCCCACACCAGCAAAAAAGCAACGACCGTCCCCAAACCAGCAAAAAAGCAACGACCGTCCCCCAAACCAGCAAAAAAGCAACGACCGTCCCCAAACCAGCAAAAAAGCAACGACCGTCCCCCAAACCAGCAAAAAAGCAACCGTCCCCAAACCAGCAAAAAAGCAACGACCCCCCACACCAGCAAAAAAGCAACGACCGTCCCCCAAACCAGCAAAAAAGCAACGACCGTCCCCAAACCAGCAAAAAAGCAACGACCGTCCCCCAAACCAGCAAAAAAGCAACGACTGTCCCCCAAACCAGCAAAAAAGCAACGACCGTCCCCCAAACCAGCAAAAAAGCAACGACCGTCCCCAAACCAGCAAAAAAGCAACGACCATCCCCAAACCAGCAAAAAAGCAATGACACCCCACACCAGCAAAAAAGCAACGACTGTCCCCAAACCAGCAAAAAAGCAACGACCCCCCACACCAGCAAAAAAACGACCGTCCCCAAACCAGCAAAAAAGCAACGACCTTCCCCAAACCAGCAAAAAAGCAACGACCGTCCCCAAACCAGCAAAAAAGCAACGACCGCCCCCCAAACCAGCAAAAAAGCAACGACCGCCCCCAAACCAGCAAAAAAGCAACGACCGTCCCCAAACCAGCAAAAAAGCAACGACTGTCCCCCAAACCAGCAAAAAAGCAACGACCCCCCACACCAGCAAAAAAGCAACGACCGTCCCCAAACCAGCAAAAAAGCAACGACCGTCCCCCAAACCAGCAAAAAAGCAACGACCGTCCCCAAACCAGCAAAAAAGCAACGACCGTCCCCCAAACCAGCAAAAAAGCAACCGTCCCCAAACCAGCAAAAAAGCAACGACCCCCCACACCAGCAAAAAAGCAACGACCGTCCCCCAAACCAGCAAAAAAGCAACGACCGTCCCCAAACCAGCAAAAAAGCAACGACCGTCCCCCAAACCAGCAAAAAAGCAACGACTGTCCCCCAAACCAGCAAAAAAGCAACGACCGTCCCCCAAACCAGCAAAAAAGCAACGACCGTCCCCAAACCAGCAAAAAAGCAACGACCGTCCCCCAAACCAGCAAAAAAGCAACGACCGTCCCCAAACCAGCAAAAAAGCAACGACCATCCCCAAACCAGCAAAAAAGCAATGACACCCCACACCAGCAAAAAAGCAACGACTGTCCCCAAACCAGCAAAAAAGCAACGACCCCCCACACCAGCAAAAAAACGACCGTCCCCAAACCAGCAAAAAAGCAACGACCTTCCCCAAACCAGCAAAAAAGCAACGACCGTCCCCAAACCAGCAAAAAAGCAACGACCGCCCCCCAAACCAGCAAAAAAGCAACGACCGCCCCCAAACCAGCAAAAAAGCAACGACCGTCCCCAAACCAGCAAAAAAGCAACGACTGTCCCCCAAACCAGCAAAAAAGCAACGACCCCCCACTCCAGCAAAAAAGCAACGACCGTCCCCAAACCAGCAAAAAAGCAACGACCGTCCCCCAAACCAGCAAAAAAGCAACGACTGTCCCCCAAACCAGCAAAAAAGCAACGACCGTCCCCCAAACCAGCAAAAAAGCAACGACCGTCCCCCAAACCAGCAAAAAAGCAACCGTCCCCAAACCAGCAAAAAAGCAACGACCCCCCACACCAGCAAAAAAGCAACGACCGTCCCCCAAACCAGCAAAAAAGCAACGACCGTCCCCCAAACCAGCAAAAAAGCAACGACCCCCCACACCAGCAAAAAAACAACGACTGTCCCCAAACCAGCAAAAAAGCAACGACCGTCCCCAAACCAGCAAAAAAGCAATGACCCCCCACACCAGCAAAAAAGCAACGACCGCCCCCCAAACCAGCAAAAAAGCAACGACCGTCCCCAAACCAGCAAAAAAGCAACGACCGCCCCCCAAACCAGCAAAAAAGCAACGACCCCCCACACCAGCAAAAAAGCAACGACCGTCCCCAAACCAGCAAAAAAGCAACGACTGTCCCCCAAACCAGCAAAAAAGCAACGACCGTCCCCAAACCAGCAAAAAAGCAACGACCGTCCCCCAAACCAGCAAAAAAGCAACGACTGTCCCCCAAACCAGCAAAAAAGCAACCGTCCCCAAACCAGCAAAAAAGCAACGACCCCCCACACCAGCAAAAAAGCAACGACCGCCCCCAAACCAGCAAAAAAGCAACGACCTTCCCCAAACCAGCAAAAAAACGACGACCGTCCCCCAAACCAGCAAAAAAGCAACGACCTTCCCCAAACCAGCAAAAAAACGACGACCGTCCCCCAAACCAGCAAAAAAGCAACGACCGTCCCCCAAACCAGCAAAAAAGCAACGACCGTCCCCCAAACCAGCAAAAAAGCAACGACCGTCCCCAAACCAGCAAAAAAGCAACGACCGTCCCCCAAACCAGCAAAAAAGCAACGACCGTCCCCCAAACCAGCAAAAAAGCAACGACCTTCCCCAAACCAGCAAAAAAACGACTGTCCCCCAAACCAGCAAAAAAGCAACGACCGTCCCCCAAACCAGCAAAAAAGCAACGACCGTCCCCCAAACCAGCAAAAAAGCAACGACTGTCCCCCAAACCAGCAAAAAAGCAATGACCCCCCACACCAGCAAAAAAGCAACGACTGTCCCCAAACCAGCAAAAAAGCAACGACCCCCCACACCAGCAAAAAAACGACCGTCCCCAAACCAGCAAAAAAGCAACGACCTTCCCCAAACCAGCAAAAAAGCAACGACCGTCCCCAAACCAGCAAAAAAGCAACGACCGCCCCCCAAACCAGCAAAAAAGCAACGACCCCCCACACCAGCAAAAAAGCAACGACCGTCCCCAAACCAGCAAAAAAGCAACGACTGTCCCCCAAACCAGCAAAAAAGCAACGACCCTCCCCCAAACCAGCAAAAAAGCAACGACCCCCCACACCAGCAAAAAAGCAACGACCGTCCCCAAACCAGCAAAAAAGCAACGACCGTCCCCCAAACCAGCAAAAAAGCAACGACCGTCCCCCAAACCAGCAAAAAAGCAACGACCGTCCCCCAAACCAGCAAAAAAGCAACCGTCCCCAAACCAGCAAAAAAGCAACGACCCCCCACACCAGCAAAAAAGCAACGACCGTCCCCCAAACCAGCAAAAAAGCAACGACCGTCCCCCAAACCAGCAAAAAAGCAACGACCCCCCACACCAGCAAAAAAACAACGACTGTCCCCAAACCAGCAAAAAAGCAACGACCGTCCCCAAACCAGCAAAAAAGCAATGACCCCCCACACCAGCAAAAAAGCAACGACCGCCCCCCAAACCAGCAAAAAAGCAACGACCGTCCCCAAACCAGCAAAAAAGCAACGACCGCCCCCCAAACCAGCAAAAAAGCAACGACCCCCCACACCAGCAAAAAAGCAACGACCGTCCCCAAACCAGCAAAAAAGCAACGACTGTCCCCCAAACCAGCAAAAAAGCAACGACCGTCCCCAAACCAGCAAAAAAGCAACGACCGTCCCCCAAACCAGCAAAAAAGCAACGACTGTCCCCCAAACCAGCAAAAAAGCAACCGTCCCCAAACCAGCAAAAAAGCAACGACCCCCCACACCAGCAAAAAAGCAACGACCGCCCCCCACACCAGCAAAAAAGCAACGACCGTCCCCAAACCAGCAAAAAAGCAACGACCTTCCCCAAACCAGCAAAAAAACGACGACCGTCCCCCAAACCAGCAAAAAAGCAACGACCTTCCCCAAACCAGCAAAAAAACGACGACCGTCCCCCAAACCAGCAAAAAAGCAACGACCGTCCCCCAAACCAGCAAAAAAGCAACGACCGTCCCCCAAACCAGCAAAAAAGCAACGACCGTCCCCAAACCAGCAAAAAAGCAACGACCGTCCCCCAAACCAGCAAAAAAGCAACGACTGTCCCCCAAACCAGCAAAAAAGCAACGACCGTCCCCCAAACCAGCAAAAAAGCAACGACCTTCCCCAAACCAGCAAAAAAACGACTGTCCCCCAAACCAGCAAAAAAGCAACGACCGTCCCCCAAACCAGCAAAAAAGCAACGACCGTCCCCCAAACCAGCAAAAAAGCAACGACTGTCCCCCAAACCAGCAAAAAAGCAACGACCGTCCCCCAAACCAGCAAAAAAGCAACGACCTTCCCCAAACCAGCAAAAAAACGACTGTCCCCCAAACCAGCAAAAAAGCAACGACCGCCCCCCACACCAGCAAAAAAGCAACGACCGTCCCCAAACCAGCAAAAAAGCGACGACCTTCCCCAAACCAGCAAAAAAGCAACGACCGTCCCCCAAACCAGCAAAAAAGCAACGACCGTCCCCCAAACCAGCAAAAAAGCAACGACTGTCCCCCAAACCAGCAAAAAAGCAACGACCGCCCCCCACACCAGCAAAAAAGCAACGACCGTCCCCAAACCAGCAAAAAAGCGACGACCTTCCCCAAACCAGCAAAAAAGCAACGACCGTCCCCCAAACCAGCAAAAAAGCAACGACTGTCCCCCAAACCAGCAAAAAAGCAACGACCGTCCCCAAACCAGCAAAAAAGCAACGACCCCCCACACCAGCAAAAAAGCAACGACCCCCCACACCAGCAAAAAAGCAACGACCCCCCAAACCAGCAAAAAAGCAACGACCGTCCCCAAACCAGCAAAAAAGCAACGACCCCCCCAAACCAGCAAAAAAGCAACGACCGTCCCCAAACCAGCAAAAAAGCGACGACCCCCCCAAACCAGCAAAAAAGCAACGACCGTCCCCAAACCAGCAAAAAAGCGACGACCTTCCCCAAACCAGCAAAAAAGCAACGACCGTCCCCCAAACCAGCAAAAAAGCAACGACTGTCCCCCAAACCAGCAAAAAAGCAACGACCGTCCCCAAACCAGCAAAAAAGCAACGACCCCCCACACCAGCAAAAAAGCAACGACCCCCCACACCAGCAAAAAAGCAACGACCCCCCAAACCAGCAAAAAAGCAACGACCGTCCCCAAACCAGCAAAAAAGCAACGACCCCCCCAAACCAGCAAAAAAGCAACGACCGTCCCCAAACCAGCAAAAAAGCAACGACCTTCCCCAAACCAGCAAAAAAACGACGACCGTCCCCCAAACCAGCAAAAAAGCAACGACCTTCCCCAAACCAGCAAAAAAACGACGACCGTCCCCCAAACCAGCAAAAAAGCAACGACCGTCCCCCAAACCAGCAAAAAAGCAACGACCGTCCCCCAAACCAGCAAAAAAGCAACGACCGTCCCCAAACCAGCAAAAAAGCAACGACCGTCCCCCAAACCAGCAAAAAAGCAACGACTGTCCCCCAAACCAGCAAAAAAGCAACGACCGTCCCCCAAACCAGCAAAAAAGCAACGACCGTCCCCCAAACCAGCAAAAAAGCAACGACCTTCCCCAAACCAGCAAAAAAACGACTGTCCCCCAAACCAGCAAAAAAGCAACGACCGTCCCCCAAACCAGCAAAAAAGCAACGACCGTCCCCCAAACCAGCAAAAAAGCAACGACCGTCCCCCAAACCAGCAAAAAAGCAACGACCGCCCCCCACACCAGCAAAAAAGCAACGACCGTCCCCAAACCAGCAAAAAAGCAACGACCTTCCCCAAACCAGCAAAAAAACGACGACCGTCCCCCAAACCAGCAAAAAAGCAACGACCGTCCCCAAACCAGCAAAAAAGCAACGACCATCCCCAAACCAGCAAAAAAGCAATGACCCCCCACACCAGCAAAAAAGCAACGACTGTCCCCAAACCAGCAAAAAAGCAACGACCCCCCACACCAGCAAAAAAACGACCGTCCCCAAACCAGCAAAAAAGCAACGACCTTCCCCAAACCAGCAAAAAAGCAACGACCGTCCCCAAACCAGCAAAAAAGCAACGACCGCCCCCCAAACCAGCAAAAAAGCAACGACCCCCCCAAACCAGCAAAAAAGCAACGACCGTCCCCAAACCAGCAAAAAAGCAACCGTCCCCCAAACCAGCAAAAAAACGACCGTCCCCAAACCAGCAAAAAAGCAACGACCGTCCCCAAACCAGCAAAAAAGCAACGACCGTCCCCAAACCAGCAAAAAAGCAACGACCGTCCCCCAAACCAGCAAAAAAGCAACGACCGTCCCCCAAACCAGCAAAAAAGCAACGACCGTCCCCCAAACCAGCAAAAAAGCAACGACCCCCCACACCAGCAAAAAAGCAACGACCGCCCCCCAAACCAGCAAAAAAGCAACGACCGTCCCCAAACCAGCAAAAAAACAACGACCGTCCCCAAACCAGCAAAAAAGCAACGACTGTCCCCCAAACCAGCAAAAAAGCAACGACCGCCCCCCAAACCAGCAAAAAAGCAACGACCATCCCCACACCAGCAAAAAAGCAACCGTCCCCAAACCAGCAAAAAAGCAACGACCGTCCCCACACCAGCAAAAAAGCAACGACTGTCCCCCAAACCAGCAAAAAAGCAACCGTCCCCCAAACCAGCAAAAAAGCAACGACCCCCCACACCAGCAAAAAAGCAACGACCGTCCCCAAACCAGCAAAAAAGCAACGACCCCCCACACCAGCAAAAAAGCAACGACCCCCCCCCCCACACCAGCAAAAAAGCAACGACCGCCCCCCACACCAGCAAAAAAGCAACGACCGTCCCCAAACCAGCAAAAAAGCAACGACCCCCCACACCAGCAAAAAAGCAACGACCCCCCACACCAGCAAAAAAGCAACGACCGTCCCCCAAACCAGCAAAAAAGCAACGACTGTCCCCCAAACCAGCAAAAAAGCAACGACTGTCCCCCAAACCAGCAAAAAAGCAACGACTGTCCCCCAAACCAGCAAAAAAGCAACGACGGTCCCCCAAACCAGCAAAAAAGCAACGACCGTCCCCAAACCAGCAAAAAAGCAACGACCCCCCACACCAGCAAAAAAGCAACGACCCCCCACACCAGCAAAAAAGCAACGACCCCCCAAACCAGCAAAAAAGCAACGACCGTCCCCAAACCAGCAAAAAAGCAACGACCCCCCCAAACCAGCAAAAAAGCAACGACCGTCCCCAAACCAGCAAAAAAGCAACGACCGTCCCCAAACCAGCAAAAAAACAATGACTGTCCCCAAACCAGCAAAAAAGCAACGACCTTCCCCAAACCAGCAAAAAAACGACGACCGTCCCCCAAACCAGCAAAAAAGCAACGACCTTCCCCAAACCAGCAAAAAAACGACGACCGTCCCCCAAACCAGCAAAAAAGCAACGACCGTCCCCCAAACCAGCAAAAAAGCAACGACCGTCCCCCAAACCAGCAAAAAAGCAACGACCGTCCCCAAACCAGCAAAAAAGCAACGACCGTCCCCCAAACCAGCAAAAAAGCAACGACTGTCCCCCAAACCAGCAAAAAAGCAACGACCGTCCCCCAAACCAGCAAAAAAGCAACGACCTTCCCCAAACCAGCAAAAAAACGACTGTCCCCCAAACCAGCAAAAAAGCAACGACCGTCCCCCAAACCAGCAAAAAAGCAACGACCGTCCCCCAAACCAGCAAAAAAGCAACGACTGTCCCCCAAACCAGCAAAAAAGCAACGACCGCCCCCCACACCAGCAAAAAAGCAACGACCGTCCCCAAACCAGCAAAAAAGCAACGACCTTCCCCAAACCAGCAAAAAAACGACGACCGTCCCCCAAACCAGCAAAAAAGCAACGACCGTCCCCAAACCAGCAAAAAAGCAACGACCATCCCCAAACCAGCAAAAAAGCAATGACCCCCCACACCAGCAAAAAAGCAACGACTGTCCCCAAACCAGCAAAAAAGCAACGACCCCCCACACCAGCAAAAAAACGACCGTCCCCAAACCAGCAAAAAAGCAACGACCTTCCCCAAACCAGCAAAAAAGCAACGACCGTCCCCAAACCAGCAAAAAAGCAACGACCGCCCCCCAAACCAGCAAAAAAGCAACGACCCCCCACACCAGCAAAAAAGCAACGACCGTCCCCAAACCAGCAAAAAAGCAACGACTGTCCCCCAAACCAGCAAAAAAGCAACGACCCCCCACACCAGCAAAAAAGCAACGACCGTCCCCAAACCAGCAAAAAAGCAACGACTGTCCCCCAAACCAGCAAAAAAGCAACGACCCCCCACACCAGCAAAAAAGCAACGACCGTCCCCAAACCAGCAAAAAAGCAACGACCGTCCCCCAAACCAGCAAAAAAGCAACGACCGTCCCCCAAACCAGCAAAAAAGCAACGACCGTCCCCCAAACCAGCAAAAAAGCAACCGTCCCCAAACCAGCAAAAAAGCAACGACCCCCCACACCAGCAAAAAAGCAACGACCGTCCCCCAAACCAGCAAAAAAGCAACGACCCCCCACACCAGCAAAAAAACAACGACTGTCCCCAAACCAGCAAAAAAGCAACGACCGTCCCCAAACCAGCAAAAAAGCAATGACCCCCCACACCAGCAAAAAAGCAACGACCGCCCCCCAAACCAGCAAAAAAGCAACGACCGTCCCCAAACCAGCAAAAAAGCAACGACCGCCCCCCAAACCAGCAAAAAAGCAACGACCCCCCACACCAGCAAAAAAGCAACGACCGTCCCCAAACCAGCAAAAAAGCAACGACTGTCCCCCAAACCAGCAAAAAAGCAACGACCGTCCCCAAACCAGCAAAAAAGCAACGACCGTCCCCCAAACCAGCAAAAAAGCAACGACTGTCCCCCAAACCAGCAAAAAAGCAACCGTCCCCAAACCAGCAAAAAAGCAACGACCCCCCACACCAGCAAAAAAGCAACGACCGCCCCCCACACCAGCAAAAAAGCAACGACCGTCCCCAAACCAGCAAAAAAGCAACGACCTTCCCCAAACCAGCAAAAAAACGACGACCGTCCCCCAAACCAGCAAAAAAGCAACGACCTTCCCCAAACCAGCAAAAAAACGACGACCGTCCCCCAAACCAGCAAAAAAGCAACGACCGTCCCCCAAACCAGCAAAAAAGCAACGACCGTCCCCCAAACCAGCAAAAAAGCAACGACCGTCCCCAAACCAGCAAAAAAGCAACGACCGTCCCCCAAACCAGCAAAAAAGCAACGACTGTCCCCCAAACCAGCAAAAAAGCAACGACCGTCCCCCAAACCAGCAAAAAAGCAACGACCTTCCCCAAACCAGCAAAAAAACGACTGTCCCCCAAACCAGCAAAAAAGCAACGACCGTCCCCCAAACCAGCAAAAAAGCAACGACCGTCCCCCAAACCAGCAAAAAAGCAACGACTGTCCCCCAAACCAGCAAAAAAGCAACGACTGTCCCCCAAACCAGCAAAAAAGCAACGACGGTCCCCCAAACCAGCAAAAAAGCAACGACCGTCCCCAAACCAGCAAAAAAGCAACGACCCCCCACACCAGCAAAAAAGCAACGACCCCCCACACCAGCAAAAAAGCAACGACCCCCCAAACCAGCAAAAAAGCAACGACCGTCCCCAAACCAGCAAAAAAGCAACGACCCCCCCAAACCAGCAAAAAAGCAACGACCGTCCCCAAACCAGCAAAAAAGCAACCGTCCCCCAAACCAGCAAAAAAGCAACGACCGTCCCCAAACCAGCAAAAAAGCAATGACCCCCCACACCAGCAAAAAAGCAACGACCGTCCCCAAACCAGCAAAAAAGCAACGACCCCCCACACCAGCAAAAAAGCAACGACCCCCCACACCAGCAAAAAAGCAACGACCCCCCAAACCAGCAAAAAAGCAACGACCGTCCCCAAACCAGCAAAAAAGCAACGACCGTCCCCAAACCAGCAAAAAAGCAACGACCCCCCACACCAGCAAAAAAGCAACGACTGTCCCCCAAACCAGCAAAAAAGCAACGACCGTCCCCAAACCAGCAAAAAAGCAACGACTGTCCCCCAAACCAGCAAAAAAGCAACGACCCCCCACACCAGCAAAAAAGCAACGACCGCCCCCCAAACCAGCAAAAAAGCAACGACCGTCCCCAAACCAGCAAAAAAGCAACGACCGTCCCCAAACCAGCAAAAAAGCAACGACCGTCCCCAAACCAGCAAAAAAGCAACGACCGTCCCCCAAACCAGCAAAAAAGCAACGACCGTCCCCCAAACCAGCAAAAAAGCAACGACCGTCCCCCAAACCAGCAAAAAAGCAACGACCCCCCACACCAGCAAAAAAGCAACGACCGCCCCCCAAACCAGCAAAAAAGCAACGACCGTCCCCAAACCAGCAAAAAAACAACGACCGTCCCCAAACCAGCAAAAAAGCAACGACTGTCCCCCAAACCAGCAAAAAAGCAACGACCGCCCCCCAAACCAGCAAAAAAGCAACGACCATCCCCACACCAGCAAAAAAGCAACCGTCCCCAAACCAGCAAAAAAGCAACGACCGTCCCCACACCAGCAAAAAAGCAACGACTGTCCCCCAAACCAGCAAAAAAGCAACCGTCCCCCAAACCAGCAAAAAAGCAACGACCCCCCACACCAGCAAAAAAGCAACGACCGTCCCCAAACCAGCAAAAAAGCAACGACCCCCCACACCAGCAAAAAAGCAACGACCCCCCCCCCCACACCAGCAAAAAAGCAACGACCGCCCCCCACACCAGCAAAAAAGCAACGACCGTCCCCAAACCAGCAAAAAAGCAACGACCCCCCACACCAGCAAAAAAGCAACGACCCCCCACACCAGCAAAAAAGCAACGACCGTCCCCCAAACCAGCAAAAAAGCAACGACTGTCCCCCAAACCAGCAAAAAAGCAACGACTGTCCCCCAAACCAGCAAAAAAGCAACGACTGTCCCCCAAACCAGCAAAAAAGCAACGACCGTCCCCAAACCAGCAAAAAAGCAACGACCCCCCACACCAGCAAAAAAGCAACGACCCCCCACACCAGCAAAAAAGCAACGACCCCCCAAACCAGCAAAAAAGCAACGACCGTCCCCAAACCAGCAAAAAAGCAACGACCCCCCCAAACCAGCAAAAAAGCAACGACCGTCCCCAAACCAGCAAAAAAGCAACCGTCCCCCAAACCAGCAAAAAAGCAACGACCGTCCCCAAACCAGCAAAAAAGCAATGACCCCCCACACCAGCAAAAAAGCAACGACCGTCCCCAAACCAGCAAAAAAGCAACGACCCCCCACACCAGCAAAAAAGCAACGACCCCCCACACCAGCAAAAAAGCAACGACCCCCCAAACCAGCAAAAAAGCAACGACCGTCCCCAAACCAGCAAAAAAGCAACGACCGTCCCCAAACCAGCAAAAAAGCAACGACCCCCCACACCAGCAAAAAAGCAACGACTGTCCCCCAAACCAGCAAAAAAGCAACGACCGTCCCCAAACCAGCAAAAAAGCAACGACTGTCCCCCAAACCAGCAAAAAAGCAACGACCCCCCACACCAGCAAAAAAGCAACGACCGCCCCCCAAACCAGCAAAAAAGCAACGACCGTCCCCAAACCAGCAAAAAAGCAACGACCGTCCCCCAAACCAGCAAAAAAGCAACGACCGTCCCCCAAACCAGCAAAAAAGCAACGACCGTCCCCCAAACCAGCAAAAAAGCAACGACCGTCCCCAAACCAGCAAAAAAGCAACGACCGCCCCCCAAACCAGCAAAAAAGCAACGACCGTCCCCAAACCAGCAAAAAAACAACGACTGTCCCCCAAACCAGCAAAAAAGCAACGACCGCCCCCCAAACCAGCAAAAAAGCAACGACCGCCCCCCAAACCAGCAAAAAAGCAACGACTGTCCCCCAAACCAGCAAAAAAGCAACGACTGTCCCCCAAACCAGCAAAAAAACAACGACTGTCCCCCAAACCAGCAAAAAAGCAACGACCGCCCCCCAAACCAGCAAAAAAGCAACGACCGTCCCCAAACCAGCAAAAAAGTAACGACTGTCCCCCAAACCAGCAAAAAAGCAACGACCGCCCCCCAAACCAGCAAAAAAGCAACGACCATCCCCACACCAGCAAAAAAGCAACCGTCCCCAAACCAGCAAAAAAGCAACGACCGTCCCCAAACCAGCAAAAAAGCAACGACCATCCCCACACCAGCAAAAAAGCAACCGTCCCCCAAACCAGCAAAAAAGCAACGACCCCCCACACCAGCAAAAAAGCAACGACCCCCCAAACCAGCAAAAAAGCAACGACCGTCCCCCAAACCAGCAAAAAAGCAACGACTGTCCCCCAAACCAGCAAAAAAGCAACGACTGTCCCCCAAACCAGCAAAAAAGCAACGACTGTCCCCCAAACCAGCAAAAAAGCAACGACGGTCCCCCAAACCAGCAAAAAAGCAACGACCGTCCCCAAACCAGCAAAAAAGCAACGACCCCCCACACCAGCAAAAAAGCAACGACCCCCCACACCAGCAAAAAAGCAACGACCCCCCAAACCAGCAAAAAAGCAACGACCGTCCCCAAACCAGCAAAAAAGCAACGACCCCCCCAAACCAGCAAAAAAGCAACGACCGTCCCCAAACCAGCAAAAAAGCAACCGTCCCCCAAACCAGCAAAAAAGCAACGACCGTCCCCAAACCAGCAAAAAAGCAATGACCCCCCACACCAGCAAAAAAGCAACGACCGTCCCCAAACCAGCAAAAAAGCAACGACCCCCCACACCAGCAAAAAAGCAACGACCCCCCACACCAGCAAAAAAGCAACGACCCCCCAAACCAGCAAAAAAGCAACGACCGTCCCCAAACCAGCAAAAAAGCAACGACCGTCCCCAAACCAGCAAAAAAGCAACGACCCCCCACACCAGCAAAAAAGCAACGACTGTCCCCCAAACCAGCAAAAAAGCAACGACCGTCCCCAAACCAGCAAAAAAGCAACGACTGTCCCCCAAACCAGCAAAAAAGCAACGACCCCCCACACCAGCAAAAAAGCAACGACCGCCCCCCAAACCAGCAAAAAAGCAACGACCGTCCCCAAACCAGCAAAAAAGCAACGACCGTCCCCAAACCAGCAAAAAAGCAACGACCGTCCCCCAAACCAGCAAAAAAGCAACGACCGTCCCCCAAACCAGCAAAAAAGCAACGACCGTCCCCCAAACCAGCAAAAAAGCAACGACCCCCCACACCAGCAAAAAAGCAACGACCGCCCCCCAAACCAGCAAAAAAGCAACGACCGTCCCCAAACCAGCAAAAAAACAACGACCGTCCCCAAACCAGCAAAAAAGCAACGACTGTCCCCCAAACCAGCAAAAAAGCAACGACCGCCCCCCAAACCAGCAAAAAAGCAACGACCATCCCCACACCAGCAAAAAAGCAACCGTCCCCAAACCAGCAAAAAAGCAACGACCGTCCCCAAACCAGCAAAAAAGCAACGACCATCCCCACACCAGCAAAAAAGCAACCGTCCCCCAAACCAGCAAAAAAGCAACGACCCCCCACACCAGCAAAAAAGCAACGACCCCCCAAACCAGCAAAAAAGCAACGACCGTCCCCCAAACCAGCAAAAAAGCAACGACCCCCCACACCAGCAAAAAAGCAACGACCCCCCCCCCACACCAGCAAAAAAGCAACGACCGCCCCCCACACCAGCAAAAAAGCAACGACCGTCCCCAAACCAGCAAAAAAGCAACGACCCCCCACACCAGCAAAAAAGCAACGACCCCCCACACCAGCAAAAAAGCAACGACCGTCCCCCAAACCAGCAAAAAAGCAACGACCATCCCCACACCAGCAAAAAAGCAACGACCGTCCCCCAAACCAGCAAAAAAGCAACGACCATCCCCACACCAGCAAAAAAGCAACGACCGTCCCCCAAACCAGCAAAAAAGCAACGACCCCCCACATCAGCAAAAAAGCAACGACTGTCCCCCAAACCAGCAAAAAAGCAACGACCCCCCACACCAGCAAAAAAGCAACGACCGCCCCCCAAACCAGCAAAAAAGCAACGACCGTCCCCCAAACCAGCAAAAAAGCAACGACCGTCCCCACACCAGCAAAAAAGCAACGACCCCCCAAACCAGCAAAAAAGCAACGACCGTCCCCCAAACCAGCAAAAAAACAACGACCGTCCCCAAACCAGCAAAAAAGCAACGACCGTCCCCAAACCAGCAAAAAAGCAACGACTGTCCCCCAAACCAGCAAAAAAACAACGACCGTCCCCCAAACCAGCAAAAAAGCAACGACTGTCCCCAAACCAGCAAAAAAGCAACGACTGTCCCCCAAACCAGCAAAAAAGCAACGACCCCCCCCCACACCAGCAAAAAAGCAACAACCGTCCCCAAACCAGCAAAAAAGCAACGACCCCCCACACCAGCAAAAAAGCAACGACTGTCCCCCAAACCAGCAAAAAAGCAACGACCCCCCACACCAGCAAAAAAGCAACGACCGCCCCCCAAACCAGCAAAAAAGCAACGACCATCCCCACACCAGCAAAAAAGCAACCGTCCCCAAACCAGCAAAAAAGCAACGACCGTCCCCAAACCAGCAAAAAAGCAACGACCGTCCCCAAACCAGCAAAAAAGCAACGACCCCCCACACCAGCAAAAAAGCAACGACTGTCCCCCAAACCAGCAAAAAAGCAACGACCCCCCACACCAGCAAAAAAGCAACGACCGCCCCCCAAACCAGCAAAAAAGCAACGACCATCCCCACACCAGCAAAAAAGCAACCGTCCCCAAACCAGCAAAAAAGCAACGACCGTCCCCAAACCAGCAAAAAAGCAACGACCCCCCACACCAGCAAAAAAGCAACGACCCCCCACACCAGCAAAAAAGCAACGACCCCCCACACCAGCAAAAAAGCAACGACCCCCCAAACCAGCAAAAAAGCAACGACCGTCCCCAAACCAGCAAAAAAGCAACGACCCCCCAAACCAGCAAAAAAGCAACGACCCCCCACACCAGCAAAAAAGCAACGACCGTCCCCAAACCAGCAAAAAAGCAACGACCCCCCACACCAGCAAAAAAGCAACGACCGTCCCCAAACCAGCAAAAAAGCAACGACCCCCCACACCAGCAAAAAAGCAACGACCCCCCACACCAGCAAAAAAGCAACGACCCCCCAAACCAGCAAAAAAGCAACGACCGTCCCCAAACCAGCAAAAAAGCAACGACCGTCCCCAAACCAGCAAAAAAGCAACGACCCCCCACACCAGCAAAAAAGCAACGACTGTCCCCCAAACCAGCAAAAAAGCAACGACCGTCCCCAAACCAGCAAAAAAGCAACGACTGTCCCCCAAACCAGCAAAAAAGCAACGACCGTCCCCAAACCAGCAAAAAAGCAACGACTGTCCCCCAAACCAGCAAAAAAGCAACGACCCCCCACACCAGCAAAAAAGCAACGACCGCCCCCCAAACCAGCAAAAAAGCAACGACCGTCCCCAAACCAGCAAAAAAACAACGACCGTCCCCAAACCAGCAAAAAAGCAACGACTGTCCCCCAAACCAGCAAAAAAGCAATGACCCCCCACACCAGCAAAAAAGCAACGACCGTCCCCACACCAGCAAAAAAGCAACGACTGTCCCCCAAACCAGCAAAAAAACAACGACCGTCCCCAAACCAGCAAAAAAACAACGACCGTCCCCCACACCAGCAAAAAAACAACGACCGTCCCCCAAACCAGCAAAAAAGCAACGACTGTCCCCCAAACCAGCAAAAAAGCAACGACCGTCCCCCAAACCAGCAAAAAAGCAACGACTGTCCCCAAACCAGCAAAAAAGCAACGACCCCCCACACCAGCAAAAAAGCAACGACCGTCCCCACACCAGCAAAAAAGCAACGACTGTCCCCCACACCAGCAAAAAAACAACGACCGTCCCCAAACCAGCAAAAAAGCAACGACTGTCCCCCAAACCAGCAAAAAAGCAACGACCGTCCCCAAACCAGCAAAAAAACAACCGTCCCCAAACCAGCAAAAAAACAACGACTGTCCCCCAAACCAGCAAAAAAACAACGACCGTCCCCAAACCAGCAAAAAAACAACGACCGTCCCCCAAACCAGCAAAAAAGCAACGACTGTCCCCCAAACCAGCAAAAAAGCAACGACCGTCCCCCAAACCAGCAAAAAAGCAACGACCGTCCCCAAACCAGCAAAAAAACAACGACCGTCCCCAAACCAGCAAAAAAACGACCGTCCCCAAACCAGCAAAAAAACGACCGTCCCCCAAACCAGCAAAAAAACGACCGTCCCCAAACCAGCAAAAAAGCAACGACCGTCCCCAAACCAGCAAAAAAACGACCGTCCCCAAACCAGCAAAAAAGCAACGACTGTCCCCCAAACCAGCAAAAAAGCAACGACCCCCCACACCAGCAAAAAAGCAACGACTGTCCCCCAAACCAGCAAAAAAGCAACGACCGTCCCCAAACCAGCAAAAAAGCAACGACCGCCCCCCACACCAGCAAAAAAGCAACGACTGTCCCCAAACCAGCAAAAAAGCAACGACCCCCCCCACACCAGCAAAAAAACAACGACCGTCCCCAAACCAGCAAAAAAGCAACGACCGTCCCCAAACTAGCAAAAAAGCAACGACCCCCCACACCAGCAAAAAAGCAACGACCCCCCACACCAGCAAAAAAGCAACGACTGTCCCCAAACCAGCAAAAAAACAACGACTGTCCCCAAACCAGCAAAAAAGCAACGACCGCCCCCCAAACCAGCAAAAAAGCAACGACCCCCCACACCAGCAAAAAAGCAACGACCGTCCCCAAACCAGCAAAAAAACAACGACCGCCCCCCGAACCAGCAAAAAAGCAACGACCGTCCCCAAACCAGCAAAAAAACAACGACCGTCCCCCAAACCAGCAAAAAAGCAACGACCGTCCCCAAACCAGCAAAAAAACAACGACTGTCCCCAAACCAGCAAAAAAGCAACGACCGTCCCCCAAACCAGCAAAAAAGCAACGACTGTCCCCCAAACCAGCAAAAAAGCAACGACTGTCCCCAAACCAGCAAAAAAACAACGACTGTCCCCAAACCAGCAAAAAAGCAACGACCGTCCCCCAAACCAGCAAAAAAGCAACGACTGTCCCCCAAACCAGCAAAAAAGCAACGACCGTCCCCAAACCAGCAAAAAAGCAACGACCCCCCAAACCAGCAAAACAACGACCGTCCCCAAACCAGCAAAAAAGCAACGACTGTCCCCCAAACCAGCAAAAAAGCAACGACCGTCCCCAAACCAGCAAAAAAGCAACGACCCCCCAAACCAGCAAAACAACGACCGTCCCCAAACCAGCAAAAAAGCAACGACCGTCCCCCAAACCAGCAAAAAAGCAACGACCCCCCAAACCAGCAAAACAACGACCGTCCCCAAACCAGCAAAAAAGCAACGACCGTCCCCCAAACCAGCAAAAAAGCAACGACCGTCCCCAAACCAGCAAAAAAGCAACGACCCCCCAAACCAGCAAAAAAGCAACGACCCCCCAAACCAGCAAAACAACGACCATCCCCACACCAGCAAAAAAGCAACGACCGTCCCCCAAACCAGCAAAAAAGCAACGACTGTCCCCAAACCAGCAAAAAAGAAACGACCGTCCCCAAACCAGCAAAAAAACGACTGTCCCCCAAACCAGCAAAAAAACAATGACCGTCCCCCAAACCAGCAAAAAAACGACTGTCCCCAAACCAGCAAAAAAACAACGACCGTCCCCAAACCAGCAAAAAAGCAACGACTGTCCCCCAAACCAGCAAAAAAGCAACGACTGTCCCCAAACCAGCAAAAAAGCAACCGTCCCCAAACCAGCAAAAAAACAACGACTGTCCCCCACACCAGCAAAAAAACAACGACCGTCCCCAAACCAGCAAAAAAGCAACGACCCCCCCCCACACCAGCAAAAAAGCAACGACCGTCCCCAAACCAGCAAAAAAGCAACGACCCCCCCCCACACCAGCAAAAAAGCAACGACCCCCCCCCACACCAGCAAAAAAGCAACGACCGTCCCCAAACCAGCAAAAAAGCAACGACCGTCCCCAAACCAGCAAAAAAGCAACGACTGTCCCCCAAACCAGCAAAAAAGCAACGACTGTCCCCCAAACCAGCAAAAAAGCAACCGTCCCCAAACCAGCAAAAAATAATGACTCCCCCAACGAGCACTCAAGCATGCAGCAAAGCATCAATAAAGACACAGACTTGCAGTACCCCAAGACTACTCGTTAACCTGTTAATTTGACATACCACAAGCTCTCGCTTTCTCTCCCTCTATTAAGGGAGAAAGAGGTGTCTCTTTTTCACAGTTATGTCACGGAGACATAACAAAGCAACACTCTGATTTATTATGTTAAAAGTCTGTTGTGTTGCTTTTTCCGAGCTCTGTGCCCAAAGAACTCAGGTCTCTGGGCACACAGCCAGCAGCCAGCTTACTGTATTCGATCTTCATCTTCCATGATACACCAACTTTCTGCGGCTGCCCACATCTCGAGGCCACCCGCCTCCAGAGCCATGAAATCCCGGAACCCAGTCTTCCAGCACGCTAGTCTTCTAGGCCGCGTCCTTGGTATATCCAATAGCGGCCAGTCGTGAGACCCCGCGAGCGTGTCCCATTCCCGCAAAGAACTAAAGTCAGCGTGTAACTCCAGGTCAGGGTCTTCAAAAGAACCCTGAAAGGGAACAATAGAGATATTGAAGATAGAAATAGCAAAGGAGTCACTGTTAGGAAATTTAAGAGCAGTGGAGATATTAGAAAATAGAAAATAGGTGCTGGAGTAGGCCACTCGGCCCTTCGAATTGAAAGATGTATTTCAATGGGTTGAAGGTGGTCTTCGTTTAGTATCTTAAGATCTCCAAGTTCACTTTCATACCTCACTTTCAAACCTATTATGCTGATTTGATTCCTTAAGGTTGTTATTGTGGGGGCAGGGGGCATTGTGGGGGGGTTTGGTAGTGGCGAGAAGCTCCCACTACCTATTAAAAGCTCCAAATGGCATGTGTCTCAGAGTGTCTGAGAACCAAGTTTGGCTCCTGGCCTTCAGGTCTATTGTCTCATCATTATAGATTGTGACCGCAGTCTGCGTCCTGTCTCGGCCGGTGTACGTTGTGTGTGATCGCGGTCTGCATCCTGTCTCAGCCGGTGTACATTGTCTGTGACTGCAGTCTGTGCCCTGCCCCAGCCAGTGTACGTTGTCTGTGACTGCAGTCTGCATCCTGTCTTTGCCAATGTACGTTGTGTGTTACCACAGTCTGCGTCCTGTCTCGGCCAGTGTACGTTGTGTGTGACCACAGTCTGCGTCCTGTCTCGGCCGGTGTACACTGTGTGTGACCGCAGTCTGCACCCTGTCTCAGCCAGTGTACATTGTGTGTGACCGTAGTCTGCGCCCTATCTCAGCCAGTGTACGTTGTGTGTGACTGCAGTCTGCACCGTCTCAGCCAGTGTACGTTGTGTGTGACCGCGGTCTGTGTCCTGTCTCGGCCGGTGTATGTTGTGTGTGGCCGCGGTCTGTGTCCTGTCTCGGCCGGTGTATGTTGTGTGTGACCACGGTCTGTGTCCTGTCTCGGTCGGTGTATGTTGTGTGTGGCCGCGGTCTGCGTCCTGTCTCAGCCGGTGTATGTTGTGTGTGACCGCGATCTGCGTCCTGTCTCGGCCGCTGTATGTTGTGTGTGCCCGGGGTCTGCGTCCTGTCTCGGCCGGTGTACATTGTGTGTGGCCGCAGACTGTGTCCTGTCTCGGCCAGTGTATGTTGTGTGTGACTGCAGTCTGTGTCCTGTCTCGGCTGGTGTATGTTGTGTGTGACTGTAGTCTGTGTCCTGTCTCGGCCGGTGTACGTTGTGTGTGACCGCAGTCTGCATCGTGTCTCGGCCAGTATTATGTCACGTGCGACCACAATAGTGTCATAGATTTATCTGATAAATTTTATGTTTATGAAGCATAGAATGATCAAACGTTTGGTCAAAATAACCTGTTCTAAATGAATTTATTGCGCTTGCAGGTTTTACTTCAGAATGCACAACTGAAAGGGGATTCCAGAGTCGAAGAACTGTACCAGAAACTTAATGAGTCTTCATAATCATTAAATTGGAACAAAGATCTGACCATGAATGTGTGAACAGTAAACTGTAACACGGGGGCTGTGGCTTTTGGCTGCTAACATTACTTGGATGTCTGATGTTCTAACTGCAGTACCTATGGCTGGCTGACTTTTCCTGAAGCAATACCCCTCCCTTTGCTCAGTGCACCTTGGATGTCTATGTAAAAAAAATCATGTATCATCTGGATCAATACTTTCTCTTCTATGCAATCATTGTATTGTCCTGTGTTTTACATTTGAATATTTTTCATGGTCAAGGAGTATGCCAATTTTTTTATTTGAAGATTATTATAACTTGACAATGAAGGTGTAATGTGTGATTACAGTGAAACAATCATGTTTGACCATTTGCTGCACAGTTCATTACAGCATAGCAAGCTATGCATTCATTACTTCCTACTGAAAGTTACAATTAAAACTTCTATTTAACTTCATGCTTATCATTAAATTCACCATTCTGATGTTCTCAATTATTTTTAACAAATATTGCTTCATCTTTTGCACCAAATGTATTCAAACATCTCATTTGTTACTGGGTTATTGAAGTGAAGTTTTAATGCTGTGTCTGCACAGGAACTGTTTTAAAAATGCAAACTGGAGCTGGCGCTGGAAATTTGGAATTAAAACTAATCATGAAGCATCTGTGTACAGAGAAATTGTTAATGGCTGATGAGATTCTATATCCAGAATTACTGCTCACGATACACACATTTGTGCTGCTGGTGGCTGCAATGGATGCAGAGAGCCTATAGGTTTGGCCCTGTCCCTGTGCATCTTTAAATTCAGTTAATGGGTGAAATGCTGGTAGATAAGATTCTCTCTCCAGAATCACTGCCACAGTAGTCTATATATCTGTGCAGTTGTCTGACTGCAATGGATGCAGAGTGCCTGCTTTGGCCCTCTGCGTCTTTAAATTCAGTGCCATGGGCCCACCGAGGAATTGGATATCAGACAATGTTTTGCAGAAGCCTCACCTTCAAAATTCCCAGACAAGCTTACAAAGCTGGGCTGCTTTGCTAATTGAAATGGGTTGTAAAAGCTGTTCAAATTGAAGATAATGAAACACTGAAAACAAAACAAATACAAGTAATTTCAAAAACTAAATCAAAGCAAATTTTTTTTTTCACCTAGAACTATCTGGTCTCAGATTCTGCACTGTTAGACTTTCTGAAGGAACAAGAATAGATGCAACACCATCTGTCAATTTGGCAAGTCAACATGGAAAATTTGCAGCCAACCTCTCTTTCCTCTGAGCAGTAGCTGTTGCAGTTAGAGCTACCAGCATCGCATTAAGAGTTGCAGTTGAAAGCTATGGGGGAATCATGACTGTCAACAGATGTCAGAGTGGATGGGTAATCACAGCACAAACAAGAGAAAATCTGCAGATGCCGGAAATCCAAGCAACATATACAAAATGCTGGAGGAACTAAACAGACTCATCTATTTGTCTCCAGTCCAGCTGAAGGGGCTCACCCCAAAACATTGACTGTACTCCTTTCCATAGATGCCTGTCCTGTTGAGTTCCTCCAGCGTTTTGTGTGGGGAATCATATCAGTCAGTTTGCAATAGAAATGACAAATAATGACTTGATTGAGCTTTTTTAAACTTCCATTTATGTAAAATATGAATCAACAAAGGATATCAGAGTGGGTGATGGGGGAATGTTATAACAGTCTAAAATAATTGGAATACAATCAAAATCCTACCTTCTCAGCAAGTTGAAGACTATAACTTTCCAATACTTGCCTGAGCAAAACAGCAAATAAAGATAAAGGGCAGGAATCAACAAAAGAGCAGGAACACAATGTTATGATCAAGAAAAGTTTGGATAGGTAGGAGATTGGGAGAGGTACGGAAGGGCCATGGTCCAGGACAGGTCAATGGGACTCGGCAGACTAATGGTTCGCCACAGACTAGATGGGCTAAAGGGCTGTAATACTTTGTGATTCTTTGTGAAGATAGTGCAGACATTTAACAACATGTAATTTTCTTAAAATAGTCAAAGGCAAATGAGTGTTAATGATCTGTTTTAGGATGCATATCTTTGTTAGGTACAGTATTGACAAAATAAATGACATCAACAGAGCCTAGGAAAATATCTGCACTTTATTCTGAAGTATAATGTTACACATTTGTTTTTATGACAAAATGAATCAGGTGCTATCATCAAGATGTACTCAGCTGTTAGCTAAATTAAAATTAATAAACTAATTTAAATATGCCATACAATTGATTCCCACAGTAGTTAATAACTAAATCAAAATATAAATGCACTTGGACTTGCAATATAACTGCATTTAGCTGCCTTAATTTTAGTAGTTTATATAAATGCCAGATACAAAACTGTATAAATCTTTGGTTAACTATATACAAATGATGTTTTGATGGACAGTTCTAGTTTGTACATGAGGTTATGAAATAAGCATGGTGTCAAAGATATAAAATTTAAGCAGTGCTGGAAATGCTTGACGGTCAACCAGCAGGTGTGAAGTGTGAAAAAGCCATTGTTTCTGGTTAATCTTCAGGAGGATAATGTTTTCCGTTTTTTCAAAAAAGAGAAGAGATGAGAAGGAAGATGGCGAGGGAAGTTCTGTGACACAGTGAGAAAGGAGAGGAGATATGATGTTAAACTGCGCTTGATAAAACAGAAAACGGTAAAAAATGGATTTGAAAGGTGATCATTAAAGTAGCAGTATCATTTAAAATTGTTGAATTTGGACGTCTGTACTGTGTTTGGATTAAAGAAGAGGTGCTGACTTACAATTTTCTATTGACCATTCTTGGAACAATACAGGATTCAATGTTGGGGTGGGACAGGGAATTAAAACCCAGAAACTTGAATATAGGTAGTCTTCAAAACAGGCACCTTATTCATAAATGTTCTCTTCAATTTAGAGGGGGATATGCATGAGCAGTCAATACAGTACACTAGCTTGAAATAAACAGTCACTTTCACCTGAATGCAGGGATATATGATAGTTGGAGGGAGCAAGTGAAAGAGCAGATGTTTATGGTGATTAAAATTGAAAATGTATTAAAGTTTAAATTGCTCGGCATCCAAATCATTTCACGTGGTCTGTACACACCAGCTGTGTGGTGAAAAAGGCACAACAGCACCTCTTTCACCTCAGACAGTTGAAGTTTGGTATGGGCCTCCAAATCCTCAGGGCTTTCTACAGGGGCACTATTGAGAGCATCTTGACTAGCAGCATCACTGATTGGTATGGGAACTGTACCTCCTTTAATCACAGGACTCTGCAGAGAGTGGTGCAGACAGCCCAGCGCATCTGTAGTTGTGAACTTCCCATGATTCAGGACATTTACAAGGACAGGTGTGTAAAAAGGGCCCGTAGGTTCATTGGGGACCCGAGTCACCCCAATCACAATCTATTCCAGCTGCTACCATCCAGGAAGCGGTACTGCAGCATAAAAGCCAGGACCAACAGGCTCCAGGACAACTTCTTCAACCAGGCTATCAGACTGATTAACACACGCTGATTTGAGTGTATTTTTATGTTACATTGACTGTTCTATTTATTATAAATTACTATGATTGCACATTTAGATAGAGATGTAACATGAAGGTTTTTACTCATGTACGTAATGAATGTAAGAAATAAAGTCAATTCAATTCAATAGATTTTAGATTTAAATATAACCATATAACAATTACAGCATGGAAACAGGCCATCTTGGCCCTTCTAGTCCATGCCCGAACGCTTACTCTCACCTAGTCCCACTTACCTGCACTCAGCCCATAACCCTCCATTTCTTTCCTGTCCATTTACCTATCCAATTTTTTTAAATGACAAAATCAAACCTGCCTCTACCACTTCTACTGGAAGCTCGTTCCACACAGCTACCACTCTTGAGTAAAGAAATTCCCCCTCGTGTTACCCCTAAACTTTTGCCTCTTAACTCTCAACTTATGTCCTCTTGTTTGAATCTCCTCTACTCAATGGAAAAAGCTTATCCATGTCAACTCTATCTACCCCCTCATAATTTTAAAATACCTCTATCAAGTCCCCCCTCAACCTTCTACGCTCCAAAGAATAAAGACCTAACCTGTTCAATCTTTCTCTGTAACTTAGGTGCTGAAACCCAGGTAACATTCTAGTAAATCTCCTCTGTACTCTCTCTAATTTGTTGAAATATTTTCTATAATTTGGTGACCAGAACTGTACAAATTGGATACCAATGGATTTTTTCTGACATTGTCCTGCTTCATTCTGGGTACCATTAAGATTAAAGGATAAATTAGACAGTGTTTCATAATTATTTCATTATATGTGGACAGAGTTGCAGTGTCTTTAATTATACAGTTCACTACTGTTCACCAAAGCAACAGATAAGTTTTCAAAAGCAGGGTTACATGTCATTAGAAATATCTTGAATTAGTTGGACAATGACAAACTGAGAATTTTCTGAGGCAAATTATCTTTCTTTTGTTGTCATGTGGAATGTAGCTATATATTAGAGAAAACTAACGGAAACATGTAATTCCAAAAGAGATTTATTATTCATTTTAGAGCTGCATAAACTACCTGGGTTATTAATTTCAAACTATTTCACTGTTGGAACAAGAAGGAATATAAAACCCAGACTATATGGTGTGTAAATAAAAAGTTTCAATTGTTTGCTGGTTACAGATATCAATCAGATCCTACAGAATTTTATGGATAGCGTTTACGATCAATTATCTGTCGTCGGATTTGTTTTAAGTCTTTCTGAACCTTTTCTTTGTCCAGTTTTATCTTCCTGTCACTGATTTTATTCAACAAATTGATTGATTCCTTAATAGATTGAAATCCTGTTAAAGAAAATTTGGATTTCAGAAATTAATATAATCTAAAATGCAATTTAATTATTCATAGACATAATTATAAGTAATATATACCATATCTGCATTCAACTTACAGAAGGTAATAAAATAACTTTAAAAATATATTTTGCTCCCACTTAACATAGACTTGAAAGAAAACTATATTATGAACTTGTTACTTTTCTGAACATTAATTTCTAAGGTCATACTGTAATTAAATTATGTCACCATTGTAGAATTAAAATGTGATAGAAATTTGTTTTGTTTTGTCACTGCTGTGAAATACCAGAGCAGAAGTTCATTTTCACTTCAGTCACTGAGGCAGTCAAATCTTGTCACCTGGGGCTGGGTATGCTCTGAAAGTCAAACCTGGATTTGCTTTGGAAATTAAAGGCTTGCAACTAGATCTGGTGTTGGGTAGGAACACTGCTATCTGAAATGGAGCTTCAGCACACGAGCAAATATTACTTTAAATTAGTTTGTGTTAGTTGAATGTTTCTCCTTGCTTTGTTTTCATTGATAGTTTGTGTGTTTTTTTAAATTATTTCTTACAGCTTAAACGTATTTAAGTGTACTAATTAATTAATTAATTTGGTTAGTTGTATAAAATGTGCGTTTTGTATCTGAAGGTTGACAAGGTGCTTACAGATAACATGTCAATTTTATAAGGACACTTGTGGAAGAGAGGGTCCCCAGAAAATCGTTCTCCCCAACCAGAAGTCATGGATGAGCCATGAGGTCTGCAATTTGCTGAGTGCCAAATCCTCTCACTCAAAGTTGGGAAAACCAAGGAGCTGATTATTGACAATCGGAGGTCCATGAGCTTGGCCTCCTCAGGAGATTAGAAGTGGGGAAGATCAGGAACTTTAAGTTCCTTGGTGTTATCATTTCATCCTGACCCAAGCATGTAAGTGGTATTGTGAAGAAGGTATGGCAGCGCCTCTACTTAGAAGCTTGCAATGATTTTGCATGCCATCTAAAACTTTGAGAAACTTCTACAGATGCATGGTAGAGAGTATGCTGACTGGCTGCAATGGTATGGAATCACCAATACCTTTGAAAGAAAAAACCTACAAAAAATAATGGTCATCCCAATCCAACACAGGTAAAGCCCTCCCACTACTGACCAAATCTAAAAAGAGCACTTTTGCAGGAAAGCAGCATCCATCATCAGGGACCCCCATCGTCCAGGCCAAGCTCTCTTCTCACTGCTGCTATCAGGAATAAGGTACTGAAGCCTCAGAACCCACACCACCAGGTTCAGGAACAGTTATTACCCCTCAACCATCAGGCTCTTGAACCGAAGAGAATAACTTCATTCACCCCATCACTGAGCTGTTCCCACAACCTATGGACTCACTTTCAAGGACTTTACATCTCATGTTCTCAATATTATTTACTACTTAGCTATTATTATTTTGCTTATTTTTGCATTTGCACAATTAATTGACTTGCACATTGGTTGCTTGTCCACAAATGTGTGAAAATCTGTGGATGCTGAAATTCCAGTGCAACACACACAAAGTGTTGGAGAAACTCAGCAGGCCAGGCAGCGTCTATGGAAAAGAGTATACTGTCGATGTTTTGGGATGAGACCTGAGATCCAGCATTTTGTGTGGGTTGCTTGGCCACCTTTGTGTGTAGTTTTTCAGTGATTCTGTTGCATTTCTTTATATTTACTGTGAATGTTGCAAAAAAAATGAATCTCAGGGCATATTAGTACTTTGATAATAAATTTACTTCTTTGAATATAACTTTAAATTAATGTTTTAGTAAAAGTTTCTTTTTATAACACTTGAATGACAATTACACTGTATAAATTCAGATTAAACACTGGAGCAGGTTCTGGCATTGTACAAAATGTCCTGTTGGGCATCCCCAGATTGCTTACATTTTCTTTTACATTGAAAAAGTTACAAGTGGTGTGAATTGATAAGTCACATCAAGAGCATCATGGCATCATATAGTTCAATTGACAGTGGTATTATTGAAGTACACACTATGTTAACTCTACATTGAAATCTTAACATCTTCATAGATCCGCTCCTTAGAATTTTAGATTTTCAGGGATCACCAGAGT
Organism: Hypanus sabinus; assembly: GCF_030144855.1. Lineage (NCBI taxonomy): Eukaryota > Metazoa > Chordata > Chondrichthyes > Myliobatiformes > Dasyatidae > Hypanus > Hypanus sabinus. The sequence goes on from NC_082710.1 coordinate 1,948,775, forward strand.
TCAAACTCCTTCCACTAATCCATTGTTCTGGCATCTGAACTGGCTTAATTGGGAATAACCAGTCACCTTCCTGATATCCGGTTTCAATGGGAATAACCACTCACCTTCCCAATATCCAGCTTCATTGGGAATTACCACTCACCTTCCCGATATCTGATGTCAGTGCGAATTGTCACTCACCCTCCCAATATTTGGTTTCAGTGGGAATTACCACACCTTCCTGATATCCGGTTTCAATGGGAATAACCACTCACCTTCCCGATATCTGATGTCAATGGAAATAACCACTGACCTTCCCAATATCTGATGTCAGTGGGAATTACCATTTCCCTTCCCAATATCCGATGTCAATGGGAATAACCACTCACCTTCATGATATCCGGTTTCATTGGGAATTACCACTCACCTTCCCAATATTTGGTTTCAGTGGGAATTACCACTCACCTTCCTTATATCCGATGTCAATGGGAATTACCACTGACCTTCCTGATATCTGATTTCAGTGGGAATTACCATTTCCCTTCCCAATATCTGATGTCAATGGGAATAACCACTCACCTTCCCGATAATCACTCTTTATGCTTTCTATTTCAAGCCAGATACTCTTCTCCACTTTGGCAAGTTTTTCATTAATCTTTGTGTCAGAGTATTTCTTCCTGTTGAGTTCAATATCCAAACCTTGTCTGTCTTCTAATTTTTCTAGTCTCACTGAGATGTGATTAAGTTTCTCGAATATTTTCTTCTCTACAAGTTCCTACAGAAACAAAAAAAATAAGTTAACTCCTTTTTAAAGCAGTTTATTCCTCCATCTCTCCACAAATGATGTTTGAGTTCAATCTGTGACAAAAACTGGCATGTTTCTCCTTCTCTGCATTTTTTTATGAATCTCCTCTAAATGCTTCTGTCAGGGAATGTTAACCAAGTATACTATAAATCTGTTAATAAAATGTAGTTCAAAATGGAAGTGAGTTTCTCATTGTATTGAGTTTCTGCGTAAAGTCTGTTTTCAAACCTCTCGATCTCCCTTTCATTTTCTCCTTTGACCATCAAAACCCACTGTCATGTTTCCTCACATCCCCAATCCACATGTCCAGGACGAAGAATCTCTGCACAAATGTCAAAATATTGACTGTTTATTCCTTTGCTTGACCTGCTGAGTTCCTCCAGCATCTTGTGTCTGTTACTCTGGATTTCCATTATCTGCAGAATCTCTTCAAGTCAAGTCAAGTCAACTTTTATTGTCATTTCAACCATAATTGCTGGTACAGTACATAGTAAAAATGAGACAACATTTTTCAGGACCATGGTGTTACATGACACAGTACAAAAAAACTAGATTGAACTATGTAATTAAAAAAAAAACGAGAAAGCTATACTACAGACCTACACTGGACTGCATAAAGTGCACAAAAACAGTGCAAGCATTACAATAAATAATAAACAGGACAGTAGGGCAAGGTGTCAGTCTAGGCTTCGGGTATTATGGAGTCTTAAAGCTTGGGGGAAGAAACTGTTATATAGTCTGGTTGTGAGAGCCCGAATGCTTCGGAGCCTTTCCCCAGATGGCAGGAGGGAGAAGAGATTGAATGAGGGGTGCTTGGGGTCCTTCATAATGCTGTTTCCTTTGCGGATGCAGCGTGTAGTGTAAATGTCTGTGATGGCAGGAAGAGAAACCCCGATGATCTTCTCAGCTGACCTCATTATCCGCTGCAGAGTCTCGCGATCTGAAATGGTGCGATTTCCAAACCAGGCAGTGATGCAGCTGCTCAGGATGCTCTCAATACAACCCCTGTAGAATGTGATGAAGATGGGGGGGGGTGGGAGATGGACTTCCCTCAGCCTTCGCAGAAAGTAGAGACGCTGCTGGGCTTTCTTTGCTGTGGAGCTGGTGTTGAGGGACCAGGTGAGATTCTCCGACAGGTGAACACCAAGAAATTTGGTGCTCTTTACGATCTCTACCGAGGAGCCGTCGATGTTCAGCGGGGAGTGGTCACTCCATGCCCTCCTGAAGTCAATAACCATCTCTTTTGTTTTGTTTACATTCAGAGACAGGTTGTTGGCTCTGCACCAGTCCATTAGCCACTGCACCTCCTCTCTGTAAGCTGACTCATTGTTCTTGCTGATGAGACCCACCACGGTTGTGTCATTAGTGAATTTGATGATATGGTTCAAGCTGTGTGTTGCAGCACAGTCATGGGTTAGCAGAGTGAACAGCAGTGGACTGAGCACACAGCCCTGGGGGGCCCTCATGCCCAGTGTAATGGTGTTGGAGATGCTGCTCCCGATCCAGACTGACTTGAGGTCTCCCAGTCAGGAAGTCTAGGATCCAGTTGCAGAGGGATTTGTTCAGGCCCAATAGGCTCAGTTTTCCAATCAGTTTCTGAGGGATGATTGTGTTGAATGCTGAAATAACGTCTATGAACAGCATCCGAACGTATGTGTCTTTTTTGTCCAGGTGGGTTAGGGCCAGGTGGAGGGTGATGGCAATGGCATCATCTGTTGAACGTTTGGGATGGTACGCAAACTGCAGGGGGTCCAGTGGGGGGGGGGGCAATTGGGTCTTGATGTGCCTCATGACGAACCTCTCGAAACACTTCATGATGATGGATGTAAGTGCAATGGGACGGTAGTCATTTAGGCAGGACACTGAAGACTTCTTCGGCACGGGGACGATGGTGGCGGCCTTGAAGCACGTTGGAATGGTGTCGCTGCTCAGGGAGATGTTGAAGATGTCGGTGAGTACATCTGCTAGCTGGTCTGCACATCCTCTGAGCACTCTACCAGGAATGTTGTTTGGTCCAGCAGCCTTCCGTGGGTTGACCCTGCACAGGGCTCTTCTCACTTCGGCCACAGAGAGCCATAGCACCTGGTCACTTGTAGGAGAGGTGGACTTCCTTGGTGTCACGTCATTTTCCACCTCAAACTGAGCATAGAAGTTATTCAGCGCATTTGAGAGGGAGGCATCACCTGCACAGTCAGGTGATGTTGTCTTGTAATTGGTGATGTCCTGGATGCCCTTCCACATGCGCCATGTGTCACTGCTGTCCTGAAAGTAACTGTGGATTAGCTGGGCATGTGCACGCTTTGCCCCTCTGATGGCTCGGTACAGATTGGCCCTTGCTGTTGGTAAAGCTGCCTTGTCGCCTGCTCTGATGGCGGAGTCGCGGGACCTCAGCAGCGCACGCGCCTCTGCGGTCATCCATGGCTTCTGGTTGGTACGTATAGTGATGGTCTTGGACAGAGGAACATCATCAATGCACTTGCTGATGTAGCTGGTTACTGATGCTGTGTACTCCTCTAAGCTGGTAAGAGCCGCCATCTGTTGTGCCAGTCAGTGTTCTCAAAGCAGTCTTGAAGAGCAGAGATGGCTCCTGCTGGCCAGGTTTTCACCAGCTTCTGAACTGGTCTGAAGCGCCTGACGAGCGGTCTGTATGCTGGGATTAGCATAACAGAGATGTGGTCTGAGTATCCGAGATGAGGGTGTGGCTCTGCCCGGTACGCGTCGGAAATGTTTGCATAAACCAGGTCCAACGCGTTCTTCCCCCTCGTTGCAAAGTCCACATACTGATGGAATTTGGGGAGCACTGATTTAAGGTTCGCGTGGTTAAAATCACCGGCGACAATAAACAGTCCATCAGGGTGTGCGTTCTGCAGTTCGCTAATAGCCCCGTACAGTTCACAGAGCGCCTCCTTAGCATTAGCGCTGGGGAGGGGGGGGGGGGGAATGTAGACACCGAATATAAGGACAGAGGTGAATTCCCAAGGCAAATAAAATGGTTTGCATCGAACTGCCACAAACTCCACTAACGATGAGCAGTGTCTGGAAACCAGCACAGAGTTCTCACACCATTCTGTGTCGATTTAAACACAGACACCGCCACCGCCACCGCGGACCTTACCGGAGACAGCTCTATCTCTGTCCGCACGAAACAAGGCGAGCCCGTCTAGCTGAACGGCAGCGTCCGAAACCCCATCAGTGAGCCATGTCTCTGTGAAGACAAACGCGGAGCAAACTCTGTACTCCCGCCGAGTATTATGTTGGAGTCGGATGTTGTCCATTTTATTGTCCAGGGAGCGGACATTGGAGAGCAGAATGGACGGGAGAGCCGGCCGGCTAGGGTTTGCTTTGAGCCTGGCAGGGACCCCTGCCCGTTTACCTCGCTTCTGCTTCCTCGCACATCGCTTTCAACGTCTCCATCTCCGGCTCCCAGCATCAGGCAAGTCCGAGGATTGTAGGCCCGTTCCCCTCAGCAAGCCGACATCGCGTAATTCAGCCAGCAGATGTGTATGGAGGTTTGTTTTTGGGCGATCTCTGTATTGTAGAGATACAGAAATGGCGATGGCAGATAGCCCCTCTGTTATTCATGTGCCCTAATCGAAAATTGTGTATCAAACTTAAAATAGAAAATTAACTTAAAGTAACACCGGGTCTGAAAGGCCGCTGCTGCCGTGCCGCGCTGCCTCTTGTGTTTATGTTTTCTTAACTCTCTTTTATGCCCGTCACCACAAAATTATTCATGAGATCCGGCTAGTTAATCCTCGTCGTGCTCTCGATTCAGAGGATTCCACTGGTTGTGGTCAACTATGGATGTTGTGTCTGAGCTGTTTAAATGAAACGCAAACCAGGGCAGTACGATATGGAGAGCAAGCTCCCCATGCAGCTGATGAACCCAAAGGAATGGCAGAGACCAATACTGTTTGGCACCAGCAGCATAGGACTGAACATAGGACTTCCTTAGGGCTCCAGCTCCAGATTTTCCTTGGGTTTACTCCCAAAGCCTTCCCAACTCTCAATTCAAAAAGCCATGAATTAACACTGGGTTAGCTAAATGGATTTGTCCTAATCTATTCAACCTTCCCCTATAACTGAGGTCCTCAAGTTCCGGCAATATCCTCTTTCAAGCTTATCGACATCTTTCCTGTAGGTAGATGACCAGAGATGGACACAGTGCTCCAAATTAGGCCTCACTAATGTCTAATACAACTTCTAATCGTTACTGAATAACTGATAAGCATGAACTTATGAAATAAGATGCTAATGTTTCAGTTAATTGCCTGTTTCAGTCACTCAGTACAGATAGCACTGTTGTGAAGAACACAGAGCAATACAGTCTCTTTGGCCCAAGATGTTGTGCAGACCTTTTAACCAGCTCTGTGATTACGACTACAACATGTTATTTGTTCTCAATGAATGTTTAATAGGCTTGAGCACATCATTTTCTTGCATCAGTTATCTTCTTACAAACTCTGTCAGATTGCCTGCATGTGCTTCCATTCCTATCAATGAAAATCCATCTGCAGATCTCCATTTCTACAGTAATGTCTGGAATTCCCCATCTTTGTTAATTTTCCATCACTTCCTGCCTTCTGCTCCTCATAAGCTTCCTCTAAACCTCTGCCGAACCTCCGCTGCCCCGCAGTGAATTTGGCTCACCCACAGCTCCATTTAAATGACCCTCAGTTAATCTCTAAGCTTCAGTACATTAAGTTAAAAAAATCCTTTTGAGACATTGCTTGAACTTATCACAATAAACTGTTGGTGTAAATTCTTCTTTAATGAACAGATTTTGTAGTCCTTGGACTTGTTACATGATCCCAGGATTTTCCTGATTTTGCACTATTTGTTTTTTGTACAGACTTCACTTCTACACCTGTTCATTAATGCAAATATCCAATCGGCTAATCACCAGCAGCAACTCAGTGCATAAGTACCTGCAGACATGGTCAAGCGATTCAGTCAGACCAAACATCAGAATGGGGAAGAAATGCCACCTAAGTGACTTTGACTGTGGAATGGTAGTTGGTGGTTTGAATATCTCAAAAACTATTGATCTCCTGGGATTTTCACATGCAACATTCTCTAAGAGAATGGTAGGAAAAACAAAAAACATCAGTGAGAGCAATTCTGGGGGTGAAATGCCTTGTTAATAAGAAAGGTCAGAGGAGAATGCCCTGATTAGTTCAATCTGACAGGAAGACAGCAGTAATGCAAGAAACCACCTTAGAGCTTCTCTAAACACAATATGTTGAACCTTGAAGTGGACGGAGTACAGCAGCTAAAGATCACACTGGGCTCCATTCCTGTAATTAATAAAATGGCTGATGAGTTTAGATTTCTTGTTGTAATTTAGTTTTTATTATTATGTATTGCAATGTACTGCTGCAGCAACACAACAGAGTTCACAACATATATCTGTGATAAAATTTGATTCTAATTGCATACTTTATTAGCATTCTGTGCGATTGATTACTCTAGCTAGCTTTTATTCAGTGTGAAAATCAATTAAACAGCTTACTGTTTTCTCTTGTATCAAGTGTAATAAGCGGTTGACACTTAGCCCGTGTTCATTCTCGACTTTCTCCAGTTTCTGCTGTGCCCACTCTTGCTGGTGTTGTACTTGTGCACGTACTTCACTCAGAACAGAATTAATCCTGCAGAATATTGTTCAGTGACTTATACAATTCATGGAACATTCAAACATATCTTTTACAGTACTCTCAATAAATTAGTCACAGCCTCAAATGAATAGAAAGTAAAGCTGATTTGCTGAAGTGGATTTGTTACTTGCAGTGATTTTTGGGAAACAGTTTAATATCACCATTCTAATGATTCCTGTACATCAGAGCATTATGCCATGTAAGGCAAGAATTCAAATCAGTGAGAAGCCCCTATTATATTTGGGAACAATGCAAAATACTTGTCATAAAATCTGGATACGAGATTTTTTTTCTAAGTAATTCCCCTCAATCGTTTAGAATGTAGAAGATTGTGAGGAGATTTGATAGAGGTATACAAAATTATGAAGGGTATAGATAGGGTAAATGCAAGCAGGCTTTTTCCACTGAGGTTAGCTGGGATTACAGCCAGAGGTCCTGGGTTAAGGGTGAAAGGTAAGAAGTTTAAGGGGAACATGATGGGAAACTTCTTCACTCAGAAGGTTGTGAGAGTGTGCAATGAGCTGCCAGCACAAGTGGTGCATGCAAGCTCAATTTCAATGTTTGAGAGAAGTTTGGATAGGTATGTGGATGGTAAGGATATGGAGCACGATGGTCCCGGTGCAGGTTGACACAAATTGGCAGCTTAAATGATTCAGCATGGCTAGATGGGCCAAAGGGCCTGTTTCTGCGTTGTAGATTTCAAAATTAATCTATGACTCTAACGTAATAGTATGTAAATTTATTTTTGATTGTGCCAGAGTTCTATATATAAAATCAGTTTGCTGTTGGAATTGGTTTATTATTAACACGTACTGAGGTACAGTCAAAAACTAGTCTTGCATACAGTCCACTGTCTGTCAATCAGATCATTACACATTTGCACTGATGTAGAATAAGGTAAACAAGAACAATGCAGAATAAAGGGTAAAAGCTACAGAGAAAGAGTGCAGTGCTGGTAAACAATAAAGTACAAGATTATAACGAGGTACAGTCCACCTTATCATCGCAGATTGGTCCGTTCATGAGTCTGGTAACAGTGGGATGGAGCTGTCCTTGACCTTAATCTTTCAGCTACATCACGGTATTGTCAAGGTCAATGTTAAATGGAACAGTTTGACAACTGTCTTATTTCATATTATACACCTCCACCACATTCATAAGAAGTCATTCCTGCCTGTGGCCATCAAACTTTGCAACTCCTCCCTCGGAGTGTCAGACACCCTGAGCCAATAGGCTGGTCCTGGACTTATTTCCACTTGGCATGATTAACTTATTATTATTTAATTATTTATGGTTTTATATTGCTAAATTTCTACACTACTCTTGGATGGTGTGGCTGTAACGAAACCCAATTTCCCTCGGGATCAATAAAGTATGTCTGTCTGTGTGTTAAAACAAAAATCCACAGCAATAAAAAATTACAAATATTTCTCCATATGAGAATAAATGTTTACTTGAGATCTTGGAGCTGAAGTTGATGATGTTGTTCTGCTCTTGCTGTCCTTACTTTTGTGTTTTGTTCATGTTTTGAGTTATCAATTTTCATTAGTAGCTGCATCACCTATGCAAAAATCAATGACAATCGGCAATTTCCAGCTTCTATGAAAATCATTTTGCTGATCAGAATTACATTTTTCTTAAACTTCTGTCTGTCAGAGTTTCCTTACTCGAAACAATCTACACGTCTACAAAAACAATCCAGTTGTGACGGAGCAATCAGAATCGTGTCCATTACCTTCGTATTACCATCAATGTGAAACTGAGCGAAGGCACAGCAAGCTGTGAGTCCTGCTTCTCTGCTGTTATCCCACATCTCAAAGATGCTGGTACATCTATTCATAGATGTAAATTGCCACTCTCCCTCCACCTTCTTATTCTGGCTTCTTCCCCCTTCTGTTCCAGTCCTGTGGAAGGATCTCAGCCCAAAATGCCAACTATTTACAGTATTCCCCTCCATAGATGCTGCCTGACCTGTTGAGTTCCTCCAGCATTTTGTGTGTGTTGCTCTGGGTTTCCAGCATCTGCAGAATCTCTTGTGTTTCTGACTGTGAAGTCTCTCTGAAGTATGCCTACCCTGAAGAAGTTTAAATCTCTTCAAAGGGAGTTCAGTGAGATCCTTTCTGTTGCTCTCCAGCTCTTCAACCATGTGATCCTATCATATTCCTTCTTCTTCAGCCCTTTACCTTTTCTACTTTTCACCTCCCAGCTTCTCACCATGCCCCTCTCCCCTCCATACACCTTCCCCCCTTGCCTGGCTTCTCCTATCACCTACCACCTTGTATCCTTTCCCCTCCTCCAACTTTCTTATTCTGCCTTCTTCCCCATTCCTGATGAAGGATCTCAGCCTGAAACATCAATTACTTATTCCTCTCCATTGATGCTGCCTGACCAGCTGTGTTCCTCTGGCATTTTTGAGTGTGTTATTACGTGAAAATGGATAGGCTACAGATATGTAAGCATGGTATTGGTACAGACAAGTGTTCTCAACTACCTTCAACATTGGAAACTAAAAAATAATATATAGAACAGTAAATAATCTTATTTTTCTTGTTTGCATTTGATGTAGTGGATAAAATGATTTAAATCAAAAGCTCAATTCAAATAATTTAACATAAATTATTTGCTACCAACCTTTTCTTCCAATTCTTTCATTTGCAATTTGAGAGAAGACTTGACGTCTTGAATTTCTGTCTTTGCTTTCTGTATCTCAGTCGTATTTACATTAACATCACCAGCAAGCTTGGAGATACTGGCATCACATCTTAGGATGGAAAACAGTACTTTAAAATCGCAGCATTGCTTTAATAGTCAGGACATCAGATTTCCTACATATCCAATTTTCCTTCTTGCTCTGCATTTGAGTGATTGCATTCCTTCTGTAAAAGGATAAGATGCTTCTAATCTTCAGGAGGTTATCTTTAAAATTATATTTTCTTTTGTTATATAGTTTTATTTGTAATGCAAGAACAATCATGAGATAGAGATCAGGAAGGCAAAGCTAATGAACAAGTTGGAAGAGGGAAGTGCTCTTGGACAAAAATTAATTTAATCAAAGATAGCTTGAACCAGTCAACCATTCAGTACAAGATGCTAAAAACAAAATATTAAATTATTACTTGGATGATATTTTATTGCCTAACGGATAAGAGAAGTCTTGAAATGACACCAGCTGTTATCTCGAAAACTACAGATCCAAATCTTTTAAGTTCTCAAAAAAAAAACCGTGAAAGTTCAGGAAACATTCAGTCAGTACTTAGTTGCACAAAAAGAAAAATTAAATAGCAAGTGGGTGTCCCAAGTAAAAACTGGAACTTCAGATCCTCAAAATCATAACCTCATAGAATTCTAGGTTTTCTGAAAATCTATTTTATTAGTATTGTAGAATTTCTCTACTTTGATACATGCAGGCCAGGAAATATTGCAGCACAGTACAGGCCATTCGGCCCAAAATGTTGTGCCAGCTTCTTGACCTACTCCAAAATCAGTCTAATCTTTTCCCCCACACAGCTCTCCATTTCTCTATGTGCCTATCTATGAGTCTCTTAAACGTCCCTAATGTATCTGCATCTACCACCACCCTTGGCAGGGTATTCCATGCACCCACCACTCTCTATGTTTAAAAATATCATAAGACGTAGGAGCAGAATTAGACCATTCGGTACATCGAGCAGTTCCGCCATTATATCATGGCTGATTTATTATCCCTCTGAACCCCATTCTTCCGCCTTCTCCCCACAACCTTCAATGTCCAACTAATCAAGAACCTATCAAACTCTGCTCTAAGTATACCCAATAACTTGGCTTCCACAGCTGTCTGTGGCAATGAATTCCACAGATTCACTACCCTCTGGCTAAAGAAATTCTTCCTCATCTCTGTTCTAAATGGATGGCCTTTTAAAAGGCTGTACCCTCTGGTCCTATACTATCCCACTATAGGATACATCTTCTCCACATCTAGGCTTTTCAATATTCGATGTTTCAGAGAGATGCCCCCCGCTTTTCGTCTAAACTCCAGTTGGTAAAGGCCCACAGCCATCATACACTTCTCATATGATAAACCTTTCATCCCAGAATCATTTTCTAGAAAATCCTCTTGACCCTCTCCAATGCCAGCACACCTTTTCATAGACAAGGGGCCCAAAACATTGACAAAACTCCAAGTCCAGTCTGACCAAAGCCTTATGAAGCCTCTGCGTCATATCTTGCATTTGTACCTTTGACATTCCCCCTATTCTAGCCTTCAATCATCTTAAAATTAGGTCTTGTTAGATCCTGGTGCTTTTGTAATCCAAATGTTCTCTGGAAGTCAAGAATGAGGCATCAAACCTGTTGCTAAGCAATTTCATTTGGTGTTACAAGAATAAAGAATAAACAAAGAAAGAGAAGCTGAGAGAACAAAGGAAAGACAAAGAAAAAGTAGTTGTGATCATCTCGGACGAGAACTAACATAAATTCCTGTGATAACAATTCACCTGTAAAATAGTCAGATTCAAGTAGTGTGACACTTGCTGCAGAAAACTAAGAAGCTTCTAGAAATATAGAGGAGCAACTTTACCATAATTACTGGAAAATTCACTGAACAGATCCATGAATATAGTTCAAAATTTAAAGTAAATTTATTATCAAAGTATAGATATGTCCACCATTTGATTTCTTGTGGGTATACTCAATAATTCCATAGTAAGATCAATAAAAGACAGCACCAACATAGGCATCTAACCCGTGTGCAAAAGACAACAAATTGCAAATACAAAAAGAGAGAAACAGTGATAATAAATAAACAACAAATATTGAGAACATGGGATGAAGAGTCCTTGAAAATGAGGCCTAGGTTGTTGAAACATTTCAGTGATGGGGCAAATGAAGTTGAGTGAATATAGGTGATTACATAAAAATACATGCCAGCACAGGAAAGTGAAACTACAATTATACACACCAGGCCAACACCTCCCTTGTATTAGCGATTTCCACTCTGGAAACAAGTCTAGCTATCAGCATTCTGAGCAACCGCAAGATCCTCAAAACAAGAGGTATGAATAAACTCGTTCCATTCTCTGCCTGACTTGGTCTCCATTCCACATACCTGGCAACTCTTCCACGTAGGTCCCCAATACCCATCAAATGCTTCTGATCCATGCTCAGAACTGCATAGCTAGTGCCGACAGTCACATCATCTCTTGTTCTAATATGCTTTTCCAGAATCTAGGGGAAATACAATATTTTATTTTCTGTGTTTACCATGTACAGTATATTTTGTAATTGTGGTGCAACTCCATACTCAGGATGTGACCTCAACTGGTGATGAAACATCTGCAAGCTAATGGCTGAGCTCAACAAACACCACATCAAATGCCTTAACCCAAACTACCAATATTCACCACCATCCTGTATATAGTACATGCACTGGTACCTCCTATACCTAATAAAGTGGCCACTGAGTGTATGTTAATGGCCTTCTGCTACAAGGTTCCACATGTTGTGCATTCAGGGGTATTCTTCCCACCACTGTTGTAACGTGTGGTTATTTGAGATACTACTGCCTTCCTGTCAGCTTGAACCACTCTGGTCATTCTCCTCTGACCTCTCTCATTAACAAGGTGTTTTCTCCCACTGAACTGCCACTCTGGGTGTTTTTTTTTGTCTTTCACACCATTCTCTGTAAACTCTAGAGAAATTTCTGCGTGAAAATCCAGGAGATCAGCAGTTTCTGAGATATCAAAATTACCCTACCCAGCACCAACAATTATTTCACAATCAAAGTCACTTAGATCAAATTTCTTCCCCCATTCTGATGTTTGGTCTGAACAACAACTGAACCTCTTGACCATGTCTGCATGCTTTTAAGCTTTGATTTGCTGCCAAATGATTGACTGATTAGATATTTGGATTTACAAGCAATGGCTAACAGACTGGTGCAGAGCCAACAACCTGTCTCTTAATGTGAACAAAACAAAAGAGATGGTTGTTGACTTCAGGAGGGCACGGAGCGACACTCCCCGCTTAACATCGACGGCTCCTCGGTAGAGATTGTTAAGAGCACCAAGTTTCTTGGTGTTCACCTGGCGGAGAATCTCACCTGGTCCCTCAACACCAGCTCCATAGCAAAGAAAGCCCAGCAGCGTCTCTACTTTCTGTGAAGGCTGAGGAAAGTCCATCCCCCACCCCCCATCCTCATCTCATTCTACAGGGGTTGTATTGAGAGCATCCTGAGCAGCTGCATCACTGCCTGGTTTGGAAATTGCACCATCTCGGATCGCAAGACCCTGCAGCGGATAGTGAGGTCAGCTGAGAAGATCATCAGGGTCTCTCTTTCCGCCATCACGGACATTTACACTACGCACTGCATCCGCAAAGGAAACAGCATTATGAAGGACCCCATTCAACCCTGATTCAATCTCTTCTCCCTCCTGCCATCTGGGAAAAGGCTCCAAAGCATTTGGGCTCTCACGACCAGACTGTGTAACAGTTTCTTCCCCCAAGCTATCAGACTCCTCAATACCCGAAGCCTGAACTGACACGTTGCCCTATTGTCCTGTTTATTATTTATTGTAATGCCTGCACTGTTTTTGTGTACTTTATGCAATCCTGTGTAGGCCTGCAGTCTAGTGTAGCTTTCTCTGTGTTGTTTTTTTTACGTAGTTCAGTCTAGTTTTTGTACTGTGTCATGTAACACCATGGTCCTGAAAAATGTTGTTTCATTTTTACTATGTACTGTACCAGCAGTTACGGTCAAAATGACAATAAAAGTGATGACTTGACTTGTACAGACATACCTAATAAAGTGGCCACAGAATGTATAAATATTAAAATGAAACCTCCAACTTTATTTTTTTTGAGGGACTAAAATGATAGTAAGTTAAGGAAGGAATATTTTTATTGTTTAAGTCCAATGTTAGGAAAAGAGCAGCACTATGGTGTTCCACTGTTCCTTGTCCGTCTGGAAACAAAGATTCAGGCTTCGACCCATCAGTGTGGAGCTTAAGGTATTCCAATGGACCACATGGGCTTCCCCCAGGTATTGCAGTAACCAAGCAAGCATCCCAAGGGAATTCTGGGAGGTAGATGAATTGGTACCGCAAATTGCCCCATTGCAGGTAGGTGGCAGAAAAATCAGTGAAGGGAGCTAGAGTTGACGGGGGGAGGGAATGACATTGTGAGCGGAACCATGAATTGACTGATTGTGGATTTGAATTGGGTTGTTGTGGACTCTGTAGACATGATGCATGGATGGGCACATGTCTGTAACCCGTGACTTTATGATTCAAACTTTTATTGGCCAAAATGAGTAACTAATTTCAAGCAGCTCTATCTAAAGTGCAGTTAACTGTCCTCAATACAACCACAGCACTTATCCACATGGATAGTGTGGCAGTTAGTGTAACACTATTACAAAAGCACCATAAGACATAGGAGCAGAATTAGGCTATTCAGCCCATCGAGTCTGCTCCACCATTTCATCATGGCTGATCCAGGATCCCAGTCAACCCCCTACACCTGCCCTCTCACCATATCCCTTGATGTGCCGACCAATCCAGAATCTATTTGAATATACCCACTGACCTGGCCTCGACTGCAGGAATTTTGCACAAGGAATCCTAAGTCTTCTTGCACCTCTGATGTTTGAATTTTCTGCCCATTTAGATTAGTCTGCACTTTTGTTCCTTTTACCAAAATGCATACATGCCCCAACACTATATTCCATTTTGCCACCTTTTTACCCATTCTTCAAATCTGTCAAAGTCCTGCTGCAATCACATTGCTTCCTCAGCACTACCTACCCCTCCACCTATCTTCATAGCATCCACAAACTTTGCTACACAATCAACAATTCCATTATCGAAATCATTGACAAACAATGTGAAATGTAGATGTCAGCAATCAGGGTTCAATTCCTGCAGCTGTCTTTGAGGAGTTTGTGGGTTTCCTCCCATATTCAATGACGTATAGGTTAGGGTTAGTGAGTTGTTTGTATGCAATGCTGGTGGCAGATGAGTAGTGGCCTTGCGGGTTGCCCCCAATGACTGCTTTGGTCATTGATGCAAACAACACATTTCACTGAATGTACATGTGACAAACAAAGCCCAATGGAATGACATTGGAAAATAACTAGTTAAAATACTTTGGGACATTTCTGTGTTGTGGCATTCACTCCGTTGGAAAATACTGGAATTTTTCCAAGCTGATATCATGAAAGATAGAAGGAACATGACATTATTCTGCATTTGTAGCCAGAGCAAGTAGTATTTTCCTCATGCATCATTTCATCTCCCAACACAATGCTTGTTGTTATTTCCCTAATGAGATTGCACAGTAAAATTAAACATCTCTGAATAGGAGGGCAAATCTTTCAATGGGATGGGTCTGCTGCTGAAACACTCATCCAAGCGAAGACTTAAGGAAAAATAAATGGACTTATGTAAATATAAAATAGCTTTGGGCATCAGAGTTCGGAGTTCAATCTCAGCGTCCTCTGTAAGGAGTTTGTATGTCCTTCCCATGGTGTTCTCTCTGGGTGCTTCAGTTTCCTCCCACAGTCCATAGACATACCAGTTAGCTGGTTAATTGGTCATTGTAAGTTGTCCTGGGACTGGAAGCATAAATTGGGAACAGGTGTTCTCAGGGAAATGCACAGCAGAAATGTGAACATAGAACATAGAATAGTACAGCACACTACAGGCCCTTCAGCCCACAATGTTGTGCCGACCCTCAAACCCTGCCTCCCATATAACCCCCCACCTTAAATTCCTCCATATACCTGTCTAGTAGTCTCTTAAACTTTACTAGTGTATCTGCCTCCACCACTGACTCAGGCAGTGCATGCCACGCACCAACCACTCTCTGAGTGAAAAACCTTCCTCTGATATCCCCCTTGAACTTCCCTCCCCTTACCTTAAGCCATGTCCTCTTGTACTGAGCAGTGGTGCCCTGGGGAAGAGGTGCTAGCTGTCCACTCTGTCTATTCCTCTTAATATCTTGTACACCTCTATCATGTCTCCTCTCATCCTCCTTCTCTCCAAAGAGTAAAGCCGTAGCTCCCTTAATCTCTGATCATAATCCATACTCTCTAAAACAGGCAGCATCCTGATAAATCTCCTCTGTACCCTTTCTAATGGTTCCACATCCTTCCTATACTGAGACGACCAGAACTGGACACCGTACTGCAAGTGTGGCCTAAATAGAGTTTTATACAGCTGCATCATGACATTGCGTCTCTTAAACTCTATCCCTCGACTTATGAAAGCTAACACCCCATAAGCTTTCTTAACTACCCTATCTACCTGTGAGGCAACTTTCAGGGATCCGTGGACATGTACCCCCAGATCCCTCTGCTCCTCTACACTACCAAGTATCCTGCCATTTACTTTATACTCTTCCTTGGAATTTGTCCTTCCAAAGTGTACCACCTCACACTTCTCCGGGTTGAACTCCATCTGCCGCTTCTCAGCCCACTTCTGCATCCTATCAATGTCTCTCTGAAATCTTCAACAATCCTCTACACTATCGACAATACCACCAACCTTTGTGTCATCTGCAAACTTGCCAACCCACCCTTCTACCCTCACATCCAGGTCGTTAATAAAAATCATGAAAAGTAGAGGTCCCAGAACAGATCCTTGTGGGACACCACTAGTCACAACCCTCCAATCTGAATGTACTCCCTCTACCATGACCTCTGCCTTCTGGAGGCAAGCCAATTCTGAATCCTCCTTGCCAAACTTCCCTGGATCCCATGCCTTCTGACTTTCTGAATAAGCCTACCGTGTGGAACCTTGTCAAATGCCTTACTAAAACCCATCTAGATCACATCCACTGCACTACCCTCATCTATATGCCTGGTCACCTCCTCAAAGAACTCTATCAGGCTTGTTAGGCACAATCTGCTCTTCACAAAGACATGCTGACTGTCCCTGATCAGACGATGATTCTCTAAATGCCTATAGATCCTATCTCGAAGAATCTTTTCTAACAACTTTCCCACCACAGACGTAAGGCTCACTGGTCTATAATTACCTGGATTATCCCTAATACCTTTTTTGAACAAGGGGACAACATTCACCTCCCTCCAATCCTCCGGTACCATTCCCATGGACAACGAGAACATAAAGATCCTAGCCAGAGGTTCAGCAATCTCTTCGCTTGCCTCGTGGAGCAACCTGGGGAATATTCCATCAGGCCATGGGGACTTATCCGTCCTAATGTATTTTAACAACTTCAACACCTCCTCTCCCTTAATATCAACTTGCTCCAGAACATCAACCTCACTCATATTGTCCCCACCGTCATCAAGTTCCCTCTCAGTGGTGAATACCGAAGAGAAGTATTCACTGAGGACATTGCTCACTTCCACAGACTCCAGGCAGATCTTCCCACTTTTATCTCTAATCAGTCATCCTTTTGTTCTTCACATAATTGAAGAATGTCTTGGGAATTTCCTTTACCCTACTCACCAAGGTCTTCTCATGCCCCCTTCTTGCTCTTCTCAGCCCCTTCCTTCTATCCTATATTCCTCAATAGACCCATCTGATCCTTGCTTCCCAAACCTCATGTATGCTGTCCTCTTCCACCTGACTAGATTTTCCACTTCACTTGTCACTCATGGTTCCTTCACCTTACCATACTTTATCTTCCTCACCAGGACAAATTTATCACTGACATCCTGCAAGAGATCCTTAAACATCGACCACATGTCCATAATCCATTTCCCTGCAAAAACATCATCCCAATTCTCACCCGCAAGTTCTAGCCTTATAGCCTCATAATTTGCCCTTCCCCAATTAAAAATATTCCTATCCTCTCTGATTCTATCCTTTTCCATGATAATGCTAAAGGTCAGGGAGCGGTGATCACTGTCCCCCAGATGCTCACCCACTGACAGATCTGTGACCTGACCCAGTTCGTTACCTAATACTAGATCTAGTATGGCATTACCCCTAGTCAGCCTGTCAACATACTGTGACAGGAATCCATCCTGGATACACTTAACAAACTCTGCCCCATCTAAACCCTTGGAACTAATCAAGTGCCAATCAATATTAGGGAAGTTAAAGTCACCCATGACAACAACCCTGTTATTTTTGCACCTTTCCAAAATCTGCCTCCCAATCTGATCCTCGGTATCTCTGCTACTACCAGGGGGCCTATAGAATACCCCCAGTAGAGTAACTGTTCCCTTCCTGTTCCTGACTTCCACCCATACTGACTCAAAAGAGGATCCTGCTACATTACCCACCCTTTCTGTAGCTGTAGTAGTATCCCTGACCAGTAATGCCACCCCTCCTCCCCTTTTCCCCCCTCTATCCTTTTAAAGCACTGAAATTCAGGAATATTGAGAATCCATTCCTGCCCTGGTGCCAGCCAAGTCTCCATAATGGCCACTACATCATAATTCCATATATGTATCCAAGCTCTCAGTTCATCACCTTTGTTCCTGATGCTTCTTGCATTGAAGTACACACACTTTAGACCTTCTACCTTACTACCTTTATACCCTTTATTCTGCTGTTCTTTCCTTAAAGCCTCTCTATATGTTAGATCTGGCTTTACTCCATGCACTTCTTTCACTGCTCTATCGCTCTGGGTCCCATCCCCCTTGCAAATTAGTTTAAACCCTCCCGAACCATGCTAGCAAACCTACCAGCAAGGATATTGCTCCCCCTCGAGTTCAGGTGGAACCCTTCCAATCTGTACAGGTCCCACCTTCCCCAGAAGAGATCTCAATGGTCCAAAAAACTAAAACCCTGCACCTTGCACCAACTCCTCAGCCACGCATTCAACTGCCATCTCCTCCAATTCTTACCATTGTTATCATGTAGTACTGGCAGCAACCCTGAGAACGCCACCCTTGAGGTCCTGTTCTGCAGCCTTCTGCCTAGTTCCCAAAACTCACACTTCAGGACCTCATCCTTCTTCCTGCCTATGTCGTTGGTCCCAACATGTATCATGACTTCTCGTTGTTTTCCCTCTCATACCAGGATGTCATGCACTCGGTCAGAGACATCCCAGACCCTGGCACCCGAGAGGCAACAAACCATGCGGGTGTCCTTCTCACGTCCACAAAATCTCCTGTCTGCTCCCCTGACTATAGAGTCTCCAATGACGACAGCTCTCCTCTTCTCTGTCCCATCCTTCTGCACCACAGGGTCACCACTAGAGGCCCTGCCACCGTGGCTCACACCTGGTCAGTCGTCCTCACCAACAGCATCCAGGGCGGTAAACTTACTCAGGGAATGGCTACAGGAGTGCTCTGCACTACCTGTCCACTCACCTTTGATTTACCCCCTCAGACTGTCAACCATCGACCTGCTTCCAGCAGCCTAGGTGTGACTACCTCCCTGTAGCTCTCATCTATGACTGCCTCATTCTCCCTAAGGAGTCAAAGGTCATCCAGCTGCTGCTCCAGTTTCCTCACACCGTCTTCCAGATCGCCCAGCCGCAAGCACTTCCAGCAGATGTGACTCTGTGGGAGAGGGGAGTTCCCTCAAGACTGCCACATATCACAGGGGAGGCACATCACCGTCTCAGGAGGCATTGTCAAGACTAAATGGGAACAAGCTCGTCCTCTGCCTCTTCTCGTCGAAGCCTCTCGAGCTAAAGCCTCAAATCTCCACTCCTTCACTGGCCCACTCACTCACAGTCTGCTTTCCACAGGCCACTCTGCTTGAGGTAACCCTTTTTTTTGAGCTTTTCAAACTGCTTGGTCACCTGACCTCAATTGCCCAATGAGCTGCTTTCTGCTGAGTCTGAGCTATTCAAATCTTGATTGTCTAATTAACGGCTCTCTGCTGAGCTATTCAAATCTTGATTGACTTGATCGCACAGTCCAACTGCCAAAACTGCCAGAATCTCTCAAGTCAAATCTCCACTCCTTTACTGGCCCACTCACTCACTGGCCGCTTTCCACAGGCCGCTCCGCTTGAGGTAACCCTCCATTTATTTGGCAAATGTTCAGGGGATATTTGTGTGGTGTTCTGCATGGGTACGTTCCAATGAGATGGGGAAAGGATGCTAGGATACAGGAGCCATGGTGCACAAAGGCTGTTGAAAATCTAGTCAAAAATAAAGAAAAGCTTATGAAATGTTCAAAAACTAGGTAATGATAGAGATCTAGAAGATTATAAGACTACCAGGAAGGAGTTTAAGAATGAAATTATGAGAGCCAGAAGGGACCATGAGAAGGCCTTTGTGAGCAGGATTAAGGAAAACCCCAGGGCATTCTACAGGTATGTGAAGACCAAGAGGATAAGACATAAGAGAATAGGACCAATCAAATGTGACAGTGGGAAAGTGTGTCTGGAATTGAAGGATAGAGCAGAATTACTTAATGAATACTTTGCTTCAGTATTCACTATGGAAAAGGACCTTGGTGATTGTAGGGATGATATACAGCGGATTGAAAAGCTTGATCATCTAGACATTAAGAAAGAGGATATGCTGGAGCTTTTGAAAAGCACCAAGTTGGATGTCTCCAGGACCAGATGAGATGTACCCCAGGCTACTGTGGGAGGTGAGGGAAGAGATTGCTGAGCCTCTGGCAATGATCTTTAAATCATCAATGGGGACAGGAGAGGTTTTGGAGGGTTGCAGATGTTGTTCCCTTATTCAAGAAAGGGAGTAGAGATAGCCCAGGAAATTACAGACCAGTGAGTCTTACTTCAGTGGTTGGTAAGTTGACGGAGAAGATCCTGAGAGGCAGGGATTATGAACATTTGGAGAGGTATAATATGATTAGGAATAGTCAGCATGGCTTTGTCAAGGGCAGGTCGTGCCTTATGAGCCTGATTGAATTTTTTAAGGATGTGACTAAACATATTGATGAAGGAAGAGCAGTAGATGTAGTGTATATGGATTTCAGCAAGGCATTTGATAAAGTACCCCATGTAAGGCTTATTGAGAAAGTAAGGAGGCATGGGATCCATGGGGACCTTGCTTTATGGATCCAGAATTTGCTTGCCCACAGAAGGCAAAGAGTGGTTGTAGATAGGTCATATTCTGCATGGAGGTTGATGTCCAGTGGTGTGCCTTGGGGTCTGTTCTGGGACCCCTTCTCTTCGTGATCTTTATATATGTCCTGGATGAGAAAGTAGAGGGAAGGGTTAGCAAATGTGCTGATGACACCAAGGATAGTGTGGAGGGCAGTCAAAGATTACAGTGAGACAACAATCTGATGCAAAACTAGGCAGATGGATTTCAACCCAGGTAAGTGTGAGGTGGTTCATTTTGGTAGGTCAAATTTATGACAGAATATAGTATTAAGGTGTTTTGAAGTAGGTAAAGAGGAGATGTCAGGGCTAAGGTTTTTACACAGAGAGTGGTGAGAGGGTGGAATGAGCTGCCGGTGATGGTGGTGGAGACGGATACGATATGGTCTTTTAAGAGACTCCTGGATAGGTTAGAAAAATAGCTTAGAAAAATAGAGGGCAATAGGTAACCCTAGGTAATTTCTAAGTAAGTACATGTTTGGCTCAGCATTGTGGGCTGAAGGGCCTGTATTGTGCTGTAGGTTTCCTATGTTTCTGTGATTAGGCTGGGGTTAAAATGGGGGCTGCAGTAACCCTTGGCTATTGCACTTCGTGAAGCTAAAGATATTCATGGAATTTTCATAAATGGCACTGTTCATAATATTTCTCTTTATGCTGACGATCTCTTAGTTTATATTTCATATCCTGAAGAATCCATTCCTAGTTTATTGAAGTTATTAAATGATTTTGGAAAGTTTTTGGGATATAAACTGAACTGTCATAAAAGTGAATTATTTTTCCTAAATGATTTGCTTCTATATATGATGACATTCCTTTTAGAGTTAGACTCATTTAAATATTTAGGTATTATTATCACTAAAAATCATAAAGTCCTTTATGAAGCTAATTTGGTTCCTTTAGTGGATTTTATGAAGCAATTATTTTGTAGATGGAATCCACTTACACTTTCGTTAGTCGGTCGAATTCATGCAGTTAAAATGATGATTTTACCAAAATTTTTATATGTATTTCAAAATATCCCTATTTTTTAACTAAGAAGTTTTTCGATCCGGTTGACTCTATTATTTCATCTTTTGTTTGGAATAATAAAAGACCAAGAATTGGTAAATAACACTTACAAAAATTTAAAAAAGATGGAGGTCTTGCTTTGCCTAATTTAAGAATATTATTGGGCTGTCAATATACGTTATTGTGAGGGTATCCACTTTGGTGGCAAGAACAGGAAGGCAGATTACTATCTAAATGGAGTCAAGTTAGGAAAAGGGGAAGTACAATGAGATCTAGGTATTCTTGTACATCAGTCAATGAAAGCAAGCATGCAGGTACAGCAGGCAGTGAAGAAAGCTAATGGCATGCTGGCCTTTATAACAAGAGGAATTGAGTATAGGAGTAAATAGGTCCTTCTGCAGCTGTACAGGGCCCTGGTGAGACCCCACCTGGAGTATTGTGTGCAGTTTTGGTCTCCAAATGTGAGGAAAGACATTCCTGCTATTGAGGGAGTGCAGCATAGGTTCAGAAGTTTAATTCCCGTAATGGTGGGACTGTCATATGTTGAAAGATTGGAGTGACTGGGCTTGTATACACTGGAATTTAGAAGGATGAGAGGGGATCTGATTGAAACATATAAGATTATTAAGGGATTGGACACGCTGGAGGCAGGAAGCATGTTCCCGCTGATAGGTGACTCCAGAACTAGAGGCCACAGTTTAAGAATAAGGGGTAGGCCATTTGGAACAAAGATGCGGAAAAACTTTTTCACCCAGAGAGTGGTGGATATGTGGAATGCTCTGCCCCAGAAGGCAGTGGAGGCCAAGTCTCTGGATGCATTCAAGAGAGAGTTTAGATAGAGCTCTTATAGATAGTGGGGTCAAGGGATATGGGGAGAGGGCAGGAACAGGGTACTGATTGTGTATGATCAGCCATGATCACAGTGAATGGTGGTGCTAGCTAGAAGGGCTGAATGGCCTACTCCTGCACCAATTGTTATATGTGTTCTTGGTTATATTGGGCTGATCGAGATGAACTACCGCCTTGGGCTGATTTGGAATTGAATGCTGTGAAACAGTTTCATTTAACCTCATTATGAGGAGCTTCTTTACCTGTACAACTGACCAAAATTACTAATTTAAATTTATGTCCTGTAATTAAGCAGTCATTATGAATTTGGTTCCAGTTTTGTAACATTTTTAATCTTAAAAAATTTAAAACTTTTTAGTTTAATTTATCAAAATTATTTATTTAAACCTTCATTAAGTGATCCTACCTTTCTTTTTTGGAGGAATAAAAGGGTTTATTCCTTCATGGATCTGTTCCAGGATGGCTGATTGATGTCTTTTGAGAAATTAGTAACTAAATACTCTCTCTCTCTCATATTCGCATTTCCTGCGATAACTTCAGGTCAAACGCTTCTTATAAAATACTTAAGTAGTTTTCCATATATACAAGATTCTGACCTGTTGGATATTATTTTAAAAATGAATCCTTTAGTGAAGGGTTTTATTGGGAAAATTTGTAATTTATTGTTACAACGGCACAATTACCCATCACTTAAGATTAAGCAAAATTGGGAGAGAGAGCTTAACATGACCCTGATAACAGAAGATTGGTTGCGGATTTTGAAGTTGGTTAACTCTTCTTCGATCTGTGCCAATCACTCTCTATTTCAATTTAAAATTGTACATCGTTACTATTTGACAAAGGAGAGACTGTCTAAAATGTTTTCTAATGTTGATAGTCAGTGTGACAGATGTAAAACCGAGACAGCCGCATTGACACATATGTTTTGGTCGTGTTCTGTATTGAAACATTTTTGGAAGTCTATTTTCTCTACAATTTCTAAAGTTTTAAAAATTAATTTACAACCTAATAAATTGACAGTTTTATTTGGTATAGTCCCTCAATATATTCGTGGTATTTCTCTATCAAGCCAACATGTAATTGCATTAGTTACATTATTGGCCAGAAGGGCTATTTTGTTGAAATGGAAAATGTTTCTGCTCCTCCTTTGATACAATGGGTCTCTCAGGTGATGTTATGTCTTAGTTTGGAGAAAATCAAAAGTCGAACTTTTGATCCTCGATTTGATTTTGAGAAAAGGTGGGATTCATTCGCCTGCTACTATCATCTGATTTGAGTTAATTAATGTGGTTTCCTTCTGATTTTTTTTAAGTGGATTTGAGCTGGCGGATTGATTTTTTTTCTGTGGAAGCTTGTATGATGTCTTGCTCCGGGTTGTGCTCCCAATGGGTATTTTTGTTTGTTTTTTTTTCAGTTAGTAGGGATTCTTTTAGTTAGTAGGGGTTCTTTTTTCCCTTCTTTTTCTTTCAAAAAAATATTCTTAACACTTATTTTCTCTTATTATTATTGATATATTGCTTAGCTTTGTCAATCAGTTATTTGCTAATTTAACTAATTTCCTAATTTTGAACAATTTCTCTTCTCTTCGGTATTCACTAAGGAGAAGGATATTGAATTGTGTAAGGTGTGGGAAACAAGTAAGGAAGTCATGGAACCTATGACGATTAAGGAGGTGGAAGTACTGGCGCTTTTAAGAAATTTAAAAGTGGATAAATCTCCGGGTCCTGACAGGATATTCCCCAGGACCTTGAGGGAAGTTTGTGTAGAAATAGCAGGAGCTCTGACGGAGATCTTTAAGATGTCATTAGAAACTGGGATTGTGCCGGAGGATTGGCGTATTGCTCATGTGGTTCCATTGTTTAAAAAGGGTTCTAGAAGTAAGCCTAGCAATTATAGACCTGTCAGTTTGACATCAGTGGTGGGTAAATTAATGGAAAGTATTCTTAGAGATAGTATTAATAATTATCTGGATAGACAGGATCAGATTAGGAGTAGCCAGCATGGATTTGTGCGTGGAAGGTCATGTTTGACAAACATTATTGAATTTTTTGAAAAAGTTACGAGGAATGTTGACGAGGGTAAGGCAGTGGATATAGTCTATATGGACTTCAGCAAAGCCTTTGACAAAGTTCCAAATGGAAGGTTAGTTAAGAAGGTTCAGTCGTTAGGTATTAATGCTGGAGTAATAAAATGGATTCAACAGTGGCTAGATGGGAGATGCCAGAGAGTAGTGGTGGATAATTGTTTATCGGAATGGAGGCCAGTGACTAGTGGGGTGCCTCAGGGATCTGTTTTGGACCCAATGTTGTTTGTAATATACATAAATGATCTGGATGATGGGGTGGTAAATTGGATCAGTAAGTATGCCGATGATACTAAGGTAGGAGATGTTGTGGATAATGAGGTGGGTTTTCAAAGCTTGCAGGGAGGTTTATGCCGGTTAGAAGAATGGGCTGAACGTTGGCAGATGGAGTTTAATGCTGAGAAGTGTGAGGTTCTACATTTTGGCAGGAATAATCCAAATAGAACATACAGAGTAAATGGTAGGGCATTGAGGAATGCAGAGGAACAGAGAGATCTAGGAATAACAGTGCATAGTTCCCTGAAGGTGGAGTCTCATGTAGATAGGGTGGTGAAGAAGGCTTTTGGAATGCTGGCCTTTATAAATCAAAGCATTGAGTACAGAAGTTGGAATGTAATGTTAAAATTGTACAAGGCATTGGTAAGGCCAAATTTAGAATATTGTGTGCAGTTCTGGTCACCGAATTATAGGAAAGATATCAATAAATTAGAGAGAGTGCAGAGACGATTTACTAGGATGTTACCTGGGTTTCAGCACTTAAGTTACAGAGAAAGGTTGAACAAGTTAGGTCTCTATTCATTGGAGCGTAGAAGGTTGAGGGGGGATTTGATCGAGGTATTTAAAATTTTGAGAGGGATAGATAGAGTTGACGTGAACAGGCTGTTTCCATTGAGAGTAGGGGAGATTCAAACGAGAGGACATGATTTGAGAGTTGGGGGGAAGAAGTTTAAGGGAAACACGAGGGGGTATTTCTTTACTCAGAGAGTGATAGCTGTGTGGAATGAGCTTCCTGTAGAAGTAGTAGAGGCCAGTTCAGTTGTGTCATTTAAGGTAAAATTGGATAGGTATATGGACAGGAAAGGAGTGGAGGGTTATGGGCTGAGTGCGGGTAGGTGGGACTAGATGAGATTAAGTGTTCGGCACGGACTAGGAGTGCCAAGATGGCCTGTTTCCGTGCTGTGATTGTTATATGGTTATATACTGACATATTGACTTAATCTATCTTTTTTTGTTAATCTTCAATAATAATTAATAAAAATATTTTTTAAATGAAAATGAAAATGGGGGTTGCAGAGTGGCTGAAAGGTCTATCCACACTGTATCTCTAAATAAATTTCTTGGGCTTCTGTGGAGCTTGCAGCCATACCGTGGGCACATACAACAGCCAGTCATATAAGGGGCAACACAGTAGCACAGCAGTTAGTGGTACGCCATTACGGTGCCAGTGACCTAGATTCAATTACCACAGCTGCCAATAAGGAGTTTGAATGTTCTCCGCAAGGACGGATCTGTTTCCTTCGGGTGCTCTGGTTTCTTCCTATATCTTATGATCTATGACCTTATGATCAAAGACGGACTGGATAGTAGGTTAACTGGTCACATGGGCTGGAAAGGCCTGTTCCTGTGCTGTATCTCTAAATAAAAATAAATGCAAAAAAATCCCCTCACTCACATAGAATCCACAATATTCACTGTCGACTTAAGCAAAATAAATTACATACTTCGATATCCGTACTGAGTTGTTTGAGGATACTGGTTATAACTTGTATGTGGCTTTCCAGCAGCTGGTGGGATATTCTCTCCAGTGTGTTGTTGCCATGGTTTCCCCTCAGGTAAGTACTGATGTCCTCTTTTATCCGAAAAGCTTGCTCCAGGAGTGTTGCTGTGGTTCTTTCCTGGTTAGATATGCGATCATCCATGCTTTGCAAGTGGCTTCTAGAAACTAATGGCATTTGCAGAAGGGAGTGCTCCCTGCATAAGGAACAGCAAAATTCATTTTATTTTGCAACTACTGTATATGTATAATACGAGGAAATTTGATATGTCACCAAAGACACAAATTTCTACTGATTTATTGTGGAAGGCATCCTGACAGATTGCATCACCACCTGGTATGGAGGGGCCAGTGCCCAGGATTGGAAAAAGCTGCAGAAAGTTGTAAACTCATCCAGCTCCATCATGGGCACTCACCTCACAAGCATCCAGGACACCTTCTAAAGGTGATGCCTCCAAAAGGCAGCTTCCATCATTGAGGAAACCCATCACTCAGGACATGCCTTCTTCTCATTGCTGTCATGAAGGAGGAGGTACAGAAGCCTGAAGACACACACTTAATGATTCAGGAAGAGCTCTTCCCCTCTGCCATCTGATTTCTGATTGAACAATGAACCCATGAACACTACCTCACTTTATGCTATAGTTCATTTATATATATCTTACTTATTGTAATTTATAATGTTTTATGCATTGTAATGTACTGCTGTCACAAAACAACAAATTTCATGACTTATGTCAATGGTATTAAACCTGATTCTGGTTCTGATTCTGACTTGCATAAGAAAATATAAAAAGACAACAAGACTTGACTACTCAAGCCTGGTCTGGCATTAAGTAAAATCTTAATTGATTAGACTGTAACTTACCTCTAGACTCCTGTCTACAAAGATCCTACCTCAGTTATTCTTTTAAGATGAATAGGCTCATGATCCTCTGACAGAAAAAAATACTCATATCATTCTTGCCCTTATCTATAAACAGATTCTGAATTTTTAATTCTTTTCCAAGAGGAAGCTTCATATTAACATGTCAGGCTACGTAGGCTACAGAGAACAGTCCATGTTCCAAGCCTTCCCTGGTAATGCTCCCCAACTCCTCCTCCACTACACTGACGACTGCATTGGTGCTGCTTCCTGCACCCACGCTGAGCTCATCAATTTCTTCAACTTTGCCTCCAACTTCCACCCTGCCCTCAAATTTACTTGGTCTATTTCTGACACCTCTCTCCTCTCCCTTTCTCAATCTCTCTATCTCCATCTCTGGAGACAAACTCTCTACCAACATCTTTTATAAATCTACTGATTCCCATGGCTATCTTGATAATACCTCTTCTCACTTGATCTCCTATAAAAATGCAATTTACTCAGTTCCTTTTTTTTTGTGTCACATGTGTTCCAAAGACATGGCTTTCCTTTTCAGAACATCAGAGATGCTGTCTTTTATACAACAGGGTTTCCCTTCCTCCACCATTGATGCTGCCCTCACCTACATCTCCTCCATTTCCTGAACATCTGTACTCATGCCATCATCCTGCCACCTTAACAAGAATAGAGTTCCTCTTGTCCTTATCTACCACCCCATGAACCTCCACATCCAACACATCATTCTCTGCAATTTCTGCCATCGCCAAAGGGATCCTATCACCAGACTCATCTGTACCTTTCCCCTCCCTCCCCCACTCTCCACTTTCTACTGGGATTGTTCCCTAAGTGATTCCCCTGTCCATTTGTTCCTCTCCAGCAGTCTCCCTCCTGGCACTTACCCCTGCCCCTCCATCTCTTCCCTTACCTTCATTCAGGGCCCAAATAGTCCTTTCAGGCAAGGTAACACTTCATCTTTGAACATGCTGGGGACATCTATTGTATCTGGTGGTCCCAATGAAGCCTCCACTACATTGCTGAGACCCATTGTAAATTAGGAGACTGTTCGTCAAGCACCTCCACTCCATCTGCCAAAAGCAGAACTTCCTGGTGGTCAAACATTTTAATTCCCATTCCCATTCCCATTCCAACACGTGAGTCACAATGAAGCCACCCTCAGGGTGGAAGAGTAACATCTTATATTCTGTCTGAGTAGACTCCAACCTGATGGTGTGAATATCGATTTCTCCTTCCAATAAAAAAAATCCTCACCCTCTCTCTCGTCCTCTTTTGTCCACTCTGGCTTCTCACCTGCCTATCACCTCCTCCTTGGTCACCTCCTCCTTCCCTTTCTCTTAAGATCCACTCTCCTCTCCAATCAGATTCCTTTTTCTCCAGCACTTTATCTCTTCAACCGACTTAGCTTCACCTATCACTTTCTAGTGATACTCCTTCCCCCCCCTTCCTTTCCAGTCCTGAAGAAAGGTCTCAGCCTGAAACATCGACTTTATTTCCCTCTATAATTGCTCCTTGATCTGCTGAGCTCCTCCAGTATTTTATATGTTCCTCTAGTTAGATATTAGTTTGGATTAGTGCAAAGGAAATGCCTCCAAGAACTGGATACAGATGTGGCAAAGACAACTGGTTAAAGAACCAGAGACCAAACATCCTGGCTGTAAGATACCAACTGTAGAAATCCCTGAGAACATTGTTGCAACACTACCGATTACAACCACTTCATCAATGGTGTTATGTTTATTAAGATCTGGAATGTATTTTTCCATCATCTTTTCTAAGCCCCTGAAAACCCAAAATAGTACAATCTGCTACCATAGTTAACCATTCGAAAAGCTGGTCAGTCACTTATATCCCTGGGTGGCATGGTAACTCTACGGTTACTGTAATGCTTTACACCACAGTCTGTAACATTCGGGTTCAATTCTTGTAATGAGTGCTAATCGGGTGTCCGCTTAAATAAAATGAGTACCATGGAATCCCTGAGCCAATCAAAATAAATTTAACAAGCTGAAACAGAAAACCCAGGAGACCACATTACAAAGAGTGAGTCACTCGAGAGAAAAACAAGCAACAATTATCCTTTCCAGGTGCTCTAAAATCCTTAAATCCCAAAGTTCTCCAGCTCCCCATACAGGCCCAAAGGGCTCAGCACACCTGCCACTGGCTATAAGGAGTTTGTAAGTTCTCCTACACCCACATGGGTTTCCACTAGGTGCTCCAGTATCCTCCCACATTCCAAAAGACGAGTTAGTGAGTTGTGGATGTGCTAAGGTAGCACCAGAAACATGGTGACACTAGTGGGCTGCCACCAGCACACCCTCAGACTGTGTTGATTGTTGATGTAAACAATAAATTTCACTGCATGTTTTGATGTACAGGTGACAAATAAAGCTCATCTTTAATTCATGCAATTTTGCAAAACCACAAAGTAAAATATTATATCTAAAACTTACTTCTCTGGAATCTGAAGGGGTAGCAGGTTTTCTCCAGACATTTTTTGAAGATCAAAAACAAGAGGTGACTGCAAATATTAAGAACAAGAAAATATAGTACCTATAACAGAAAATACAATATTATTCCTACTTAATCAGATTGTACTATTTCTCAAAATAAACTGACATGTCAACAGGTAGTCTTGAGGAAGCAGAGAGTATGCATAAAGATTTAGGCAGATTGGGAAAATGAGCAAAAAGGTGGCAGATGTAATATCGTTTGGGAAGTGTATGGACATGCACTTTGGTAAAAGGAATAAAAGCATAGACTATTTTCTAAGTGGAGAATAATTTCAAAAATAAGAAATGCAAGGAGACTTGGGAGACTTTATGCGGGATTCCCTGAAGGTTAACTTGCAAGGTGAGTCTATGGTGAGGAAGGCAAATGCAATGTTAGCATTCTTTTCAGGAGGACTAGAATATAATTTGGAATTCTTTGGCCTGTTAGAATTCTTTGAGGAGATTGCAAGTAGGATAGACAAAGGGGATGCAGTGGATGTTGTATATTTGGACTTTCAGGGGCCTTTGACAAGGTGCCCCTCGTGAGCCTGCTTACCAGTTAAGAGCCCATGGTACAACAAGAAAGTTACTGGCACGGTTAGAGCACTGTCTGGTTGGTAGGAGGCAGTGAGTGGGAATAAAGGGATCCTTTTCTGGTTGGCTGCCAGTGACTAGTGGTGTTCCCTGGGGTCGGTGTTGGGACCACTTCTTTTTATGCTGTATATAAATGATTTAATAGACAATAGGTGCAGAAGTAGACCATTTGGCCCTTTGAGCCGAATTTAGATGATGAAATAGATGGCTTTGTGGCCAAGTTTGCAGATGATACGAAGACTGGTGGTGGGGCAAGTACTGTTGAGGAAACAGGTAGGATGCAGAAGGACTTAAAACGGATTAGGAGAATGGGCAAGGAAGTGGCAAATGAAATACAATGTTGGAAAATGCATGGTCATCCACTTTGGTAGTAGAAATAAATGTGTGGACTTTTTCTAAATGGGGAGAAAATCCAGGAATCTGAGATGCAGAGGGACATGTTTCCCATGGTGGAAGAGTCTAGGACAAGAGGGCACAGCCTCAGGATAGAGGGGTGCCCTTTCAAAACAGAGATGCAGAGAAATTCCTTTAGCTAAAGGTGGTGAATTTGTGGAATTTATTGTCACATGTAGATGTGGAGGTCAGGTCGTTGGATGAATTTAAGGCAGAGCTTGATAGGTTCTTGGTTGGACGTGGCATCAAAGGTTACAGGGAGAAGGCCAGGAACCGGGGTTGAGGAGGAGAAAAAAAAGTATCAGCCATGATTGAATGGGGGAGCAGACTTGATAGGCCAGATGGCCCAGTTTTGCTCCTATGTGCTATGGTGTTACGGTCTTATAAAAGCAAGAATGTAATGCTGAGGTTTTATAAGGTAATGGTGAGGCCTCATTTGGAGTATTGTGAGCAGTTTTGGGCCCCTTATCTAAGAAAGGATGTGCTGAAGTTGGAGAGGGTCTAAAGGGGTTCATGAAAATGATTCTAGGAACTAAAGGCTTGTCATATGAGAAGTGTTTGATGGCACTGGGCCTGTACTTGCTGGAATTTAGAAAAATGGGAGGGCTGTCATTGAAACCTATCTAATATTGAAAGACCTCAGTCGAGTAGATGTGGATGTTTCCTATTGTGAGGGAATCCAGGACCAGAGGGCACAGTATTAGAATAGAGGGGCATTGATTTAGAATGAAGACGAGGAGGAAATTCTTTAGCCAGAAGGTGGTGAATTTGTTGTCACAGCCAGCTGTGAAGGCCAAGTCTTTGGGTACATTTAAGGGTTGAGGTTGATAGGTTCTTGATTAGTCTGGGGGTGAAAGGTTACAGGGAGAAAGCAGGAGAATGGGGTTGAGAGTGAAATTGATCAGCCATGTGAAATGGTGGAGTAGACTCGATGGGCCAATTGGCCATGTTCTGCTGGTATGTCTAATGGTCTTATGGTGTTATGGACAAGGAGACAAGGATGTGGACAATGCACAGGATTCGGTTGCAAACAACTTCGAACAGGCAGATACATTGCTTTTTCGTCGGAAAATTGCGAAGAGCACAAGGTACGGTTATGTGTAAAACTCACGAGTGTTTAGGCCGAGATAACGTCCTTGTGTTCAGGAGCTCGGGTCCACCCAGTGTCTTCCTTGGTCGATAAAAGAAAGTGGCAAGCAGCCCTGTGTCCCGTTTGTAAACCGGATCAATTGCACGGAAGTGTGGTTCTGAATACGGGTTTGTTTACTGCGGTTTCCAAGTTACCGCAGGATGGCCAGCACAAAGGGAGAAGAAAATCATGTGTTTGCAACACCGGTAGGATTAAACAAACAATAAAGTAAATATTTCACAAATTTTTATCCTGACATTGCTTATTTAAGCTATTTCAGCGTCCCCGCGCCTTTTTTTTTGGAAAAAGTATACGTAATTATTTCAAAAAGTAGCAAAGAGGATTTCCTTTCTTAAGATAAATCAGTCGCTTGTCTACATCAGGAATCAATTTATTCGCCATGTACGCCGAGATATTATTAGTAATTTGTTTAGGTGTGTTGCTGCGCACTAGATCAAGCCACAACATTCAACAATTATGAAAATAAAAAATTACTTAACAAAAAAGTTAGAGGTTAAACACGAATATGGAATAAAATATGCACAGATATATAAATACTACAAAGTATTTACAACATAAAGTGTTATAAAAAGGGTTTAGTGTTTAAAGTGCAGTGAACTGTATATAACTTAACTTAAAAGTTGGTACCATGAGATGGAAAAACGTAAGAAGTTCTTTTATGTGCAGATTTAATTATTTCTAGGCTTGAAAAACGAAGTATTTACTGATGTGCTGTCCAAATTAGGTTAAAATCAACTTGTCGTCGAGTTCAAAAGAAATGAGACCAAACATTATTTGAAGGTGCGGTGTATGGTAATAATTTAGCACCGGCTTCCCTCCCTCCTTCCCTTACACTCACAACCCATTCTCTCCTCCCCTCCATCCCCACCCTCCCTTTCTCTCAGCCCCCTCCTCTTCCTTCCCTTCTCTCCCTCCCCTCACTCTTCCTTCCCTTCTACTTCCCCCTCCCCTTACTCCCCTTCTTTCCCACCTCCCCTCCACTCACTCAAGTTACCCCTTCCTTCCCACCCCTTTCCTCCCCTCCCCTCACTGCCCTTTCCTCGACCTTCCCTTCCACTCCCTTCCTGTTCCCACTTTCTCTCCCTCCTTCCCTACACTCCCCTCCCCTCCACATCCCTCCCTTTCCCTCCCCCTTTCCTCCCCTTCCCTCTCTTCCTTCTCCCCCTCTCCTCTCCCCCTTCCCTCTCCCCACATTAGCCTAGTATGCCCCCAATTGGGATGGTGAATGGGAGGTGTGGATGGAGAACTTAGTAAAGTAAACATGTTGTATGGCGAGAAATTCAAAGCATCATGCATTTTGAATGTACACACACCTGTGTACTTCCCACATTCCAGGTTGGCAGCTTTTCATCGATGAACCTTGTTTTTGTTGAGTTTATTCTAATCAGGCTTGGTAAGACAGTGATGTTTCCAAGTCAATATGTGGTGTTGCTAGTGGTGAAACAGATACTAAATGAACTCCAAATAGAGAATTAGTGAAAAGATCTCAATATTTATTCCTGTTCAACTTCAATTTATTGTCATTCAATAGTACACATGAATACCACCAAACGAAACAACATTCCTCCAGACCAAGTAATATTACCACAAATAAATATGCCTCAAGAGCGGAGCAAGGGTGGACCCAAACACAGGACACAAATACGTTTTGTAGGGTTAATTATATAGTGTTTATTAATAGTTACAAGGAAAACCCTGACGCAAGGATAGAACAGAGAGAAATCAAGGAGAGGGCAAAGCGGAAGCGGGAATAAGCGTAATGGACTAGGACTCAGGCCCTGGACTTAGGCTGGGACTCAGGGCTTGGGCTAGGACTTGGAACTTGGAGACCCAGCCTTGGACTAGGTTCTAGGAACTCAGAGCCAGGACTCAGAACATGGACCTTGGAGCCTGGAATATAGAACTCAGGACCCTGGACTTAATGCTTGAACCTCAGCAATTGGACTTGATACTTGAACCTTGGAGCTTGGACTTGATACTTGAACCACGAAACCTGGACTTGGACACAAATAGACAACTCAAGGTAGTGGCAGACAGCTGGACCTACCCTGCGGAGGAGAGGACAAGAAACACTGAGCCAGGGGACCTCCCTGGACACAGGACAGAGTCGGGACTCTTTTTGACGCAGGATCAGGACCCTTCTAGGGCACAGGGCCGGGACCCCTTTTTGACACCGGACATGGAGACAAAGACCACACAATGTTAGACAGTTCTTTATCTGGACACAAGTTTGCTCCAAGCAGTGCGGAGCTCTTGACTCACCCCGGCAGGTTAATTTTGATAGACCCACTCTGGCAAGGGAAGGCGGCTTGCTGGCACTTGCTTCAGGAGGAGACTTAGCTTGCTCTGGCAAGATGACTTTGGCTCACACTAGCTTCGGTGACTTTGTTGACACTCCATAATGCTCTTGCGCCGAACAGCTGAAAAATGGATACTTATAAACTGCCATTCAGTTGAGAGTAAATTGCCTTTAATCACCAAGCCCGAGGGACATGGGAAAACAGGGAATTAAAGGGAAACAAGGTGTCAATGGTCCCAGTAAAACATCCAACTGGATTATGTGACTGTGGTAGGGCAGTAATACACCTAGATGCAACTAAACTGCTGGAAATAGAAGAAAAAGAAGAAGAATGGTCCCGATCGTAACACAAACAAAGGAAATTTGAAGGGAACCCGATCTAGACCATGACAAAATAACAATTACTAAGGTGTATTTACGATACCCAAGCTAAAAGGAAACAGTATAATGCTACTGGTGCCTCATATGAGATCAGACAAGGTGGTGGCAGGGAGTTCAGTAGTCTCACGGCTTGGCGAAAGAAACTTTTCCCATCCTAACATATGAATGGTACCTCCTGCCTGATGGTAGATGATCAAGGAGATTGTTGGATGGATGGGAGGATCATTGACAAGGCTATGGCCCCTGCCTAAACACTCCTGATAAACATATCCAGAGTCCAGTTGCAAAATGTCATTTTAGAATCAATGTTGGAGATGAGGGGAAATTATTCTGCTAATGTTTCATGAAACAGTCAGTCAGATCTACACAACAGATGGCAGGAAATTGAGCAACGCCTTTAATGGTGATATGGCAATTACATTTGCAGCATCCTTAACTGTGGTATATTTTGTATTAGATTTGCCTGAAGCAGGCAATGTCCTTTGAAATAATTTCCGAATGCAGTGTGTTTAGGTGATGAAAGGCATATTCTTGGGCTTTTTCCTACAGCAAAATGAATTAATCTAATATGAATAGATTAATGTATCCAGATTGAAAACAGAAAATTGCTCAGTATCATATATGAAAACAATTTTCATTAATTTTAAGGTCAGGTAATTCACAGATGGAAGACAATGAAATGTTTTTGTTTCTGTTAAGTACATTTTCAACTGTTTAGTATTTTTAAGCAATAAATTCAAAGGAAAGTAATAAAGAATTGTTTTGTCTTACAGTACACGCCCATTGAAATTTGCATTTCTGATTATGCAAATATCCTTGCAGCAGATCATGAACATGACCTTGTGAACATCTGGCACATTCAGAGCAGTTTGACCTGTTGTGCCGAGAAAGGAAAATATAACACGCCACGCTATCCAAAATGTGGTAACATGTGAATTCCATTTGTGCAGAACTGATAGGAGACTGGTTTCCCACAAAGACAATGTCCATTTGCCCCTGCCGAGGCATGGTGTGTGAGAGACTGGCACTGTTGAGACAGAGTGACCGCACTGTTGTCTCACATTCCTGACCATGTACAGTTTACATGTTCGCTCTGTGATGGAGTGGATATCCACCAGCTTCATAGAGAGTAATACAGTACAGAAGCAAGCCATTCATCGCACCATTTCCATACTGACCATTGGGTACCCATTTGTAGTACTTCACTCTTCCAGCCTTCTCTGCCAACATGCTGGAAGAGTGTCTAGAACTCAATAAATGCTCTCAATACCTCTATCTCATTCAGTGTATTCCAGTTTCTCCTCAGACTTTGTGCCAGGAAACGTAAATGCTTGACCCAAATGGAGAGGAGCGGGGATGATTCAGCAGTGAGTGATTACTTTAATAATAAACTGCAAAATAACAAGCCACAAGGGGCCACAAAACAGACACTTAACATGACAAGGTATCAAGTCACTGAAGGCCAGGAGTAACAGGTTGCGGCTGGCTGATTCAATGACTGAACAAGGTTTGTGGATGAGAGTTGGGTTTAAATAGGCTGCAGGTGATGAGTTGGAAATGAGTGACAGGTGACTCCTGTTAGCTGGGTGGGGATTGAGAGGTTCCTGACACAATGAGTGAAATAGGCTTCCTCTGATCCCCACTAGGTCTCGTACCCCAAGACTAAACTGATATTCTTTGGTTGTATGTACCCCTGATTTGTGTAAAAAATTTCCTTTCCCAACCTCCTATGTTCCAGTGAAAACAGCCCTCACTTGTCGAGACTGACTGCTCATAACAGAGATGTTCCATCATCCTCTGCACCTTCTCCAGTATTGTTACATCTATCCTCAGAATCACCATGAAATTTGTTGTTTTGCACCAGCAGTACATTGTAATGCATAATAATGATAAAATACATAAATTACAGAAAGAAAGAAATATTAAAGCCATAAGTAGTTCAAAAGAGAGGGAAAATTGTGAGCTATTGTCGGTGGATTTGTTGTCCATTCAGAAGTCTATTGGCAGAGGCAAAGAAGCCATGGTTGCAATGTGGAGTGTGTGTTTTCCAGCTCCTGCACCACTTCCTTGGTGGTAACAATGAGAAGAGGCCATGCCCTAGGTGATGGGGGTCTTTAATGATGGACACTGCCTTTTTGAGGCATCGCCTTTTGAAGGTGGATGCTGGGGAGCCTGGTGCCCATGATGGAGGTCTGATTCTTATGAACAGAACTGTAAGGAATACTTTAGCTGAAGTCTCGCCAATGTTTTATAAATTTAAAGCATATAATTAAATGCAGCATCTCCAAGTTTGCAGATGACACAAAGCTGGGCGGCGGTGTTAGCTGTGAGGAGGATGCTAAGAGGATGCAGGGTGACTTGGATAGGTTAGGTGTGTGGGCAAATTCATGGCAGATGCAATTTAATGTGGATAAATGTGAGGGTATCCACTTTGGTTGCAAATACAGGAAAACAGATTATTATCTGAACGGTGGCCAATTAGGAAAAGGGGAGATACAACGAGACCTGGGTGTCATTGTACACCAGTCATTTAAGGTGGGCATGCAGATACAGCAGGCTGTGAAAAAGGCAAATGGTATGTTGGCATTCATAGCAAAAGGATTTGAGTACAGGAGCAGGGAGGTTCTACGGCAGTTGTACAAGGCCTTGGTGAGACCACACCGAGAGTATTGTGTGCAGTTTTGGTCCCCTAATCTGAGGAAAGACATTCTTGCCACAGAGGGAGTACGGAGCAGGTTCACCAGATTGATTCCTGGGATGGCAGGACTTTCATATGAAGAAAGACAGGATCGACTAGGCTTATACTCACTGGAATTTAGAAGATTGAGGGGGTATCTTATTGAAACATATAAAATTCTAAAGGGATTGGACAGGCTAGATGCAGGAAGATTGTTTCCGATGTTGGGGAAGTCCAGAACGTGGGGTCACAGTTTAAGGATAATCAGGAAGCCTTTTAGGACCGAGATGAGGAAAAACTTCTTGACACAGAGAGTGGTGAATCTGTGGAATTCTCTGCCACAGGGAACAGTTGAGGCCAGTTCATTGGCTATATTTAAGAGGAAGTTAGATATGGCCCTTGTGGCTAAAGGGATCAGGGGGTATGGAGAGAAAGCAGGTACAGGGTTCTGAGTTGGATGGTCAGCCATGATCATACTGAATGATGGTGCAGGCTCGAAGGGCTGAATGGCCTACTCCTGCACCTATATTCTATGTTTCTATACGTGCCCTTTTCTATTCAGTGCTCTCAAACTAATGAAGACCAGTATCCTATAAACCACCTTAGCCATGTTGTCTACCTGCATTGCCACCTTCAAGGATATTTTGGACCGTGCTGCAAGGACTCCCTGTTCCTCAGTACTTTCGAGGATCTGTTGGATTGGACTGTAAATTGTTATTTTTCTTGTAGTTTAACACCCCCACGATTGTTTGTATGTTTATATTATCACCTTTATACATGTGAAGTTTTTCGTGGTTACACTTGCCTCTGTATTTTTCTGGAAACTTCAGTGGTGTTGTGTCACATTACTTGACTCTTACCTTTTCATTCGTTAAAATGTTATCAATGGAATACAATCGATACAGCAAAACGCCGGCCCTTTATCCATGACGCCCCACCCCAACCCTCGACAAAGCCAATTAACCCTAACCGACTCACGGTACAATTGACCTGTGGGAGGAAACCCACTCGTCCCCCGAGGGGGAGATATAGATGGAGCCAGAAATGAACTCCGAACTCCCACGCCCCGAGCTGTAATAGCGTCGCGCTAACCGCTACGCTACCGTGACACCCGTTAACAGTATCGGACCTCCCTTGAGTAGTTGCTCTTTCCCTGTGCTTCCCTTTTCCCCGATCTCTCTCTCGCCATGCTTCCTCCTTTC
Source organism: Hypanus sabinus (assembly GCF_030144855.1). Classification (NCBI taxonomy): domain Eukaryota; kingdom Metazoa; phylum Chordata; class Chondrichthyes; order Myliobatiformes; family Dasyatidae; genus Hypanus; species Hypanus sabinus. The sequence goes on from NC_082710.1 coordinate 1,986,974, forward strand.
CATCCTTCGCTCTTGAAATGCGTAGCAACAGGTTTTATGCCTCATTCTTAACTTGCGAGGGACCTTTGGATTACAAATACACCAGGATCCAACAGTTCTTACCATTTAGTCCTCATTAACTAATGTCTATCCGGATTAATTCTGACCATTTCTCAGTTTCTCCCGCCCCCCGTATTTTAACCAGCTTTAACAGGAGCTCTATCGAGAGTGTCCTGGCCAGCCATCACTGTCTGGTACGGGAACTGCGAGGCGCCTCACAAGTCTCTACAAAGGATTACAAGGACTGCTGAGTGGATCGTTGGTGTCGCTCTTCCGCCCATGAGATAATGATCAGGAGCGCTGTGTACGCAGGGCTCTCCCATCTGCCCACAATCTCTTTGATCCCGTATCTTCAGGCAGCAGGTACCGGAGCATTAGGACAAGAACTGTTAGAATGGGAAACAGCTTCTTCCCCACACAACTGAACTCCCTGACACCACGGGTCTCATTATGAGTGAAGCGCCAGTCACATTATACTATTTACTTTTTAACTTATATGATATATGCAGCTTATTATTTGTTATTATAGAACATAGAATAGTACAGCACATTACAGGCCCTTCGGCCCACAATGTTGTGCCGACCGTCAAACCCTACCTCCCATATATCCCCCCACCTTAAATTCCTCCATATACCTGTCTAGTAGACTCTTAAACTTTACTAGTATAACTGCCTCCACCACTGACTCAGGCAGTGCATTCCACGCACCAACCACTCTCTGAGTGAAAAACCTTCCTCTAATATCCTCCTTGAACTTCCCTCCCCTTACCTTAAAGCCATGTCCTCTTGTACTGAGCAGTGGTACCCTGGGGAAGAGGTGCTGGCTGTCCACTCTGTCTATTCCTCTTAATATCTTGTACACCTCTATCATGTCTCCTCTTATCCTCCTTCTCTCCAAAGAGTAAAGCCCTAGCTCCCTTAATCTCTGATCATAATCCAGACTCTCTAAACCAGGCAGCATCCTGGTAAATCTCTCTGTACCCTTTCCAATGCTTCCACATCCTTCCTATTCTGAGGCGACCAGAACTGGACACAGTACTCCAAGCTGCATCACGTCTCTTAAACTCTATCCCTCGTCTTATGAAAGCTACCACCCCATAAGCTTTCTTAACTACCCTATATACCTATGAGGCAACTTTCAGGGAACTGTGGACATGTACCCCCAGATCCCTCTGCTCCTCCACACTACCAAGTATCCTGCCATTTACTTTGTACTCTGCCTTGGAGTTTGTCCTTCCAAAGTGTACCACCTCACACTTCTCTGGGTTGAACTCCATCTGCCACTTCTCAGCCCACGTCTGCATCCTATCAATGTCTCTCTGCAATCTTTGACGTTCCTCTACACTATCTACAACACCACCAACCTTTGTGTCATCTGCAAACTTGTCAACACACCCTTCTACCCTCACATCCAGGTCATTAATAAAAATCATGAAAAGCAGAGATCCCAGAACAGATCTTTGTGGGACACCACTAGACACAGCCCTCCAATCTGAATGTACTCCCTCCACCACGACCCTCTGCCTTCTGCAGGCAAGCCAATTCTGAATCCACGGACAAACTTCCCTGGATCCCATGCCTTCTGACTTTCTGAATAAGCCTACCATGTGGAACCTTGTCAAATGCCTTACTAAAATCCATATAGATCACATCCACTGCACTACCCTCATCTATATGCCTGATCACCTCCTCAAAGAACTCTATCAGGCTTGTTAGACATGATCTGCCCTTCACAAAGACATGCTGACTGTCCCTGATCAGACCATGATTCTCTAAATGCCCATAGATCCTATCTCTAAGAATCTTTTCCAACAGCTTTCCCATCACAGACGTAAGGCTCACTGGTCTATAATTACCCAAACTATCCCTACTACCTTTTTTGAACAAGAGGACAACATTCACCTCCCTCCAATCCTCCGGTACCATTCCCGTGGACAACGAAGACATAAGGATCCTTGCCAGAGGCTCAGCAATCTCTTCCCTCGCCTTGTGGAGCAGCCTGGGGAATATTCCATCAGGTCTCGGGGACTTATCCATCCTAATGTATTTTAACAACTCCAACACTTCCTCTCCCTTAATATCAACATGCTCCAGAACCTCAACCTCACTCATATTGTCCTCACCATCATCAAGTTCCCTCTCATTGGTGAATACTGAAGTATTCATTGAGGACCTCACTCACTTCCACAGCTTCCAGGCACATCTTCCCACTTTTATCTCTAATTGGTCCTACTTTCACTCCTGTCATCCTTTTGTTCTTCACATAATTGAAGAATGCCTTGGGGTTTTCCTTTACCCTACTCACCAAGGCCTTCTCATGCCCCCTTCTTGCTCTTCTCAGCCCCTTCTTAAGCTGCTTTCTTGCTACCCTATATTCCTCAATAGACCTATCTGATCCTTGTTTCCTAAACCTCATGTATGCTGCCTTCTTCCACCTGACTAGATTTTCCACTTCACTTGTCACCCATGGTTCCTTCACCTTACCATTCTTTATCTTCCTCACTGGGACAATTTTATCCCTAACATCCTACAAATGATCCTTAAACATTGACCACATGTCCATAGTATATTTCCCTGCAAAAACATCATCCCAATTCACATCTGCAAGTTGTAGCCTTATAGCCTCATAATTTGCCCTTCCTTAATTAAAAATTTTCCTGTCCTCTCTGATTCTATCCTTTTCCATGATAATGCTAAAGGCCAGGGAGCGGTGATCAGTGTCCCCCAGATGCTCACCCACTGACAAATCTGTGACCTGACCCGGAGGAACATTGTTTCATTTAGACATGTATATGGTTATAGCTACTGTGTTGTGCACCTTGGTCCAGAGTAACGTTGTTTCATTTAGAAATGTATACATTGGTTGAATGACAATAAACTTGAACTTGAATATCAGGCTGCAACCTATGACTACTATCAACCAATCATTGTGTCATCTAAGAGCGTACCTCTTATATCATATGCAGTCTTTCACGTGTTACATACAGCAAGGGAGCAGCTCTGTTAAATGACACTAATCACTGGCATCCATTCACAAAAATAAATCTCTACATCTGCCTCTTATCACCAAGCAAGTTTTGGATCCTATTTATTAACTTGCCTGGAATCTTACACTCAGTGCCACTTCAGGCCACTTTATTAGGTACGCCTGCTCGTTACTGCAAATATCTCATCAGCCAATCATGTGGCAGCAACTCAATGCATAAAAGCAGCAGACATGGTCAAGAAGTGCAGTTGTTGTTCAGACCAAACATCAGAATGGGGGAAGAAATTTGATCTAAGTGTCTTTGATTGTGAAATAATTGTTGGTGCTGGGTAGGGTGATTTTGATATCTCAGAAACTACTGGTCTCCTGGGATCTTCACACACTACAGTGTCTAGGGTTTACAAAGAATGTGCAAGAAACATCCAGTGAGTGGCAGCTCTATGGGTAAAACACCATGTTAATGTGAGAGGTCAGAGGAGAATGGGCAGACAGGTTCAAACAGTAATACAAGGTGATAGTAACTCAAATAACCATGGGTTACAACAGTGATGTGCAGAATAGTATCTCTGAACTCACAACACATCAAACCTTGAAGTGGATGGGTTACAGCAGCAGAAGACCAGGAACATACACTCAGTGTCCACTTTACTAGGTACAGTACTTAACAGAGTGGCCACCAAGTATATACACCCCTCACCGTTTGGGTAAACCTCCCACGTGGGACCTCTCCAAGGCCTTACTTAAGCCAGCACGTCTGTTGCATTGTACTCATCAATCTAATTGAATAGTTTTTGTTCAAACTGCGATGCTGGCGGGGCCTCATTGGTCTCTGTCTTCCCCACTGTTTACCTATCGCACTTTACATCCAATAATTTTGCTGCAACTGATGTCAGGCCCACAGGTCAGTAACTGCTAGGCTTTCCTCACTGCCCTTCCTGCAAAGTGAAAACCACGTCTATTGGTGTCTATGCTGCGATCAGTGCGTATTTAAAAATCTCACCTGGGCTCCCTTGTCTTCGCTTACCTACATAACAGCCTGCATTAAATCTCATCTCGTGTGACTTTAACACTAGTGAAGTAAACACCATTTATAGAGACTAGCATTATGCTAGAGGCACCACAGTCGCCTAGCGGTCAGGGTGTCGGAGTTCAGAGTTCGGTTTCTGTGTCCCCTGTACATCCTTCATGTGTGTGCGTGGGTTTCCTCTCACTTACTGATCAGTGGGATAATTGGTCGTTGTAAACTGTCTCGTGAGTAAGCTAGGGTTAAGTCAGAGGATTGCTGAGTGGCGTGGGTTTTTGGGCTGGAAAGGTCTGTTCCACGCTGCATCTCAACATCTATCAATCAATAAGCGGATACATGGATGAACAGATAGATAAATTAAACCCCACAAATAAACAAACAAATTAATTCACCAACACACATACAAAATGCTGGAAGAACTCCGCAGACCAGGTAGTATCTATAGAACAAAAAGTATAGTTGCGTTTCGGGCTGAAACCCTGACTGTGCTCTTTCCCATAGATGCTGCCTGGCCTGCTGAGTTCCTCCAGCATTTTGTGTGTGTTGCTCAGATTTCCAGCATCTGCAGATTTTTTCTTCTTTGTAATTAATTCACCTTCTCTTTTATCTTTCATCCCAAATTCCAGTTAGCAGTTTAACTGGTTACTGTCACTTTTTTGCGCTAATTTTTATTTTGCGGTTTATAGTCTTAGTATTGTACTGCTGCTGCAAAACAACAAAATTCATGTCAGTGATAATAAACTTGGTTCTGTTTCCTTCGTGAAGGGGAGATGGTAGACGTGTATTGGCAAATAAGTTGTAAGGCACGTGAAAGGTGGTTTGTCAATCTTCGTGTGTAGTTTTTCACCGATTCTATCATATTTCTTTGTTCTATTGTGAATACCCGCAAGAAGATGAATCTCGGGGTAGTATATGGTGACATATATGTCGATTGATAATATAATTACTTTTGATAATTTTACTTTGAAGAATGAGGCTGGTGGAATCCGGCATGGATTTGGAGGGCCGAACGGCTTCCTTTGTGCCGTTATGACTATCAGGGCAAATGCAGGATCACATTTAGTGTAAATGTTTGAACTGAGTTTTAACAAAATCCGCAAGTTCGGAGAACCACCCCCTTCTGAGACGTGCTGGCCTGATCAATAGGAGGTCGCAGGCTGTGTGTGAACCCGCTTCCTCCGACGTGAGAGGCGAATTTGGCGGTTCAGATCAATCGTGCCCACGGCCAGCAGGTGATTTGCCTTAGAATGGATTTACTGATCCAAGCGTTTTGCTCTGTGGTTATCGCACGCTCCTCGGGAGTTGTCAGCCTGAGTGGTTAGTGCTGGTTAACTGTTGAATGAAAGCAGAAGACAGTTCCGAAGAGAGCGGCGGCTGCTCGATCTCTCCCTGAGTTTGAAGCAGGCACTGCCGCAGAATGGACGAGGTCGCCGAGCCCGACGCCAACACCAGGCAGGAATCCCACTCCCTGCACACTCGCCTTCGAAAACACTTCCAAAAGACCAGACCCTTCCTTAGCCCAAAAACCGCGTCCGAGCAGAAGGGCGAGGGCGAGGGCAAGGGCAAGAAGGAGACAGCGGGGAGAGTGATTTGGAAAGGCAAGAGGCAAGTGCTGGACCGTGTTTTCTCGTCCTCGCAGCCGAACCTCTGCTGTTCGGGAGCTTCACGGGACCTGCAGGATTCCCGAGCCGGGGCTAAACTGCTCTCTGAGTCCAAACAGGTGACGCCAGTGAGGCAGAGGGCGATTTTCGCCAGCGTGTGGTCGGCTGTGACACACCAAAAGCGCCCGGCTCAGGGTGCAGACGAATGTTCGAAGCGCCCCGAGCCCGCCCGAGAGCAGGAAGCGAGCAGCCTGGCCGGGACTGCGGAAACTGTGAGTAACGGCTGCGAGTGACAGCCCCTCTGTTTTGGCGCAGTGTTCAGGCTACACACGTAGCAGCTTGTTTTCCGCACGGGTACTAGGGGTCGAGTACTCGAACCTGAGTGTGTGAATGTCTGCATCGCGTTTACTCTTCACGGACAGTAGTGGGCAGTAATCTGGTCTGGGTCTCGGTCCAATCCGCAGTAAATTGGTAGTAAATTACTCTGAACACACTAGGTAAATGTTTGTGTTTTGGCTGGGATTCCATGCAAAGCGGAAGATGCAGCGCTCGGGATTCAGACCGAAGCTTCTGTCTGGGAGAGCTGAGAAACTTTGTGACCCGGGTTGAACGGTTGGGGCACCGTTTGCAGTTGTGCAGACATCTCGGCCAGCCTACCCAGGGAAATCTCACCGACATGCTTTCGGCTTTGAGATCTGTCGGATAACTTGTGGTTTCCCATTCCGATCACATCGGTGTCTGCACCAGCTCGGGGCTGCACCCATCCTGAATTTGGCGATCACCCTGCGGCAACCGGCAGCAGGCGAACCGCGAACATTGGCATCTGTATATCCGGATCTACAGCGACTGTTCAGTCACTGGAGAGTGATCCTTGAATAGAATACCCTGCCAAAATATACAGTTCCGATCAGTCACTAGTAACCTGAATCATCGAACAGCACAGACCCAGGCCATTCGGCCCATCCAGGCCGTGCTGAACTGTTACTCTGACAAATCACAGACAATAGCTCGCTAAACACCCACTCCCATCCATGTACATATCCAAATTTCTCTCAAATGCTGAAATCAAACTTGCATCCACCACTTGAGCTGGTTGGTCGAGCACGCTCGCATTTCCCTCCTTTGGTTGAAAAAATTCTCCTAAACCAGGGGTTCCCGACCTTTTTAATGCCATGGACCCCTACCATTAACTGAGAGCTCTGTTGACCCCAGATTGGGAATCTCTGCCCTAAACATTTCACCTTTCACCTTTAACCTGTGACCTCTAGTTGTAGTCACCCAACCTCAGTGGAAACATCCTGCTTGTATTTACTTTATACCCTCATAATTTTGTATACCTAAATCAAATCTCTTCTCGTCTTCCTGCATTTTTAGGCATGAAGTCCTAACCTAGTCAACCTTTCCCTGTAACACAGGTTCACAAGACCCCACAATAACCCCGTCTCTCTTGACCCTTCTGCAGCCTTTTCATCTGGGGATCACTTGACATGCTTCTCTGCCTGTCTGTGCTTCAGTCTCTTTCTCGGGGCAACACAGTGGCAAAGCTGCTGGTAGGCAGTGCCGGCAAAATGGTTTCAGTCCTGATCTCCAGTCGCTGTCTTTGTGGAGTTTATCCTCTTCACCATGTGGTTTTCCACTCGGTGTTCTGGTTTCCTCCCGAATCCCAGAGGTGTGCATTGGTGGATTATTTGGCCAATGTAAATTGTCCTGACGAAGGGTCTCAGCTTGAAACATTGACTGCTCGTTTCTATGGATGCTGCCTGACCTGCTGAGTTCCTCCAATGTGTTTGTATGTGTTGATTGGACCACAGCATCTGCTGTGTACTTTGTGTAAATTGCCTATGCTCTGTAGGTTGGTGATAGAATCTAAATCTGATGCTATTTAGAGGTATAAGTACAAACATAAGAGATTCTGCAGATGCTGGAAATCCAGAGCAACACACACAAAATGCTGGAGGACTCAACAGGTCAGGAAGCATTAATAGAGAGGCATAAAGAGTCAATGTTTTGGACCAAGACCCTTCATCAGTTCTGTGGAAAATGGTGTAGGATTAGTGTAAAAGGTTGCTTGCTGCTCAGTGAAGACTAGGTGGACAGAAGTGCTGATTTATGGTAACTTTTCCATAAAAGTCTGATGGACTCATTTGTGAAACAGGTGTAGGAATTATATCTGGTCTTTGGAGCCTGCTTTGCTCTTCATTAGATCAAGGCTTCATTTCTCACTTCTTCACTTTGTATTGAGTTATCTCCATATCCAGAAATCTATCAGCCACTCAGTCTGCAGGAGGAACACCAACCCTCAATTAGACTGTTTAGAAGGGTGTAGAACTGGGGTTCCTAACCTGGGTTCCATGGACCCTTCGGTTAATAGTAAAGCTTCATGGCATAAAAAAGGTTGGGAATCCCTGGTTTAGAGGAATGGAAAGTGACATAATTGAGGTACAAAGTTCTGAGAGCATTGTCCATTATCCTACTAATGGCTCAAGGGTGTTCAGGAACCTCACAGCCTGGAGTAAGAAACTGTTACCCAGCCTGGCGGTCTTTGTTCTTGCACAGTGTATCTATCACCTGATGGTGGGAGGTCAAAAATAACTTGCCTGATGGGCAAAGTTAAAGATTAGCATAATTTGTCATATAAACATTGCAACATACAATGAAATAAGTAGCTTACATCATCACTTGTTAGGTGCTGGGGGCAGCCTACCAGTGTTGCCATGCTCCTGGTGCCAATGTAGCATGCCCACAACTTACTAAACCCAGCCTGTACATCTTTGGACTGTGGGAGGAAACCAGAGCACCCAGAGGAAACCCACATGGCCATGGAGAGAATGTACAAACTCCTTACAGACAGAACTAAACCCTAATCTTCCAATCGCTGTTGCTGTAAAGTGTTGTGCTAACGGCTGCACTACCATTTTTCGCTAAAGATGGAAAACCAGGCAGCAAACGTCAGTACTAAATACACTATAGTCCTTGAAGACCATAGTTGCCCTAAAGAGTTTTAATAATCAATCTACTTCCTGACTTACTTATATTTATTGTTTACATGTTATTTTGCCTGCACATTGGGTGTTTGATGGACTTTATTTTAATGGGTGATTATTGTGAAATAGAAGAGACCCTCTGGCCCTTTGAGTTGTATAGTCCAGCAATCCCCCAGTTTAATCCGAGCCTAATCACAAGACAATTTAAAACAAACGATTAACCTACCAACCTGTATGCCTTTGGACAGTGGGAGGAAACCCATAGAGTCATGGGGAGAATGTACAAACTCCTTTCAGGTAGTGGCAGGAACTGAACCCGGGTCTCCCACACTGTAAAGCATTGGGCTAACCACTGTGGCACCCCATTTTCTTTGTTTATGGCTGCCTTTAAGGAGACAAATCTCAGGGTTCTATGTAGTATACATACTTCGATAATAATTGTATTTTGAACTTTGAAAACACATTGGTTACTTGCTTCTTAAAACTGGGAATTGGCACGTTCATGTTAGATTGAATTCCTGTTTCAGATTTCTAACATTTTAACCCTCTGCCCGACTCACAACTGACCATTCCTGAAGGAAAAGATTTCAAAGTTCTATGTAAATTTATTATCAAACTACGTATATCACCATATACAACCCTGAGATTCATTTTCTTGTTGGCATTCACAATAGAACAAAGAAATACAATAGAATCAATTAACGCACAAAGACTGACAAACAACCAATGTGCAAAAGGCAATCTGTGTAAATACAAAAAAAATCAAATAAATAAATCTTATATTTGCTAGTATTTTCACTGCTGGGGTTAAGCTTAACTTCTACCTTGCAAATGAATGCTCCAAATTATTTTAGTAAACTGTCATTTGTAATTTCCTATCTGAGAGCTGTAGGGTTTGCAGCCTGTGAAATTCTGGCCCTTGCCTCTTCCATCTCCCACAATTCTGTGGTCTTACCATGTTATGCAGTCTTGTCATGTGACCAGCCATATGCTCTGATGATAACAGCATTGCATTACATACCCAACTTTACAGGCACACCCAATATCTATCATGTGGAAATAAAAATATGACAGTGTTAACCAATATACAAACCTAATTGACTGGGATCTTGTAAATAAAGCAATATCAAATTTCATTGCAGAATTATGCTTCCTTCAAATTATTGATTGTCCAAGTACACATTTGTGTGTGATTTGCTGCTGGGTTAACAGGTCTCTACAGGATGTGACTGTATAATTCCAAAAAAAAATTATGACTCACTTAGTAGTAACACTTGGCAGAGAGTAATCAAATGCTTTTAGCCAATAAAATGTATGTGATCTTGTTAGTATTGGTATCTAGAGGAGCCTTGGACTTTGCTGCACAATCTCTCCTGCTTGTACGAAGGATGTTTTGCTGAGTTGTTCATTGGTGGTGGAAATGGTGAGGCCTGAGGTAATGATTGGTACTAACCCTGCTATCACTTCATTCAGAGGTGCTGGTGTGTCAGCTGTATACACTGCAGATCAATGGTCTGACTGAAAATGAGTTTTCAATTCAGTTTTTTCAAAATGGGTAGGTAGCGCACTGCTGTATCAGTTAGTGCCCACTGGTCAGGGTTGATTCCCAATGCTATCTGCAAGGAGTTTGTATGTTCTTGTCTTTGTACATTCTGGGAAATGGACTCAATGGGTTGAATGGCCTAATTCTACTCCTTTGTCTTGTGGTCAGACCAGAAGTATAGGAGCAGAATTGGACTATTCAGCCCATCGAATCTGCCCTGCCATTCCCTCTTGGCTGAACCCGGACCCCACTCAACCCCATGCACCTGCCTTCTTGACATATCCTTTGATGCCCTAACCCATCAGGAAATGATTAACTTCTGCTTTAAGTATACCCACGGATTTGGCCTCTACTGCACCCTCTGACAGAGTATTCCACATATTCGCTACTTGCTAGCTAAAGAAATTCCTCCTTACCTCTGTTATAAAAAGTTGCTCCTCAGTTTTGAGGCTGTGCTCTTTAGTTCTGGATGGCTCTACCAGAGGAAATATCCTCTCCACATGGGTTTCAGTGAGGTCCCCCACATTCTTCTAAATTACAGTGAGTACAGGCCCAAAGTCACCAAATGATCCTCAAACCCCTTCATTCCCAGAGTCGTCCTTGTGAACCTCCTGTGGACTCTCTCCAATGACACTACATCCTTTCTCAGATAAGGGGCCCAAAACTGTGATTGATACTCCAAGTGTGGCCTGACTAGTATCTTGTAAAGCTTCAACATAATCTCCTTGCCTTTATATTGTATTCCTGTGAAATAAGTGCCAACATTGCATTTTCCTTCTTTACCACAGACGTAATATGCAAGTTAATCTCCTGGGTGTCTTGTACGAGGACTTCCAAGTTTCTTTGTACATCTGATGTCTGAACCTTCTCCTCATTTAGATAATAGTCTGCACTATTGTTCCTTTTACCAAAGTACCTTTTCATACATATCCCAACACTATATTCCATCTGCCACTTTTCTGTCCATTCTACCAATCGCATTGCTTCCTCAGCACTACCTACCCCTCCACCTGTCTTTGTAGCACCACAAACTTTGCCACAAAGCCATCTATTCCATTATCAAAATCAGTGATAAACATTTTGACAAGTAGTGGTCCCAATACTGACATCTGAGGAACACACAGATTTCCATTATTTCCACTCACTGCATTCTGGCTGTCAGCCATTCTGCTATCCATGCCAGTAACTTTCCTGTAATGTAACAGGGATTCATCTTATTAAGCAGTCTCATGTGTGGCACTTTATCAAATGCCTTTTGAAAATCCAAGTAAATGATATCCACTGCCTCTTTGTCCACCCTGCTTGTTACTTGCTTGAAGAATTCTAACAGATTTGTCAGTCAAGATTTCCATTTACAGAAACCATGCTGACTTTGACTTATCATTAGTCACCATGTACCCTGAAACCTCATCCTTAATAATAGACTCCAACCCTTTCCCAAGCACTGAGATTTGGATAACTGGCCTATAATTTACTTTATTTTAACTTCCTCCCACCTTAAAGAATGGAGTGACATTTGCAATTTGCCAGTCCTCTGGGACCATACCAGAATCAAGTGATTCTGAAGGATCATGACCAGTGCATCCGTTATCTCTTCAGCAACCTCACTCAGGACTCTGGGATGTAGTCCATCTGGTCCAGGTGACTTATCCACCTTAAGACCTTTGTGTTTACCTTGGACTTTGTCCTTTGTAATAGCAATGGCACTCACTCCTGCTCCCTGCCACTTATGGACCTCTGGCACACTGCTAGTGTCTTCCACAGCGAAGACGGATGCAAAGTACCCATTAAGTTCATCTGCCATTTCTTCATCCCCCATTACGACCTCACCAGCATAATTTTCCAGAGGTCCAATATCAACTCTCACCTCCCTTTTACTCATTACATAACTGAAAAATATTTAGTATAATGCTTTATATCAGTGGCGAGTTTGCCCTCGTATTTCATCTTTTCCCTTATAGCTTTTTTTAATTGCCTTTTGTTGGATTTTAAGAACTTCCCACTCACTTTTACTACTTTATATACCCTTTCCTGGGCTCTTATGCAGCCTTTAACTTCAAATGTCGGCCTTCTGCCATTTAAGAACTTCTTCCTCTGTGGGTCATATCTATCCTGTGCCTTGTGAACTATTCGCAGTAACTTCAGCCAACTCTGCTCTGCCGTCATCCCCACCAGCATCCTCCTCCAATCCACCTGGACAATCTCTCTCAAGCCTCTGTAATTCCCTTTATTCCATTGTGCTACTGATACGTGTGAGTTATGCTTTTCCCTCTCAAATTCAATCGTATTATGCTCACTTCCTCCAAAGGGTTTTTTCATGTTAAGCTCCCTAATAAGATCTGGGTTATTGCACAACACCCAGTCTAAGATAGAAACCCCAAGTAGGCTCAAGCTCAAGCACAAGTTGCTTGCAAAAGCCATCTCATAGGCGTTCAATAAATTCCCTCTCTTGCAATCTGACACCAACCTGATTTTCCCAATCTCTTGCATGAAGTCCCCCATCAGTTTTGTGACATTACCCTTATTACATGCCCTTTCCAGTTCCCTTTGCAATCTCAACACCACAGCTTGGCTGCTATTTGGAGGTCTATTTAAGATTCCCATAATGTTTTTTTTACCCTTACAGTTTATTAACTCCATCCACAAAGATTCAGCATTCCCTGTCACCCTGTGGTTCTCTGCATCACCATGTGGGATTTTACAAGGTCTTCCAGCTTCTTCCGCATTCCAAAGAGTTTCACTTAGGATTAGTAAGTTGTGGCCATACTATTCTGGCTCCAGAAGTGTAGCGAAACTTGCGGCCCGCCCAGCACAGTCCTCGCTGATTTGATTTGATACAGATGACACATTTCACTCAATGTATCGATCCGCATGTAACAAGTAAAACATTTTTAAAATGTTTTGTTGCAGCTTTTTGCTTGAATATGTAAGCCAATAATGATGGTTTCAAGACACTTATTTTTCACTTTCCATCATAGCTTTGTCAATAAGTTACAGGTTTCTCAAATTACAGTGACATTGACTACAATACTGTGTCCTTCCCTACCACTACCACCCCGTCTGGATCTGAGATAGAGCCAGAGTCTCATTTCTTGTAGGAATCGCATTCAAACAGGCTTCCAAGCTCTTATTCTCAACCATCTGTCTCATTATTGTCCAAAAAAACCCTGCATTCCTCCTCTATCAACCGTACAACCAACACTCCTGTCTCTCTTGCACTTCTGGGCAGTCAACTCTGATCCGTTTCCTTTGTTCTCACTCAAAAAAGGCAGTAAACTGCTTTTCACTGGATAATATCTGATTCTGGGGATGCTTATGTTTTGCTCGTCATGTAGTACTTTTTAATTTAGAGGCCATCACGGTAACAGGCCCTTCCAGTGCTACAAACCTCTGCTGCCCAGTTCCACCCATGTGGCCAGTTAACCTAGTGACATGTATGTCTTTGGGATGATCGTAGCACTTGAAGAGAACATACATGTCGAACGGACACTGAGAGAAAGTACGAACTCCTTACAGCCAGTGGCGGGAATTAAACCCTGAGCCTGGTGTTGTAAGGCAACACGTTATCTGCCATGATACCATACCACCCTAATAATAAAACATTTATTATTCCTGACTTTCTCATATTACCTCTCCTGCATGGACATATTTAATCTTTCCATCCAGTTTTACCTGCATTAAACCAGCTAGAAACATAGATAAACTCCCTCAACAACACCCAACAAATGCTTGAGGAACTCAGCAGGTCAGATAGCATCTCTGGAAAAGAATAAACATGATGTTTTCAGCCAAGACCCTCCTTCAGGGCTGAGAAGGAAGGGTAAAGATTCGGAATAAAAAGGCAGGGGGAGGGAAAGGAGGGCAGCTGTAAGGTGATAGGTGAAGCCAGGTAGTTAGGATAAGAAAAGGGCAGGGGAAGAAGACCATGTGACATAGGAGCAGAATTAGACTATTCAGCCCATTTAGTCCACTCCGGCATTTCCTCATGGCTGATCCTGGATTCCATTCAACCCCATATACTTGCTGTCTCACCATATGCCTTGATACCCTGACCAATTAGAAAACTACCAACTTCTGTTTTGAACATACCCACGGACTTGGCCTCCACCATGGTCTGTGGCAGACTAATCCACAGATTCACCACTCTTTGACTAAAGAAGTTCCTCCTTACCTCTGTTCTAAAGTGTCACCCCTCAATTTTGAGGCTGTGCCCTCTAGTTCTGGATGTCCCCACCAGAGGAAACGTCCTCTCCACGTCCACCTTATCTAGCCCTTTCAACATTCGGTAGGTTTCAATGAGATCCCCCCACATTCTTTTAAATTCCAGTGAGTACAGGCCCAAAGCTGCCAAACACTCCACATATGTTAACCCCTTCATTCCTGGAATCGTCCTCATGAACCTTCTCTGGACTCTCCAATGACAACACATCCTTTCTGAGATAAAGGGCCCAAAATTGTTGTCAATGCTCTAAGTGTGGCCTAGTGTCTTATAAACTGTCAACATTATCTCCTTGTTTTATATTCTATTCCCCTAAAATAAATACCAACATTGAGTTTGCCTTCTTTGCCACAGACTCAACCTGTGAATTAACCTCTGGGAATCCTACAAGAGGACTCCTAAGTCCCTCTGCACCTCTAATGTTTAAATTTTCTCCCAATTTAGATAATAGTCCGCACTTTCATTTCTTTTATCAAAATGCATTTTCATACATTTCCTATCTCTGTTCCATCTGCCACTTTTTTTGCCCATTTTTCCAATTTGTCTAAGCCCTGCTGCAATTGCATTGCTTCCTCAGCACCACCTACCCCTCCACCTATCTTTGCATCATCCTCAAACTTTGTCACAAAGCTATCCATTCCATTATCTAAATCATTGACAAACAGTGTCCCAACATTGTCCCCTGAGGAAAACCTCTCATCATTGGCAGCCAACCAGAAAAGGCTTCCTTTATTCCCACTTGCTGCCTCCTGCCTGCCTGTCAGCCATTCCTCTATCCATGCAGTATCTTTCCTGTAACACCATAGGATTTTGGCTTGTTAAACAGCCTGATGTGTGGCACCTTATCAAATACCTTCTGAAAATCCAGGTAAATGACATCCACTGCCTCTCCTTTGTCCACCCTACTTGTTACTTCCTTGAAGAACTCTATCAGATGTGTCAGGAAAGATTTTCTTTCCAGAAACCATTCTGATAGTGACATTTTATCATAAGAAGAAATCTGATAGGGGAGGAGAGTGGATCACCAGAGAAAAGGAAGGAGGAGGGGTTTCCTTCAATGTCATTGGATTCTCCCTTTTTGATTTGTTTTATTTTTATGCCCCTCATTAAGAAAGCAAAGTGTCCTTTAATGAATATAAAGTACTGAAATAGAACAAAATTGACTGACTGTCATCCTCTTCCTTTGGAGAGTTGCCTTCCTTAAATATATTCTGTGGTCCTTTGGAGGCCAATTCCTCTTATTTCAGGAAATTTCATCTTCATTTTATTTTTGCCATGTAAAGTGATTAGTCTATCTTTTCTTTGGGAAGTTAGAAGAAGACAGCAGGAAACATCTGGTTTCCCTTTTCAACAGTTATTTTTTAAGTTAGAAAATTTACTATTATATTTCCCTTTGTGTAACCTGGTGTGCTGGCTATTTTGATATACTTCTTCCACCAATGGATCCCTGCACACTCCCCAAATCTCAATCAGAATTGGCTTTAAGATCACTGATATAATGAAATGTAGCTACTCTTCTTTCAATAGGTTGGGCCCAGGATAGATCCTCAGATATTGAAATTGAAACTGCTCGATGAGAACTAGAGTGTGATGCAAGACCAACTCTAAATTATCCAAGTCCATGATTGGAACAGAGACTCTGATCGTATCTCACTCAGCTACATGCTTCCTCCCAAACTAGTGATCGCAGTACAACCAAAATTCTTGCTGGAGCTTTGATTGCCCTCAGATGTGGCTGCTTTTCAATGTAAAAGCTGAGTGTTCAGTGAGGGACTAGCTTGGTGGGGAGCAGGTGATCAGAGTTACTACTTGTCAGCAAACAAGACTTCAACCTGAAAATAAAGTTTCTTGTGGTAGCTATCAGTCTGTTGTCCCGAGGCTCTGGGCTTGTGTGTTGGCCAGGGTGAACCAAGTTCGAATTAAAATACAATCTGTTCCAAGTCATACCTGTTAGTAGGTTAGCTGGTCATTGTAAATTGTCCCCAGATTAGGCTTGGGTTAAATCCGTCATGCTGGGTGGTTCGGCTCGATGACCAGAAGGACCAGTTGCCCACTATCTTTAAATGAGTAAAAGCATCCACTCGATTTTTGAGTTTCTCCTGTTGTATCCAGTCAATAATGGCAATATCCTTTATCTCCAGTGATGTGCCTAGTATTTGGAATGTTGTACTCTGAATGATTTAGCCAGCAGGATTCCCTTATGGTTTTGGTCCATGATTGATCATTTAATGCATTCTAATATCTGATTTACTAATTGATGTGAGCAAAGTTACAGTAAATTCAATTTATTGTCCATGAGCACCACCAGATTTAAAATTTTTCCGAAGTAGCTTTAAAATGCTACGACTGGGGTTCAATACCCGCTGCTATCTGTAAGGAGTTAGTTCTTTTGTGCTTGTGTGCAATTCCTGCGGGTGCTCCCATTTCCTCGCACCTTCCAAATACATAAGAGTTAGGGTCAGTAAGAGTGGGCATGTTCTGTTGATAATTTTAACTTGCCTATAGTTTAAATGTAGTCTTGTTATTTAATGTGTTAATAAAGAAGTGCACACATTACTTTATCACAAATTTGGTTTTTAAATACTTTGATAACTATTTCAATATAATTGGTGTCTTTTGCAATTTTGTATATTGTATTTTATATATTTCAGTACATTATTCTGAGAAGGATCCATTGGCTTCACCAGACTGCCAAAGGGGTCCTTGACATAAAAAAAGAACCTCTGGTCTAAATAAACTTCGTACACCCTGGGCCATTTTATTAGTCCCCTCTTGGCCACAGAGTGTGTGTTCATGGTCTTTTGCTGTTGTAGCCCATCCACTTCAAGGTTTGGTGTGTTGGCCATTCAGGGAAGGTCTTCTACACTTCACTATCGTCTGAGTCTGAGGCTTCTGTCAGCAGGAGTTGACCATGTATATTGCATCCTAGCTGTCTACATGATACACAAGCCTGGGCAGTATGATATGGAGAGCAAGCTGTTGCCCATGTGGCAAACTGCCCCTCTCCATGCATCTGATGAACCCAATGGAATGGCAGAGACTGATACTGTTTGTAGCAGCAGTGCTGCAGAAGATGCCAGTCAGCATTGAATTCAATGTAGGACTGCCTTAGAAACTCCAGATTCTTCCTTTGGGGTTTACTCCTGAAGTCTCCCCATGACTGGCTATAGCTGCAAGACAATGGAGGTCTGAGATCAGAGTTTTCTTTCTCCTAGATCAGCTGCTAGCCATGGCCAATGAGCCCTATCTGCTCGAAGTGACAGAATTTAAGGCATCAGTAACCTCCCTTTGCCCCCTTCTCCTGTCGGTAGAAATGGTTCCACCGGGCTTAGTAGCTAAGCCACACGTGAAGGCCAGGAGCTGGACTTGGCTGTCAGAGGCTTTTTGAGGTGCACACCATTGGGAGCATTTAATAGGTAGTGGGAACTTGTCCCCATTGCCACCCCTGGCTATAACAACCTTAAGGAACCTGTTATAAAGTGTGGTTATTTGAGTTACTATCGCCTTCCTGTCAGCTTGAACCAGTCTGGCCATTCTCCTCAGAAATCTCTCATTAATGAGGCATTTTCACCCACAGAACTGCCACTGACTGGATTTTTTTTTGTTGTTTTTCACAACATTCTCTGTAAACTCTAGAGACTGTTGTGCATGAAAAGCCCAGGAGATCAGCAGTTTCTAAGCTATTCCAACCAGCCCATCTGGCAGCAATGATCTTTCCATGGTCAAAGTCACTGAGATCGCATTTCTTCCCCATTCTGGAGTTTGTTTTGAACAACAAGTAAATGTCTTGGCCAGCCTTGCATGCTTTTATGAATGATTGGCTGATTAGATATTTGCATTAATGAGCAGGTGAACAAGTTTACCTAATAAAGTAGCCACTGAGTGTATAATAGTTTCTTCTTGAAATCATTGTCCCAATGTAAGGTACCTCATGTTCTCCACACTCAATCTCATCTGGCCCAATCAAGATTTAACAATGGTCAAAGTTGCCCATGGTTCATTTTATTTGGCTTTGGATATCCATTTTCTTCTCACTGTGGACTTACCCAGTTTGGAAATTGGCATTTTGCCTGAATTGTTCATCAAGGAGCTTCACCCACTCATCTTCTAACAGTAAATTGTTGTCCAGGCTTTGTTTCTTCATCACTTCTCGCTGACATATCAAGCAAAGCTATTCATTCACTTTCAGCATCTTACCTGGACATTTATTATTGTCACATGCACCAAGTTGTAGTGAAAATCTTGTCTTACATCAGCCTTGTCTTCCTCCTTCCTTTCCAGTCCTGCAGAAGGTCTTGGCCTGAAACTTCAGCTGTTATGTAGATGAATCCTGGCCTGCAGAGTTCCTCCAGCATTTTGTGTTCCTATAGATCTGACCAGTATACAGTGCATTGAAGTAGAACAAGGTAAAATAACAACAATGCAGAATTAAGGTGCACCATCTGCAAAGAAAGCGCAGAGCTGGTAAACAATAAGGTGCAAGGTCATAATGAGGTAGTACAAAAAAGCTGGATGAACTCAGCAGGTCGGGCAGCATCCGTTGAAAGATCAGCTCTTTCAACGAATGCTGCCCGACCTACTGAGTTCATCCAGCTTTCTTGTACGTCTTGATTTGACCACAGCATCTGCAGTGTACTTTGTGTTTATAATGAGGTAGATTGTCCCTCTCGTCGTACAAAAGAACAGTTTAAAAAGTGTGTTGTAATGGATCTTCAGCTGTACTTGAACTGGGTGGTATGGGTTTTCAGGCTTTTGTATCTTCTGCCCAATGAGAGAAGGGAGAAGAGAGCACATCCAGGGTGGCTGCTTTATTGAGCTGGTGAGAAGTATAGAGAGAGTCCATGGAAGAGAGGCTGGTTCCTGTGATGTGTTGAGCTGTGTCCATAACATGTGATTTCTTGTGGTCACATGCAGAGCAGTTGCCATATCAAGTCATTAAGCATCCAGACAGAAAGTTTTCCACAATTCATCAATAAAAATTGGTTAGGGTTTATGAGGCCATGCTGAAATGGAGATGAGGTGTTGGTGAGCTTTCCTGGTTGGACCAGGAAAGGTGTTGTTAAATTGACATCAAAACAATTCTATTACCTCCATTTTAATGTTTACTGCAAATAAATTTCAATTATAATGTGAGATAAACTTATAATATTCTGCCTTTTAATCAAATTTTAATAAAAATATTTCATTTTGCTCAATAATTCTACATTTGGATTGAAGTTCATATTTTTGTGCATATATCTGGTAACAGTGGGAATTTCAATCTTCCAGTAATATAAAGCTGCATCTAACCTTTGATCATGGCCTGAAAGATTTATATCATTCGATTTATACTACATGAACAAATCTAGTTTTCTGTAATAAGGAGAAATGAAGTCAACTGGGCTGGATTCTCTTAAAGGATTTCTGTGTAAGGAGAGACTGGGCTAACGACAGTTTCCCCTAAGCCATTAGACTCCTCAATTCCCAGAGTCTAGTGTCTCTGTCTCTGTCTCCCTCTCTCATTTTTGCTCATTTCTTTCTCAATTCCTGCAAAAACATTGTTTACATTTACATCATTTATTATTATATTGTAATATGCCCTTTACTGTGCCCATTGTCTTGTTTATTTTGTACCATCTTGCACTGTTTTGTGCACTTTATGTAGTTCCGTGTAATTCTGAAGTCTAGTGTAGCTTTGTGTTGTTTCATGTAGCACCATGGTCCTGGAGGAACGTTGTGTTCGTTTTTACTGTGTACTGTACCAGCAGTTATGGTTGAAATGACGATAAAAGTGACTTGACAACTTGAGAGGAGAATGAGGGAGGATATCCTATAGGCTCATCAAATGGTAATAAGGAACAAAAATGCCATTGGCATTTTGCTGAGGGATTTTTTTTTCACAGATCTTCCAGCAATCAGCTGGAGAAAGCAGAAGTTCAAAGTAAGTTTTATTATCAAAATATATAAATGGGTGGGCAAGGAGATAAGGTGAGAGAGGGAAAAGAGGATGGGGAATGGTGAAGGAGACGAGAGGGTGCCCATCACCTCCCTCTGGTGCCCCTCCACCCCTTTTCTTCCATGCCATTCTGTACTCTTCTGTCAGCTTCCCCTTCTCCAGCCCTGTAGCTCTTTCATTAATCAACTTCCCCTCCCCTTCCGGTTTCACCTATCACTTTGTGTTTCTCTCTCCCCTCCCCCCAACTTCTAAATCTACTCTTCAGCTTTTTATTCTGCAGTCCTGCCGAAGGGTCTTGGCCCAAAACATTTGATTGTTTATTCATTTCCATAGATGCTGCCTTCATGGACCACTCTCCTCTCTGATCAGATTCCTCTTTCTCTGGCCCTCTAACTTTTCCACCTACCTGGCCTCCTACCTTTTCCACCTACCTGGCCTCACCTGTCTCCTTCTAGCTAGCCTCCTTCCCCTCCCCTCCCCCATCTTTTTATTCTGGTATCTTCCCCCTTCCTTTCCAATCCTGAAGAAGGGTCCCTCCATAGATGGTGCCTGATGTGCTGAGTTCCTCCAGCAATTTGTGTGTGTTTTGTGTTATTTAAGAAAGGCCTAGTGAATTGCCTGGTAGCAAGTTTACAAACCCAACTTGTCAGCATGACAACAAACCATGTTAGAAACACAGTGTCCTGAGCTTGCACACCCTTTCAAGCTTCCCTTCTTCAATACTTTAAACCATGATTTGAGCAGTGGGGAAAATAATTATGTTATTGTCTTGTGTTTTATTGTTAGCAACATAGTTACTGTTAGCTTGGAACCTATTCTGTGAGCCAGCACCTTTATTGCATTGGATTGAGTGAAACATGTTTATTCACTCAACCATTAAAAATGCACATTCTACAGCACCAATCTGGTCACTCTAATTTACAAACAAGCTCCTGTTTAATATACCTCTCAAGCTGAGTGTTGTTAGGAAAATATATTTGCATTTTGACAGTATTTATAAATAATGTAGTCTGTGGCCATTTTATTCGTTATCTCCTGTGCCTAATAAAGTGGCCACTGAATGTATGTTGGTGGTCTTCTGCCGTTGTAGTCAATCCACTTCAAGGTTCAACGTGTTGTGTGTTCAGACATGCTCTTCTGTACACCACTGTTGTAACACATAGGTATTTGAGTTGCTGTCATCTTCCTGTCTGTTTGAACCAGTCTGGCCATTCTCAGAATCAGAATCAGGCTTATTATCACCGGCATGTGTTGTGAAATTTGTTAACTTAGCAACATAATATACCAAAACCCCCCCAAAATAAAATAATAATAAATAAGCAAATCAATTACAGTATACATACATTGAATAGATTAAAATTGTGCAAAAAACAGAAATAATATATATTAAAAAAAGTGAGGTAGTGTCCAAAGATTCAATATCCATTTAGGAATCGGATGGCAGAGGGGAAGAAGCTGTTACTGAATTGCTGAGTGTGTGCCTTCAGGCTTCTGCATCTCCTACCTGATGGTAACAGTGAGAAAAGGGCATGCCCTGGGTGCTGGAGATCCTTAATAATGGACGCTGCCTTTCTGAGACTCCGCTCCTTGAAGATGTAGGCTAGTACCCAAAATGGAGCTGACTAGATTTACAATCTTCTGCAGCTCCTTTTGGTCCTGTGCAGTAGCCCCTCCATACCAGACAGTAATGCAGCCCGTCAGAATGCTCTCCACAGTACATATATAGAAGTTTTTGAGTATATTTGTTGACATACCAAATCTCCAAACTCCTAATGAAGTATAGCCTTCTTTATAACTGCATTGATATGTTGGGACCAGGTTGGTTCCTCGGAGATCTTGATACCTAGGGACTTGAAACTGCTCACTCTCTCCACTTCTGATCCGTCTGTGAGGATTGGTATGTGTTTTTTGGTCTTACCCTTCCTGAAGTCCACAATCAGCTCTTTTGTCTTACTGACGTTGAGTGCCAGGTTGTTGCTGCAACCCCACTCCACTAGTTGGCATATCTCGCTCCTGTACACCCTCTCGTCACCACCTGAGATTCTACCAACAATGGCTGTATCATCAGCAAATTTATAGATGGTGTTTGAGCTATGCCTAGCCACACAGAGAGAGTAGAGTAGTGGGCTAAGCATACGCCCCTGAGGTACATCAGTGTTGATCGTCAGCAAAAAGGACTTTTCTCATTAACTGCTGCTCACTGACAGTTTTTAAAACTTTTCTCACCCTTTTCTGCAAACTCTAGAGACTGTTGTGGAGATTCTACCAAATTCTTGCCATAGAATGTGTATTTTTGTATGCTCCATTAACGAAGCAGTCACAAGATGGAATCGGCCGGCCCTGAAGAAATTTTATGTGACAATACAGAATGTTTCAACGTATGTGACAAATAAAATGAATCTTTAATCTTCATTATAAAGTAAAATATGAGAAATGGATATTGCTACTTTAAATCTAACTTCAATGGCATGTTGTAAAGACAGAGTTAGTTTTTTTGATAGCTTAAACTTTATAGATTATCAACAAGATACATATAGGCTAATGGCATTAAGAGTAAAATCTGAGTATATGCTTCTTCGGCTCAGCAGTTTCTTATCAGTTAACTTGCCTAGTGAATCTCAATATCGGATAATGGAAAGTAATGTGGGTGTTTTCCATGAGACATTCAAGGAAATGGTTATATTCAATTTGTGTTACTGTACAGGATAAGCAAGATTTTTATCTATTCATAAATATTTACTAAGCAAATTGTCAAGTTAGCATTAATACACATCTAGGTTTTCATCATACTCACTGCCTGTTATGCCGCTGGCTTTTACAACAGTTATGGAGGTCTCTCCATCTTTGTCTGTCCTTGGCCACCAACCATGGAAGTTCTGCGTGAGACTCAGCCTTGAGTTAAATCCCCAGACGTAGAGGACTGGTGGACAGCTCTTAGCCTGGCCTCTACCCTCTGACCAGTTTGGCATGGGTGACCCTATCAAGATCCAAACCATAAAACCTTGACTCCAGCCAGCATAGCTCTCTTGCAAGCCTCCAACACATCAAGGTTTGTGGTTCTCCAGGAGAATTTTCACCATAGGCAGCATGATAAAAATGGACTTAAATTTTCTCTTCTAATTTTGTTCATTGTTGAAAGCATTTTGTATAATTTGTTTATTTTGTGAATGCTGCTTATCTGATGCTCTGCCTGTGATGCTGTGACAAGTAAGTTTGTCATTTCACCTTTGTGCATCTGACAATAAATGGTGGTCTAACTTGTGGCACATGGTTTCATCCAGGTAGGGCCATCTATTGTTGTCTCAATCTTAATTCAAGGTTTGAAATGCCATTTGATTAAAGGATCCCTGGGAGGAATGCTCACCTATTGACTTGGTGCTTCTTGCTGAGAGATTGGGAGTGAGAAATTTTAGAGGTTTTTGAATGTTTCTAGTTTGGCGTTATTGGTAGTAAAAAATCAATTGAAGAAAATGGCACAAAACAATTGTCCTCAAGACTATGTTCAGCTCAAGGAATCCAAACCATTCTCAAGATACCATTGTAGGTATAACACACAAAATTCTGGAGGAGCTCAGCAAGCCAGGCAGCATCTGTGGAAAGAAATAAACAGTGGACACTTCAGGCTGAGACCCTTCATCAGAACTAGAAAGGGAGAAGCCAAACTGCTGAGTTCCTCCAACGTGTGTGTGTGTGTGTGTGTGTGTGTGTTGTTCTGGATTTCTAGCACCTACAGAATCTCTTGTGTATTTCATAGTAGCTGTCCTCCTCCAGATTTGGGAAAGGATGACTTGATCCAGAACTAAATTCAAAACCAGGACATATCCAAGGAATGAGAGCTGCCACTGTGTCTAATGTTTCTGTGGCAAATAATGCCATTGTCACAACTTCTCGAGTTGTCATTCATTAAATGCAAGCTGTTGAATAAGCTTGCTTTGTCAGCCTGCATAAAGATTTGGAAACATACATTCCAGTTCTTATAGCTAGCAATCACATTGCATGAAGGATTTCTATGACTCTCCAAGGAGTGGTGGTTAAGCTGTCACCTTCAGTTTTACCCTCATTCACGGCTGTGCATGACAGTGGTTACTGCATTTTGTCAACTGCTGTCATCTGTCACCAGATTTTCAGTACCTTCTGCATTCTGCTGAAGGAAGAAATTGGTTATAGTGACCAATTCACTATGGCTTCACTTGGCTTGTTGTGAGTGGTTCTGGAAAAGGGTAAATTTGAGTTATATCGTCATTAAGATTAGGAGATACTGATGGAAAGAGAAGTCAAACTACAAAATATCAGTTTTAACACAAGATAATTAAGAAAAAGGAATGTAGCTATAAAGTTATAAAATTATACACATGTAGAGCATGACAGCAAGCTATTCAGCCCACCACTTTAATGCCAATCATCTACACTAGATGGCCACTTTATTGGGTACACCTGTACATCTCTGATGCAAGTATCAGCAATTCAGTGCAGAAAAGCATGCAGACATGGTCAAGAAGTTCTGTTGTTGTTCAGAGCAAACGTCAGAATGGGAAAGAAATTAGATTCAGATTCAGTTTATTGTCACTTAGAAACCACAAATGCAATGCAGTTAAAAAATGAGACAACGTTCCTCTAGAATGATATCACAAAAGCATATGACAAAACAGACTACACCAGAAAATCCACGTAACGTTTGGCAATCCCCAATCCAGAGTCCAGAGAGGCTGCTGCGTATTAATATCGTGCTACCATCTAACGCATTCCCCAGAAAGGAGCTCCAAATCCAAATGTGATCTAAGTTACTTTGACCGTGGAATGATTGTTGGTGTCAGGAAGGGTGGATGGAGTATCTCAGAAACTGCTAATGCCTGTGATTTTCATGCACATCAGTCTCTAGAGTTTACAGAGAATAGTGTGAAAAACAAAAAATAAAATCTTGTGAGCAGCAGTGGTCAAAAATGCCTTGTTAATGAAGGAGGTCAGAGGAGAATGACCAGACTGATTGAAGGTGACAGTAACACAATAGTGCTGTGCGGAGGAGGATTGCTGAACGGACACGTCGAACCTTGAAGTGCCCAAAGGGGACCCTACCCGGTACTGGAATCATGTACAGCTGCAATTACCTGCATCTCTGCATTATTTACTCATAAAATGTGGTCTGATATTCATCTAAGTTGCAATTATAGACAAACACAACCAGCCTAAACTATTAACACACAAACAATTGTACTTCTCAGTATTGACAACAAGTACACCATTTGAATAATCACAGACTCGATTCAAAAAAAAAGTATGTGAAACCCTGGGGTAATGCCTTCTACAAAAGCTATTGGAGTCAGGTGTTCCAATCAATGAGATGAGTCTACAAAAACATCTCTGAAGACCTGCGTGTTCATCAGTCCATGGTAGGAGAAATTGTCTACAAGCGGAGGAGATTCAGTATTGTTGCTACTCTCCCTCGGAGTGGGCATCCTGCAAAGATCGCACCAAGAGCACAATGTGTAATGCTGAAAGTGGTGAAAAAGAACCCAAGTGTAACATCAAAAGACCTGCAAAAACATCCAGAGCTTGCTAAATTCACAGTTCATATGTTCACGATAAGAAAAACACTGAACAAGCATGGTGTTCATTGAAGGACATCACAGAGGAAGCCACTGCTCTCCACAAAATGTCTCAAGTTAGCAAAGGACCAGCTGGATGTTCCACAAGGTTTCTGGGACAATGTTTTGTGGACAGATGAGAAACAAGTTGATATCTTTTGGCAGAAGTGCACACCATTATGTTTGGAGGAAAAAAGGCACTGTACACCAACACCAAAACCTCATCCCAACTGGAGTATGGTGGAAGGAACATGATGGTTTGGGGCTGCTTCAGGGCCTGAACAACTGCAATGAATTCAAAACTGTATCAAGACATTTTACAGGAGAATGTCAGGGGAACGGCCCGTCACCTGAAGTTTGATAGAAGTTAGACAATACAAGACCATGATCTAAAACACAAGATTAAATCAACAACGGAATGGTTTACCAAGAAGAAAATTTGTGTTTTGGAATGGCCAAGTCAGAGTCCAGACCTTAATCCTATAGGACTGTGGCACGACCTTGAAGAGGGCTGTTCATGCAAGGTATCCCAGAAATATTAATGAACTGAAACAGTTTTGTATACAGGAATGGTCTAACATTCTTTCTCACTGTTGTGCAAGTCTGATCAGCAGCTACAGGAAACATTTGGTGGAGGTTATTGCTGCTAAAGGAGTTTCTGCCAGTTATTAAATTCAGGGGTTCACATGGTTTTTCCATCCTGGACGGTGAATGATTGAATAAAGTGTTCAATACAGGTATGAAAAGTACAATTGTTTGTGTGTTATTGGTTTAGGTAGAAAGTGTTCGTCTATTATTGTGACTTGAATGAAGATCAGACCTCATCTTATGAGTAATTAATGCAGAAAACCAGGCATTTGCAAAGGGTTCACAAACTTTTTCTTGCAACTGTACCTAGTAAAATGTCCACTGAGTGTATATCCTTGCATTCCAATCATTAAAAGCAAACAGTTACAACAAGCTGTTATGAATGCAAATAATATGTGTTGGATTTCATTTCAAAAAGTTTTGAGTACAGGATCAAGCAGGTCTTGCTGTAGTTATACCTTAGTGAATATTGTGTGTAGTTTTGGTTTCCTTGTGTAATGAAACATACATTTGTCATGGAGGGAATGCTATAAAGTTCCATCAAACTCATGTTGGTGATAATTTGGTCAGGAAGAGGTTAGATTGACTAGGCTTAGATTGATCTGAGTTTAGAAGAATCTACAGTTTAGATTCTCAAATTAGGAATCACTATCTCAGAAGACTGGCAAAGACATTTAGGACTGGTATGGTGATGGGTGCCAAGTTACTTGAATATATTTAAGAAGGAGATGTCTAAACACAAAGATATGTGTTGGCATGGGGAGAGAATGGTAGTCAAATGGAGGATGAGCCAGGGCCATTTTGCATCGCAGGGAAGATCTGAAGCGCCAAATAGTCAACACTTCCTTCTCTCTATTATGATTTCTCTATTCAACAGGAATAGCAGCAGTCTCAGCAGTTCTTCATTTAAAAATAAGTGAAAACCTTTAAGTTAATTAAAGTTAGTTATTAATAGTTTAATACATCTTAAAACATTGAATTTCATAATATAAATGTCCTGCAGTGTAATGTACTGTTATAATAATGTGCTCCTAAGCCAGTGTAGCATTAGGAGTCTTCACTTTCTTTGACTGTGGCTTTAAACAGAAATGATAGACTATTCAGATTGATGCCTCCTGATCTCTGATATTGTGAAGTTATCTACAGCAACAGATTGCAGCCATAGCACAAATACAACGTTATGCACAGGACATTATGTGCTGATTGTTTCTTCCCCTCCATAGATGCTGCCTGACTTGCTGAGTTCCTCCAGCATTTTGTATGTGTTGACTAAGATTTCCAGCATCTGCAGAATAATGATGTTGAAGAGGTTTATGCTTGAGTAGTTTACCACTGTCATTAAAATGCAGTTATAACATTGTTGAGTATGCCACAATGAGCTGACATTGGGACCACCATTTTCAAATTTTAGAATAGTTCAGTTATTCTTTTTGTACCTTGCGTGACTAACTACATATCAACTACTTCATTTAGCTGTTGGCTGGCTTTTTTTATAAGCTATTGTACAACTATATAAGGGTTGTTTAAAAAAAAATGCCACAGGAAGAGGTTTGAGGTGTGAAAGACATTTTATTGGTGTTGAGACATTTTCACAAACACATTGCTCCGAGGTGGCTGGTCTAATAATGCAGTGCCTCAGCTGCAAACTGATCATAAATATGCTACCCCCGGAAGTGTTTTCATCTGAGTTGGAAGTTTTCTCTTTGCCTGCTGTGGCTTTCTACTTGAATTCCTGAATGAGAAGAAGGACACAACGATTCTACCATAAAGTGGGAAGCAAGGCAGTAAGAGGTGAAATCCTGCACCATTGTGGGTGTGTATGAATGTGTGTTGAGGAAGAACTGGGTCTTAAGTAGAGGACTTGGTGTGAAGGCGTTACCAGCATTTATAATTTTAGCTCTGCAAGTGACCGTGGGTACTGAAGTTCCTATGTGGGCTAATGCTGCACCCTCTATGGAAGTAATTGGTTCATTATTGTCACAAGAAGGGTGGCACAGTCATGTAGTCGTTAGCACAATCCTCTACAGTACAGGTGACCTGGGTTCAATTCCTGCCGCTACCTGTAAAGAGGTTGCACATTCTCCCTGTGGCCGTGTGGGTTTACTCCGGGTGTCCTAGATTCTTCCAACAGTCCAAAGACATAACGGTTGGTAAGTTAATTGGTCACTGTAAATGGCCCTTTGATTAAACTAGGATTAAATCAGGGGGTTGCTGGGCAGCATGACTTGAAGGGCTGGAATGGCTTATTCCATGTTGTATCTCAATAAATAAACACATGTATAGCAATGGAGGAAAAGGCTTTAATCTGCATTCCATCCGGAGAGATCACTCCATTGGTAAGTGCATTGAGGTAGTACAAAATGGGAAAACCAGTGGAGATGATGGTTTTATATACAGATTATGTATATATAGCACTATAATCTGTTGATACAGCGAGAGAGAGATTATATTATTCAGCATCATGTTTAATATCACTGGCATATGTCAAGAAACTTGTTGTTTTGCAGTGGAAGTACAGGGCAATAAATTACAATAAGAAATATATAAAAATGAATTAAGTAGTGAAAAAGTGAGTGAATTGTTCATAGGTTCACTGTCCATTCAGAAATCTGTTGGCAGAGTCGAAGAATCTCTTCCTGAAATGTAGAGCATGAGTCCTCAAACTCCTGTATCTTCTCCTTGATAGCAGCAATGTCTCCAATGCCTATACCTCTCCAATGCTCCTATATCTTAAGGGTTTATGGTTGTGGTTACAAAGAAGGTAGACTAATGGCAAATTGCAAGGGTCATGAACACTGAGCTGAACTGAATATGCCTGGACTCCTTCATTCTTGTGTTGTATACCTTGTATTTTTTCACTCGCTTTCTTTAGTTACCAGTTGCACAATTTGATTTTTGTTGTACACGGGGGGAGTGGGGTTTGCTGTTTTCTTTGAATGAGTTCCATGATGTTTCTTTGTTTCTTGTGTGTCCGTGGGAAGATGAAACTCAGGTTGTATACTTCGATAATAAATTACTTTGAATCTTTGATAAATCAAGGATTTATCTTTATTGTTAAAGTTGTCTCTTCAAAAATCTTAAGCATTTGATAGAAGTTGTCCTTGCCCTGACAGTAATGATTAGGACTGGTCATTTCCCACTGTACATAGTTATTACTGTCTTGTCCTGAAAAGGAGTGGTGCCACTTAGTGTTGGCTCTTCTTACTGTCACGGTTGAGTAGCTGACAGTGAGTGCATGCATCAGGTCTGACACAAGACAATATACACGATGCTGATGTAGAGTATAGAAATAAAAATGTAATGAGTTCCGATATGGAGTAAGAATGATTAATGGTGTGGTGAATTGTACATTATCTAAAAATTACTGTACAGTTTATAGCTAATGTGCAGGAAAAGACATGGATGAGTTTTGACCACTTTTGCAATGTTATTTCTGTTTCCTGAGCATTTTAGACCATAATACATAGGAGCAGAATTAGTCCACTCATCCCATCGAGTCTGCTCTTCCTATTGATCATGGCTGATTTATTATCCATTGACAGTGACAAATTAAGGGGGACAAAATCAAAAAGGGTGATGAATACAGGACTGAAGGTGTTGTATTTGAATGTACGCAGTGTATGGAATAAAGTAGATGATATTGTAGCATAGTTAGGTTGGCAGGTATGATGTTGTGGGCATCCTAAGTCATGGCTGAAAGAAGATTATAGTTGGGAACTTAACATCCAAAGATACACGTTGCAGAGACCAAGGGCAGGTAGGTAGACAGAGGGGATGGGGTGGCTATGTTGGTTAAAAAAAAAATGAAATCAAATCCTTAGAAAGAGGTGATATAGGATCAGAAGATGCAGAATTCTTTTGGTAGAGTTAAGGAATTGCAAGTGGAAAAAGACCCAGATGAGAGTAGTGTACAGGCCTCCAAACAGTAGCCAGGATATGGGATATAAATTACAAGGGGAGATAGAAAGGCATGTAATAAGAGCAATGTTACAATAGTCATGGGGGATTTCAGTTTGCAGGTAGATTAAGAAAATCAGGTTGGTGCTGGATTCCAAGAGAGGGAATTTGTAGAATGTCTATGATGTGTCTTTTTAGAGCAGCTTGTGGTTAAACCCACCAAAGCAAAGGCAATTATGGGCTGTGTGCCGTGTAATGAACCAGATTTGATTAGGGAGCTTAGGTAAAGGACCCCTTGGTAGACTGTGGTCATAATATGATAGAATCGATCCTGCAGTTTGAAGAGGTGACAATAAAGTCAGGTATTTCAGTATTGCAGTGGAGTAAAGGGAATTACAGAGGTATGAGAGAAGAGCTGGCCAAAATTAATTGGAAAGGACTCTAGCAGGGCTGACAGCAGAGCAGCAATGGCTGGAGTTTTTGGGGGTAGTTCAGAAGACACAGGATAGATGCATGCCAAAGATGAAGAGGTATACTTAAGGGAGGATGAGGCAACCATGGCAGAGGTGGGAAAACAAGAACAGCATAAAAGCAAAAGGGAGGGCATATAATATAGTAAAAATTAGCATGATTAAGAGATTGGGAAACTTTTAAGAACGATAGGCAACTAAAAAGCCATATGGAGAGAAAAGAGGAATTGTGAATATCTAGCTAGTAACATCAAAGAGGAAAGCAGAAATTGTTTTCAGACAAATAAAGAGTAAAAGAGAGACTGAATATCGGACCACTGGAAAGTGACACTGGAGAGATAGTAATGAGAGACTACAAAATGGCAGATTTTTGTGTCTGTCTTCATGGTGAATGGCACTAGCAGTATGCTGGATGTAATTGTGAGTGTAATTGTTATTACTAAGGAGAAGTTGTTTGAGAAGCTGAAAGGTCTGAAGGTGGATAAGTCACCTGAACCAGATGAAAGAATTGGCTGAAGAGAATGTGGAGGAATTAGTAATGATCTTTCAAGAATCACAAGATTCTGGCATGGTTTTGGAGGACTGAAAAAATTGCAAATGTCATTGCACTTTTCAAGAAGGGAGAGAGACAGAAGAAAGGAAATTACAGGTTAGGTAGCCTGACCTTAGTAGTTGGGAAGATGTTGGAGTCGATTGTTAAAGATGTGGTTTCGGGGTGCATGGAGGTACATGATAAAATGAGCCAAAGTCAGAATGGTTTCCTTGTGAAAATCTTGCTTGACAAATCTGTTGGAATTCTTTGAAGAAATAACAAGCGGGTACAGACAAGGAGAATTGGTGGATGTTGTATGCTTGGATTTTCAGAAGGCCATTGACAAGGTGTTACACATGAGGCTGCTTAGCAAGATAAGGACCCATGGTATTACAGGACCGATATTAGTATCGATCGAGCATTGGCTATTTAGCAGGAGGCAAAGAGTGGGAATAAAGGTAGCGTTTTCTAATTGACTGTCAGTGACTAGTGATGTTCTGCAGGGCGAATCACAAACGAGAAAATCTGTGGATGCTGGAAATCAAAACAACACACGATGCTGGAGGAACGGGGACTTCTGGTGAGGCACGAGGCAAGATGGCAGCACAGTACTGAGCGCTGACATATAACCCTCCTTTTTCACATTTTTAGGGCTCATAGATGGTCTTACTACAAACTTGAGTTGGAGAAAGATCTAACTAAAGACATAACCTCAAAAAAAGATCCAAATTCAACCAAGAAACAAGATATCAGCAGATGACACCAAGCTAGCAATTCATCTGAGGAAATAGCTACGTTAATTAAGCAAACAACGGCAATGGTAATGGAATCGCTGCAAAAAAATGGTAGCCCACATGCTAATGAAATTGCTGGAAAAGGCTCTCGACCCCATACAGAAACATATGGCAGAGAATGGCAACATTCTCCGGTCGTTAAAGGAGCAAGCAGACATTCATGGTAAAAGATTTAGCACAGTCTTCAACAAAATAGACAACATTTGGTTTAGCTTACGCAAGAATGAGAAAGATACTAGCTCCTGTCTCGCAGAGGTGACTAAGATACGGAAGAAGTTAAACGACTTGGAGGACAGATCCAGAAGAAACAATGTGCGGCTGGTTAACTTACTGACCGGTGCTGAGGGCGTCGATCCGAGGGGTTATCTCCAGGAGATGCTGCCTAATTGGATTCCAGCGCTCAAGATCTCCCACATTGATGAGAAGAGGATGTTTCCTGTAGTGTGGGAGTCTAGGACTGGAAAGCACAGACTCAGAATAGAGGGGCATCCATTTAGAACAGAGAGGAGGAATTTCTTTCGTCAAAGGGTGGTGAATCTGTCAAATTTGTTACCACCGTAGACTTTGAAGGTCAGGTTATTGAATTTATTAAAAGCAGAGGTTGATAGATTTTTGATGTCAGGGTGTGAAAGGCTATGGGAAGAAGGCAGGAGAAATGGGGTTGAGAGGGAAATGGATCAGTCATGTTCAAACTGTGGAGCAGACTCGTTTGGGCCATATGGCCCATTTCTGCTCCAATGACTTGTCTTTAACACCCTGACTAATCAAAAACCTATCAACCCCCACTTTTAATAACTTGGCCTCTACAGCCATATATGACAATGAATCCCACAGATTTTACACCCTCTAGCTGAAAAAATTCCTCCTTATCTCTGTTCTAAATGGATGTCCCTCTGTTCTGAGTCTGTGCCCTCTGGTCCTAGACTTACCCACTACAGGAAACATCCTCTCCACATCCACTCTATCTAGCCTGCAGGTCACCCTTGGGCAAGGTCTAGCACCTGCTTAGCCAAACCCCCCAGCTGGTGTATTTCATATGTCCCAGTAATGTGACCTCTGACACCAGGAAAGCAATCTCTAAAGAGTAATGATAATGGCTGGGGGTCACTCATTTTATAAAGACACTGCTCAGAAGAAGGCAATGGCAAACCATTTCTGTGGAAAAAAAAAATTGCCAAGAACAATCATAGTAATGGAAAGACCATGATTGCCCATGTCAGACAACGTGACACGTAATGAATGAACGTACCCTCTGCCTCACAACTGTATCCATGAACCTTTTGACTCTTCCAGGTCGTTAACAAGCACAGTCTGACTGCGTAGTGAGAGAAGAGCAAGAAGTCAAGTCAAGTCACTTTTATTGTCATTTTGACCATAACTGCTGATACAGTACATAGTAAAAATGAGACAATGCTTTTCAGGACCATGGTGTTACATGACACAGTACAAAAACTAGACTACACAAAAAAAATGAAGATACAACATCATTCTTTACACTTCATCCAAGCTACCAGTTTAGGTCCTGACTCTCATGTACATTTAGAGGCCAGAGATGGGATCTGCACAGGAATGTAAGAATCAAGATCAGAGACTGCTCCACTGTCCTAAGATCACAGTTCACCCACTCTCAGCCTCAACACCACTTTCTTGTATGCTTGCCTCTTACCCCTTAACTCTCTTGAAACTGACATGTCTGTAAACCTCTAGTGTGATTACATTCAGTTTCACAGTTCTCAGCAGTAACAGAGTTCTCTAAGATACACAACTCTCAGATAAAATTCCTGCTTATTTCTGCCCGGTACTGGAGGAGCTCAGCAAGTCGGGCAAGATCTATGGAAGGGAGTAAGCCATCAAAGTTTCAGGTCAAAATGCTTCTTTGGGACTTTGTGTTGCTCAAGATTTCCAGCATCTGCAGGATCTCTTATGTTTACATTTGTGCCTAAGCTGAGTAATTATGAAACTAGAGTGAGAGTAAGTGTTCTGCACAGACTAGAAGAGCCAAGATGGCCTGTTTCTGTGCTGTAATTGTTATATGGTTATAGATTTGTTAGTTCTAGACACTATTTAACCTCCCCCAAATTACTCTGTGCCCAAACTAAAGAGAGATTGCCCTAGAATGTTATGCTTCAATACAGAGGCCTCTCATTCTTCTAAACCTCAAACTGCTCTAACTTTTCTCATATATCAATTCCTACAGCTCAGGAATCAACCTCACAAAGCTTCTCTACACTGCCTACGATACAAATATATCATTCCTTAAATATGGGAACTGGAGCGTATGGGGTATCTGTGGTGGAGGTGGTGTAGAACCTCTGGTGAAGGGGCTCCTCATGTCCTATAAGAAGAAGCTCAATCACCTTTGGTCTTCACCTGACGCACAGCTCTCAGCTGTGGCTCCAAGCAGCTGTTTGCATGTGACAGCAGCCACATCACAAATCAAGAAATGCCCCAGTTGTGATGAATCTGTGCCACTGGGCCAGATTTCTGAGGTTGAGAAAGTGGAGCTGCCCCAGTGCAACAGCTTTTATGCTGTAAAAAAAAAACTTCCACACAGGTTTCCTGACATAGCGGAAAACCAACACCAAACATAAGAGCCACAGCGTTCTGCAGAATGAGGCCATAAGACCATAACGTGTTTCTGCTCGGCCATTTCACCATGACTGATCCAATTTTCCCCTCAGACCTCCTCTGCCTTCTCCCCTAACCCTTCATGCCCTGACTAATCAAGAATTGATCAAGAATTGAGAACACCTTTGTCACAGATCAATGCCTGTCATCATTTTATACACCTCTATCAGGTCACCTCTCAACTTAAGTCACTCCAAGGAGAAGACATATTCTCATAAGGCGTGCTCTCCAACCCAGGCAACATCCTTGTAAATCTCCTCTGCACTCTCTCTATAGTATCCATAGCCTTCCTGTAGTGAGGTGACAGTACTCCAAGTGGCGTCTAACCAAGGTCTATATAGCTGTAATATTACATCAGACAACCTATTTTTAATATTCCATACTCTTTGTTATAAAGCCCATGAGCCTTCCTAATTACTTGCTGTTTCTGCCTGCTAACTTTCATTTCATGGTTCTGGGCACCACAGCTCCTGAGGAGAAGTTGGACTGCGTAGTGGGAGAAGGTTCAAAATAAACGAGCAGGGGAGGTTGGGACATTCTGCATGCATCAGTTCCTGAAGAGACATTGGATTGTGCATACAATAATTAGGCAATTGGCTAGGACCAATAAAAGGGTAGGCTCAAGGGTAGGCCTTTGTAGGAGCAGGCCAGTGTTAGAATGGGGAGCTCAGGCTTTGTTTGGCTCATTTAGGTTTTGGCAAGGAGATACATTTTATTTCTTATTACACAGTTAGAGCAGTGGACATGCCAGGCAGGCATGGTCAAATGCTCTTCTTGCGGGATGTGGGAAGGCAGAGAGACCTTCAGTGTCCCTGACAGGTGTATCTGCAAGGTGCATCCCCTGCACTTTCTTCAGACTATGTTAAGGAACTAGCTAGGACATATAGAGAGGTAGTTACACCCAAGGTGAGAATGATAATCCATCTGTGGAATCAAAAGTGATGGGGGAGATATTGAATGATTTTCCTTCCCTCTTTATTTACCCAGGAGACAGACACCAAGTCTATGGAAGTGAGGCAAAGTGGCATCAACTTTATGGACCCTCTACTGTACTGTTTATGTAGGAGGAGGTGTTTGCTGCCCTGAGGCAAATCATGGTTGATAAATCCGCAGAGCCTGACAAGGTGTTCCCTCAGACCCTATAGGAGGCTAGTACAGAAATTGCCGAGGCCCTAGCAGAGATATTTAAATCATCCTTAGCCACAGGCAAGGTACCAGAGGGTTGGAGGATAGCTAATATTGTTCCGTTGTTTAAGAAAGGCTCCAAACTTAAACCAGGAAATTATAGGCCAGTGAGTCTCAAATCAATAGTGGGCAAGTTATTGAAAATTATTCTATTCTATGTTATATGGTTACATGGGATCGGATATATAAGTATTTGGATAGAAATGGAGTGATTAAGGATAGTCAGGATGGCTTTGTGCTGGTAGGTCATGTCTAACCAATCTTAGACCACAAGATTATAAGATATCCAAGTAGAATTAGGCCATTTGGCCCATGTAGTCTGCTCTGTCATTTCATTATGGCTGATGCACTTTTCCTCTCAGCCCCAATTTCCTGCCTTCTCCCCTCATCCCTTTAAGCCCTGACCAGTCAAGAATCTCTAAACCTCTGCCTTAAGTATACGTAAAGACTTGGCCACCACAGCTGTCTGTGGCAAAGAATACTGCAGATTCACCACTCTCTGGCTAAACAAATTCCTCCTTATCTTTGTTCTAAAAGGACATCCCTCTATTCTGAGGCTGTGTCCTCTGGTCCCACCATAGGAAACATCCTCTCCATATCCATTCTATCAAGGCCTTTCACCATTCGATGGGTTACAATGAGGTCACCCCTCATTCTTCTGAATTCTAGTGAATACTGGCTCAGAACCATCAAAAGCTCTTCGTATGACAAGACGTTCAATCCTGGAATCATTTTTATGAACCTCTTTTGAACCCTCTCCAGTTTCAGCACATCCTTCCTATGATAAGGGGCTCAAAATTGCTCACAGTACTCCAAGAGAGGCCTCACTGGTGCTTTATGAAGTCTCAACGTTACATCCTTGCTTTTACCCTTTAGGGTATCCTGCATAAGGAATTCCGTGTCCCTTTGCACCACAGTTTTTTTTGTATTTTCTCTACATTTAGAAAATAGTCAACCCTTTCATTTCTTCTATCAAAGTGCATGACTGGACACTTCCCGACACTATATTCCATCTGCCACTTCTTTACCTATTCTTCTAATCTGTCTGAGTCCTGTAGCATCTCTACTTTCTCAAATCTACCTGCCCAACCACCTATCTTCATATTGTCTGCAAACTACTCTATCCACAATGATTCATCACCTTCTGCCCCTATGTCACCTCCTTCTAGTGATTTGATCTTAATTTTTGCCTATAGAGCGTTACTGCCTCCTCTGCTTTCCTACCTATCCTTTCAATACAGTGTGTATTCTTGGACATTAAGCTCCCAGCTATAATCTTTCGGCCATGATTCAGTGATGCCTTCAACATCATACCTGCCAACCTGCAACTGTGCTGCAAGTTCATCTAGCTTATTCCATCAGATTCACCACCTTCAGTCCCTTGTCGATTTGGTCCACCTTTGTAACTATGAAAATGGACAAGGGAGAGCCAGTGGATGTAGTGTACCTGGACTTCCATAAAGCTTTTGATAAAGTCCCACATAGGAGATTAGTGGGCAAAATTAGGGTACATGGTATTGGGGGCAGAGTACTGACATGGATTGAAAATTGTCTGGATGACAGGAAACAAAGAGTAGCGATTAACGGGTCTCTTTCGGAATGGCAGGCTGTGACCAGTGGGGTACCGCAAGGTTCGGTGCTGGGACCGCAGCTGTTTACAATATACATTAATGGTTTAGGTGAAGGGATTAAAAGTAACATTAGCAAATTTGCTGATGACACAAAGCTGGGTGGCAGTGTGAAATGTCAGGAGGATGTTATGAGAATGCAGGTGACTTGGACAGGTTGGGTGAGTGTGCAAATATATGGCAGATGCAGTTTAATGTGGATAAATGTGAGGTTATCCACTTTGGTGGCAAGAACAGGAAGACAGATTACTATCTAAATGGAGTCAAATTAGGAAAAGGGGAAGTACCACAAGATCTAGGTGTTCTTGTACATCAGTCAATGAAAGCAAGCATGCAGGTACAGCAGGCAGTGAAGAAAGCTAATGGCATGCTGGCTTTTATAACAAGAGGAATTGAATATAGGAGTAAAGAGGTCCTTCTGCAGCTGTACAGGGCCCTGGTGAGACCACACCTGGAGTACCGTGTGCAGTTTTGGTCTCCAAATTTGAGGAAGGATATTCTTGATATTGAGGGAGTGCAGCGTAGGTTCACAAGGTTAATTCCTGGAATGGTGGGACTGTCATATGTTGAAAGATTGGAGCAACTGGGCTTGTCTACACTGGAATTTAGAAGGATGAGAGGGGATCTGATTGAAACATATAAGATTATTAAGGGATTGGACACACCGGAGGCAGGAAGCATGTTCCCGCTGATGGGTGAGTCCAGAACTAGAGGCCACAGTATAAGAATAAGGGGTAGGCCATTTAGAACTGAGATGTGGAAAAACTTTTTCACCCAGAGAGTGGTGGATATGTGGAATGCTCTGCCCCAGAAAGCAGTGGAGGCCAAGTCTCTGGATGCATTCAAGAGAGAGTTAGATAGAGCTCTTATAGATAGCGAGGTCAAGGGATATGGGGGAGAGGGCAGGAACAGGGTACTGATTGTGTATGATCAGCCATGATCACAGTGAATGGCGGTGCTGGCTAGAAGGGCCGAATGGCCTACTCCTGCACCTACTGTCCATTGGCTATTGATGTTGCAACTCATTCTGTTGACTGCAATTTTGCCCATTCAACAGCTTCTCCTCACTACACATTGCCTCTTTTTGTAAACTAGCTACCTCATCTGCAGCTCTATTATCCAGCTTTCCTACGATACTCTTGCATTGAAACATTAGCAGCTCAGGACACTAGTCACACCATACTCAACCTTTTGATTCCTGACTTCCTCCGAGGTCTTATCTACGTCTGCCTCCGTAACCAGCCTCTCCACTAATGTTCTGGCACTCTGGTTCCCATCCCCTTGCAACTCTAGTTTAAACTGCACCACACAGCATTAGCAAACCTCCCACTAGGATATTAGTCCCCCTCCAGTTGAGGTGCACACTGTTTCTTTTGTACAGGTTCCAACTTACCTGGAAGAGAGCCCAATGATCCAAAAATCATATGCCCTCCCTCCTACACCAACTCCTTAGCCACGTATTAAACTGTTTAATCTTCCTAGTTCTGTCTCACTAGCATGTCGCTATCCCGAGATCCCAGCTCTGGAGGTCCGGCCCTTTAACTTATCACCTAACTTCCTGAAATCCCTGTGCAGAGCCTCATCACTTGTCATTGGTACCTACCTGGATCATGACTTCTGGCTGTTCTCCCTCCTACTTAAGAATGCTGAGGACTCGATCCAAGATATCCTGGATCCTGGCATCTGGGAAGCGACATACCATCCAGGAATCTAGTTCTTGCCCACAGAACCTCCCATCCGTTCCCCTAACTAACAAATCCCCTATCACCACAGGATGCCTTTTCTCCCCCAGCTTCTGAGTCACAGAGGCAGACCCAGTACCAGAGACTCGACCACTGTGACTTTCCTCCGTTAGTTCAACCTGCCCACCTCCCCACCTCCCCATCAGTATCCAAAGTGATATTCTGTTGTTGAGGGGGATGGCCACAGGTGTACTCTGCACTGGCTCCTTAACCCCTTTCCCCTTCCCAACTGTCACCCAGTTTCCTGCGTCCTGCACCTTGGGTATAACTGCTCCTCTATATGTCCTAGCTGTCACCCCCCTCCCAAATGATCCAGAGTTCATTCAATTCCAGCTGCATCTCCTTAACACGGTTTATTAGAATCTACAGCTGGGTGCACTTCTCACAGTTGTAGTTGCCAGGGACACTGGAGATCTCCCTGCTATCCTCATCCCGCAGAGGGTCATTCCACTGTCCTGCCTGTCATCCCCACTGTTCTAGCTGAGCGGATATAAAACAAAGGAAAAAAATGAGGTTTTCCTTCCTTTGCTTCCTCTGACTGAAACCTCTTTTAGTTGAAGCCTTGAAGAGCTAAAGCCTTAAGATCACTGCTCTGACTCTGTTCACTTAGACAATCGCCACTGTGATGATGGCTGCTGAGTTTGACTTCCTTTAATTTTCAGGCCATAAGACGTAGGAGTAGAATTAGGCCACTTGGCCCATTGAGAATACTCTGCCATTTAATTATGGCTAACCCTATTTTTTCCCTCCTCAGCCCCACTCCCTCAGCTTCTCCCCATAACCTTTGATGCTGTGTCCTATAAAGAACCTATCAAGCTCTGCCTTAAATACACCCAACAACCTGGCTCCCAGAGCTGCCTGTGGTAATAAATTGCACAAATTTACCACCCTCTGGCAGATTTTTCCACATCTTTGTTTTGTATGTATGCCCCTCTATCCTGAGGCTGTGCCCTCTTGTTCTAGACTCCCCCACCAGAGGAAACATCCTTTCCACATCTACTCTGTCCAGGCTTTTCAACATTCAACAGGTTTCAATGAGATACCCCCTTCATCCATCTAAATTCCAGTGAGTACAGACCCAGAGCCATCAAATGTTCCTCATATGATAACCTTTTCATTCCTAAAATCATTCTTGTGACCTTCCTTTGAGCCTTCTTCAATGCAAGCACCTTTTCTTCGATGAGGATCCCAGATATGTTCACAACACTCAATGTGAGGCCTCACCAGTGCCTTATAAAGCCTCAGCATCACATCCTTGCTCTTGTATTTTAGACCTCTTGAACTAAATGCTAACATTGCTTTTGCCTTCCTCACCACCTACTCTACCTGCAAATTAACCTTTAGACTGCCCTACACAATGACTCTCAAGGCCCTCTGCGTCACAGATTTTTGGATTTTCTCCCCATTTAGACAATAGTCTGCATATTTATTTCTTCTACCAAAGTGCCTGACCATGCATTTTCCAACATTCTATTTTATTTGCCTCTCTCTTGCCCATTCTCCTAATCTGTCTAAGTCCTTCTGCATCCTACCTGTTTCCTCAACACTATCTGCCCCTCCACCAATCTTCAAATCATCTGCAAACTTGGCAACAAATCCATCTATTTCATCATCTAAATCATTCATATACAGCATTAAAAAGAAATGGTTCCAACACCGACCCCTTCAGAACACCACTAGTCACTGTTAGCCAACCAGAAAAGGATCCTTTTATTCCCACACACTGCCTCCTACCAGTCAGCCAATGTTCTAATCATCATAGTAACTTTCCTGCAATACCATGGGCTCTTAACTTGGTAAGCAGCCTCATCTGTGGCACCTTGTCAAAGGCCTTCTGAAAGTCCAAATATACAACATCCACTGCATCCCCTTTATCTATCTTACCTGTAATCTCCTCAAAAAAAACTCCAATAGGTTCGTCAGGCAAGTTTTTCCTTTAAGGAAACCATGCTGACTTCATTCTATCTTGTTCTGTGTCACCAAGTACTCCATAACCTCATCCTTAACAATTGACTCCAACACCTTTCCAACCACTGAGGTCAGGCTAATTGGTCTATAATTTCCTTTCTGCTATCTTTCTCCTTTCTTGAAGAGTGGAGTTACATTACAACTTTCCAGTCCTCTGGCATCATGGCAGAGCCCAATGATATTTGAAAGAGGATTAATATCTCCACAATCTCTACCATTACCTCTTTCAGAACTCTAGGGTACAGTTCATTTGGTCAGGGTGACTTATGTACCCTTAGGTCTTTCAGCTTTTTGAGCACCTTCTCCCTTGTAATAGTAACAGTACTCACTTCTCTTCCCTCACACACTCTGATGTCTGGCACACTGCTTCTGTCTTCCACAGTGAAGACCGTTGCTAAATGTTTATTTAATTCATCTGTCATCTCCTTGTCCCCTCTTTATTTTTTGATCATATTACGGTCACTTTCCCCTTAAAGGTTCTTTTACTTTGAGCACTATAGAGTTTAGACCAGTGGCCAATCCGGACATCAGAAGTTTGGAGGAGTTCTCTTAGTAATCAATCTCAAATGCCTATTGGTCGCTGGTCAAAGCTCTATTATGCTGCCATGAGCCCCTCCTGCCTTTTATCCTTGGGCAGAGGACCTGATTGAAGCCCCCTCCTCTCCAAACTTCCGATGTTCAGATTGGCTGCTGGTCAAAGCTCAATTATGCTGCCACAACCTGCTCCTGCCTTTTATTCTCAGGCTGTGAATCTGATCCAAACTTTTCCAAATGTTGAAGTCCCCTCCTCTCCAGACTTCTGATGTCTGGATTGGCCACTGATCAAAGGTCTAGAGTGCATAAGGTAAAGGAATCTTTAGGGGAAAGTGATCATAAAATGATCAAATTCACCCTGAAATTTGAGAAGGGGAAGCTAATGTATCAATACTTAAGTGGAATAAAGGGAATTACAGAGACATTAAAAAGTAGTTGAGGTTTTGGGGTACTTGGAGACTAATGATAAAATAAGTCAAAGTCAGCATGGTTTCTGTAAAGGGAAATCTTGCCTGACAAGGCTGTTGGAGTTCTTCAAAGAAGTAACCAAGTAGGGTGGACAAAGGAGAGGCAGTGGATGACATTATCTTGGACTTTCAAAAGGCATTTGATAAGCTGCCACACATGAGGCTACTTAACAAGATAATATCTATCATGTTACAGGAAAGATACTGGCATGGATAGAGTATTAGCTGACAGGTAGGAGACAGCGAGTGGGAATAAAGGAGGCCTTTTCTGGTTGGCTGTCAGTGACTAGTGGAGTTCCTCAGGGGTCATTGTAGAGACCACTACTTTTCAGATTGTTTGTCAATGATTCAGACAATGGAGTTGATGGCTTTGTGGCAAAGTCTGCAATGATATGAAGATAGGTAGAGAGGTAGATAGTGCTGAGGAAGCAATACAATTGCAGCAGAAACAAATTGGAAGAATGGGCAAAAAAATGGCAGATGGAATACAGTGTTGAGAAAATATTTTATTAAAAGGAACAATAGTGTGGACTATAATCTAAGTGGGGAAAAACTTCAAACATCAGAGGTGCAGAGGGACTTGGGAGTCCTTGTGCAAATTCCCAGACGGTTAATTTACAGGTTGAATCTATGTTAAGAAGTCAAATACAATGTTGGCATTTATTTCAAGGGGAATAGAATATAAAAGAAATTGGACAAGGCTGAGTCACTCTGCACTTGACACTCGTCAGGCTGCACTTAGAATATTGTCAACAGTTTTGGGCCCCATTTCTCAGAAAGAATGTTTTGTTTTTGGAGAGAGTCCAGAGGACATTCATAAGGATGATTCTGGGAATGAAGGTGGTAACATATGAGGAGTGTTTGGCAGTTTTGTGCTGTACTCACTGGAATATGGGGGAATCTCATTGAAACCTACCTAATAATCAGATGAGGTGGATATGAGAGGATATTTCCTCTGGTGGGGTTATCCAGAACCAGAGGGTACAGCCTCAAAATTAAGGGGCAACCTTTTAGAACAGAGGTATGGAGGAATGCTTTTAGCCAGTAATCAGTGAATCTATGGAATGTTCCACCAGGGACATCAGTAGAGGCCAATTCTCTGGGTATATTTAAAGCAGAAGTTGATAGTTTCCTGATTGG
The DNA here is from genome assembly GCF_030144855.1 of Hypanus sabinus. Taxonomy (NCBI): domain Eukaryota; kingdom Metazoa; phylum Chordata; class Chondrichthyes; order Myliobatiformes; family Dasyatidae; genus Hypanus; species Hypanus sabinus. The sequence continues at coordinate 2,030,460 of NC_082710.1, forward strand.
TCAGAGCATCAATGGATATTGTGAGAAGGTAGGTATGTGCAGTTGGTTGGGATCCAAGATCAACCATGATGGGATTTTGGAGCGGACTTGATGGGCTGAATGGCCTAATTCTGACCAATGTCTTACTGTCTCATGGAAGCATCTCCTATCCTGGCACCAGGGAAGCACCATACCATCTTGGCGTCCCTGAACACACCCAAAGAATTTCATGCCTGTTCCTCTGATTATGGAATCTCCTGTTAACACTGCCATCGTCTTCATCTGTCTGGTCTTCTGAGGCACATCACCAGACTGAGTGCCAGAGACTCAGCCAATATGTCTCCCTGCCCCAGTAGGTCATCCCCCTCAATAGAATATAAAGTTATAGATTTAACCAGGGGAATGGTCATGTGTGTATTCTGCACTGGCCGTACTTTACTCCTCCTCCTCCTGACAGTCACCCAGTTACATGTCTCCAGCAATCTCGGTCTGACTACTTCCTTGTAGCTCCTGTCTATCACTTCCTCATTGTTGCGTTTGAGTTGAGAGTCATTGAGCTGCAGCTCAAGTTCCTTGATATGTTCTGTCAGTTGTTGCAGCTCAGTGCAGCTGAGGCAGATGTGTTTATCTGGGAGACTGGAGGTCTCCCACACACCATATAAAACACTGCCTTTGGAGCCATTCTCACTAAAACACTATGCCCTGACCGATGGGGAATGAACAAATAAGAAAAGCGGAGAGAAACTTAGCAGATATGTTACCTCATCTGAGCCTGATGAGCCAATGCCACTTTAAAGACTGGCACACTCAAAAGAATGGCTGTTCCAAGATTGGCCGCTGCACTTGCACTTGAGTTATTTTTATTGGCCCTTTCTAATGAATCCTTCCTGTTGATTGGTCGCTCTTCAACTCAGAGCAAACAGCCACAAAGCTTTGCTTTTAAAATCTTATGGAGTTTTTTGAGGTAGTTACCAGAAAAGTGGATAAAGGCAAGTCAGTGGAGGTTGTCTACATGGACTTTAGCAAGGCATTTGACAAGATACCAGATGGGAGGCTGGTCAAGAATGTCCATTTACTTGGCATTCAAGATGAGTAAATTGGATTAATCTTGGGCTTTGAGGAAGAAGACAGAGAATGGTAGTAAAGGATTGTCTCTGAATGGATACCTAAGATTAGTGGAATGCCATGGAGATCGGTGCTGGGTCCACTGTTGTTTTCACGTATGTCAATGACCTAGATGATAATATGGTTAACTGGACCAGCAAATTTGCAGATGAAATCGAGATTGGGGTGTAGTGGACAGTGAGGAAGGCTATCATGGCTTGCAGAAGATCTGGATCAGCTGGAAAAATGAGCTGAAAAATGTCAGATGGAGTTTAATGCAGGTAAGTGCGAGGTATTTCACTTCAGTAGGACTAACTAGTGTGAGTCTTACACAGTGAACAGTAGGGCACTGAGGAGTGCAGAATAACGAAAGGATCAGGGAATACAGGTCCATAATTCATTGAAAGAGGCATCACAGATAGGGTTATAATTAACGGTTTTGGCACATTGACCTTCATCAATTACTGTATTAATTACAGGAGATTAGATGTTATGTTAAAGTTTCATAAGATGTTGGTGAAGCCTAACTTGGAGTATTGTGTGCAGTGTTGGTCAGCTACGTACCGGAGAGATGTAAATAAGTGCACCCTCTCACAAGAACTCTTACACCAACTGGGCTCGTTAGCTGACTCTGCTGACAGCCATGTGACTAAGTGGTGAGAAGGCCACCTTTCAGAAACTATATGCCTCTAGGGCTGGTATGATCTGTGGTTCTACAAAGCAGGAACGTTAGGATGCCGCAATTAGGGAACAATCTGTTTTGGCGAATGCATGTAAATAATACTACTGGTAGCCCAGAAATGACAGGTCATACACCAAGATAAAATTATAAAGCAAGTATATTTACCAAATTTTCTTTTCTTTTTGTAATTTATTTTTTATTGAAGTTCATCATCAAACATTTCCATAAGATGTATTTCAGACATTGTACATATATATCATATATATCACAAATCTCCACATAGTATTTATCTGAGGTACACACTTACAGAAAAGAGTGGAAAGAAAAAAACAAGCAAAAGGAAAGAACTATGTACAAGTAGGGAGTGATTTTTTTTTTTACAACAGATTTATTGATTTGTGAGAATAAAATCAGGCTTATGAGGCATTATGTAGATAAACCATTTTTCCCAGTATGAATCAAATTGTTCCAGCTTATTATTAACAGATGCTGTTATCTTCTCCATTTTGAAAAAGTCCATTGTAATTTCCATCCATGTATTTAAAGTTGGGCTCTCCTGTGATAACCATTTCCTAGTAAGAGTCTTTTTACCAGCCACCAACAGTATATTCATTAAATAGAAACATAGAAAATAGGTGCAGGAGTAGGCCATTCGGCCCTTTGAACCTGCACCACCATTCAGTATGATCATGGCTGATCATCCAACTCAGAATCCTGTACCTGCTTTCTCTCCATACCCCCGATCCCTTTAGCCACAAGGGCCATATCTAACTTCCTCTTAAATATAGCCAATGAACCGGCCTCAACTGTTTCCTGTGGCAAAGAATTCCACAGATTCACCACTCTCTGTGTCAAGAAGGTTTTCCTCATCTCGGTCCTAAAAGGCTTCCCCTTTATCCTTAAACTGTGACCCCTCGTTCTGGACTTCCTCAACATCGGAAACAATCTTCCTGCATCTAGCCTGTCCAATCCCTTTCGAATTTTATATGTTTCAATAAGATCCCCCCTCAATCTTCTAAATTCCAGTGAGTATAAACCTAGTTGATCCTGTCTTTCTTCATATGAAAGTCCTGCCATCCCAGGAATCAATCTGGTGAAACTGCTCTGTACTCCCTCTGTGGCAAGAATGTCTTTCCTCAGATTAGGGGACCAAAACTGCACACAATACTCTAGGTGTGGTCTCACCAAGGCCTTGTACAACTGCAGTAGAACCTCCCTGCTCCTGTATTCAAATCCTTTTGCTATGAATGCCATCATACCATTAGCCTTTTTCACCGCCTGCCCACCTTCAATGACTGGTGTACAATGACACCCAGATTTTGTTGCACCTCCCCTTTTCCTAATCGGCCACTGTTCAGATAATAATCTATTTTCCTGTTCTTGCACCCAAAGTGGATAACCTCACATTTATCCACATTAAGTTGCATCTGCCATGTATTTGCCCACTCACTTAACCTATCCAAGTCACCCTGCATCCTCTTAGCATCCTCCTCACAGCTAACGCCGCCGCCCAGCTTTGTGTCATCTGCAAATTTGGAGATGCTGTGTTTAATTCCCTCGTCTAAATCATTAATATATAATGTAAACAACTGGGGTCCCAGCACTGAGCCTTACGGTACCCCACTAGTCACTGCCTGCCATTCTGAAAAGGTCCTGTTTACTCCCACTCTTTGCTTCCTGTCTGCCAACTAATTCTCTGTCCACATCAATACCATACCCCTAATACCGTGTGCTTTAAGTTTACACGCTAATCTCCTGTGTGGGACCTTGTCAAAAGCCTTTTGAAAATCTAAATATACCACATCCACTGGCTCTCCCCTATCCACTCTACTAGTTACATCTTCAAAAAATTCTATAAGATTTGTCAGACATGATTTTCCTTTCACAAATCCATGCTGACTTTGTCCAATGATTTCACCTCTTTCCAAATGTGCTATTATCACATCTTTGATAACCGACTCTAGCATTTTCTCCACCACCGATGTCAGACTAACCAGTCTGTAATTCCCCGGATTTTCTCTCCCTCCTTTTGTGGGGTTACATTAGCCACCCTCCAATCCTCAGGAACTAATCCAGAATCTAAGGAGTTTTGAAAAATTATCACTAATGCATCCACTATTTCTTGGGCTACTTCCTTAAGCACTCTGGGATGCAGACCATCTGGCTCTGGGGACTTCGCTGCCTTTAATCTCTTCAATTTACCAAACACCACTTCCCTACTAACATGTATTTCCCTCAGTTCCTCCAAATCACTAGATCCTTGGTCCCCTACTATTTCCGGAAGATTAATTATGTCCTCCTTAGTGAAGACAGAACCAAAGTAGTTATTCAATTGGTCTGCCATGTCCTTGTTCTCTATGATCAATTCACCTGTTTCTGACTGTAAGGGACCTACATTTGTCTTGACCAATCTTTTTCTTTTCAAATATCTATAAAAGATTTTACAGTCAGTTTTTATGTTCCCTGCCAGCTTTCTCTCATAATCTTTTTTCCTTTTCCTAATTAAGCCCTTTGTCCTCCTCTGCTGATCTCTGAATTTCTCCCAGTCCTCAGGTGTGCCACTTTTTTTTTGCTAATTTATGTTTCTTCTTTGGACTTGATACTATCCCTAATTTCCCTTGTCAGCCACGGGTGCACTACCTTCCCTGGTTTATTCTTTTGCCAAACTGGGATGAACAATTTTTGTAGTTCATCCATGCGATCTTTAAATGCTTGCCATTGCATATCCACTGTCAACCCTTTAAGTATCATTTGCCAGTCTATCTTAGCTAATTCATGTCTCATACCTTCAAAGTTACCCTTCTTTAAGTTCAGAACCTTTGTTTCTGAATTAACTATGTCACTCTCCATCTTAATGAAGAACTCCACCATATTATGGTCACCCTTGCCCAAGGGGCCTCGCACGACAAGATTGCTAACTAACCATTCCTCATTGCTCAATACCCAATATTTATCTCTTTTCAACCATTCTTGAGTTATATATCCAAAATATATGGTCTTACTCTCTCAGGGTGTTTCACATTTAAAGATGTCTTGTAGGGCATTGTGTATCCTCCTCCAATAGTTTTTGATAACAGGGCAGTCCCAAAAAATATGATAATGATTTGCATTTTGATTTCCACAATTTCTCCAGCAAGCAGAGAGGTTACTATCAAAATGGGATTTCTGAGAGGGCGTAATAAAATATCTTATCAAGTTTTTCCATCTAAACTCCCTCCATTTCTGTGAACTGGTACACTTCCATTGATACCTCCATATTGTTGTCCATTCTTCCTCAGATATAATTATCCCTCATTCCTTCTCCCATTTTGATTTAATGTCTGAAGTCGAATGTGTTTTAAGATTTGACAATCCCTTATATATGCTTAAAATGACTCTACTACCATTATCTGAATTATATGCTTTTCTGAAGAGCTCTAACAAGCATGTATTTGCCTTGGTTCCATTTTTAAGCATCTCATTAACATATTGTCACATCTGTAAATATTGATAAAAATCTTGTTTTTCTAATAAGTGTTCCTCTTTAAGCATTTCGAAACTGAACAGTGTTCCTTCTTTCATTATGTTGCAAAGAACTGTTATTCCTTTAACTGTCCAGTCCTTAAATCTAGCTTCCAATTTATTTGGTGTAAAATCCATGTCATATGCACACCATTTAAGAATTGCAATATCTCCCTCTAGATTATATTCTTTTATAGTAGTTTTCCATATTTTAAGAGTCAATTTCACCCATGGGTTATCAATAGTATTTATGTACCTTTGCAGGTTGTTATCAGCCAAAATTGCTTGTATGGGGATGGGAAGTACCCGCTCCTCAATGTTTTTCCATTGAGCGTCATATGATGGGTTGCACCAACATATCACAGCTCTCAACTGTGTGCAAAATAATAATCTCTAAGAGAAGGTAGGCCCCATCCCCCCTTTTCCTTTGCTATTTGCAAAGTTTTGAGATGAACTCTAGGCCTTTTACCCTGCCAAATATACCTTGATAACATCTTGTTCCATTCATTGAATTGATTTTGATTAATCTCTAATGGTAAGGTCTGAAAGAGATACAGCAGTCTGGGTAGTATATTCATTTTAATAGACTCTATTCTTGAACTGAGACTGAAAAAAGGAATCAGGCTCCATCTTGCCACATCTTCCTTAATTTTTTTTATATAAAAGCTGATAATTACATTCTGATAATTTTGCCAAATCTTTTGGCATAATGATGCCCAAATATTTGAAAGACTCTGTGTGCCATGCCCAAGGGTATCGACTTTCAATTTCTCTTGGTGGGCTATAATAATATGAAAGTAATTGGGTTTTATCTATGTTGATCTTGTATCCTGATAATTGACCATATTGTTTAAAGGATTGCATCAATTTAGGTAAAGTGTATGTTGGTTGCCCTAGATAGATCAAAATGTCATCCGCATAGCAAGCCAATTTATGCTCTGTCCCTTAATAGTAATTCCCCTGATATCTTCATTTTGTCTGATGTATTGAGCTAATGGTTCCAGATATAACGTGAAGAGTAGTGGTGACCATACACAACCCTGTCTCCTGCCCCTTTCTAGGGTAAGACTGTTTGATAAGTATCCATTGATTTTAATCCTAGCAGTAGGATTATCATATAGTGTCTGTATAGTTTTAATAATTGTGTCTTGGAAACCAAATCTATGTAAAACTCTGTAAAGAAAATTCCAATGAACCGAATCAAATGCTTTTTCAGCGTTCACACTTATCACTATTGCTTCAATTTTATTTTTTGTACATGATCCATAATGTGAAGTGTCTTTCATATATTGTCTTGTGTCTGGGGTTGTCGTATAAAACCTGTCTGATCGTTACATATCAGTATGGGTAGAAACTCCTCTAATCGTTTGGCCGTGATGGAGGTAAATAATCTATAATCTACATTAAGAACAGATATTGGTCTAAATGACCCACATTCCATTTTATCCTTGCCTTCTTTCAGTATAGCTGAGATTATCACTTCCTTCCACCTGGATGGCATTTGTGCCTTTTTTAGAGCCCAGTTCAGTGTGGGGAGTAAAACAGAAATTAATTCATTTTTAAATTCTTTGTACCACTCTGTCGTATACCCATCTGATCCTGGTGACTTGTTTAATTTAAGCCTACTAATTGCAGCTTTTAATTCAACTTCAGTTATGTCAGCAGTCATCGTTCTATTTTGTTCTTTGCTTAATGTGGGTAACTCTATAGAATTCAAGAATGTGTCATTTTGGGTTATGCTTCCCCCTGGAACTTTGGAATATAGAGTTTTGTATTCAAAAGCTTCTTGAATTTCACAGCTTATTTTTTTATCATTTTCATTCTTGGGTCCCTAATTCTATGAATTGTATTTTCTGCTATCTTTTTTTCCAGTTTCCACTCCAGTATTTTCATAGATTTTGATCCACTTTCATAATGTCTCATAATGTAATTTCAGAAACATTAAGTTTTTCCTGATTTCTTGCGTAGCCAAATTATTTATTTCATTCCTAATTCTTTTAATTTCCCCTAATATATCCTATGCCAAATTCAATTTGTGTTTTCTCTCTAGTTCCTTCAGCCTATTTTGTAATTCCTGTAATGTTTTATTCCTTATTTTTTTTCTTATATGAAGATATCGCTATAATTTTCGCTCTTAAGACCGCCTTCAGAGTATCCCATAAAATGGGAGGTGAAACCTCTCCATTATCATTATATTCCAAGTAGAGACCAATTTCTTTTTTAATTTGTTCCTTAAAGTACAGATTATTGAGTAGACTTGAATTTAGTTTCCAAATAGTATTCTTTGGTTGTAGGTCAAAATCAACAGATAAATATATAGGTGCATGTTCACTTACATCTATTGTCCCAATTCCACAGGTATTTATTTTGTCTTTGTCTTTTTCAAATGTTATGAAATAGTCTATTCTTGTATATACAGAATGTGGAGCAGAATAACAAGTGTAATCCCTCCTGTCAGGGAAAAGGTCCCTCCATTTATCAATTAAACCAACATCCTCAAAAAGCGTATTAACTTTCTTATGTAAAGATTTTGTTTCATAGGTTTTTCTATTGGAAGAGTCTAAGTTTGTTTGTTATTGTAAATTTAAGTCTCCCCCATATATCAGGAGACTTTCTGTTTCTGTTACCATAATATCAGTAATATTCTGAAAGAAACCAATATCACTTTCTGGGGGTGCGTATATATTCAATAGAGTAACTGAATTGCCGTCTATATTCCCCCTTACCAGAATATATCTGCCTTCTTTATCTCCCATTTTGAATATTTTTTCAAAATTTAGCTTACTTGAGATAAGAATAGCAACTCCTCTCCTATGTCCTGATTTATATGAGGAGAAAAACAGATTAGTGAAGCCCAATCTCTTTAGTTTTTTATGCTTATTATCACTTAAATAAGTTTCCTGTAAATATACTACATGGGCTTGTTATTTTTTCATTTTGGATAATTACGTTTGATTGGATTTAATAGCCCACTTACATTAAAAGAAATGAATTTTACCTTGCCCTTAGCCATCTGTCAATGTATCATTGAAATTAGAATAAAACTTAATCGATCTACTCCCTGAACAAATAAGAACCAAGAAGCTCAAATAATAACAAAAATGGTAATGAATATGTGATTCCAAGGCTGAGGTCTCTAGTAGATGACCCTGCGTTGAGCTAGAGGAAATATCTAGCTGTGGGGGATAACCCCTCCTACTTGTGAGTTGAGGGCCCCCATTGCAGTAATCATAAAAGTCAGTGAACAAATCCATTACACAGAAAAGATTTCCCTATGTACTCCTATATGTACAAATGTTTGTACATATATACACATTACATACATACACATATATGCACACATATATATATATCTATATATATATATTCATATATACTCATTTTGGTGGGGAAAAAGGAGTAAGTGAGCGAATAAAGAATAACAACTAAATAATATAAAATCCACATTATAATAAGTATTTTTCGAGACAGGTATATCACCGTGTACTTTTGCTTCTGTTTAGCTTCTCAACATTTTTAAAGTTCGCCAAACCTTATGGCTCTTCTGAAGGTGGTGAGGACTGTCTTTGGGAAACTCCCTATCTCTTCCTAATATATTTCTCTCGGCCTCCTCACGTCTCCTGCCTTCTTGATTCTCGCACTATTTCCCAAGCGGAGCGGGATAATTCCTCAGCCAGGCTTTCCCTTGTTTTGGTCATACTGACGGGCAACCCTCTGGCCTTCATGTCTGTAGTCGCCTCTTCCACTGTCTGGTACAACCACGTCCTATTGTCATAAAACATTCAAAGTTTAGCAGGGTACGGAGTTTGAAATCTAATCTTATTTTGGTTTTAGTACTCGCTTTACTTCAGAGTATTCTTTGCATTTCTGAAGGACCGCAGGGGGTAATCTTGGTCAAAATATATTAACTTATCCTCGAAAAACACTCTCTTCTTACCCCAGGCCCTTCGTAGAATCTCCGCCTTGGTTCTGTATTTGATGAGTTAACGGGGCTCAATACATGTTTTTCCGGAGGAGCGAGTGACTTAAGCTGCCATTCTCGACGATGATGTCACCGGAAAACCTCTTTACCAAATTTTCAACTTTAACAAACAGTTCGTGGAAAAAGAAGTAGATAAAAGGGCCCATTACAGTTAAGTGATTCCAATGTGCACATAAACTTTGGAGCTCATTCCGGAGTACTCGGTGGTTTAATGCTTTACCCACCTGCTGGACCCAGAGTCTGCGACTCAGACCGTTATCGTAGCTGTTTACACTGCTCCTCATTTCAAACTGTTCTGAGACATCACACTGAAATGTGAAATAATTCATGAACTTTCCAACTGATATAGATCATAATTTGATATATTCCAGTCTAGCTTCCTGGAACTATGGCTAACTAATCAATACTATTGGGATGAATCAGTAGATTTATGTCAGTCACAGACTGATCAGAGATTTGAAAATAAAGTGCTGTACTTGTCCATCACCGTGTCTCCATCACCCTGTTACAGTTCTCCAGAAGCATGCCCCCATCACTATTACAGTTGTCCATCACCCTGTTACAGTTGTCCAACACCATTTCCCAGTCTCCCTGTTCCAGTTGTCCAACACCATGTCCCAGTCTCCCTGTTACAGTTGTCCAGAAGCATGTCCCTGTCAACTTGTCATAGTTGTGCAACATCATGTCCTTTTCTGAGAGAATTTTAGCAGTTCCTTTACACATTTATAGATGTCTAAACATTTCTATAATCTTTGTGAGTCTTTGTTTATGTTATATGAATTTTGCTGCTTTTTTCTAGCATGTAACTTGAACACAAGTTCGGAAAGTGGCATGATGTTGCTTTAATTTTCTCAGTAAAAAATCCTATTAATTTTAAACATAGTGATTCTGTAAATAGAAATATAGAAAACCTACAGCACAATACAGGCCCTTCAGCCCACAATGCTGTGCGGAACATGTACTTACTTCAGAAATTATCAAGGGTTACACATAGCCCTCTACTTTTCTAAACTCCATGTTCCTATCTAGGAGTCTCTTAAAAGACCCTATTGTATCCGCCTCCACCACCGTTGCCGGCAGCCCATTCCACACACTCACCACTCCGCGTTTTTTTAAAAAAAATCTCCCCTCTGACATCTCCTCTGTTCCTACTTCCAAGCACTTTAAAACTGTGCCCACTTGTGTTAGCCAAATGATACAAATCTGTAGAAAAACAGAAAATTTTGGAGGATCTCCATAGATCTGTTGGCATCTATAGAGATGAATAAGCAGTTAATATTTCCGTCTGACACCCTTCAGGAAAAGATGTTATGAATATGGCAGTTATTTATCAAATTGATTTCTCCTCATGCGGTGGTAAAATTTTGTGTGGTATCTTCCATGTGCCAGTCTGCTGATATTAATTTTGGATCAGGTCTCCTGTAGGATGAAGAATGATCCTGGTATTCATTGGGCAGGTACATGGGTAGGAAAGTTGGTTCGAACTCAGGCAAATGGGACATCTCTGGTGGGCACCTTGGTTGGCGTGGACCTGTTGGCCAACTGTCCTGTTTCCACGTACTACAACTCAATGTCTCTGTGACTCCCTCAGAATTAACCTGTGAGGTTCCTTAAGGTTGTTATAGTCAGGGTGGTAATGCGGATATGCTCTCATTACCTATTAAATACTCCCAAAAGTGTGCATCTGAAATAGCTTCCAACAACTAAGTGCAGTTCCTGGCCTTCACGTGTGATTAGGCTCTAAAGGTGGAACCATTTCTACTGAAAGGAGATGGGGCAAAGGCACCTTAAAACCAGTCACTTTGGGCAGCTGGAGCTCACCAACTGTGCTTGGCAGCACATGTCGGTGAAGGAAAATTCTGATGTCAAACCTCCAGTGCCTTGCATCTATACCCACTCTTGAGGAAGGTTTCAGGCATAAACACTGAGGAAAAATCTGGAGTTGGAGTTCTAAGTGAGTCCTACATTGAGTCCAACAATGACTGACAATTTCTGTGATGCTGCTGGTGCCACCCTGTATCGGTCTGTGCTGTTCCTTCGGATTCATCAGCGATGCGGAGGGGAAGAGCCAACTCCATGGGCAACAGCTTGCTCTCCACTTTATACTGCCTTGGCCAGCATACTGGCTTGCATGCCATGCAGACAGCTGGGATGCAACATCCATGGTCCACCCCAACTATTGGAACGCTCTCTGAATGGTCATCTATTTTTGGAACCGAAAAGGACGGAGGAGATCTTAAGTAGATGTTTGTGTCTGTACAGTATTTACTCCGGAGGTCAACACAGAGTCTACAGAAGTGATGCAAAGCAGCAGTGAGGTCATGGGCCCTGTACAGAATACAGAGGAGGAGGTGTTTGCTGTCCTGAGGCAAATTAGTGTGGATAAATCCCAGGGCCTGACAAGGTGTTCCCTCAGACCCTATGGGAGGCACGTGCAGAAATTGCCGGAGACCTAGCAGAGATATCTCAAAGTTCAAAGTAAATTTTACTATCAAAGTACACATATGTCACCATATACATGGCTGAGATTTGTCTTTTTGCATGCATACTCAGCAAATGTATGGTATCCATGGTAGGGGATTCTAGGACAAGAGGGCATGACTTCAGGATTGAAGGGTGTCCATTTAGAACTGAGATGCGGAGAAATTATTTTAGTCAGAAGGTGGGGACTCTCTGGAGTTTGTTGCCACGAGTGGCTGTGGAGGCAAAGTCATTGGGTGCATTTAAGGCAGAGATAGATAGGTTCTTGATTAGCCAGGGCATCAGAGGGTATGGGGAGAAGGCAGGGGAGTGGGGATGACTGGAAGAATTGGATCAGCCCATGATTGAATGGTGGAGCAGACTCGATGGGCCAAATGGCCTACTCCTGCTCCTATATCTTATGGTCTTAGAGTAACTATAACAGGATCAATGAAAGATCAACCAGAATGCAGAAGGGAACAAACTGTGTAAATGCAAATATAAATAAATAGCAATAAATAATGAGAGCATGAGATAATTTATTACTGGAAAGTTACTGACATGGTTAGAGCACTGGCTGATTGGTAGGAGGCAGCAAGTGGGAATAAAGGGATGCTTTTCTGATTGACAGTCAGTGACGAGTGGTGTTCCACAGGGGTGGGAGTTGGGTCTGCTTCTTTTTGTCTGTATATCAATAATTTAGTTGATGAAATTGATGGCTTTGTTGGCAAGTTTGCAGATGATAGAAAAATTGGAGGGACGGGTAGTGTTGAGGAAACAGGAAGGCTAAAGTAGAAATTGGACAGATTAAGAGAATGAGTAAGAAAGTAGCAAATGAAATACAATGTTAGAAAATACATGGTCGTGCACTTGACAGAAGAAATAAATGTACAGACTATTTTCTAAATGGAGAGAAAATCCAAAAATCTGAGATAGAAACAGAGAAAACCTACAGCACAATATGGACCCTTCAGCCCACAAAGCTGTGCTGAACATGTCCTTACCTTAGAAATTACCTAGGGTTACCCATAGCCCTCTATTTTCCTAAGCTCCATGTACCTGTCCAGGAGTCTCTTAAAAGACCCTATCGTATCCGCCTCCACCACTGTTGTTGGCAGCCCATTCCACGCACTCACCACTCTCTGGGTAAAAAAACTTCCCCCTGACATCTCCTCTGTACCTACTTTCCAGCAACTTAAACCTGCACCCTCTCGTGCTAGCCATTTCAAAAGCCTTACTATCCACACGATCGATGACTCTCATTATCTTATACACCTCTATCAGGTCACCTGTCATCCTCATGAAGGATTTTTGATTCAAAGGCATTGATGTTTCAATACCAGGCTGTGATGCAGCCACTTATCACACTCTCCACTGCACATACAGAGGTTTGTCAAAATTTTAGATGTCATGCAGAATCTCCGCAAACGCCTGAGGAAATGCGTTCTTTGCAATTGCATTTACGTGCTGGGCCCAGGATAGGTACTCTGAAATAATAACACCCAGGGATTTAAAGCTGCTAACTTTCTCCACCTCTGATTCTGCAATGAAGACTGGGTCATGGACCCCTGGTTTCCCTCTCCTACTCTATAATAAGTTCCTTGGTCTTACTGACATTGACTGAGTGAGAGTTGGTTGCTATGTGACCACTCAACAAGATTTTCAATCTCCCTCCTATTTGCTGATTCATCACTGCCTGTGATTAAGCCTGCTACAGTGGTGTCATCAATTATTACTCCTGTTTGAGTACTGTTGGGGGGGGGGGGTGGGGACAGCCTACCTGGGGGAAGCGACAGTGACCGTGCCTCTGGCACAGAGTCTGGCCCTGTGGCTCAGAAGGGTAGGGAAGGGAAGAGGAAGGCAGTAGTGATAGGGGACTCAAAAGTTAGGGGGGGTCAGACAGGCAATCCTGTGGATGCAGGAAAGAAACTCTGGTAGTTTGGCTCCCAGGTGCCAGGGTCTGGGATGTTTCGGATCGCATCCAAGATATCCTGCAGTGGGAGGGAGAACAGCCAGTGGTCGTTGTACATGTTGGTACCAATGATATAGGTAGGAAGAGGGAAGAGGTCCTGAAAACAGATGACAGAGAGTTAGGAAGGAAGTTGAGAAACAGGACCGCAAAAGTAGTAACTCGGGATTACTGCCTGTGCCACATAACAGTGAGTATGAGAATAAGATGAGGTGGAGGATAAATGTGTGGCTGAGGGATTGGAGCAGGGGGCAGGGATTCAGATTTCTGGATCATTGGGTCCTCTTGGGGTAGGTGTGACGTGTACAAAAAGGATGGGTTGCACTTGAATCCCAGGGGGACCAATATCCTGGTGGGGAGGTTTGCTAAGGCTACTGGGGAGAGTTTAAATTAGAATTGTAGGGAGGTAGGAACTGAACTCAAGAGATTGGGCAAGAGGAGATTGGCTCACAAATAGAGAAAGCTTGGAGACAGTGCGAGAGGGAGGATAGGCGGGTGATAAAGAAGGGACGTGCTCAGACTGAAGGTTTGAGATGTGTCTTTTTTAACGCAAGGAGTATTGTGAACAAAGCAGATAAGCTTAGAGTGTGGATCAGTACTTGGAGCAATGATGTGGTGGCCATTACAGAGACTTGGATGGCTCAGGGACAGAAATGGTTACTTCAAGTGCTGGGTTTTAGATGTTTCAGAAAGGACAGGGAGCGAGGCAATGGAGGTGGGGGCGTGGCACTGTTGACCAGAGCATCACCGGAGCAGAAAAGATGGACGTCATGCAGAGATTGTCAATGGAGTCTCTGTGGGTGGAGGTTAGGAACAGGAAGCGGCCAATAACTCTACTGGGTGTTTTTTTATAAGCCGCCCAATAGTAACAGGAATATCAAGGAGCAGATAGGGAAACAGACCCTGGAAAGGTGTAATAATAACAGAGTTGTCATGATGGGAGACTTTAATTTCCCAAATATTGATTGACATCTACCTAGAGCAAGGTGTTTAGATGGGGTGGAGTTCGTTATGTGTGTTCAGGAAGGTTTCTTGACACAATATGTAGATAAGCCTACAAGAGGAGAGACTGTACTTGATTTAGTATTGGGAAATGAACCTGGTCAGGTGTCAGATCCCTCAGTGGGAGAGCATTTTGGAGATGGTGATCATAATTCTATCTCCATTATAATAACATTGGAGAGAGATAGGAACAGACAAGTTAGAAAAGCATTTAATTGGAGTAAGGGGAATTATGAGGCTCTCAGGTAGGAACTTGGAAGCTTAAATTGGGAACAGATGTTCTCAGGGAAAGGTACGGAAGAAATGTTGCAAATGTTCTGGGGATATTTGTGTGGAGTTCTGCATAGGTACGTTCCAATGAGACAGGAAAGTTATGGTAGGGTACAGGAACTGTGGTGTACAAAGGCCGTAATAAATCTAGTGAAGAAGAAAAGAAAAGCTTACGAAAGGTTCAGAGAGCCAGGTAATTTTAGAGATCTAGAAGATTATAAGGCTAACAGGAAGGAGCTTAAGAAGGAAATTAGGAAAGCCAGAAAGGGCCATGAAAAGGCCTCGTCAGGCAGGATTAAGGAAAACCCCAAGGTATTCTGCAAGTATGTGAAGAGCAAAAGATATGAAAGAATAGGACCTATCAAGTGTGACAATGGGGAAGTGTTTATGGAACCAGAGGAAATAGCAGAGGTACTGAATGAATACTTCAGTATTCACTATGGAAAAGTATCTTGGTGATTGTAGTGATGACTTGCAGCAGACAGAAAAGCTTGAGCATGTCGATATTAAGAAAGAGGATGTGCTGGAGCTTTTGGAAAGCATCAAGTTGGATAAGTTGCTGGGACCGGATGAGATGAACCCCAAGCTACTGTGGGAGGCAAGAGAGGAGATTGCTGAGCCTCTGGCAATGATCTTTGCATCATCAGTGGGGACGGGGGAGGTGCCAGAGGATTGGAGGGTTGTGGATGTTGTTCCCTTATTCACGAAAGGGAGAAGAGATAGCCCAGGAAATTATAGGCCAGTGAGTCTTAGCTCAGTGGTTGGTAAGTTGATGGAGAAGATCTTGAGAGGCAGGATTTATGAACATTTGGAGAGGTATAATATGATTAGGAATAGTCAGCTTGGTTTTGTCGAATGCAAGTTGTGCCTTACGAGCCTGATTGAATTTTTTGAGGATGTGACTAAACGCATTGATGAAGGAAGAACAGTAGATGTAATGTATATAGATTTCAGCAAGGCATTTGATAAGGTACCCCATGCTAGGCTTATTGAGAACGTAAGAAAGCATGGGATCCAAGGGGTGGTTGCCAATCTGAACTGACTAGGGTCTACAAGTGAGAAAATCTGTGATCCAATTGTAATTGCAGTATCTTCAGCGTATTGATTAGTTCTGAGGGGATGATCATATTGAACGCTCATCTGTAGTCGTTAAAGAGCATCCTGAGGAATGCACCTTTGCTGTCCAGATGTTCCAGGATTGAGTGAAGAGCCAGTGAGATGACATCTGCTGTGGTCTTGTTGCTCCAGTAGGAAATTGGAGCTGATCCAAATCACCAAGAGCTGATGGGTTTCATCACCAATCTCTCAAAACATTTCATCACTGTGGATGTAAGTGCTACTGTATGATAGACATTGAGGCAGATAACCATGCTCCTCTTGGGCGCTGGTATAACTGAAGTCTGCTTGAAGCAGGTAGGTAGCACATATTGCTGAGAAATTATAGGCCGGTGAGCCTGACATCCATAGTGAAAAATTATTGGACTGATTTGATGGTCAATATGCCTTTGCACATGTTAGATCATGTCTAACCAATCTTATAGAGTTTTTCGAGGAAATTATCAGGAAGGTTGATGAAGGCAAGGCAGTGGATGTTGGCTACATGAACTTTAGCAAGACATTTGACAAGGTCCTCCATGAGAAGTTGGTCAGGAAGGTTCAGTCGCTTAGCATTCAAGGTGAGATAGTAAATTAAATTAGATATTGGCTTTGTGGGAGAAACCAGAGAGTGGGTAGTAGATGCTGATTGCAATTTGCCTATCGCCACAATAGGTCAATGGCAGACGCAATTTCAATGGTTCTTCACATGGCTTTAGACTACCTAGACAATACAAACACCTACGTCAGAATGCTGTTCATCGACTATAGCTCAGCATTTAATACCATTATTCCCACAATCCTGATTGAGAGTTTGCAGAACCTGAGCCACTGTACCTCCCTCTGCAATTGGATCCTCGACTTCCTAACTGAAAGACCACAGTCTGTGTGGATTGATGATAACATATCCTCCTTGCTGAAAATCAACGCTGGTGCACCTCAGGGGTGTGTGCTTAGCCCACTGCTCTACTCTCTGTATACACATGACTGTGTGATTAGGCTTAGCCCAAACACCATCTATAAATTTGCTGATGATACAATCATTGTTGGTAGAATCTCAGGTGCTGACACTCTAATTTTTTTTCAATATACGATATTTCTGTTTTTGCACATTAAAAAAAATTTATTCAATATACATAATTGACTTGTTAATTTATTGCTTTGTTTTATTCATTTTTTTTCCTCTCTGCCGGATTATGTATTGTATTGAACTGCTGCTGCTAAGTTAACAAATTTCACGTCACATGCTGGTTATTTTAAACCTGATTCTGATTCATTTCTCTGGCTGGAAGACTGTGTCTCCTGGAATGTCGCGGTGATCAGTGCTGAATACTTTGTTGTTTGTCATCTTTATCAATGATCTGGATGATAATGTGGTTATCTGGATCAGCAAATTTTCAGATGACATCCAGATTGGGGGGGTGTAGTGGATGGCAAGGAAGGCTATCATGGCTTATACCCGGATCTGGACCAGCTGGAAAAATAGGCTGAAAAGTGGCAGATGAAATGTAATGCAGACAAGTGCAAAGTTTTGTACGTTAGTACGACCAGCCATGGTAGGTTTTACACAGTGAATGCTAGAACATTGAGGAGTGTGGTAGAACAAAGGGATCTGGGAATACAGGTCCATAATTCACTGAAAGTGGTGTCACAGGAAGTGTTGTAAAGAAAGCTTTTGGCACTTTGGCCTTCATAAATCAGTCTATTGAGCACAGGAAATAGGAAGTTGTGTTGAAGTTGTATAGGACATTGGTAAGGCCTAATTTGGAGAATTGTGTGTAATTTTGGTCACTTGACTACATTGAGGGGAGATTGAGGGGAGGTTTGATAGAAGTATACAAACAATAGATAGTGTAAATGCAAGCAGGCTTTTTCCACTGAGGTTGGGTGGGACTACAACTAGAAGTCAAAGGTTAAGGGTGAAACAGAGAAGTTTAAAGGGAGCATGAGGGGAAGCTTCTTCACTCAGGGGTTCTTGAGTGTGGAACGAGTTGTCAGTGCAAGTTGTACATGTGAGCTCGATTTTAATGTTGAAGAGAAGTTTGGATAGGTACATAGATGGTAGAGGTATGGAGGGCTATGGTCCTGGTATAGGTCGATAGGAATAGGCAATTTAAGTGGTTTGGCATAGACAAAATGGGCAGAAGGGCCTATTTCTGTGCTGTACTTTTCTGAATCTACGACCAGACCATTTCACAGGAGGCCTCACCAATATCTTGTACAACTTTGACATAACATCCCACTAGTTTTCTCTTTGACAAGAATTGAACTTGACCCTGCATAAGTGTTTCACTATTATTTGCTTCAACTTTTCCATGGAATAACAAATTCCACATCTTACTATTATCAGAGTAAGAAAACAAGGAGCTAATTCTCGTTCAGAACACTATCTTCTGCTGCTTGTTATCTTGGGGGATGTTTTATTCTCCAGGGGTTTATTTCTGATATTTCCTTTCTTCACAAAGCTGTAACAATTCTGCTTGTGGTCTTTTCCACTTCTCTCATTTGACAATAAGTTAGAAAGAAAAAATATGTATTTGTTTTATTTGTCACATGTACATCAAAATATCTCGAGAAATATGTCATTTGTGTCAAATCAAATCTGCAACAAAAGTGCTGGGGCAGCTCATAATTATCGCTACATTTTTGGTGCCAACGTAGTATGCCTGCAGCTCACTAACCCTAACCATGCGTCTTTGTATTGTGGGAGGTAACCAGACCACCCTGAGGAAACGCATGTGGTCACATGGAGAATCCCTTTCATATGCACCTATTTCCAGTCATTACCTTTGCTATGTGATTTCACTCAGTAAGCACTACTGGAGCTCTGCATGATTCCACACCTGAACTTTCAAAAAATCAAAAAGCCACCTTGAAACGCTGTCAGACTTCCAAATTCCTTCATCTTCTGGGGCAGTGTTCTGCCATTCATTGTGTTAGCACTGTCTGACATCAAAGGCATTTATTTGTGTAATTGTATGTGGGCCCAAGATATCCATGCTATGAGGGTCAATTACATTCACTTCATAAACGTAGTATTTACCCTCGTCATTATGTGCTGTGATGTATGACCTGGGTGAACAAGGTCTTCATCTGTCTTTTATCTGCTTACTCTATTCTCTATCCATGACCATTTGGCAATTTTTTCTACAGAAGTAGTTTGCCATTGCCTTTTTATGGACAGAGTCTTTACAAGACAGGTGACCCCAGCCATGATCAATACTCTTCAGAGATTGTCTGCCTGGTGTCAGTGGTCACATAACCTACACTTGTGATCTGCACCTGCTGCTCATACGACCACCCACCACCTGCTCCCATGGCTTCACGTGACCCTGATCGGGGGCTAAGCAGGCTCTACACCTTGCTACACCTGCAGACCAGCTGAGGGAAGGAGCACCTTACATCTCCTTTCGTAGAGATGTATCTCCACCCCACCACCCAAAATGTAATGTTACAAAGTGTATTTTTAAGAACAAACAACAGAAAGTCTGTAGATGCTGGAAATCCAAGCAACACAGATAAAATGCTGGAGGAACTCAGCAGGCGAGAAGCATCTATGAAAAAGAGTAAACAGTTGACGTTTTGGGCCGAGACGCTTCAGCAGGACCTGCCAAAGGTTTTTGGCCTGAAATGTCGTCTGTGTACTCTTTTTTCATAGACGTCTTTTTCCATAGACGCCTCCAGCATCTTGTGTATGTTGCCTGGTACTTTTAAGGAGCAATTTTTAAAAAGAGAAACAAGATGTTTGGAAAAATACTGAAATTGTTCACTAAAAATAATTCATTCATCATGTCAAGAATTTGCTTTGGGTTGTTAATTATGATTTTTAGAGAGGAGTTTGAGCTTTTCTCATAATGGTTTTAACTTGGCAATAATAGCTGATTAACTGCTTGTCACATAACACGTGCTACCTTCTTATTCCAGTTAAGCATCACAGCAGCACAGAGTACTCTTTGGTGGTCTGCTACGCAAACGGAAGCCTGAATCATGCTTCCTTTGGGGTTTGAACTACTCGTTCAAAACAAAACAATTACTGTAAATGCAAATACAAACTTCATGCAAACAGAACAATGAGGAGACATTCAGGAAATATGAAGGAACATGCATTTTTGATTTAGCATTACTTTTACTAGTGCAATTTTTATCAGCGTGACAATGAACTATTTTTACTACATGTTGCTTTTGACATAAAGCAAAAAGAAAAGTCAACAGTAACATTGAAATTAATGTTCAGAGTGAAAATGTACAGAAAGAAGCAAGCATCTTGAAGGTAGTTGCAACTCCTTAGAAATTGGAGTTTGCTATTGAGAACTTGGAAATTGGAATCTTCCATTCCCCCTTCTCTCTTTCTTCATCCCCGTTTTGACTTCCCTTTTACCCTTCCTTCCTCCTCAACTGCCCTCCACCTCCCACTGTTTCCCCTTTTTCCCATAGTCCACTCTACTCCTATCAGGTTCTTTCTTCTCCTGCCCTTTACCTCTTCTACCTATCTCCTCCCTGCTTCTCACTGCATTACCCCCACCACACACCTACCTTCCCCCTCCCCTGGATTTGCCTATCACCTTCTAGCTCTTCCCAATCTTGCTTAATGGTATTGGTCCTTGGCATAAAAAAGGTTGTGAAACCTTACACCTTTCCCTCCCCCTTATTCTGTCGTCTTCCCCTTCTTCTCCAATCCTGGTGAAGGGTCTCAGCATGAAATATCGACTGTTTATTCCCCTCTAGAGATGCTGCTCAACCTGCTGAGTTTCTCCAGAATTTTGTGTGCATTGCCATGAGAAGAGAAGCATGTTTTTGCAGACAGTGGTAAAACTTTGAGCAGGAACTAAACTGAAAGGTCATTGACTGAATCAAGGATTTTTACTTCACAAATCCTCTCTGATCTGCTGATTATTCCCAACATCATCTGTTTTATTACTGATTTCCAGTGTCTGCTTTTTGGGAAATGTAGTGGAAAATCCAATTAAAAGATATCTGCTTTTAAAATGTACTCTCTTCTCAAGCAGATTTAGATGAGTGTAAAAGTATGAGATTACCTAAACATATTTACAATCCAGTTTTCTCTTTAACTATTCTGTACTAAGTAGTTTTGTTTGTGACTGGATATAACTGCAGAAGTCCAGTGACAAAGTTAGTTGTGGAAATAAAAGTCAGTTGCCTGGAGACGGAGTGGAGCTTCCTTAGTGGTACTGCTAACTCAAAACATGTGTTTCATCTTAGTTCCTAAATGTCCTATTTAAATTAGACTTGTATTTGCATGAAGGATTACCATTTGAGAGCATTTGGCTCTGGGCCTGTACTTGCTGGAGTGCGTTGGAGGCTAAGATCAGAGTCCACAGCCTCAGAAAAAAGACGAGGAATTTCTTTTGCCAGAGAGTGGTGAATTTGTAGAATTTATTGCCGCAGGTGGCTGTGGGGGCCAAGTCTTAATGTACTGTATATTTAAGGCAGATGTTGATGGGTTCTTGATTAGTCAGGGCTTGCAGGGATATGTGGAGAAGACAGGGGTTTGGGGTTGAGAGGATAATTGGATCACCCATGCTGAAATGGCCGGACCAGACTTGATGGGCCAATAGGCCTAATTCTGCTCCTATATCTTATGGTTTATCTATCTGTTTAATTTTGCAAAACATTTCAAACCACAATGGTTTTGTATAAGGTCCCACCAGTAAGAAGTTTAAGAGCAAGTGACACGCTGGAAGTTGGATGGAATTCAGCTAAAATGTGAGATTTCTGAACACCCTGCTACCACCCACTACACATTATTTATAATCAACACCAATAGCAGTATTACTATTATACATTTAGCTATATGTTGTACATGCACTTCATGTCAACTTCTACATTTTCTGGATAGTTTGTGTGTTATCTTATTGTGCTAACATGATTTTATCTGCTGTAGTTATATGTGTGTTGTGTTTTGCATCTTAGTTCCTGAGGAATGCTGTTTTGTTTAGCGGTACATTTGTATGTTTGAATGACAAATAACTTGAACAGTGAGTAGGTGAGGGTCTCTACCAGTAATGGTATAGATGTTAGGAAGATCTGTGCAAATGTACTACTGAAAAAGAACCTTGATGGACCAGTTTTTTTTTCTCTTTACTTTATTTTCATTCATCCTGTTCTATATACATCTCCTCCTTATTAACTCTAATTAACAAACACTGACATCCTCTCTCTGCTACCAGCATGACCACAATTGTCATGCTCACTTCAGCACATCTTCTTACGTATTCATCTTGTTCTCTTCTATGTAAGACAATAAGACTTGGGAGCAGAATTAGTCCATTTGACCCATCGAGTCTGCTCCACCATTTCATCATGGCTGATCCATTTTCCCTCTCAGCCCCAATCTCTTGCCTTCTCCCTGTATCCCTTCATGCCCTGACCAGTCAAGAATCTATCAAACTCGCCTTAAATGTACATAAATACTTGGGCTCCACAGCTACCTGTGGCAAATAATTCCACAGATTCACCACTTTCTGGCTAAAGTAATTTCACCTCATCTCCATTCTAAAAGGACGCCCCTCTATCCTGAGGCCATGTCCTCTGGTCCTTCAATCTTCTACCACAAGAAACATCCTCTCCATATCCATTCTATCAAGGCCTTTCAACATTCGATAGTTTTCAATATGGTCACTCATTTATCTGAATTCCAGTGAGCACAGGCCTACAGCCATCAAACGCTCTTCATATGACAAGTTGTTCAATCCTGGAATCATTTTTGTGAACCTCCTTTGAACCTTCTCTAGTGTCAGCAATCCTTTTTAAGATAAGGGGCCCAAACTCGTTCACAATATTCCAATTGAGGCCTCACCAGAGCTTTGTAAAGCCTCAACAGTACATCCTTGCTTTTATATTCTGGTACTCTTGAAATGAATGCTAACATTACATTTGCCTTCCTTACCACAGACTCAACTTGCAAATTAACCTTTAGGGAATCCTGCACAAGGACTCCCAAGTCCATTTGAGCTCAGATTTTTGAATTTCTCTCCATTTAGAAAATAGTCTACCATTTTATTTCTTCTGCCAAAGTGCATGACCATCCACTTCCTAACATTGTATTCCATCTGCCATTTCTTTGCCTATTCTCCGAATCTGTCTAAGTCCTTCTGTGGCCTGTCTACTTCCTCAAAACTACCTGCTCCATCACCTATCTTTGTATTGTCCACAAACTTTGCAGCAAAGCCATCGTTCTGTCATCCAAGTCATTGACATTTAACGCAAGAAGAATCAGTCCTAACACAGACCCCTGTGGAATACCATGAGTTACTGGCATCAAACCAGAAAATGGCTCCCTTTCTCCCACTGTTTGCTTTCTGCCAATCAGCCACTGCTTTACCCATGAGACTATCTTTCTTGTAATGCCATGAGCTTGTAGCTTGTTAAGCAGTCTCGTGTGGCACTTTGTCAAAGGCTTTCTGAAAATCCAAGTGCACAACATCAACTGCGGAACACCAGTGGTCACTGGCAGCCAATCAGAAAAGGATCCCCTAATTCCCACTCACTGCCTCCTACCAACCAGCCAATGCTCTAGCCATGCCAGTGACTTTACGATAATACCATAGGCTCTTAACATGGTAGTCACCCTCATGGTTCGCACCTTCTCAGAGGACTTCTGAAAATCCAAATATCCCCTTTATTTGTCCTATTTGTAATCTCCTCAAAGAATTCTAATGTGCAAGATGTTCCCTGAAGGAAACCATGCAGACCTTGTTCTATCTTGTCCTGTGTCACCAAGTACTCCATAACTTTATCCTTGGCAATCGACTCCAACATCTTCCCAACCATTGAGGTCAGGCTAACTGGTTTATAATCTCCTTTCTGCTGCCTCCATCCTCTCTTAAAGAGTGGAGTGACATTTGCAATTTTCCAGAGTTCAATGATTCTTGACCGATCATTATTAATGCATCCACAATCTTTACCGCTATCTCTTCAGAACCCTAGGGTGCAGCTTATCTGGCCTGGGTGAATTATGTACCCTTAGGTCTTGCAGTTTTTTGAGCACCTTCTCCCTTGTAATAGTAACTGCACCCTCTTCTCTTCCCTCACATCCTTCAACATCTGGCACACTGCTAGTGTCTTCCACAGTGAAGACCAATGCAAAATACTCATTTCATTCATCTGCCATCTCCTTGTCCCTCATTATTATTTCTCTTGCCTCATTTTCTAGCAGTTCAATATCCATTATTATCTCTTTTATTTCTTATATACTTGAAAAAGCTTTTACTATCCACCTTGATATTGTTTGCTAGCTTGCTTTCATATTTCATCTTTTCCCATATAATGATTATTTTCTGTAGGTTTTAAAAAGCTTTCCCAATCCTCTATCTTCCTGTTAATTTTTGCTTTGTTTTATGCCCTCTCTTTTGCTTCTATATGAGCTTTGATATCTCTTGTCAGCCATAGTTTTACCATTTGAGTATTTCTTTGTTTTTGGAAAACATCAACTCTGCACCTTCCTTATTTTTCCTAGAAACTCAAGCCATTGCTACTTTGGGGACATCCCTGCTAGCATCTTCTTCTAATTTACTTTGGTCATCTCCTCTCTCATACCACTGTAATTACCTGCATTCCACTGAAATACTGCTACATCAGACTTTACTTTCTCCCTCTCAAATTTCAATTTGAAATCAATCATATTGTGATCACTGCATCCTAAGGGTTCTTTTACCTTAAGCTCACTAATCACCTCCAGTTCTTTATATAATACCAAATCCAGTCTAGCTGATCCCCTAGTAGGCTCAATGACAAACTATTCTAAAGAGCCATCTGGTCGGCATTCAACAAACGTACTCTTGAGGTCCGTTATCAACCTAATTTTCCCAATTGACCTGCATGTTAAAATTTCTCATGACTATCATAGCATTACCCTTTTGACATGCCTTTTCGATTTCCTGTTGTAATCTGGGGCCACATCCCAGCTACTGTTTGAAGGCATGTATGTAACTACCAACAGAGTCCTTTTCCATTGCAATTTCTGAACTGCACCCACAAGGATTCAACATCCCCTGATCCTGTGCCACATCTTTCTAATGCTTTGATGCCATCCTTTACACAGCATCATCACCCCTTCTGCCTGCTTTCCTATCCCTCCAGTACGATGTGAAACCCTGGACATTCAGCTCCCAACTATAACCGTCCTTCAGCCACAATTCACTGATGTCCACAACATTATACCCGGCAATCTGTAAAAGTGCAACAAGATCATCCACCTTATTTCATGTACTCTGTGCATTAACATATAGCACTTTGTGTACTGTTTTTGCCTTTCTTGTTCTGCATCTCTAATACACTGAAACTCACCCTGCTGGGTGCAATCTTGTCCTATCATTTGCCTGCCCTTCCTGCCAGTCTGACTACACGCTAACTTTGTTTTTTTTTACCATCTGTCCTGTCCCAAATCTCTTCACTTTGGTTTCCACCCGCCTCATAGTAGTTTAAACCCTGGCCAACAGCTCTAATGAGCCTGCCTGTGAGAATATTGGTCCTCTTCTGGTTCATGTGCAACTTGGCCTTTTTTATGGATCACACGAGGGGTGATTGATAAGTTTGCGGCCTAAGGTAGAAGGAGTCAATTTTAGAAAACCTAGCACATTTATTTTTCAACATAGTTCCCTCCTACATTTATTGAACACACTTAGTCCAGTGGTCATGGAGCATACGGATCTTGGACCTCCAGAAGGTGTGCACAGCATGGGTGGTTGATAAGTTTGTGGCCTAAGGTAGAAGGAGTTGAGTTACACAACTCTCGTTACATGCACATGCAGGTCAACTCTGAGTAATTATGCAGGAAGTTTGAAGTTAATAACTCATCTCCTTCTACCTTAGGCCACGAACTTATCAATTGCCCCTCGAACTTCCCCCTGAAAGAGATCCCAATTGATCCAAGAACTTGAAGCCCTGCTCCATGCACCAGCTTCTCAGTGACAGATTAATTTGTCAGATTATCCTGTTTCTACCGTCACTGTTGTGTAGCACAGGCAGCAATCCAAAAATTATTACCCTGGAGGTCCTGTCTCGCAGTTTTCTGCCTAGCTCTCTAAACTCTATCTCCAGGACCTCATTGCTTTTCTTTCCTATGTCATTGGTACCAATATGTACCAAGACATCTGGCTGTTCCCCCTCCTCCTCCAAAATGCTGTGGACACAATCTAAGACATCCTTGATCCTGGCATCTGGGCAGCAGCATACATTCAGGTGTCTTATTCATGCCCACAGATCTCCTGTCTCACTTCTTTCTGATGATTTGCTTTAGTTTTTTGCAGAACAGAGCTATGCCACCGCTCTGATTGCCTGCCTGTCCTTTTGACACAATGGACATCAGCACCTGTCTATAATCTTCATTCAGCCATGATTCGGTAATACGCAAAGGGTCATACCTGCCAATCTCTAGCTGTGCTACAAGATCATTATCTTATTCTGTATACAGCATGCATTCAAATAGAGCACCTTCTGTCCTGAATTTGACCCCCTTTTCAATTTTGGCCCCATGTTACATTGCAACTTATCCCACTGACTTCATTTTGCCCTATCATCTGCCTGTCCTTCTTGACTGTTTCACTACACACTACATCTGCTTGTATACCAACTGCCCCAACCTCAGACCTACCACTCCCATTCTCACCCCCCCGCCAGATTAGTTTAAATTCTCCCCAACAAGTCTTGCCAACCTTCCATGAAGGATATTGGTCTCCCTTCAGGTTCAGCTGTAACAGTTTTGTGTAGGTCATATCTCCCCCAGAAGAACTCCCAATGATCCCGAAATCAGGGGTGTGTGTTTATCCATTGCTCTACTCTCACTGCATGGATGTGGCTAATGTATGGCATTTTGGTATTGATGTCAGCTAAATCACTTCACCAACAAGTTTCTGAAGAGTATTTCCAGGGCTCCTATTAGGATCATCCATCAATAAGCCGACCAGTGAGAAATGTCTGTACTTCTGTGTCATCCATTTTTAATGCACACTTGATGTTTTATCACCCAGACTCATTGGGAAAATAATTAGCAGTTTGCATTGATGGACCAGTCATATGCAAATAGAGTGCCACAGATGCATTGAAGGGGAATTAATAAATTTTATGTATTGTCATGCAAATCACTGATAATTAGCAATTATAAATTGTACTCAGACATGGTACCATAACTCCATGTCACTGCTTTAAAGCATTAGACTACTCACTATATTAAAGCATTGAAATGTGATCTTTCTTTTCTTCCCAGGGACATTTGACCAACCATCTTAAACCTTCAATAGATGCAGGGAATTTTGCAATGCCCAGCTGTGGTGAGCCTCTTGTAAGTATTGCAGTTTATCAGTTCATCCCTGTAATATCTGATTTGGCAATAGAGCTGCTGATCTGCCTCCTTTGTGTCCATTTGTATGTGGATTTGTTATTTTACAGAATTCCATGTTTCATTGCTCTTAATTGAACAGTTTGTTCATAAGACATAGAAGCAGAAATAGTCCATTCAGCCCATCGAGTCTGCTTCACCATTCCATCGTGGCTGATCCCAGATCCCACTAAACCCCACAACCTGCCTTCTCACCATGTCCTTTGATGCCCTGACCCATCAGGACTGACCAACTTATGCCTTAAATATACCCAGCAACTTGACCAACACCACAGGCTGTGTCAGAACATTCCACAGATTTACTACTCTATGGCTAAACAAAATCCTCATTATCTCTGTTATAAAAGGTCACCCCTCAATTTTGAGGCTGTGCCCTCTAGTTCTGGACACCCCCACCATAGGAAACATCCTCTCCACCCCCACCCTATCTAGACCTTTCAACATTTAGAGGTTTTCAATGAGATACTCTCGCATTCTTCTAAATTCCAGTGAGTACAGGTCCAAAGCTGCCAAATGCTCCTCATGTTAACCCCTTCAGTCCTGGAATCTTCTCTGGACTGTCTCCAATGACAACACATTCTTTCTGAGATACATGGCCCAAAGCTGTTGACAATACTCCAAGTGTGGCCTGACAAGTGTCTTATAGAGGCTCAGTATCATATCCTTGCTTTTATATTCTAATCCCCTTGAAATAAATGCCAACATTGCATTTTTATTCTTTACCATAGACTCAACCTGTAAATTAACCTTCTGGGAGTCTTGCATGAGGACACTGAAATCCCTGTGCACCTCATGTTTGAACCTTCTCCTCATTTGGATAATAGTCCTTTTACCAAAATGCATTTTCATACATTTCCCTGCACTGTAATCCATCTGTCACCTTTTTTTTAACCAATTCTTCCATTTGTCAAAGTCCTTTTGTATTGCATTGCTTCCTCAGAACTACCTACCCCTCCACCTACCTTCGTGTCATTCATGAACTTTGCCATAAAGCCATTAATTCCATTATCCAAATCATTGACAGTATGAAAAGTAGTGGTTCCAATATTGACCCCTGAGGAACACTACTAGTCACTGGCAGCCAACCTGAAAAGGCCCTTTACATTCCCACTCACTGCCTCCTGGGTGTCAGCTATTCCTCTATCCATGCCAGTTTCTTTCCTGTAAAGCCATAGGATTTTTATCTTGTTAAGTAGCCTGTGTGTGGCACCTTATCAAATGCCTTCTGAAAATCCAAGTAAATGACATCCATTGTTCACCCTGTTTGTTGCTTCATCAAAGAACTCTAACAGATTTGTCAGGTAAGGTTTCCTGTTACAGATCCATGCTGACTTTGACTTAATTTATCAGTAGTCACCATGTACCCCAAAACCTCATCCTTATTAATAGACTCAAACACTTTCCCATAATTTCCTTTCTTTTGCCTTCCTCCCTTCTTTAAGAGTGGAGTGACATATGCAATTTTCCAGTCCTCAGTGACCATGCAAGTGGTTCTTGAAACATCATGACCAATGCATCTGTTATCAGTAACCTCTCTCAGGATTCTGGGGTGCAGTTCATCTGACCTAGGTGACTTATCTACTTCACGACCTTTGAGGTTGGCTAGTACTTATTTATTTGTAATAGCAACGGTACTCACCCCTGCTTTCTGATACTCACAGACCTCTGGAACGCTGATAGTGTCTTCCACAGTGAAGACAGATGCAAAGTACTCATTAATTTCTTCTGCCATTTTTGTCCCCTATTACGACCTCACCAGCATCATTTTCCTGTGGTCCAATATCAATTCTCACCTGCCTTTTATTCTTTATATAACTGGAAAAACTTTTAGTATTTGGCTTTATATTATTGGCTAGTTTGCCCTCATTTTTCATCTTTCCCCTTCTTATAACTGTTTTAGTTGCCTTTTGTTGGATTTTAAAAGCTTCCCAATCATCCAACTTCCATTCACTTTTGCTACCTTATATGCCCTTTCCTTGGCTTTTATGCAATCCCTAACTTCCCTTGTCAGCTATGGTTGCCTACCCCTGCTATTTGAGAACTACTTCTGTGGGACATATCTATCCTGTGCCTAGTGAACTATCCCAGAAACTTCAGCCATCTCTGCTCTGCCGTCGTACCTGCCAGTATCCCCCTTCGATGCACCTGGACAAGCTCCTCATGCCTATGTAACTCCCTTTACTCCACTGTGATACTGATACATGTGATTTATGCTTCTCCTTCTCAAACAGCAGTATGAATTCAAAGAGCAAACACGAGGAAATCTGCAGATGCTGGAAATTCAAGCAACACACACAAAATGCTGGTGGAACACAGCAGGCCAGGCAGCATCGATAGGGAGAAGCAATGTTGACGTTTCGGGCTGAGACCCTTCGTCAGGACTAACTGAAAGGAAAGATAGTAAGAGATTTGAAAGTAGAGGGGGAGGGGGAAATGCGAAATGATAGGAGAAGACCGGAGGGGGTGGGATGCAGCTAAGAGCTGGAAAGGTGATTGGCGAAAGTGATACAGAGCTGGAGAAGGGAAAGGATCATGGGACGGGAGGCCTCAGGAGAAAGAAAGGAGTGGGGGGAGCACCAGATGGATCTCAGGAGAAAGAAAGGAGGGGGGGGGGAGCACAAACTCAGGTTGGAGGAACAACACCTTATATACCAGCTAGGTAGCCTCCAACCTGATGGCATGAACATTGACTTCTCTAACTTCCGTTAATGCCCCCCTCCCCTTCTTACCCCATCCCTGACATATTTAGTCATTTGCCTGTTCTCCATCTCCATCTGGAGATGCTCCCCCCACTTTCTTTCTCCTGAGGCCTCCCATCCCATGATCCTTTCCCTTCTCCAGCTCTGTATCACTTTCGCCAATCACCTTTCCAGCTCTTAGCTGCATCCCACCCCCTCCGGTCTTCTCCTATCATTTCGCATTTCCCCCTCCCCCTCTACTTTCAAATCTCTTACTATCTTTCCTTTTGGTTAGTCCTGACGAAGGGTCTCGGCCCAAAACGTCAACATCGCTTCTCCCTATCGATGCTGCCTGGCCTGCTGTGTTCCACCAGCATTTTGTGTGTGTTGCTGTATGAATTCAATGATATTATGATCACTGCCTCCTAAGGATTCCTTTACATTAAGCTCCCTCATATGATCTGGGTTATTGTACAACACCCAGTGTAAGATAACCTTTCCCCAAGTAGGCTCAAGCAGAAACTGCCCTTAAAATCCATCACATAGGCATTCAACAATATCTCTTTCTTGTGTTCTGACACCAACATGATTTTCCCAATCCCCTTGCATATTGAAGTCCTACATTACATTTTTGACATTACCCTTATTTCATGCCTTTTCCAGCTCTCTTTGTAATCTCAATCTCACATATTGCCTACTATGGTGGTCCTGAAAAACATTGTCTCATTTTTACTACGTACTGTATCAGCAGATATGGTTGAAATGACAATAAAAGTGACTTGACTTGACTATTTGGAGGCCTATATATATCTCCTATAATTTTTTTTACCCTTACAGTTTCTCAGCATTCTCTGACCCTATGTCACCTCTTTCTAAAGATGTAATTCCATCTCTTACCAACAGAGCCAGACCACCACCCCTGCCTTCCTGCCTGGCCTTTCAATACAAAGTATACCCTTTGACGTTAAGCTTGATGTTATGGCCTTCTTTCAGCCATGACTCCTGGATGCTGACAACGTCATACTGACCAATCTCTAATTGCGCTACGAGTTCGTCCACCTTATTCCGAATGCTACGTGGATTTAGATACAGCATCTTCAGTCCTGTATTCTTCAACTTTTTGAGTTTTGCCTCTGTGGTGTAATTTAACATTTGCTGTGTCTGCATTTGTACCCCAACATTGGCTTGTCCTTCCTTACACTCATGTTACATCCATCATCGACTTGTCATGATGCAGACACTGATTGTTCTTGGCAAATTTTTCTAGGGAATTGGTTTGCCACCTTCCGGGAAATGTCATTACAAGGCTGGTGAGTCCAGCCATTATCAATACTCTTCAGAGGTTGTTTGCCTGGTGTCAGTGGTCGCATAACCAGAGCTTGTGATGTGCACCAGCTGCTCGTGCAACCATCCACCACCTGCTCCACTGGCTACACATGACCCTGACTGGGGGGCTGAGCAGTTGGTACATCTTGCCCAAGAGTGACTTGCAGGCTAGTGGAAGGAAGGAGTGCCTTACATCTTCTTTGGTAGAGATATATCTCCCCACTGCCACCCCCCACCCACCCAAACTGAACAGTGGTGGGTAAATTAATGGAAAGTATTCTTAGAGATGGTATATATAATTATCTGGATAGACAGGGTCTGATTAGAAGCAGTCACCATGGATTTGTGCGTGGAAGGTCATGTTTGACAAATCTTACTGACTTTTTTGAAGAGGTTACTAGGAAAGTTGATGAGGGTAAAGCAGTGGATGTTGTCTATATGGACTTCAGTAAGGCCTTTGACAAGGTTCCACATGGAAGGTTAGTTAGGAAGGTTCAATCATTAGGTATTAATATTGAAGTAGTAAAATTGATTCAACAGTCGCTGTATGGGAGATGCCAGAGAGTAGTGGTGGATAACTGTTTCAGGTTGGAGGCCAGTGACTAGTGGTGTGCCTCAGGAATCCAATGTTGTTTGTCATATGCATTAATGATCTGGATGATGGGGTGGTAAATTGGATTAGTAAGTATGCAGATGATACTAAGATAGATGGCGTTGTGGATAATAGAGTAGGTTTTCAAAGCTTGCAGAGAGATTTAGGCCAGTTAGAAGAGTGGGCTGAAAGATGGCAGATGGAGTTTAATGCTGATAAGTGTGACGTGCTACATTTTGGTAGGACTAATCAAAATAGGACATGCATGATAAATGGTAGGGCATTGAGGAATGCAGTAGAACAGAGTGACCTAGGAATAATGGTGCATAGTTCCCTGAAGGTGGAATCTCATGTGGATAGGGTGGTGAGGAAAGCTTTTGGTATGCTGGCCTTTATAAATCAGAGCATTGAGTATAGGAGTTGGGATGTAATGTTAAAAGTGTACAAGGCATTGGTGAGGCCAAATTTGGAGTATTGTGTACAGTTCTGGTCACCGAATTATAGGAAAGATGTCAACAAAATAGAGAGAGTACAGAGGAGATTTACTAGAATGTTCCCTGGGTTTCAGCACCTAAGTTACAGAGAAAGGATGAACAAGTTAGGTCTTTATTCTTTGGAGCATAGAAGGTTGAGGGGGGACTTGATAGAGGTATTTAAAATTATGAGGGTGTAGATAGAGTTGACGTGGATAGGCTTTTTCCATTGAGAGTAGGGGAGATTCAAACAAGAGGACATGAGTTGAGAGTTAGGGGGCAAAAGTTTAGGGGTAACAAGAGAGGGAATTTCTTTACTCAGAGAGTGGTAGCTGTGTGGAATGAGCTTCCAGTAGAAGTGGTAGAGGCAGGTTCCATATTGTCATAAAAAAAAATTGGATAGGTATATGGACAGGAAAGGAATGGAGGGTTATGGGTTGAGTGCAGGTCAGTGGGACTAGGTGAGAGTAAGTGTTCGGCATGGACTAGAAGGGCCAAGATGGCCCGTTTCCATGCTGTAATTGTTATATGGTTATAGTACATTTCTTGTAAATATGCTTTCCCTTTTGGGTTTACTGGTCATACAAGGTCACAAGTTCACTGTAACACACAGAAAATGCTGGAGGAACTCAGCAGGTCTGGCAGCATCTATGGAAATGAATAAACAATCAATGTTTCGGGCAAGTTCACTGCTGAGCTTGGAAAGTAGTTAATTACAATTCACTGCTAAAACTGAAATGAAGGAGAATAAACTCTGCCAATTTTCCTTCATTATGATCTAATAAGCTGGAAAGGAAGCCTATGGATGGTAAAGGGCTGGGCCTCATCCCAAAGACACAACATTCTGCTGTTGACGAGCAACACACAATGCTGGATGAGCTCAGCAGGTCAGGCAGCATCTGTCAGCCAGCAGGACTCCTGAAATATCCACTGTTCATTTCCCTCCATAGATGCTGCCTGAGCTGCTGACTTCCTCCAGCATTTTTTGCTTTGCCTTGCTTCTCAAACTTTGTAGAAAATACTTCACACACTTGCAAATAAAAGCATGATAGTTTTTCTTCAGAGTGAAGAAAATCTGAATGCATAGAATTGGAAAACTGAACAAAATGGCAACTCTGATTACTTTGTGTTGGGCATGTTGTTCCTTTCCAGAACGATCTGGGAAAGGTCAGTGTACGATGATCTCAGGTGGCTGGGTTGAAAAGCGTTGGATACCAAAGGAGGTGTAAGGTGCTCCTTCCCTCCACTAGCCTGCTGGTCTCTCTTGGGCAACATGTAGCACCTGGTTAGCCCCCCGAACAGGGTTAGGTGAAGCCACAGGAGCAGATAGTGGATGGTGGTATGAGCAGCCGTTGCAAATCACGTCCTGGTTATGCGATCGCTGACGCCAGGCAGACAATCTCTGAAGAATATTGACAATGACTGGGCTCACCTGTCTTGTAAAGACACTGCCAGAAGAAAGCAATGGCAAACCACTTCTGTAGAAAAATTTGCCAAGAACAATCATGGTCATGGAAAGGCCATGATTGCCTACATCATATGACAAGGCACAAAACAAACGTGTGAGTTACTAGACCACTATGATTGGCATCAATAACAACAGAAATGGTTACTGTGAGCTGTTCATGTTGTATATGAAATTATTGTGATACTGGAGTGGATTCTGCTCTTTCCACCTAAGCTCCTGAATTAGTGGTCATGGGTAATGCAACAGATGGTGGCATATATGTATTAAATTGACTTTATTTCTTATGAAGTTTGGACATTCTTCACATACATGAGGTGTAAAAAATCTTTGTCACACCACTATCTAAATGTGTCATGTGCAATCATAGTAATTTATAATAATTTATAATAAATAGAACAGTGGATGTAATACAGAGTAAACTGAAATCAGCATGAGTTAACCAGTCTGATGACCTGGTGGAAGAAGTTGTCCTGGAGCCTGTTGGTCCTGGCTTTTATGCTGCGGTACCATTTTCTGGATGGTAGCAGCTGGAATAGATTGTGATTGGGATGACTTGGGTCCTCAATAATCATACGGGCCCTTTTTACACACCTGTCCTTGTAAATGTACTGAATCATGGGCAATTCACAACTACAGATGCATTGGGCTGTCCACACCACTCTCTGCAGAGTCCTGTGATTAAGGGAGGTACAGTTCCTATACCAGGCAGTGCTGCAGCCAGTCAGGATGCTCTCAATTATGCCCCTGTAGAAAGTTCTTGGGATTTGGGGGCCCATACCAAACTTCCTCAACCGCCTGAGGTGATAGAGGCACTGTTTTGTGCACTTTCCACTACACAGCTGGTGCGTACAGACCATATGAGGTCCTCGGTGATGTGTATACTGAGGAACTTGAAGCTGTTTACCCTCTCAACCTCAGATCTATTGATGTCAATAGGGGTTAGCCTGTCTCCATTCCTCCTGTAATCCGCAACCATTTCCTTTGTTTTTGCCACATTGAGGGAGAGGTTGTTTTCTTGACACCACTGTGTCAGAGAGATGATTTCTTCCCTGTAGGCCACCTCGTTATTGTTTGAGGCCAATCAATGTAGTGTTGTCGGCAAATTTAATTAGCAGATTGGAGCTGTGGATGGCGATACAGTCATGGGTATACAGGGAGTAAAGGAGGGGAGTCAGTACGCAGCCCTGAGGGGCTCCTGTTTTGAGAGTCAGAGGGTTGGTGGTGAGGAAGCCCACTCTTAACCATCTGCCAGTGATCTGACAGGAAGTCCAGGATCCAGCTGCACAAGGCAGGGTCAAGGCCGAGGTCTCTGAGCTTCTTGTCGAGCCTGGATGGAATTATGGTGTTGAATGCTGAACTGTAGTCCAAGAACAGCATTCTTACATAAGCAACCCTCTTCTCCAGATATGTAAGGTTGGTGTGTAGAACAGTGGCCATTGCATCATCTGTCGATCAGTTGTGCCGGTAGTCAAATTGTACTTTCTCTTGCTAAATGTATTTGCCCAATTTGCATATTTCCATTTCAGCTGTCACAGTCTTTC
This sequence comes from Hypanus sabinus, assembly GCF_030144855.1. Lineage (NCBI taxonomy): Eukaryota > Metazoa > Chordata > Chondrichthyes > Myliobatiformes > Dasyatidae > Hypanus > Hypanus sabinus. Next base: position 2,065,938 of record NC_082710.1, read on the forward strand.
CATTCTTATCCCATGAAAGTTAATACAGAATCAACAAAAGTATTAGTAACACATAACAAAAGAAAGAGAAAAGCTTTGGCAAAGGAACTCGAAAACAGTCTGGAAAGGATGTCATTTCTTGTCAGAATTACTTTTTATTTCATATGCAGTAATATGGTTCACATGAATGTCCTAAGGACAGTTTTCAAAGTTCAAGGTAAATTTATTGAAGTATATACAGTATATGTTACCATATTGTTTCACGGGCATTCACAGTAAGTACAAAGAAACACTATATTCAATGAATAATTATACACAAAACAAACACAGACAGAGAACCAATTTGCAAAGGAAGACGGAATGTGCAAATATAAAAATAAATTAATAATAATAACATAAATTAAAATAATAATAAGAACATGAGGTGTCGATTCCTTGAAAGTGTGTCCATAGATTGTGGAATCAGTTCATTGTTGAAGTGAGTGAAATGATCCTCTCTGGTTCATGTCCCTGATGGCTGTAGGGTAATGACTGTTCCTGAACCTGATGGTGTGGGATGTAAGGCTTCGGTACCACCTTCCTAATGGAAGCAGTCAGAAGAAGAGAGGAGAAGAGAACATGGCCCAGATGGTTGGGGGGGGGGGGTGCCAGAAGAGAGCGTGGCCCTGGATGGTGGGGGCCATGCTTTCATTGAAACAGAAAGGCAGAGACCTTCAGCAAGCCAGATGTAAAGAAAAAGGTAACAAGAACAATAACTGAGTAAGGCAGACACTGCAGAAATTTATTTCTCAAGGTCACGGCACATCTTTATCTCATAAGTGACTTAAAGGCATAAAGCAGTAATGTGGAGAGCCTCATTTCTGATTGGAATTGTGAGGAGTTGAAATAACAGAGTCATTGAGGATGATACTGAGATCCAAACTGGTTGTCATTAGAATCTGTGTGGTTGCCATTTAAGACGGCCTGTCTTCAGTTCCTCAATTCCTGTTGTTGGTATATAATAAACAAAGAAAAGCCCGTCCAAGATAGTGCACCCAATAAACTTCATTACAGAACTACACTCTCTGTAGCTGAGCTTCTAGAATTGGTTCTGCATTCTGTGATTGTTTTACCTTGTTCTTTAAGGGGTATTGTATTGTGAATGTCCACGTGAATGAGAGTTGTATTTGGTGACATACAAGTACTTTGATAATAAATTTGCTTTGAACTTTGAAATTTTGAATGAACGATGTAAAGATTTAATCTGTATAAATGTATCCAAGACGAGCTCTTCACTGTCTCTCAGTACATATGACAATAATAATTCAATATAATACAATCTGAAAATTTTCCTACATAAAATTGATTTGTATTTCTGCCTCATATTTGAGATTCATTTAATTTTAATGAGCTTGGGTATGCTTTTCCTTAAATATCTTTCAATATAAGTTGTAATTATTGGGACGGCTCGATAACATAGTGTCTAGAACAGAAGGCGACCTAGGTTCAATTCCCACTGCTGCCTGTAAGGAGTTTGTATGTTCTGCACATGACTGCATGGGTTTCCTCTGGGTGTTCCAGTTCCCTCCCACATTGCAAAGACGTATCAGTTGGTAGGTTAATTGGTCATTGTGAATTGTCCTGTGATAGGCTGGGGTTAAATCAGGAGATTACTGGGCGGCATGGCTCAGAGGACTGGAAGGGCCAACTCTGCTCTGTGTGTCAATAAATAATTAAATAGTCACTGATTTATTCATGATAAGTAACATTTGATTGACTTTAACTAATGTCTCATCATAACGTAAGATACGTAAACATATGACAGCAGTAGTCATCGTCGTCGTATTTTTTTAATCCCATCACCCCTCGGCTGTTGACAGCTGCTCTCCAGAGTTCCCAGTTTGATCAGCTCAGTTTTCACCACACAACTTACATATGTCTTCTAGGTGAAAATCCTTTCTGTCCTGGGGTGAGGAGCTTTTGTTGGTGTTTCTGTAGATTTGAGGTTTGATGGGATGGGGTTGCCAGCCCAATGTCCAACCGTCCTCCTCTTGCAGCTGGGCATGGGCCGTCCATGACGGCGTAATAGCAGCAATGTAGCATGTAATGATGAACTGGACACAAGCTGAAGACAGGATCCCGTTGAGAAATTCTGACTTTATAGAGATTGGCTCTCCTGCTTGTGTGGAGAATCAGTGTTCTTGTGAATGACCTGCAACTGCACTGTCATTTCAATATCATTTGTTTGTTATGTCATTTTGTTTGGCGTGGGCCATCTTGATCTTTCCATGACCTTGATTGTTCTCAGCAAACTTTTCTGCAGAAGTGGTTTGACATTGTCTGGGCAGTGTCTTTACAAGAGAGGTGACCCTAGCTGTTATCAGTACTTTTCAGAGATTGTTTGCCTGGCGTCAGCGGTTGTATAACCAGGATTTGTAATACGGACCAGATACGACCACCCATCACCTAACCTTGATTGTGGGGGTGGGGAAGCAGGTGCTACACCTTGCCCAAGGGTGACCTGCAGGCCAGCATCTCACACCTCCTTTGGTTGAGAAGAGTTTCCACCCCACCAGCCCAATATAATTATTGTGAATATATCATTTAAATAATCTTCTTCCCTTTCTGGGACATCATTGCCACTGTGACTACTGTGGGTACACACCAGAATTGGGGAAAAATCGATGGCTGTCGTGCCAAACAGTCTGGAGTTGGCAGTGGAAACTCTAACATGGTAGTCCCATAGAGAGGCATGATTATATGTTAGTAGTTAGCAGCCTAGCTGATGTGAGTGCAGCGTATGTTTCAGTGTGAAGTTGTGGGCTTGACTCTGGTAAAGTATTTCATGTTTTTTTTATTACATAGTAACATGGTGCTTAGGGTGGCACTGTTACAGCACCAGTGACCAGCAGTCAGTTCCATTGCTGTTTATGACATGGTGACATGGTGCTTAGGGTGGCACGGTTCCAGCACCAGCGACCAGTAGTCAGTTCCACTGCTGTCTGTGAGGAGTTTGTACATTCTTTGTGTGGATTTCTCTGGATGCTCGCATTCCCAGCATGTACGGGTTAGTAATTTAATTTGTCACCTGGGTGCAGTTGGGCGATAGGGGCTTGTTGGCACAGAGGTGTATCTCTAAATCAAATAACTTAAAAGAACATTCTACATATCATAGTGCTTGTCGCTGTAGGTCACTGGGAGCAGCTCTTCCCGGCCTACCCACCTTCTGCAGTTAGTGACTTCCTTCAGCAGTACTGACTCTTGTGCACCTTTGTTAAATGTTCCACCAATCTATTAAATTAATTAATACATCAACCTATTAAAACCAGTGACAAAAATCTCTTATTTTGTAATGTAAACAAAAACAATGGAAATGGGTGACAGAGGTTTTCAGCTGTAAACTCTCACAGTGATCAAAAATACTCTACCAATCCATGTAGAACACACATTGAACAGTACAACACAGGAATAGGCCCTTCAGCTCACAGCATTGTGCTGAACCAATTACATTGGTAATCAAATGGTCAATTAAACTAATCTCTTCTGCTACACAATGTCCATATCCTTCCATTTCCCTCACATTCATGTGCCTGTCTAACCACCTCTCTAAAATCTCTAATGTATCTGCCTCTACCATCATCTTGAGCAGCGCATTCCAGGCACCCACCACTCTTTTTTAAAATCCCCTCCCACCTCCTTTGAAAATACCCCCTCTCACCTTAAATGCATGCTCTCTGTATTAGACATTTCAACTCTTGGAAAAAGATGTTGCCTGTCTACTCTATCTATGCCTTTTATAATCTTGTAAATCTTTCTATCAGATCTCCCCTCAGCCTCCCATGGTCTAGAGAAAACAGCCCAAGTTTGTCCAACACCTTGCTACAGCACTTGCCCTCCAATCCAAGCAACATAATGTTAAGCCTCTTCTGCAAAGCCTTGATATCCTTCCTGTAATGAGGCAACCAGAAATGTACATAATACTCCAGATGTGGCCTAACTGGAGTTTTATAAAGCTTCCTGATTTTTTAACTCAATGCCTTGACTAATAAGGGTAAGCATGCCATGTGCCTTAACCTCCCAATCAATCTGTGTAGCCACTTTCAGGGAGCTATAGAACTGGACCCCAGATTTTTTTTAAAAACAAAATAAACTTTATTCAAAAATAAAATTATATACAATAAGCCATTCAGTGGCTCTCAATCCTTTACAACTGTTTCCATTACGGTCTTTACATTTTCACACTTTTCGCCACCCACGTGGCACTCCATATTCCATATTTACATTCCCTTGTTGAGGTGTATACATCCCACCCCCCTACCCCGCAACTCCCGTGGGAAAAGAACCTTAGATTGTGGTCCTTCCCCACTGGGCCCTTGCAGTGGCTGCACCAAGTTTGAGTGCGTCCCTCAGCACGAACTCCTGCAGGCGAGAATGTGCCAGTCGGCAGCAGGAGTAAGAGTGGGCACTTCCCCTTTGTAAGTTGCAGACACATTACCAAAAGAGCCCACTAGTTTCATGCACTGATAGACACTATTCCATCTGCTCACAAATGAAATCCTCATGAGTCAGTAAACACTGTAGGGTTATCCATCAGCATCCTGCTTGATGCAGTATCTCTTCAGTTCTTTCCAAAAACAATCTGTCTACTCTTTGTAAAAAGCTATGCCTGAATAGTGATTCATGACTAGAAAGGAATAAATGTAAGTATAATTTAAAACAAGCAGACCATGTAGCCTTGAGCCTGATCCACCAATCAATAACACGATTACTGATCACATCTTGACCTTCAATGTATGATCCTTCCTGTTTCTCATTTCCTTTGATTTCCTTCTCAATCTTAAAACAACTTGGCCTTGAATATAGTCAATGACTCAACCTCCACTTACAACTCATTCTTAAATCTTTAGATGGAAATGTGTAGACGTGACTGTCAGACAAAACAAAAATCAAAGAAATGATGGTGAAAAGCTTCCTGTGACCAGATAGTTTCCTGATGTCTCTCCATAAAATGGGGTTCTACTGTGCAGAGAACAAACTGTGTCCAAAGACAAGTCAAGAATAGAAAATATTTGGAGGAGAGTAAAAATAGCTCAGTAGAAATATGTGCTGATATTTGGGAGCAGATAGAGTCATAGAAAAGTTCAGCACAGGAACAGCACGTCAGCCCATCTAGCCCATGCTGAACCCATTTAAACTGCCTACTCCCATCAACCTGCACTGAGACCATTGCCCTCCATACCTCTGCAATCCATTTACCTACCTAGCCAATCTTATGACAATAACTGAATGCAGAAAAGCATGCAGACACAGTCAAGAGGTTTAGTTGTCCAGACCAAACATCAGAATGGTGAAGAAAAGTGATCTATGTGGCTTTGACCATGAAATGATTGTTAACGCCAGGCAGGGTGGTTTGAATAAGATCATGAGATATTGGAGCCTAGGCCATTCAGCCCATTGAGTCTGCTGCACCATTCCATCAGGACTGATTTATTATCCCTCTCAACCCCGTTTTCCTGTATTTTTCCCATAGCCTTTGACACACTGACAAATCAAGAACCTATCAGCCTTTCCCATAGTGGGTGCAACCACAAGTTGCTCTCAAAAGCCATCTTCAAATTCCCTCTCTGGGGATCCAGCACCAAATTGATTTTCCCAATCTATCTGAAAATTTAAATCCTCCATGACAATCATAACATTGCCCTTTTGACAGACTTTTTTCTCTCTCCCATTATCATTTGTATTCGGGCTACTGTTTAGAGGCCTCTATATAACTCCCATCAGGATCTTTTTGCTGTTGTAGTTTCTTAACTCTACCCACAAGGATTATACATCTTCTGTTTCGATGTCACCTCTTTCTAAGGACATGATTTCATTTTTTACCAATAGAGCCACTCCAAACCCTCTACCTACCTGCCTGTTCTTTTGATATAATGTGTATTTGGGAATGTTAAGCTCCCAACTATAATCTTCTTTCAGCCATGACTGAGTGATGCCTGCAATGTCATACCTGTCTATTTCTAAGTGCGCTACAAAATCACCTACCTTATTGTGTATACTGCGCATGTTCAAATATAATAATACATTCTATCCTGGACTCATCACCCTTTTTGATTTTCCCCGCAATGTTACACTTCACCTTATCTCACTGACTGCATTTTTGCCCTATCATTTGTCTGTCCTTCCTCACAGTCTCACAGCACTTTGCATCTGCTTGCATACCAACTGCCCCATCCTCAGCCCTATCGCTCAGGTTCCCATCCCCCTGCCAAATTAGCTTAAATCCTCCCCAAAAGCTCCATAAATTGGGTTGGTATTTCTATTAGTGACGGTGATTGCAAGATTTGGATTTAATTCCCACTGCTGTCTTGAAGGAGTTTGCATGGGTTTCCTCCAGGTGCTCCGGTTTCCTTCCACATTGCAATATCCGGACAGTTTAGGGTTAATAAGTTGTGGGCATACTATTTTAGTGCTGGAAATGTGGTGACATTTCTGTGCAGCCCCCAGCACATCCTCAGACAGTGTCAGTCATTGATGCAAATAGTGCTTTTCACTGTAAGTTTCGATGTACGTGTGACAAATCAAGCTAGTCTTTAACCAATCAGAAGTTACAATGCAAGAGACTTTGAGCCAGAAAGTTGTCATTTCAAATGCCCCTCTCAGAGCATAAAAAAAATCCAATTCAATGCTCTTGTGTCATAAAGAGACAACCATGCAAAGTGGCGGAGCTGTTATTTCAGTGAGTCGTTAAACAGATTTTGTGAACTTTCCAGGATGGTCACACCTCTTTCAATTCCATGCAAGGAGCCGAAAAAGATGGGGAGATCGTAAATGCATTTTTTTGTATCTGTCTGCTGAGTAAATACTGATGCAGCGTCTATAGTGTGTGGCAAAGTGGCATCAACTTCATGGACCCTGTACAGATTACAGAAGAGGAGGTGCTTGCTGTCCTGAGGCAAATTAGGGTGGATAAATCCCCAGGATATGACATGGTGTTTCCTCGGACCCTACGGGAGACCAGTGCTGGGGTCCTAGCATAGATATTTAAATTATTATTAACAACAGGTGAGGTGCTGGAGGATTAGAGGTTAGACAATGTTGTTCCACTGTTTAAAAGAGGCTCTAAACAAAAGTCAGGAAATTATAGGCCGGTGAGCCTAACATTAGTTGTGGGAAAATTATTGGAAGGTATTCTAAGGCACCACACCAAGCATGGTAGGTTGTGTCTAACTAATCTTAGAGTTTTTTGAGGAAGTTAGCAGGAAAGTTGATGAAGACAAGGCAGTAGGTCCATTGTTGTTTGTCATCCATTTCATGATTGATATGATAATGTGATTAATTGGATCAGCAAATTTGCAGATAACACCATGATTGGGGGTACAGTTAACAGCAAGGAAGACTATCATGGATTTCAGAGGGATCTGGACCAGCTGGAAAAATGGGCTGAAAAAGGCAGATGGAATTTAATGCAAACAAGTGTGAAGTGTTGCACTTCGGTAAGACCAATCAGGAGAGGTCTTACACAGTGAACGGTAGGGGACTTAGGAGTGCGGTAGAACAAAGGGATCTGGAAATGCATGTCCATAATTCATTGAAAATTGTGTCACAAGTTGATAGGATCATAAGAAATGCTTTTGGCGCATTGGCCTTAATAAATCAATGTACTTGAGTACAGGAGATGAGATGTTATGTTGACATTGTGTAAGATGTTGGTGAGGCCTAATTTGGAGTATTGTGTGCAGCTTTTGTCACCTACCTACAGGAGAGATATAAATAAGGTTGAAAGAGTACAGAGAAAACTGACAAGAATGTTGCTGGGTCTGGAGGACCTGAGTTACAAGGAAAGATTGAATAGATTAGGACTTTATTCCTTGGAATGTAGAAGATAGGAGATTTGGTAGAGGTAAACAAGTTGATGAGGGATATAGATAGTGTAAATGCAAGCAGACTTTTTTCCACTGAAGTTGGATGGGACTACAACCAGAGGTTATGGGTTAAGGGTGAAAGGTTTAGGGGGAACATGGGAGAATCCTTCAGTCAGAGGGTTGAATGAGCTGCCAGTGGAAGTAGTACCTGCCAGCTTGATTTCAATGATTAAGAGAAGTTTGGATGGGTATATGGATGGTAGGGGTACAGAGGGCTTTCCTGGTACAGGTGAATGGGAGTGGGCAGTTCAAATAGCTCGACATGGACTAGATGGGCTGAACAGCCTATTCTGTGCTGTACTTTTCTATGACTATGACTCTAAGTGGGGGGGGGGGGGAAATGTCCTTATGCTCTAATCAGTTCTGCCCGCACTGTCAATATGCCCCATTGGCTGTAATGTATCTTTTTGACTTTCTAGCAGCATAAAAGATATAATTATATGGTAGTACGCAGTGGGGGTGGGGGGGGGGGGGTGGTGTTGGTGGCTGTGGTGCATGCTCCACGACCCGCCCCAGCATTCCTAATGACCAGCGCCATTTATTGTTCTTGTGTTAAGGTGCATTTGTGGGATTATGGTGGGATGTTCAAGTTCATTTATTGTTACACTTTAGCTTGGGTTATACAGTTATTTTCTTGTGTGTTTGTGGGTCATCCTGACTGTAACTGGGGTGTGTAATAATCATCTCCCCTGTCTGTATGTGACCCGGTCTGTATAGCACCCAGTCTGTTTCTGTGGTTGTCACATTAAACAGTTAGCTGAGCTAAAGGAACTTCTCTCATTTGTCATCATGGACTGAATGCGCCCCACAATAAATTTGCAAATTTCTTTTCATATCTTTTCCTTTTTGTCCAACTTTGCAGTCCTCTTCACAAATATTCAACTGCTGCATCGAGACATATTTGGAAGTTTGTGGTCAGAGAGTATTTCCTTCCTGTTGTCTCTCTATCACAGATGAAGTGCCATCACATCCAGTGTTTACTGCTATCCTCACTAATGTTTATGTCATCTTCTCTCTTTCCTTTCCACTCTCTCTGGCAAGTGACCATGCTTTATGAAACATTCTCAGATGACAAAGGATAAAAGGAATTGTGTTTTATTTCTGTGAAACTGGAATCTATGTCTATTTAGTGGCTTTTTGTACTAGTTTCAGTCACTGCAGCATGTAATTGTTTTTCCCTCATTCCCCGTCAGAAACATAGAAAATAGGTGCAGGAGTAGGCCATTTGGCCCGGCGAATAACAGCTTTAACTGTTATATTTCATTTTTGATATATTTGTATTGACTTTTACAATTTCTGTTGTTTTATAAGACCATAAGATGTAGGAGCAGAACCAGGCCATTTGGCCCTTTTGAGTTTGCTTTGCCATTCCATCATGGCTGATCCATTTTCCTCTGAGCCCCATTTCCTGCCTTTTTCCTGTATTCCTCCAGGCCCTGACTAATCAAGAACCTGTCAACCTCTGCCTTAAATATATCCAATGTCTTGGTCTCCACAGCTGCCTGTGGCAACAAATTCCACAGATTCACCACCCTGTGGTTAAAGAATTTCCTCGTGTAATGTATGCAGAATGTGATATCTCAGTAACTCAGTTTAATTTTAATTTTTCCATCTGTCCAAGTTACTATATCCTTATTGAATCTCTTTTATCTCCCGTGGTTTTATAATTAGTTTACATTCTAAACTTAGTAACAGTAGATGTTGGAAATGCTCAGTTGGACAGGTATGATCTCTGGAAAGGGACACCAAGTTGATGCTTTAGGTCTGAGATCCTTTGCATACATATAGTGAGTATTGTTTTCATTCAAGAGTCTCACTTTGCAAGGTCCCTCCATTACTTCTGTAAACTTTTATTTTCCTTTCCTATCATAATAGGGTCCCCAGTACCTTTCAGTGTCCTCCTACACTTCTACTGGAAGTAGAGGGAAGATATTAAGGTTGCCAATTCCTGTGGGTGTCCTCCTACGGTCCTACTGGAAATAGGAGGACACAGCCTCAAAATTGAGGGGTAACCCTTTAGAACAGTGCAAAGGAGAATATTTTTAGTTAGAAAGTACTGAAGCTGTAGAATGTTCTGCCACAGACTGTGGTGGAGGCCACGTCTGTCTGTATGACACAAAGGTTGGAGGTGTTGTGGATAGTGTGGAGGGCTGCCAGAGATTACAGTGAGACATTGATAGGATGTAAAACTGGGCTGAGAAGTGGCAGATGGAGTTCAACCCAGATAAGTGTGAAGTGGTTCATTTTGGTAGGTCAAATATGATGGCAGAATATAGTATTAATGGTAAGACTCTTGGCAGTGTGGAGGATCAGAGGGATCTTGGGATCTGAGTCCATAGGATACTCAAAGCAGCTGCACAGGTTGACTCTGTGGTTAAGGCATACGGTGTATTGGACATCATCAATCGTGGAATTGAATTTAGGAGCTGAGAGGTGATGTTGCAGCTATATAGGACCCTGGTCAGATCCCACTTGGAGTACTGTGCTCAGTTCTGGTCGCCTCACTACAGGAAGGATGTGGAAACCATAGAAAGAGTGCAGAGGAGATTTACAAGGATGTTGCCTGGATTGGGGAGCATGCCTTATGAGAATAGGTTGAGTGAACACAGCCCTTTCCACTTGGAGCGACGGAGGATGAGAGGTGACCTGATAGAGGTGTATAAGATGATGAGAGGCATTGATCATGTGGATAGTCAGAGGGTTTTTCCCAGGGCTGAAATGGTTGCCACAAGAGGGCACAGGTTTAAGGTGCTGGGGTGTAGGTACAGAGGAGATGTCAAGGGTAAGTTTTTTATGCAGAGAGTGGTGAGTGTGTAAAATGTGCTGCCAGCAATGGTGGTGGAAGTGGATATGATAGGGTCTTTGAAGAGACTCTTGGATTGGTACTTGGAGCTTAGAAAAATAGAGGGCTATGGGTAAGCCTAGTAATTTCTAAGGTAGGGACATGTTTGGCACAACTTTGTGGGCTGAAGGGCCTTTATTGTGCTGTAGGTTTTCTACGTTTCTATGTATGCTTAAGGTGGAAGTTGATTGTTTCCTGATTGGTTAGATCAACAAAGGACATGGCGAGAAGGCAGGTGTATGGTTTGAGTGGGATCCAGGTTCATCCGTAATGGAAAGGCGGAGCAGACTCGATGGGCTGAATAGCCTAATTCTGCTCCTATGTCTTATGGTCTTATAATAGGGTCTCTAATACCTTTTGGTGTCCTCCTGTGGTTCTAGTGGAATTACGGGAAAAATGCTAGGGTTCCTGATGCCTTTAGGTGTCCTCCTATGGTCCTACTGGAGATAGAGGCAAAGAACAGGTGGAATTCCAGGTCCTGTACACAGGTATCAACATTTCTTTACCTAAACTTTACAAAAACAATATACTGGTTTTTTGTCCTAAAATCAAAGTTAAATTAATTAAATCTAACAAAATACCTGAATGTACGATCTTATAATGAGATAATAATTTCCATTATGAATTTTTTCTGGAACAAATTAGTACATTAAATATTAAAAACCTCAAGCAGAAATTGTAATAATGAAATAGTGGTGAAGTTTGGTAAAGGAAAAAGAAAGAGAAAAGTTTTCTGTGCAAGTTGCATTGGGAGTGAGTCATTGTTTGAAGTAGTGAGTGAGAGCGACATCTTGCAGGGTGGGAGCAATTTGAAAACTGCAGTCTGAATTGGGAGTGAGTCTCTTCGGAGTCACTTAAAAGAAAGGAAGTGTAAGCAGAGCAGCCACCATGTTAGTGGTCCAGCTTTAGCTCAACAGGTTTAGGCAAGAACAAGGTTGGGCAAACACAGATGGAGGTTCTAGGTAAAATTCTAGTATGTTTTATTTTCTATTAGTACATAGCTGATGCGCTGAGAATGGATCCAGAGGTAGGGGCATGTTCTTTGTGTGAGATGTGGGAACTCTGGGAGACCTCCAGTCTTGTTGATGACTACCACTGTAGGAAGTGCACTGACCTGTCTGGTATGGTGGGTTGGGGAGGCTGCTATAGAGGGTTGTAAATCTAGTCTGCTCTATCTTGGGTACTAGCCTACCAAGTACCCAGGACATCTTCAAGGAGTGGTGTCTCAGAAAGACAACATCCATTATTAAGGACCTCCAGCACTCAAGGCATATTATTTTCTCACTGTTACCATCAGGAAGGAGGTACAGAACCATATAACAATTACAGCACGGAAACAGGCCATCTTGGCCCTACTAGTCCATGCCGAACGCTCACTCTCACCTATTCCACTGACCTGCACTCAGCCCATAACCCTCCATACCTTTACTGTCCATATACCTATTTAATTTTTTTTAAATGACAGTATTGAACCTGCCCCTACCACTTCTACTGGAAGCTTGTTCCACACAGCTACCACTCTCTGAGTAAAGAAGTTCCCCCTCGTGTTACTCCTAAACTTTTGACCCCTAACTCTCAACTTGACCTCTTGTTTGAATCTCCCCTACTCTCAATGCAAAAAGCCTATCCATGTTAACTCTATCTATCCTCTTCATAATTTTAAATACCTCTATCATCCCCCCTCAACCTTCTACGCTCCAAAGAATAAAGACCTAACTTGTTCAATCTTCCTCTGTAACTTTGGTGCTGAAACCCAAGGAACATTCTGGTAAATCTCCTCTGTACTCTCTCCATTTTGTTGGCATCTTTCCTATAATTCAGTGACCAGAACTGTACACAATACTCCAAATTTGGCCTCACCAATGCCTTGTACAATTTTAACATCCCAACTCCTATACTCAATGCTCTGATTTATAAAGGCCAGCATACCAAAAGCTTTCTTCACCACCCTATCCACATGAGAGTCCACCTTCAGGGAACTATGCACCATTATTCCTAGATCACTCTGTTCTACTGCATTCTTCAATGCCCTACCATTTACCTTGTATGTCCTATTTTGATTAGTCCTACCAAAATGTAGCACCTCACACTTATCAGCATTAAACTCCATCTGCCATCTTTCAGCCCACTCTTCTAACTGGCCTAAATCTCTCTGCAAGCTTTGAAAACCTACTCTATTATCCACAACGCCACCTATCTTAGTATCATCTGCATACTTACTAATCCAATTTACCACCCCATCATCCAGATCATTAATGTATATGACAAACAACATTGGACCCAGTACAGATCCCTGAGGCACACCACTAGTCACCGGCCTCCAACCTGACAAACAGTTATCCACCACTACTCTCTGGCATCTCCCATACAGCGACGGTTGAATTAATTTTACTACTTCAATATTAATACCTAACGATTGAACCTTCATAACTAACCTTCCATGTGGAGCCTTGTCAAAGGCCTTACTGAAGTACATATAGACAATATCCACTGCTTTACCTCGTCAACTTTCCTCATAACCTCTTCAAAAAATTCAGTAAGATTTGTCAAACATGACCTTCTACACACAAATCTATGTTGACTGTTCCTAGTCAGACCCTGTCTATCCAGATAATTATATATACCATCTCTAAGAATACTTTCTATTAATTTACCCACCACTGACATCAAACTGACAGGCTGATAATTGCTAGGTTTACTCTTAGAACCCTTTTTAAACAACGGAACAGCATGAGCAATATGCTAATCCAATGGCACCATCCCCGTTTCTAATGACATTTGAAATATTTCTGTCAGAGCCCCTGCTATTTCTACACTAACTTTCCTCAAGGTCCTAGGGAATACCCTATCAGGACCAGGAGACTTATCCACTTTTATATTCCTTTAAAACAACCAGTACTTCCTCTTCTTTAATTATCATTGTTTCCATAACTACCCTACTTGTTTCCCTTATCTTACACAATTCAATATCCTTCTCCTTAGTGAATACCAAAGAAAAGAAATTGTTCAAAATCTCCCCCCATCTCTTTTGGCTCCACACATAGCTGTCCACTCTGATTCTCTAAGGGACCAATTTTATCCCTCACTATCCTTTTGCTATTAATATAACTATAGAAACCCTTTGGATGTATTTTCACCTTACTTGCCAAAGCAGAAGCCTCAGTGATTCAGGAACAGCTTCTCTCCCCCTGCAATTTGATTGCTAAATGGTCATTGAACCCTTGAACACTACCTCACTTTTTAAATATATATTATTTCTGTTTTTGCATGAATTTTAATCTGTCCAATATACATATACTGTAATTGATTTATATTTATTATTATCTTATGTTGTGTTTTTTCTTCTATATTATATATTGCATTGAACTGCTGCTGCTAAGTTAACAAATTTCATGACACATGCCAGTGATAATAAACCTGATTCTAATTCTGAATGGGGTTGAGAGGAAAAATAAATCAGATATGATGGTATTGCAGAGAATACTTGAACAGCCAAATAGCCTAATTTGCTGCTATGTCTTATGGTCTAATACAATTCATAAATATTGCTTTTCAACTGTTCTTATCCAAACACTGATTATGTTATTAATATGATATAATATGAACTTTTAATGATCCAACTTGGAGTTAGGAAAGTGCAGCCAGAAAGTACTTGATATCTAAAACTTAAATTTCAGGTGAATTTTTACAAACAGATACATTTTGTTTGTTTGTTGACAGACCTGAGTTCAATTCTGACCTCTGGTTTTGTCTGTGCTGAACCAGACAATAAGACATAGTAAAATTTGGTTACTTGGTCCATCGAGTTGTCTCTGCCATTCCATCATGATAGATTTATTTTCTCTCTCAATTCTTTTCTCTTTCCTTTGACGCTCTGACTACCCAAGAACTTATCAACCACCACTTTAAATATTCTCGATGAATTGGCCTCCCCCTGAAAGGAAAAATCCTCTCCATTTCCACTCTCTTGAGGCCTTTTAATGTTCTGTCTGTGTTTTCCCTGTATGTGCCATTTTTGTCCCACATCCCAAAGACATGCTGCATAATTGGTGAATTAGTACTTTTGATTTCCTCTCATGAATGGGTGAGTGGTAGAGTATAAGGAAGTTCACAGGAAAGTCAGGAGTGTAAAAGCTGGTTATTAGTATTAAACAGTGTTTTATAGTCAGTGGTCTGAATGGCCTGGATCTCCTTTGTGTGGCTTAATAAGGTCTCTGATTAATTGGGACTCAACATAATGGATTAAATTAATTAAAATTAAAATTTATTCATGCAATCACTATGGAGAAAAAAGGAACATGTTGTCAATGTTTTTACTGATGACTGGTCACTGGTCCAAGCAGAGATCAATCAAATGAGTATTAACTGCATTGAATTTAAAATGCTATTTTTCATAGATCAATCTATCTCAAAAATTTCATTGACACCTTTGTACTTTTCAAAGGGTTTGTTACATTTAATTGTGAATGATTGTGGTGTACTTTAATTTCCCACCTAATAGTGGGTGATTAAAAAAGGAAATGGGAATAGATGAGAGGATGAACAACCTGTCCTCCTTTTCCAGTTCTTTCTATTGGATGGTCCGCTTCAGGGTTAACTTTGAGACGAACTGCGTTTATGGAACTTAAGGCAGGCACGCTGTGAAAATGTGACACCATGATCTGCTGTAATTCAAGAAGGCAATCAGCACTTCCTAGTCAGTGATGTCTGCAACCTGCAAATGGTTATTAAGAATAATGAAGTGATACATTCGCATGACAGGTGTTAAATAGAGCAGCCTATAACAATAAAAAACGAGGACAATATAAGACCATAAGATATAGGAGTGGAATTAGCCCATCAAGTTTACTCTGCCATTTCATTATGGCTGATCCATTTTTTCCTTTCAGCCCCAATCTTCTGTCTCCTCCCTGTAAACCTTCATACTCTGACCAATCGAGAATCTGTTCACCTCTGCCTTAAATATACTGTACTTAAAGACTTGGCCTCTACAGCTGCCCATGCCAATGAATTCTACAGATTCACCGCTCTCTGGCTAAAGAATTGTCTCCTCATCTCCAAATATAAAATTAAGCAAGGAAATAGGGAGTTAAATTAAATTCCAATCAATATGAAACGATAACAGGCCCTCAGAGAGTGAAAGGAAAGACTTGTACTGCATGAATGATAACTGTTGCCATTTGATTCCTATTGATGTAGTGTGCTTTTGGCTATGCAGAGTGGCTGTCTTTGCCACTGGGTAAAATCAATTCTGTTATTGCAGTGACTACTTGTATCGGAATATTTTGCATATGAAGTTAGATAAACTGTGGTATTAATGATGTCAGTTACATAAAGAAATGTGATTATAGTTTCACAAACTGAGGTTCCACTAACTGTTTACTCTCAATGTGGATGAGAGACAAGTTCAAGTTTAATTATGATTCAGTTATACATGAATACAACCAAATGAAGCAGTTTTCCTGCAGGGCCAAGGTGCAAAACTCATTACCAACTGCACACAGCATACTGCAAGTACCACATAGCACACTAGCACATATGAATTATGATTTCAGAAAAACATACCGTCACAATGGAAAAAATAATATAACCAAGTCCCTAAGTGATATGACTGTGGAATTGCTGGTAAATTGCCCTAACCCGTTTTGTTCCTCCACTGGGCAAACACTGGAGGGTAGCTCCAACAGTAGGGGCCAGCCCCCAACCCAGTGCAGATTCCAGTACACATCATAGGGGCTCTCCTACATCACCTCAATGTCTCCTCTCCTAGTCAGCTGCAACACGTGACCCCACGGCCCCAGTCTAGTCCTCATCACAATTGAGACAATCCAGCTCCCCCACCGTCCAAACTAGTGAACTGGACTTGCAGTATTTTATGCTCCCAATGTCGTACAGAGTCTTGCGATCACAATAAAAACATTGTCCAATGGTACACAACAAGTCCGGGCATCAACACAGTCTGGAATAAATATAGAAATATTTATAGGAAACATTTTCTTGATGTTGGGGCATCCCATTAAAGGACTAACCTGTATGCTCACTAGGTTGATATGTGGGATGTTGTGGAGGAAGGGCATGGAGGTGGGCTTTTGGCTTTCACATGAGATTCCGCAGACTCTGCTTATACTTTAGACAAATGAAAGTAATTGAATCACTCCAAAGTTCAGAGTAAGTTTATTGTTAAAGTGCATATGTATATACAACCCCAAGTTTCATTTTCTTGTGGACATTCACAATAAATACAAAGGAAACAAAAAACAAAATAACAATAAATAAGCAATAAATTTTGAGAACATGAGATGGGGTGAGTGAAGTTGAGTGAAATTTTTCCATCTAGTTCAAGAGCCTGAAGGTTGAGGCATAATAGCTATTCCTGAACCTGGTGGTGTGAGTCCTGAGGCTCCCCTACCTCCTTTCTGATGGCAGCAGCAAGAAGAGAGCATGATGTGGATGGTGGGGTCCTTGATGATAGATGCTGTTTTCCTGTGACAACACTTCGTGTAAATGCGCTCAATGGGGGGGGGGGGGGGGAGCTTTACCTGGGATGGACTGGGCCACACCCACTTTTTTTTGGAGGATTCCCTGTTTAAGGGCATTGGTGTTCCCATACCCCATATCTATTGAAGTTAGTCATAGTTTTAGATGACATGCAAAATCTTTGCTTTTGTCATAATTGCACTTGCATGCTGGGACAAGAAAGGTTCTCCAAAATAATAATACTGATGAATTTAAATCTGCTGACTAGCTCCACCTGATCCCGAGATAAGGACTGGCTCGGGACCTCTGTTTCCACCTTTGTGGTCAATAATCAGTACCTTGGCCTTGCTGACAGTGAATGAGAGGTTGTTGTTGTGGCACCGGTCATCCAGATTTTCAATCTCCCTCCTAAATGCTGATTCATCACCAGCCTTGATTCGGCTAATGACAGTGGTGTCATCAGCAAACTTAAATATGGCATTGGAGCTATGCTGTGCCTCACAGTCATCAGTGTAAAGCGAGTAGAGCAGGGGGCTAAGCACATTGCACCTGCGCTAATGGAGACTGAGGAGGAGATATTCTTGCCGATCTGAACTGACCGGGGTCTGCAAGTGAGGAAATTGAGGATTCAATTGCACAAAGAAGTATTAAGGCCAAGGTCTTGAAGCTTATTGATTAGTTTTGAAGGGATGATGGTATTGAATGCTGAGCTGCAGTTGATAAAGTGCATCCTGGTGTTTGCATCGTTGCTGTTCAGGTGCTCCAGGGTTGAGTGAGGAGCCAGTGAGATGGCATCTGATAGGTAGGCAAATAGATGCAGATCCTGGTCGCTCCTCGGGCAGGAGTTGATGTTTCGTTACCAGCCTCTCAAAACTCTTCATCACTGTAGGTGTAAGTGCTACTGGATGATAGTCATTGAGGCAGTCTCAGACAGTGGTATAATTGAAGCTTGCTTGCAGTGGGCAATGCTAAATCGAGATCTCAGTCAGACTCTGGCTGTTTGGTCAGCATATAGTCTCCAGAAAACCCTGAATGTGCCTTGAGGGTTGGCATGTCAAGTTTGAAGAATAATCCAGTCTTTAGGACTGGCATTGTTTTGGCTTGTACAAAATTAGTGGGAACCAGCAGGAAGTTCATGGAGCTTCCCTGTAGAGCCTTTATCTGCAATAATCCATAAAATTATTGGGCACAGGAACAGAATTAGGCCATTTGGCTCATCGTCTATTCTGCCATTCCATCATGACTGGTTTATTATCCCTCTCAACCCCATTCTCCTGCTTTCTCCACTTTCACACCCTGATGAATCAAGACCATAGAAACATAGAAAACCTACAGCACAATACAGGCCCTTCAGCCCACAAAGCTGTGCTGAACCTGTCCTTACCTTAGAAATTACCTAGGGTTATCCAAAGCCCTCTACTTTTCTGTGCTCCATGTACTTGTCCAGGAGTCTCTTAAAAGACCCTATCATATCCTCCTCCACCACCATCAGCGGCAGCCCATTCCACGCACTCACCACTCTCTGCATAAAAGAAAAACAACAACTTACCCCTGATATCTCCTCTGTATCTGCTTCCAAGCACCTTAAAACTGTGTCCTTTCGTGCTAGCCTCTTCAGCTCTGGGAAAAAGCCTCTGACTAACCACACGATCAATGCCTCTCATCATCTTATACACCTTGATTAGGTCACCTCTCATCCTATAAACCTTCACTTTAAATATACTCAATTAGCCATCCATGGCTAATTGCAATGATCAATTTATAAGTGTTCAGTGAGAGCAGTTCTCACTGTGTCCTGTCTTCACGTGTGGAGTCACACACAGTAATATTAATGTACCTGGGTTAGTTTTTATAGAGGTAGTTCTATGAACCTGTTCATGGGCTTAATACGAACTCCAATGCTGGGGGTTGTCTGCGTCGTTTCACTGATCCTTCACTGAGGTGACCACGCTAAGATGATCTGACCAGTAACCCAAAGGAATGGTTTCACTGATGTAGTATCTTATGTGACAAAACAAGGAACCCAGTGTGGCTGGATCCTCCAGGGATTGATGGGCATTTGCACCAGATTTGGCAGCTCTGTGCACTGTCGGCAAACGTAGCCGTCTGCACTCTTAAAGCGAGGTGAAGAGCAAAATCTCCGTTGCTTAGCAGATGCAAGTCAGTTGAAGAGCATCCTTCCACTTACATTGTACTAAGGAACAAAACTGCTGTCATTTCTCATTTTTCCTTGTGATGGAGATAGAGGATTTTCAGCCCGTTGAATTCATATTGACTCTCAGAGCAATCCCATCCTTACCTAGAACTGCTTTTCTCACAGGCCCATTGGCACCTCCTTCACTCACTTCAACAGTGAACTGACTTGAGACTCACTTTCAAGGGCTTAACAACTCGTTCTCAATATTGTTTATTTACTTATTTATTATTTGTCTTTGCACATTGGTTGCTTGTCACTGTTTATTATTTATAGTTTTTCATAAATTCTACTGTATTTCTTTATTTTCCTGTAAATATATGCACGAAAATGAATCTCAGATTAGTATATCATGACATATCGTACTTCGATAATAAATTTCTTTGAACTTTGAATTTCCTATCAGTCAGCCTAGACAATTTTCTGTGGACAGTTAAGCCAGCAATCATCGTGTCTTTGGGATGTGGGAGGGAACTGGAGCACCCAGTGGAAAGAATAGCTCGGTCACAGGGAGAATGTGTAAACACCACAACAGACATCACTGAAAACGAAGACCGAACCCTGGTCCCCAGAACGGAGAGAAGAGAACTAAGTAATGGACCATTACTGTGTCGACCAGGTTTCTACAATTAGTACAGTTTTGTCACAAACTCTGCCATATTGCTTACAGTACAGTGACAGGCCAATCAGCCCTACTAGCCCCTACTGCCTAGCTATATCAATTGAACAAGTAGACTACTTTTACATCAATTAATTTTCACTTGTATTGTTTATTACTAAGTGCCTTGTGTTTGCATTAAGCATTCTATTAATGAAAGTACATGATCCTACTGGGTTATCGATTCAAAGAGTACATCACCTCTCAACAACTCAGCAATTAGCTTCGATTCACTCAAAAATCTATAATGTTTCCTATTAAGAACCTATCTAGGGCAATACGCAGGTATAACACCGTAAGACATAGGAGCAGAATTAGGCCATTCAGCCCATCAAGTCTGCTCCACCAGTCCAGCATGTCTGGTCCCAGATCTCACTCAACCCTATACGTCTGCCTTCTTGCCATATCCTCTGATGCCCTGACTGATCAACTTCTGCCTCAAATATACCCATGGACTTAGCCTCCACTGCAGTCTGTGCCAGGGCATTCTGCAGATTTACTGCTGTCTGGCTAAAAATATTCCTCCTTACCTCTGTTATAAAAGAATGCCCCTCAATTTTGACACTGTGCCTTTTAGTTCTGGATGGCCCCACCAGAGGAGCATCCTCTTCACATAGGTTTCAATGAGATCCCCCAGCATTCTTCTAAATTCCAGTGAGTACAGGCCCAAAGCTGCAAAACGCTCCTCATACGTTAACCCATTCATTCCCAGAATCATCCTCATGAACCTCCTCTGGATTCTCTCCAATGACAAGACATCTTTTCTGAGATAAAGGGCCCAAAATTGTTCACCATACTCTAAGTATGGCCTGATTAGTGTCTTATAAAGCTTTAGCATAATCTCTTCCCTTTAATATTCTATTCCCCTTGAAATAAAGGCCAACATTGCATATGCTGTCTATACCACAGACTCAACCTATAAATTAACCCTCTAGAGGTCTTGCATGAGTACTGCTAAATCCCTCTCTACCTCTGATGTTTGAACCTTCTCCCCATTTAGTTAATAGTCCACACTATTGCTCCTTTTACCAAAATGCATTATTGTCCATTTTCCAACATTGTATTCCAACTGCCATTTTTTTACGCATTCTTCCAGTTTCTCTAAGTCCTGTTGTATTTGCATTGTTTCCTTGGCACTACCTACCCCTCCACCTGTCTTCATGTAATCCACAAACTTTACCACAAAGCCATCCAAAACATCATCCATTATCCAAGTCATTGACAAACAATGTGAAAAGTAGCAGTCCTAATACTGACCCCAAGGAACACCATTAGTCACTGGCAGCCAACCAGAAGGCCCGTTTATTCCTGTCCTGACAAAGGGTCTCGGCCCGAAACGTTGACTGCTCATTTCAACGGATGCTGCCCGACCTGCTCAGTTCATCCAGCTTGTTTATACTGTTTATTCCCACTTGCTGCCTCCTGGCTGTCAGCCATTCCTCTATCCATGCCAATATCTTTACTGTAATGACGTAGGGTTTTATCTTGTAAAGCAGCCTCATGTATGGCACCTTATCAAACATTTTCTGAAAATCAAAATGACATTCACTGCCTCTCCTTTGTCCACTCTGCTTGTTGCTTCCTGAAGGAACTCTAACGGATTTGTCAGACAAGATTTCCCTTCACAGACACCATGCTGACTTTGACTTCTTTTATTATTAGTCTCCAAGTACTTTGAAACCTCATTCTTAATAGACTCCAAAACTTCCCAACCACTGGAGTCAGGCTGACTGGCCTACAATTTCCTTTCTTTTGCCTTCCTCCCTTCTTTACTCCACTCTTTAAGAGTGACATTTGTAATTTTCCAATCCTCCGGGATCCTCAAGTGATTCCTGAAAGATCACGGCCAAAACATTCGTCATCTCTTCAACTACCTTTCTCAGGACTCTGGAATGTAGTCCATCTGCTCTAGGTGACTTATCCACCTTAAGTCCTTTGGGTTTGCTTAGCACATTTTTCTTTGTAATAGCAATGGCACTCACTCCTGCTCCCTGACACCCATAGACCTCTGGCACACTGCTAGTGTTTTCCACAGTGAAAACAGATGCAAAGTACCCATTAAGTTCATCTGCAATTTCTTGTTCCCCCATTACTACCTCACCAGCATTATTTTACAATTGTCCAATATCAACTCTCGAATGCACCGGGGAAGCTCCTCTTTCATGCCTCTGTAACTCCCTTTATTCAATTCCGTTCATTACAGGTGACTTAAGCTTCTCCCTTTCAAATTTCAGTATGAATTCATTCATATTATGATCATGGCTTCCTGAGGGTTCCTTTATGTTAAGCTCCCTAAAAGATCGATGCTATTGCACAACACCCAATGTAGCCTTATGGTGGATTAAAACATGCATTTCCGAACTACAGATATTAAACCACAAGACCATAAGATATGGGAGCAGAATTGCACCATTTGGCCTATCAGGCCTGCTCTACAATTCCATTGTTGCTGATTTATTATCCTTGCAACCCCATTCTTCTACCTTTTCCCTATAATCTTTGATGCCTTTATAAATCAAGATCCTATCAACTTCCACTTTAAATATACTCGATGACTTGGCCTCCACAGCCATCTGTGACAATGAATTCCAGCAACTCACTATCATCTGGGTAAAGAAATTCCTCCTCATCTCTGTCCTAAATGGACATCCCTTTATTCTGAAGTTGTGCCCTTTGTCTCTGGAATCCTCCACTATAGGAAACATCCTTTCCATATTCATTCTGTCTATGCCTTTCAATATTCGATAGGTTTCAATGAGATCCCCTTCATTCTTCTAAATTCCAGTGAGTACAGGCCCAGAGCCATCAAATGCTGGACTGTCAGAATGGTCTGAGGGATTCAATAACTCAAATTTTCCAGAATAACAATGTATTTTGATGCTTATCCTTCCTTAAACTCACTAAAATAAACAGTGTGTAAACATTTTTGGCTTTTATTTATTTATCTTATTTTATTTATAGATACAGTGTGGTATAGGCCCTTCCTCTGCCCAGCAACCCCTGATAAAAGCCCTAGCCTAATCACGAGATGATTTACAAAATCCAATAAACCTACTAAGCTGTACCTCTTTGGACTGTGGGAGTGTGCAGGAAAACTGGAGTACCTGGAGGGAACTAGGTGTTCATGAGGAAAACGTAGATGCTCCTTACAGAGGATGTTGCGATTGAACTCTGATGCGCTGAGCTGTAATACCATGGCTAAAGGTGTAACGACTGAGATACTGTGGCTCTCAGCTTATTCTAAAGCCCAGTACCTTTCCTGGTGGGCACCATTCACTTTTCAGTCCAATGTACTCTAAGATAACTCAGGTGTTTGCTGCTGTTTGTACTGTCGAGGAAGAAAACTCAATGCAGATATACGTGATAACTCCAGCCAAAGCTGGCAGTAAATCTGCTCAGATGTTCAATGGAGCATATACAGGAGACAATTTTTTTTTAAATTTTTTTATTAGTTTTTCAAAACATTTTACAAATTAAAAACCCCAAATCCCAATGAGGAACATTAAAACAGTGCAAAATTAAGCATACAATAACAATATACTACAAAGGAAGAGAGTTTAGCAAAAAAAAAGCACCTGAATTAAAGACAAGTAAGCTTAGTGTCCTGGGAGGAGACAAGTTTATGGAGATATCCAAATAGGAGGGCAGAATCTAGAGCTAGATTGTTCAGCAGTAAAATCATGAATCATTATATGAAAAAAATAGACATTTAAAAATCTTCCATCCAATATAAGGAACAAAAGTGGTTAATATTAAAATAAATTATCCAAGATTTCTTTAAGTAGGTGGTGAAACTTCACTTGCCTTTTGGGTGAAAATGTCTCAATTGATTTCACTTCTGGACACCCTGCCTGTCTCTAATTTTATTTTATTTTATTTTATTTTATTTTTTTAATACTGTGTGGAACAGATCTTTCCAGCCTTTTGAGCTGTGTTGCCCTGCTACCCACAGTTTAGCCCTGGCCTAATCACGGGACAATTTACAATGACTAATAAAACTACCAGCTGGTTCTTCTTGGATCATCAACATGAGGGGTGCATAAAAGAGCTCCCTTTCAGTCAGGGTAGTGATTGAGATTTAAAAAGCAGAGCTTTGCAGCAGTTTCTCACACAAAATGCTGGAGGAACTCAACAGGCCAGGCAACATCTATGGAAAAAAAGTACAGTCGATGTTTCAGCCTGAAACCCTTTGGCAGGACTAGAGGAAAAAAGCTGAGGAGTTGATTTAAATGGTAGGGGGAGGGGAGAGAGAAACACCGGGCAACAGGTGAAACCTAGAGGGGGATGGATGAAGTAAAGAGCTGGGGAGTTGATTGGTGAATGGGACAGAAGGCCAAGAAAGAAATGGGGGATGAGCACCAGAGAGAGGTGATGAGCAGGCAAGGAGATGAGGTGAGAGAGGGAAAACAGGATGGGAAATGGTGAAGTTGGTGGGGGGGAGGGGTTACAGGAAATTTCAGAAATCGATGATCACCCCATCAGGTTGGAGGCTATTCAAATGAATATAAGATGTTGTTTCTCCAACCTAAGTGTGGCCTCATCATGACAGTGGAGAAGGCCATGGATGGACATATCGGAATGGGAAGTGGAATTAAAATGGATGGCTACTGGGAGATTCCACTTGTTCTGGCAGATGGAGCATAGATGCTCGGTGAAGCAGTCTCCCAATATACAGGAGACCACATCAGAGAACCAAACACAATATATGACCCCAACAGACTCACAGGTGAAGTGTCGCCTCACCTGGAAAGACTATTTAAGGTCCTGAATGATAGGGAGGAGGTGTAGGGGCAGGTGCAGCACTTGTTCCTCTTGCAAGGATAAGTGCCAGGAGGGAGATCAGTGAGGAGGGATGAATGGACAAGGGACTTGTGTAGGGAGCAATCCCTGCAGAAAGCAGAAAGTGGTGGGTAGGGAAAGATGTGTTTAGAGGTGGGATCACATTAGAGGTGGCAGAAGTTTCAGAGAATTATGTGCTGGATGAGGAGGCTGGTAGGTTAGGACATCAGGAGCCCTATCCCTGGTAGGATGGTGGGAGAATGGGGTAAGAGCAGACGCACATGAAATGGAAGAAATGCGGTTGAGGGCCACATTGATAGTGGAGGAAGGAAAGCCCCTTTCTTTTAAAAAGGAGGACATTTCATTAGTTCTAGAATGAAAAGCTTCATCCTGACAGCAGATGCGGCAGAGACAGAGGAATTGAGAAAAGGTGATTGGTGAAAGAGACAGAAGGCCAAGAAAGAAATGGGGGAGAAGCACCAGAGAGAGGTGATGAGCAGGCAAGGAGATGAGATGAGAGTGGGAAATGGTGAAGTGGGGGTCAAAGGTTACAAGAGGATATAGATAGGCTGCAGAGTTGGACAGAAAAAATGGCAGATGGAGTTCAATCCAGACAAGTGTGAAATAATGCATTTTGGAAGGACAAACCAGAAGACTGAGTACAGGATTAATGGCCGGTTACTTAAGAGTGTGGATGAAGAAAGGGACCTTGGGGTTCAAATCCATACATCCCTCAAGGTCGCTGCACAGGTTGATAGGGTAGTTAAGAAGGCCTATGGGATGCTAGGCTTCATTAACAGGGGGATTGAGTTCAAGAGTAGAGAGGTCATGTTGCAACTCTACAAATCTCTGGTGAGACTGCACTTAAAGTATTGTGTTCAATTCTGGTCACCTCATTATAGGAAGGATGTGGAAGCTATGGAGAGGGTGCAGAGTAGATTTACCAGAATGTTGCCTGGTTTGGAGAACAAGTCATATGAAGCAAGGTTAGCAGAGCTGGGACTTTTCTCTTTGGAGTGTAGAAGAATGAGAGGGGACTTGATAGAGGTCTACAAGATTATGAGAGGCATAGGTAGGGTGGGTAGTCAGTACCTGTTTCCCAGGGCACCAATAGCAAACACCAGATGGCATATGTACAAAATTAACCATATAACAATTACAGCAGGGAAACAGGCCATCTCGGCCCTTCTAGTCCATGCTGAATGCTTACTCTCACCTAGTCCCACTGACCCATACTCAGCCCATAACTCTCCATTCCTTTCCTGTCCATATACCGATTCAATTTTACTTTAAATGACAATACCGGAAATGACACTGTCATTTAAATGACATTTAGGGGAGACATCAGGGGTAAGTTTTTTTACACAGAGGGTTGTGAGTGCTTGGAATGACTTGCCAGGGATGGTGGTGGAGGCTGAAACATTAGGGGTATTTAAGAGCCTCATGGACAGGCAAGTGGATGAAAGAAAAATGGAGGGTTATGGGGTAGTGTGGGTTTTGTACTGTTTTTTTTTAAGGATTATATGGGTCAGCACAACATGGAGGGCTGAAGTGCTGTATTGTGCTGTAGTGTTCTATGGTTCTATGGGATGGTGTTTTTACAAGTATTAGGGTGGGACAAGGTATTGTCCAGGTAGCTCTGAGAGTCTGTTGGTTTATAATAGACATCGGGGATAAGCTGTCTCTGGAGATAGACACAGTGAGATTGAGAAAGGGGAGGAAGGTTTCCGAAATGGACCAGATGAACTTGAGAGCAGGGTGGAAGTTGGAGGCAAAGTTGATGAAGTCAAAAAGTTCAGTACGGGCGTAGGAAGTAGCACCAATGCAGTTGTCAATGTAATATAAGAAAAGTACGGGACAGTCACCAGTGTAGGCTTGCAACATAGACTGGTCCATGAGGCTGACAAACAGGCAGGCATAGTTGGGACCCATGCTGTCCCTTTTGTTTGAAAGAAGTGGGAGGAGCCAAAGTAGAAATTATTTAGAGCGAGGACGTTCCATAGGTGGAGGAGAGTGGTGGTGGAGAGAGGTAGCTGGTTGGGTCTGGTGTCCAGAAAAAAACAGAGAGCTTTGAGACCTTCCTGGTGGGGAATGGAGGTGTATTGGGGACTGGACATCCATAGTAAAAATAAGATGATGGGAGCCAGGGAACTTGAAATCTTTGAAAAGATCAAGAGCTTGACAGGTGTCATGGATGTAGGTAGGATGGGAATAAAACAATTACAAATCTGGAGACCATGTGGTACATAGTGAAGACTTGTTCCCAGATAGGATAAATGGGAAAGCACGTAGTCAAAGAGTGAGGAGCAGCAGGGATCACAGTGGGGGAGCAGTGATAGAGAGTTTCACTGAATTCCTGCAGGAGGAAAGATTTAAACTTCTTCAGGGTGGGCATCCCTGGAAGAAACTTCGCAGAGTAGATTATGTTGCAGTAGTTCTCTGACTTGAGGAGTGACCAGTCAGGAAGAGGGATTCATTGGAAGGGGCCAGTAAACATAATTCAAGTGCAAGTTTAGAGTGGCTTTGGCTCATCAGGTTCAGGTGAGGTAAAATATTTGATAAACTTCTCTCTTTCTGTTCTTAGTTGTTTATTCCACATCAGTTCAGGCATAGTGGTTTAGTGCGAATGGCTCCAGGGGCAGTGTTTTGTAGTGTGTGTGGGATGTGAGACCTCCCTATCTCCTGGATAAACATCTCTGCACCAGATGCACCGAGCTGCAGCTCCTGAGGGAACGTATTATGGAACTGACACTGCAGCTCGATGACCTTCGACTCATACAGGAGAATGAGCAGGGATTGGATAGGAGCTACAGGGAGGTAATCACACCTAGGTTGCGGGAGACAGGCCAATGGGTGACTGTCAGGAGAAAGAGGAAATGCACAGTCAGTACAGAGTACACCCACGGCTGTTCCCCTCAATAATAAGTATATAACTTCTGATAGTATTGAAGGGGACGAACGACCTGGGAGGGGGCACAATGTCTGGGATTTTGGTGCTGAATCTGGTGCTGTGGTTCAGAAGAGCAAAGAAGTGAAGAGAACTGCAGTGTTGATAGGGGATACCATAGAGGAACAGAGACGAGGTTCTGTGGGAGTGATATAGATGCCCCACTGGTGCCAGGGTCAGCAATGTCTCAGATTGAGTCCATGGCACTCTCAAGGACAAAGGTGAGTGGCCAGAAGTTGTGGTGCATATTGGCACAAATGACATAGACAAGGTGAGGAAGACTTGAAGAAAGATTTCATGAAGCTAGGTAGAAAGCTGAGAAACAGGACCTCCATGGTAGTAATCTCTGGTTTGCTGCCTGAGCCATGTGCCAGTGAGGGAAGAATAGGATGATTTGGGAGGTGAATGTATGGCTAAGGAACTGGTGTAGGGGGCAGTGCTTCAAATTTATGGATCATTAGAATCTCTTCTGGCAAAGGTATGATCTATACAAAAAGGATAGGTTACACCTGAACCCGAGGGGGTCCAATATCCTTGCAGTCAGGTTGGCTGGAGTTGTTCGGGAGGGTTTATGCTATTTTAGCCAGGGGATGGGAACTGAAGTGATCGTGTTGAGGATGAGGTCACTGGTTTACAAACAGAGGCAATGTGTAGTGAGACTTCAAGCAAGGAGAGGCTGATGATAGGGAAAAATTGTAGTCAACAGGATGAGTTGCAATGTTGAAGTCAGAATCAAAAGGAGTGAACACAGGACTGAAGGCATTTTGTTTGAATACGTGCAGTGAATGGAATAAGGTCGATGAACTTGTAACACAGTTACAGATTGGCATGTATGATGTTGTAGGCATGAAGCTGTTGGAGTCGATTGTTAAGAATGTGGTTTCAGGGTACTTGGAAGCACATGATAAAATAGGCTGTAGTCAGCATAGTTTCCTCAAGGGACAATCTTGCCTGATAAATCTGATGGAATTCTTTGAAGAAGTAACAAGCAGGATAGACAAAGAAGAATCGGTTGATATTGTGTACTTGAATTTTCAGAAGGCCTTTGACAAGGTACCACACATGAGGCTGCCTAACAACTAACAAGCTCATGGTATTACAGGGAAGATTCTAGCAATGATAAAGCAGTGGCTGATTGGCAGGAGGCGAAGAGTGGGAATGAAAGAAGACTTTTCTGGCTGGCTGCCAGTGACTGGTGGTGTTCCACAGGGGACTGTGTTGGGACTGTTCCTTTTTACATTATATGTCAATGATTTGAATGATGGAATTGATGGCTTTGTTGCAAAGTTTGCAGATGATACAAAGATAGGTGAAAGAGCCGATAGTTTTGTGGAAGTAGAGAAACTACAGAAAGACAGACAGATTAGAAGAATGGGTGAAGAAATGGCAGGTGGAATACAGTGTCAGGAAATGTATGGTCATGCATTTTGGTAGCAGAAACAAAGGTATAGACTATTTTCTATATGGAGTAAAAATACAAAAATACTGAGGTGCAAAGGGGCTTGGAAGTCCTTCTGCAGGATTCCCTAATACTTAATTTGCAGATTGAGTCTGTGGTGAGGAAGGCAAATGTGATGTTAGCATTCATTTCAAGAGGACCAGAATATAAAAGCAAGGGTGTAATGTTGAGACTTTATAAAGCACTGGTGAGGCTTCACATGGAGTATTGTGAGCAGTTTTGGGCCCCTTAGAAAAGATATTCTGAAACTGGAGAGAGTTCAAAGGAGGTTCACGAAAATGATTCCAGGATTGAACGGCTTGTCATATGAAGAGCGTTTGATTGCACTGGACCTGTACTCACTAGAATTTGTAAGAATAAGGGGTGACTTCATTGAAACCTATCAAATGGTAAAAGGACTTGATGTGGAAAGAATGTTTTCTATGGTGGAAGAGTCTAAGACCAGATGATACAGCCTCATAATAGAGGGGCATCCTTTTAGAATGGAGGTGAGAAGGAATTTCTTTAGTCAGAGAGTGGTGTGTGTATGGAATTTGTTGCCATAGGCAGTTGTGGAGAGCGTCTTTATGTATATTTAAGGCAGAGTTTGATAGATGCTTGATTGTTCAGGGCATGAAGGGATACAGGGAGAATGTATCCCTGGGGCTGAGAGGAAAAACGGATCAGCCATGATGAAATGGCGGAGCAGAGTCGATGGGTCAAATGGACTAATTCTGCTCCCAAGTCTTATGGTTTTATGGTCTTGGAAAGTGGGAGGAAACTGGAGCATCCCCCAGAGTAAATCATGGACAAGGGGATCATGTACAAATCCTTTAGAGGATGCCAGGATTAAACTCGCAAATACAAAGTCCCGTGTTTTGATGGAATTGCGGTAACCACTGCGCTACCGTAGCACCGCAAATTCCCAATTATTCATAGGAAACCTACAGCACAATACAGGCCTTTTGGCCCACAAAGTTGTGCTGAATATGTCCCTACCTTGCCCATAGCCCTCTATTTTCCTAAGCTCCATGTACCTATCCAAAAGTCTCTTTAAAGACCCTATTGTATCTGCCTCCACCACCGCTGCTGGCAGCCCATTCCACACACTCGCCACTCTCTGAAAACTTACCCCTGACATCTCCTCTGTACCTACTCCCCAGCAACTTAAGCCTGTCTCCTCTTGTGGCAACCATTTCAGCCCTGTGAAAAAGCCTCTGACTATCCACACGATCAATGCCTCTCATCATCTTATACACCTGTATCAGGTCACCTTCCATCCTCCGTCATTCCAAGGAGAAAAGACCAAATTCACTCAACTTATTCTCATAAGGCATGCTCCCCAATCCAGGCAACATCCTTGTAAATCTCCTCTGCACCCTTTATATGGCTTCCACATCCTTCCTGTAGTGAGGTGACCAGAACTGAGTACAATACTCCAAGTGGGGTCTGACCAGTCCTATATAGCTGCAATATTACCTCTCTGGTCCTAAATTCAATTCCACGATTGATGAAGGCCAATACACCATATGCCTTCTTAACCACAGAGTCAACCTGCACAGCTGCTTTGAATGTCCTATGGACTCGGACCCCAAGATCCCTCTGATCCTCCACACTGCCAAGAGTCTTACCATCAATACTATATTCTGTCATCATATTTGACCTACCAAAATGAACAACTTCACAATTATCTGGGTTGAACTCCATCTGCCACTTCTCAGCCCAGTTCTGCATCCTATCAATGTCCTGCTGTAACCTCTGACAGCCCTCCACACTATCCACAACACCTCCAACTTTTGTGTCATCAGAAAACTTACTAACCCATCCCTCCTCTTCCTCATGCAGGTCATTTATAAAAATCATGAAGAGTAAGGGTCCCAGAACAGATCCGTGAGGCACATCACTGGTGACCGACCTCCATGCAGAATATGACCCATCTACAACCACTCTTTGCCTACTGTGGGCAAGCCAGTTCTGGATCCACAAAGCAATGTCCCCTTGGATCCCATGCCTCCTTATCTTCTCAATAAGCCTTGCATGGGGAACCTTATCAAATGCCTTGCTGAAATCCATATACACTACATCCACTGCTCTTCCTCCATCAATGTGTTTAGTCAGATCCTCAAAAAATTCAATCAGGATCGTAAGAACGACCTGCCCTTGACAAAGCCATGCTTACTATTCCTAATCATAATATACCTCTCCAAATGTTCATAAATCCTGCCTCTCAGGATCTTCTCCATCAACTTACCAAGCACTGAAGTAAGACTCACTGGTCTATAATTTCCTGGGCTGTCTCTACTCCCTTTCTTGAATAAGGGAACAACATCTGCAACCCACCAATCCTCTAGAATCTCTCCCATCCCCATTGCTGATGCAAAAATCATCACCAGAGGCTCAACAATCTCCTCCCTCACCTCCCACAGTAGCCTGGGGTACATCTCATCTGGTCCCGGCAACTTATCCAACATCATGCTTTCCAAAAGCTCCAGCACATCCTCTTTCTTAATATTTACAAGCTCAAGCTTATCAGTCTGCTGCAAGTCATCAGTACAATCTCAAATCTTTTTCTATAGTGAATGCTGAAGTAAAGTAGTCATTAAGTACCTGCTTTTTCCTCCAGTTCCATACATACTTTTCCACTGTCACACTTGATAGGTCCTATTCTTTCACACCTTATCCTCGTGCTCTTCACATACTTGTAGAATGCCTTGGGGTTTTCCTTAATCCTGCCAGCCAAGGCCTTTTCATGGCCCCTTCTAGCTCTCCTAATTTCCTTCTTAAACTCCTTCCTGTTAACCATATAACAATCACAGCACAGAAACAGGCCATCTCGGCCCTCCTAGTCCTTGCCGAACTCTTAATCTCACCTAGTCCCACCTACCCACACTCAGCCCATAACCCTCCACTCCTTTCCTGTCCATATACCTATCCAATTTTACCTTAAATGACACAACTGAACTGGCCTCTACTACTTATACAGGAAACTCATTCCACACAGCTATCACTCTCTGAGTAAAGAAATACCCCCTCGTATTTCCCTTAAACTCCTGCCCTCAAACTCTCAAATCATGTCCTCTCGTTTGAATCTCCCCGACTCTCAATGGAAACAGCCTATTCACGTCAACTCTATCTATCCCTCTCAAAATTTTAAATACCTCGATCAAATCCCCCCTCAACCTTCTACGCTCCAATGAATAGAGACCTAACTTGTTCAACCTTTCTCTGTAACTTAAGTGCTGAAACCCAGGTAACATCCTAGTAAATCGTCTCTGCACTCTCTCTAATTTATTGATATCTTTCCTATAATTCGGTGACCAGAACTGCACACAATATTCTAAATTTGGCCTTAACCAATGCCTTGTACAATTTTAACATTGCATTCTGACTTCTGTACTCAATGCTTTGATTTATAAAGGCCAGTGTTCCAAAAGCCTTCTTCACCACCCCATCTACATGAGACTCCACCTTCAGGGAACTATGCACTGTTATTCCTAGATCTCTCTGTTCCTCTGCATTCCTCAATGCCCTACCATTTACCCTGTATGTTCTATTTGGATTATTCCTGCCAAAATGTAGAACCTCTCACTTCTCAGCATTAAACTCCATCTGCCAACGTTCAGCCCATTCTTCTAACCGGCATAAATCTCCCTGCAAGCTTTGAAAACCCACCTCATTATCCACAACACCTCCTACCTTAGTGTCATCAGCATACTTACTAATCCAATTTACACTGTATTATTTATGTATGTTAGCCCTATAATCTTCTAGATCTCTAACATTACCTAGCTCTCTGAAGCTTTTGTAAGCTTTTCTTTTCTGCTTGATTTATTACAGCCTTTGTACACCAAGGTTCCTGTATATATTGTATCAAGAAACCTTCCAGAACACACCTGACAAACTCCACCCCATCTAAACTCCTTGCTCTAGGGAGATGCCAATCGATATTTGGGAAATTAAAATCTCTCATCACGACAATTCTGTTATTATTACACCTTTCCAGGATTTGCTTCCCTATCTGCTCCTCGATATCCCTGTTACTATTGGGCGGCCTATAAAAAATACCCTGTAAAGTTATTAACCCTTTCCTGTTCCTAACTTTCATCCACAGAGACTCCATAGACAATCCCTCTCTGGTGTCCACCTTTACTGCAGCCGTGACATTATCTCTGATCAACAGTGCCATGCCCCCACCTCTTCTGCCTCCCTCCCTGTCCTTTCTAAAACATCTAAAACCTGGCACTTGAAGTAACCATTCCTGTCCCTGAGCCATCCAAGTTTCTGTAATGGCCACCACATCATAGCTCCAAGTACTGATCCACACTCAAAGCTCATCTATTTTGTTCACAATACTCCTTGCATTAAAATAGACACATCTCAAACTGTCAGCTTGAGCACTGTTATTCCCATACTGATTCCCATACTAAAGGACAGAATGTCTACTTGATGAATTCCAAAGCTTTGCATCTCTCATCAGCTCTCCGATTGTAAGGGAATATAAGATACTGTGATCAGTTGGGCTGTGTTAATACATCCCTTTATTAAGTTTAAAGACAGTCATGGAAAAGGAAAAGTTCCCAGTAACCAACTCAGTTCAAGTATTGTGCTAGGGAAAGGGGTAGTGGGAGTCTGCAAGTCGTCTCATGCTTCACTCTTGTAAAACTCAATGATTGTGTGTACAGCTATTTTGTTTGATTTGCAAGATTTCTGCGGGCATTTCTGTCTGCCATTTCTGTGTTTTACTGAGTTACTGAAATAAGTGCACCTGCTGTTATAGTAATTGTAAAGCAATTATGTTTGCGTTCCCAATAGTTGGCCAAAACAAAGGTGGCGATATATTAGTTAGCTCAGGTGCATTCTGCGTGAGCGATCATGTCTCTCCATCCATCACAGTCCCTGACCCTCCAAATTGTAGTTGTTGCCTCCCCTGTTTCTAACCGTGATGTTAATCCATCTATCATTCTCATTCTCGGTCAGACTCTGCTTTTCCTTCCAGCTTTCCAGTTGTAACTAAATGTTCTAATGTCTCTCTTCGCATGATGTGTCCAAAGAATTTTGATTGCTGTTTTCTGATTTTTTTATGTAATGTACGTTTTGTTTTTGTTCTCTGTAGAACTTCTTCATTGGTTATCCTGTCCGTATATGATATGCATAGCATTCTTCTGAGGAAGCTCATATCTGCTGCATCAATTCTTTTTTCCATTGTATTTGTGATGGTCTGTGACTCACAGCCGTACATCAATATAGGAAGAATGTAGCAGCTGAGAGTTCTAATGTGCATGTCAATTGCTATTTTCTTGTTCGTTAGGATGTTTCTCATTTCTGTAAATGCTGTTCTTGCCATTTCTATTCTTACTTTTATGTCTGTTTCACATTTGTCATCAGATGTTACCCATGATCCAAGGGACTTGAAGTTGTGAACTTGTTTCAGGATTTCATTTCCCAGTATGATCCTACAGTTTGGGATATAAGGTTAATTTGATATTACCATTACTTCAGTTTTCTTTTGTTTAAGGTTAGGCCAAGTCTTTCGCTCTCTGTGTTGATGGTAGGTACTCGTGTCTGTAAATTTACTTCACTGTATGTTATCAGTACTGTATCATCCACACAGCGGAGGTTGTTGATATTGAATCCTCCTATACTTATTCCAAGTAGGTCTTGTATGGGTCTCATGATGTTTTCACCGTACAAGGAGGTCAGGGCTGGTGATAGAACACACCCCTGTCAGACTCCTTGCTTTAATGGCTGATATTCACCAATCTTGTTCTCTTTCCGTATGGCTGCAACTTTGTAGCCAGTAGAGATTCCTGATTATTCTCAGATCTTTTCCATCAATATTAATATCTTTAAGCATTTTCATGATGACTTGGTAGTATATCATGATGACATAATATATTAATAGTAGTAGTGAAAAAGGATCTAGTGCTTTCCTGACATATATGATGTAGAAACTCTTCTTGGGCTTCCAGCCAGGTATAGGTATCGATTTTAATCAATTTTTCAATAACAAACTTTGCCAAATACTTCAGCGATGATGCCTGGGCACGTCTCATTTACACACCCATAATCCGTCCCTCCTGATTGGTTAGTCCTCATCCAATCAGGTTTCTGCTCTCCCACTTTGCTTACAATTGAATTCCAGTTCTTATTTAGAGTGAGACCTTTGTCTTAGTTAAAATTATTTTCCTCTGGTTTTATTTCAATGGCTTCCTATGCCAAGTGGTCCCAGAAGCCATTGGTGTGACACCATGGTTTTCTGCCTTCGAAGTCAATCCTTTGCTTCTGTGCTTCTTGATGCGGGTTTCCACTGTGTGTCCAGTTTGATGTATAACGGGGGACTAGGTAAAGACGAGTGAAATTCCAGAGAATATTGTAGTAAGAATTGTTATTACGATGTCTGCATAAAAATGATGCCATTAAGATGACTACTACAGCTGAGATTGAGATTCATTTATTTATCACATGTACATTGAAACATACAGTGAAATGCATCATTTGTATTAACAGCCAACACAATCTAAGGAGGTGCCTGGGGCAGAATGCAAGTGTTGTCACACATTCCAGCACCAACATAGCATGCCTGCGATGTTCAGCAAAACAACACAAGCAACAGCAATAACAAAACAGAACAACAATGACAACAAATAAAAACAGCAAAATAAGTCCCTTTCCTCCCTCCCACAGGCCTCCAAACCCAGCACAGGCCGACTCTGCCTTCAGCTTCCAGTATCAGAATGGCTTGGAGAGAATGTTTATTTTCCTGTCACATCCCATCAACTTTCTGAGCTGAACAGTGTGAAGAATTCAGTTGGAAGAGTGTACTCGTCAGCTTGAATGAATCTACATTTTCTCTTGTTACACTATGATAAAGTAGCAAAGTGCAACTCGTGACACGTTGTCATGTCAACAACCTCTCCCAGTGTCACCAAAACAAAAGAACTGTCCATTGACTTCAGGAAGTGGGGGTGTGTTGCAGATGCTTCTGTTTATATCTGTGGAGGCCAAGTCATTTTGAGTCTATATAAAATGAAGGTTGATAGGTTCTTGTATTTAGTAAGAGTGTCAAAGGTTATGGGGACAGGCAGGGTAATGGGGTTGAGAAGGTAATCAGTAATGACAGAATGGTGGCGCAGGCTCAATGGGCGGAATGGCCTAATTCTAATGTCTTATATCTTCAATGCTGAGGTTAAGAAAGTTGAGAACTTCAAGTTCCCAGGAGTTAATATCACTAACCGTCCACCCTGGTGTAATCACATTAACATCACAGCCAAGAAAGCTCACCAGTGTCTCAACATCCTCAGGGGGCTAAAGAAATTTCCCATCTGATCCTCATCAATTTTTATCAATGTATCAAGATTTGGTTTGGTAACTGCTCTGCCCCTGACTCCAAGAAACTACAGAGAGTTATAGATATACCTCTGCACATTACTGAAACTAGCCTGCCCTCCATGGTTTCTGTCTTTACTTCTCTCTGCTTCAGGAAAGCAGCCAACACAAAGACTCTAACCACCCTGCACATTCTTTCTTCTCTTCTCTCCTATCAGGCAGAAGTTCAAAAAGGCTGAAAGCACACACCAACTGGCTCATGGATAGCTTCTGTCCTATTGTTCATGCATTGAGTGGTTCCCTAGAATGACGAAATGGACTCGGACCTCAAATCAACCTCATTATGACCTTGTGCTGTATTGTTTACCTGTGCTGCACTTTGCTCTGAACTCTCGTCCTGTTTTACCTTGTACTACCTCAGCATACAGCCGTAATAAAGTGACCAGTATGAAAAGTGTTCAGGCCCTCAGTACATGTGACAATAGTAAACCAACTAACTAAAGGGATTGGAGAACCTCACAGTAAGAGTGGCTCTGTATCTGATGAAGAGAGGCCAAGGATTTGTGGCATTGTTGGAGAGAGATTTGGAGGTTGATATATTTTGTGTCTTGGAATGTTCCCAGGTGATTATTCCCTCAGTGGCCACTCCTGTACCTAATAAAGTGGCCACTGAGCGTTTGTTCATGGTTTTCTGCTGCTGTAGCCCATCCACTTTAAGGTACAAAGTGTTATGTGTTCAGAGATATTCTGTGCACCATTGCTGTGCAGTATTGTGTGGTTATTTAAGTTACTGTTCTGCGTTCAAGATACTCTTTTGCACACCACTGTTGTAACACATGGTGACTGACTGTTTATTAACTACAGAGTGTTCAACACCATCGTACCCTCACTTCTAATCAACAAGCTCCAAAAACTGGGCCTCTGTACCTCCCTCAGCAATGGGAGCCTTGACTTCCTCATCAAGAGACCACAGTCTGTGCTGATCGAAAATAACATCTCTTCCTCGCTGTCAATCAACAATCATTGGTGCCTCTCAGGGATGCATGCTTAGTCCACCGCTCTACCCTCTCTGCATTTATGACTATGTGGTTAGAACAGCTCAAATGCCATCTATAAATTTGCCAGTGTCACAACTATGTCAGTAGAATTTCTGCTGGTGATGAGGAGGTGTACAGGAGCGAGATAACTTCACTGAGTGCTGTCAAAACGAGAACCTTGCACTCAACATTAAAGTTCAAAGTAAAATTTATTATACATACATGTCACTGCATACAACACTGTGATTCTTTTTCTGTGGGTAAACAGGATCAATGGACAACAAACTGTGCAAATGCAGATATAAATAAATAACGAGCATGAAATGACAAGGAAAAGAGTCCTTAAGTGAGTGTAACTATTCCCTTTTATTCAAGAGCCTGATGGTTGAGGGGTAGTAACTGTTCTTGAACCTGGTGGTGTGAGTCCTGAGGCTCTTGTCCTCCTACCTGATGGCCTGGGTGGTGAGGATCTCTGATGATGGATGCTGCTTTTCTATAGCAAAGTTTCAAGTAGATGTGCTCAATGGTCGGGAGCATTTTATTCATGATGTACTGGGCTGAATCCACTACCTTTTGTAAGATATTTCACTTAAAGGCATTGGCGTTCCATACCAGGCCATAATTCAGCCAGTTTTCGCACTTTCCACCACACACACTGCTGGAAGTTTGTCAAGGTTTTTGACGACATGCCGTATCTCCACAGACTCCTCAGGAAGTAAAGGTACTGTTGTGCTTTATTTGCAATAATATTTATATGATGTGTCCAGGACAGGTCCTCTGAGATAGTGAAATCCAGGAATTTAAAGTTACTGATCCTCTTGACCTCTGATCCTCCAATGATTACTGGCTTATGGACCTTTGGTTTCCCTCTCCTGAAATCTACAATCAGTTTCCAGGTCTTGTTGATGACATTGAGAGGTTGTTATTAAACTACTCAGCAAAATTTTCAATCTCCCTCCTGAATGCTGATTAATCTTTCCCTTTGATACAATCCACAACAGTGGTGTCATCAGCAAACCTGTATATGGTGTTGGAGCTGTGCTTAGCCACAGTCATAGGTGTAAACTAAGTAAAGCAGAGGGATAAGCACACTTCCCTGTGGTGGTGCTGTGCTGATGGAGATTGTGGAGGAGCTGTTTTTGCCAGTCTGAACTAACTGGGACCTGCAAATGAGGAAATCTGGGATCCAATTGCACAACGGGGCATTGAGGCCCAGGTCTGGAATTTACTTATTAGTTTTGAGGGAATTATATTGAAAGCAATTGATAAAGAGCATCCTGATGTGTGAAGCTTTGCTGTCCAGATGTTTCAGGGTTATGTGAAGAGCCAGTGAGGTGGCATCTGCTGTACACCTGTTGCTTTTGTAGGCAAATCAATAAGACCAAGGAATTGGCTGTGGACTTAAAGGGAACACACACCAATCCTAACTGAAGGCTCAGAAGTGGAAGGGGTGAGCAGTTTTAAGTTCCTGGGTGTTAACATCTCTGAGGATCTATCCTGGGCTGAACAGATTGATACAATTACGAATAAGGCATGAGAGTGGCTATATTTCATGAGGAGTTTGAGAAGAATTGGCATGTTGCCAAAGACTCTTGCAAATTTCTACACATGTAGCCTGGAGTGCATTCTAACTGGCTGCATCATTATCTGGTATGAAGAGGCCACTGCACAGGATGGGGAAAAGCTGCAGTAAGTTGTAAACTCAGCCAGCTACCTCATGGTCACTAACCTCCCATGCATCCAGGCATTCAAAAAGCAATGTCTCAAAAAGGCAGCATACATCAATGAGGACCCCCAACACCAGGGCATGCCCTCTTCTCATTGCTACAATCAAAGAGGAAGTACAGGAGCTTGAAGGCACTCAACATTTCAAGAACAGCTTCTTCCACTCTGCCATCAGATTTCTGAATGGACAATTAACCCATGAACACTACCTCAGTATGTTTTTCCTTTTGTTCTGCCCCATCATTTAATTTAATGTTTCATAAATAGTGATTGTGATTTATAGTTTTTATTACTATGTATTGCTGCAGAACAACAAATTTCACAACATATGTTGGTGATATTAAATCTGATCCTGTCAGCTTTGGCCATTTTGGCCATTCTCTGCTGACTTCTCTCATGAGCAAGACTCAAAGAACTGCTGCTCACTTGATTTTTTTTTGTACCGTTCTCAGAGAACTCTAGATTGTGTTGTGTGAAAACCCCAGGTTATTGGCAGTTTCTGAGAATCTCAAACCACTCTCTCTGGCACCAACAATCATTCCACAGTCAAATTCACTTAGACCATATTTCTTCCCCATTCTGATGTTTGGTCTGAACAACAACTGACTTCTGGACCATGTCTGCATGATTGGCTGATTAGATACTTGCATTAACAAGCAGGTGTACAGGTGTACCTCATAAGTGGCTACTGAGTGTTGACTAGATCATACTGGGTACAGTAGTTCACTGAAAACCGTAGTGATTAATAGCCACTGCAGTGTGTTATTGATGATGGAGGCACCATGGTAATGTGATACTATTGGAGTTTGGAGTTCAGTTCCGGTGTCCTCTGTAAAACATTTGTATGTTCTCCCCGTGACCATGTGTGTTTCCTCTGGGAACTCTGATTTCCTTCCACAGTCCAAAGAGGTACCGGTTAGTAGGTTAATTGGTCAATGTAAGTAGTTCTGCAATTAGGCTAGGATCAAATCAGTGGCTTGCTGGGTGGTGTGACCCCATGGGCTAGAATAACCTATTCTGTGCTCCATCTCCCAATAAATAATATCTAAAAAAAAACTAATTGTTAAGCAGCAAACGCACAATTTTCATTTAACTGGTGTCTTCATTTGTGGTGCCCACTCCCCACACAACATGAGATGTGCTTTGGTTTCTGGGTAGGTCTGATTTCAATTTTCACATTATTGGTGCACATTCACAGTATGGTCTCTGCAAATTTAACTGTGGAATGAATGTTGGTGCCAGAGAGAGTAGTTTGAGATTCTCAGAAACTGCCAATATCCTGGGGTTTTCACACAACACAATCTAGAGTTCTCTGAGAACGGTACAAAAAAAAAATCAAGAGAGCAGCAGTTCTTTGAGTCTTGCTCATGAGAGAAGTCAGCAGAGAATGGCCAAAATGGTTCAAGCTGACAGGATCAGGTTTAATATCACTGACATATGTTGTGAAATTTGTTGTTCTGCAGCAATACATAGTAATAAAAACTATAAATCACAATCACTATTTATGAAAAATAAATTAAATGATGGGGCAGAACAAGAGGAAAAACATACTGAGGTAGTGTTCATTTGTTGTTTTGTAGCAGCAGTACAATGCAATATATAATAAAAACTATAAATTACAATCACTATTTATGAAAAAATAAATTAACTAAAGTCCAGAATAAAGTTTCTATGTTCTTTTTGAACTGAATATTCAGAAAATCAGCTTTGACTGAACTTTGTGGCTCAAGTTTATTGTAAAGTTATCGTGTGGCATAGTCCAGCTGCAATGATACTACAAGGTCATAAGACATAAGAGCAGATAAGGCCATTCAGGCCATTGAGTCTGCTAAGGCAATCCATCACTTGTTAATTATTATCCCTCTTAACCCCATTCTCCTGCTGTCTCCCTGTAACTGGATCCATTGGGTTGTTTGTCATCTATATCAATTATCTGGATAACTGGATCAGCAAATTTGCAGTTGACACCAAGATCGGGGATGTAGTGGACAGTGAGGAAGACTATCATGGCTTGCAAAGGGATCTGCATCAGCTGGAAAAACGTGCAAAGGGGCTTTAATGTGGGCAGGTGTGAGGTGTTGCACTTCAGTAGGATCATCCAGGGTAGGCCTTACACAGTGAACGGTAGAGCTCTGAGGAGTGTAGTAGAAGAAAGGGATCTGGGAATACAGGTCCATAATTCACTGAAAGTGGCGTCACAG
Source organism: Hypanus sabinus (assembly GCF_030144855.1). Taxonomy (NCBI): domain Eukaryota; kingdom Metazoa; phylum Chordata; class Chondrichthyes; order Myliobatiformes; family Dasyatidae; genus Hypanus; species Hypanus sabinus. The sequence continues at coordinate 2,107,442 of NC_082710.1, forward strand.
GTAGATAGGGTCATAAAGAAAGCTTCGGCACATTGGCCTTCATAAATCAATGTACTGAATACAGCAGTTGGGATGTTAATGTTGAAGTTGAATAAGATGTTGTTGAGGCCTGTTTTGGAGTATTGTGTGCACTTTTGGTCACCTACCTACAGAAAAGATGCAATTAAGATCAAAAGAGTACAGAGAAAACTTACAAGGATTTACAAGGACTTTTGAGGACCTGAGTTAAAGGGAAAGATTGAATATGTTAGGGCTTTGTTCCCTCAAGCGTAGGAGAGTGAGGGAAGATTTTATAGAGGTATACAAAATTATGAGGGGTATAATCAAATCAGATTTAATATCACTGGCATATGTTGTGAAATTTGTTGTTTTATGGTAGCAGTACATTGCAAGACATAAAAACTGTAAATTACAGTAAGAAGTAAATATTTAAAAAAAATTAAATCCAATAAGTAGTGCAAAAAGAGAGCAAATAATAGTGAGGTGGCATTCATGGGCCCATTGTCCATTCAGAAATCTGTTGGCAGAGGGGAAGAAGCTGTTCCTGAAATGTCAGGTGTTGGCCTTCAGGCTCCTGTATCTTCTCCTTGATGGTAGCAATTAAAAGGGGCATGTCTGAGGTGAAGGGGGTCCTTAACAATGGGTGCTTTTGTTGATATTTTAATAAGATATTGTTATCTTATTACTAATTTAACTTCGTCTAGTATATTTATAACCTATTTAATATAATAATATGTTATTATTTTATATATGAAATTTAATAAAAAAAATTGAAAAAGAAAAAAAAACAATGGGTGCTGTCTTTTCGAAGCATCACCTTTTGAAAATGTCCTGGATGCTGTTGAGGATGGAGCCCATGATGGAGCTGACGGAGTTTATAACTTTTTGCAGCTTTTTCCCATCCTTAGCAGTGACCTCTCCATACCAGTTGGTGATGCAACCAGTTAGACTGCTCTCCAAGGTACATCTGTAGAAATTGCAAGTGTCTTTAATGATATACCTATTCTTCTCAAACCCCTAATGAAGTATAGCTGCTGTCATGCCTTCTTTGTAATTGGGTCAATATGTTGGGCCTAAGATAGACCCTCAGAGATTTTGACACCTAGGAACTTGAAACTGTCTGGTGTGCGTTCCCTTGATTTCCCCTTCCTGAAGTCCACAATCAATTCCTTTATCTCACTGATGTGGAGTGCAAGGTCGTTGCCACAACACCACTCGATCAGCAAATCTATCTCAATCCTATAAACCTCTTTGTCACCATCTGAGATTCTGCCAACAGTATCTGTGTCATCAGCAAGTTTATAGATGGCATTTGAGCTGTGCCTAGCTGCAGGATCATGGGTGTAGAGAGAGTAGAGCAGTGGGTTAAACGTGAGTTCTTGAAGTGTGCTAGCATCCATTGTCAGTGGGGGGAGATTTTATTTCTGTCCCAGTGAGGAAGTCAAGGATCCAGTTGCAGAGGGAGGTACAGAGGCCCAGGCTTTGGAACTTTTTGATTACAGCTGAGGGTGGGATTGTGTTAGCCAATAAACAGCAGCCTAGTGTAAGTATTATTATTGTCCACGTGATCCAAGGCTGCATGGACACCAAGTGAGACTGCATTCGCTGTTGACCTATTGTGGCAGTAGGCAGACTGTAGTGAGTTCAGGTCCTTGGTTTGGCAGGAGTTGATTCTAGCCATGACCAAGCTCCCAAAATGCTCTGTCACTGTAGAAGTGAGTGCCACAGTGTGATAGCTCACCCTACACTTTTTGGGCACTAGGGGAAATGCAAGCAGGTTTTTCCCACTGAGGTTGGATGAGACAACACCAAGAGGTCATGGGTTAAGGACAAAAGGTGAGATGTTTAAGGGGAACGAGGGGAAACTTCACTTAGAGGGTAGTGCGAGTGTGGAATGAGCTGCCAATGTAAGTGGTGGATGGGGCTTTGATTTCGACATTTAGGAGAAATTTGGATAGGTACGAGGATAGTAGGGGTATGGTGGGCTGTGATCTGGGTGCAGGTAGATGGGACTAGGTCGATAGGCTGAAGGACCTGTTTCTGTTCTGTAGAATGTTTCTGTTCTGTGACTGTGACACATTCTGGAAATGTCTCCAAATTTCACAGACAATGAATATTTTTGAAGTGCTGTAAATACCTCTGTTGTAGACAAGTGTAGCATTCAACCTAAACCCAGAAATTCCACTCCACACTCATCAGTGCTAGGACCAATCAGTTAGTAGTATTTTAGCAATCGCTGTAGAAGGAACGTTCAAGTGTCTACCTGAAGTACACATTTCAGTAACATTGTGCACGGGTCCAACTGCATTTGTAGAACTGAGGAGATACCAGCACTAATCTAATGTTTATTGTGGGGAGAAGCCAGAAGCAATGTGACCCAAATCAATAAATTTAGGCAATGCTAGTGAATAAACAGCTGGATGTCTTAATTTAACGTTCTATTTAAGCAGCTATTTAAGCGTTCTATTTAATTCAGAGTCAGGTTAGGTTTTTGTCATCTACTCCAGGATGCAATGAAATTCCTTGCCTGTGTAAGGGACCCCTAAACATTACTAAATGAAAACTGAGCACTAGTGTATTCGAACAGTTCATATACTGGTGAATTATAGTCAAAAGTGATGACATTCTGCAAAATATTCATTAAAAAACTGATGTTTAATATTATAAAACTCGAAGCTCTTTGAAGCATGTCTTGTCTTTCCCTTCATGGTTCAGTAATATTTAATTGCACTACTAATTGGAAGAAAGTGAAGTTGTTTTATAACCTGATGGCATTTTAAATTAATCTTAACAGGATGAATATTTATCAAATTAATCATAAGTCAACACAAGCGATGCCATTTATCAATAACATTGGACATTTCTATTTATATTAATGAGCAAGCAATATTTAAGTCAAATGCAAATTTCTGACTAGCCCCTGTACTGTATTGCCGCCTGTTACAGAAAGAATTCGGAGTCGGTGTGTGAATGTGGTGTGTAGTCTGACAGCATCTGATTGCCTTGAAAGTTTTTCTTGTGTTCACAAAACCCTGTTGGACCATGGTAATGCATAATATTACAAACCTGGTTCACTGGTTTATTGGTGAGACTGACTGCATGGCCTCGGTTGAGTGGGGACTACAACCAAGGCAGTGTCGCATGTCGCAGCTGCCGAGAGGACGAGGGCAGGCCTGTCCTGTGGGTGTTGCTCTGCAGTGTTCGATTGGTGGAAACAAGATAAATTGTGTGCGTGCATTCATCTGCAGACTGTGGAGGGCTTGTTCTTTGCCGACTGCATTCATGCTTCAGCAATCTACAGGATTGCTGTCGGATGATGGGGAGGATGTAGAAACTCCTTACAGAGGACACCAGATTTGAACTGTGAACTCCGAAGTCCTAAACTGTAACAGCCAAGAGCTAATCACTATGCTTCCCTTAGCCAGTACTTTTAGCTGCAACAAATTGTCTTCCCTTCCTTACTGCAGTTATCGTGCAAGGTTCAATAGGCTAGAAATTTATTCCCTGGAGTGTAGGAGAATGTGGGGAGATTTGATAGGCGTATACAAAATTATTGTGGGTTACAGATAGGGCAAATGCAAGCATGTTTTTCCCTCTGAGGCTGAGTGAGACTACTACTAGAGGCTATAGGTTAAGGTGCGAGGTAAAATGTTTAAGACCATAAGACATAGGAGCAGAATTAGACCATTTGGCCCATCGAGTCTGCTCCACCATTCCATCATGACTGATCCTTTCTCCACACCTGAACCCAGGTTCCCGGCCTTCTCCCTGTAACCTTTGATGCCATGTCCAATGAAGAACCTATCATTCTCTGCCTTAAATACACCCAACGACCTGGCCTCCACAGCTGCCTGTGACAACAAATTCCACAAATTCACCACCCTCTAGCTAAAGAAATTTCTCTGTTTGAAATGGGCACCCCTCTATTCTGAGGCTATGCCCTTTTGTTCTGGGCTCCCCCACAATCTGAAACATCCTTTTCATGTCCACTCTGTCTAGGCCTTTCAACATTCAAAAATTATAGTGAGATCCCCCTCATCCTTCTAACTTCCAGCAAGTATAGACCCAGCGTCATCAAACGTTTCTTGTGTGATAACCCTTTCTGTCTCGGAAGCATCTCCTTCCAATTTACTTTGACCAACTCCACTCTCATACCACTGTGATTTCCTTTACTTCACTGAAATACTGCTACATCAGTCTTTATTTTCTCCATATCAAATTAGAAGTTGAACTCAATTATATTGTGATCACTGCCTCCTAAGGTTCTCTTACCTTAAGCTTTCCAATCACCTTTGGTTTATTACATAACACCCAATCCAGTATAGCTGATCCCCTCATAGACTCAACAACAAACTACTCTAAAAAACCATCTTGCAGGCATTCAACAAACCCACTGTTTTGAGATCCATTACTGACCTAAATTTCCCAATCGATCTGCATGTTAAAAACTCCCAAGACTATTATAACATTACCTTTTTGACACACCTTTTCTTCTTCCCATTGTAATTTCTGGTCCACATCTAAGCTACTGTTGGGAGGCATGTATATAACCGCCATCAGGGTCCTTTTACTCTTGCAGTTTCTTAACTCAACCCACAAGGATCCAACATCTTCCAATCCTCCGTAACATCTGCTAATTTGATGCCATTCTTTACCAGCAGAGCCATGTCATCCCCTATGATTAACTTCCAATCCCTCAGAAACCATGGACATTCAGCTCCCAACCGCTGCCATCCTCAGCCACGATTCAGTGATGGCCACAACATCATACCCAACAATCTGTAGTAGTGCATCAAGATCATCCACTTTATTTCTTATACTCCATGCATTGAGATATAACACTTTGAGTTCTGTATTTGCTATCCTTTTTGATTCTGCATCCCTCATGAACTGATACTCACCTTGCTAGCTGCAATTTTGTCTTATCATCTGCCTGCCCTTCCTGACAGTCTGACTGCACACTATCTTTGTTTTTTTTGTCATCCATTTTATCCTGAGTCCCTTCACTCTGGGTCCCATGTCCCTGTCAAATTAGTTTAAACGTTCCCCAACAGCTCTAACAGACTTGCCCATGAAAATATTGTTACCCCTCAGGTTCAGGTTCAACCCATCCCTTTAGTACAGGTCCTACCTCCCCAAGAAGAGATCTGAATGATTCAAGAATCAGAAGCCCTGCCCCCTGCATTAGCTACTGAGCCACACCTTAATCTGCCAAATCATCCTGTTTCTGCCCTCACTGGTGTGTGGCACAGGCAGCTACCCAGAAATTACTACCCTAGAGATCCTGCTTCTCAGCTTTCTGCCAAGCTCTCTATATTCTCTTTTCAGGACCTCTTTGCTTTTCCTTGCTATGTCATTGATACCAATATGTTCTAAGACATCTGGCTGCTCTCCCTCCCTCCCCAAGATGCTGTGCATGTGATCTGAGACATCTTTGACCCTGGCACCTGGGAGGCAACATACCATTTGGGTGTCCTGTTCTTGTCCACAGAATCCCCTGTTTGTTTCCCTGACTAATAAATCCCCTATCATTACCACTCCCCTCTTCTCCCTCTTTAACTTCTGCACCAGTCTCATCCGTGTCAGGATGATAAGTACCCCAGGCTACTGTGGGAGGTGAGGGAGGAGATTGTTGAACCTCTGGCAATGACCTTTACATTATCAATGGGGACAGGAGAGGTTCCGGAGGATTAAAGGATTGCAGATATTGTTCCCTTATTCAAGAAAGGGAGTAGAGATAGCCTAAGAAACTATGAACCAGTGAGTCTTAATTCAGTGGTTGGTAAGTTGATGGAAAAGATCCTGAGAGGCAGGATTTATGAACATTCGGAGAGGCATAATATGATTAGGAATAGTCAGCATGGCTTTGTGAAAGGTCGGTTGTGCCTTAAGAGCCTGATTGAATTTTTTGTAATCTTGCATTGATATTTCATATTGAAGTGAGAGGGAAGAAGCAGTCATTACATTGTGACATAAGTCTGACAGAAATGTGAGTTTAGTCTGAGCAGCTGAATCCCAAACATCTCCTTCCATTTGTCAATTCAATGAATGACTACTACAAATATAATTTTACTTTCAAGTTGAATATAGCTAGAAACACTAGTAACAAGTTAAACCAAACAGTTATTGAGAGTTTGAAGCTGCCTGCTTTGAAAAGAAAAGAACATCAGTTTGTTTATCTTTGATATGTTGCCCGATTCATTAGCAGAGGGTTCTTGTCAAGAATGAGTCATAATCTGACAGATGCTTCTGCAGGGAAGACCGGAGATCATCTGTGTCTCCTGGGAAAGGTGGAAAAGTTTGAAAAGAGTGTGATAATTATCTCACCACGGTAGCGCAACACCATTATCTCTTGGGGCGTCAGAGTTCGGAGTTCAATTCTGAGCCATCTGTAAGGAATCTGTACTTCCTCCTTGTGAAAGCGTGGGATTCCTCCGGGTGCTCCAGTTTCCTACAACAGACCAGCTTGTAGGTTAATAGGTCATAGTAAATTATCCTGAGATTAGGATAGGGTTGCATCAGGGGTTGATGAAGCCACCCTCAGTGTGAAAGAACAAGATCTTATATTTTGTCTGAATAGTCTCTGCTGGTGTGAATATTGATTTCTCCTTCTGGTTAAAAAAAATAAATTCCCTCTCCTTCCCCTTATTTGTAATAATGAGCAGGTATGTCTAATAAAGTAACCACCGAGTGTAATATCACAAACACGAGGAAATCTGAGCGTAATATGAAGTTTCCTTTGAAGTTCTCTTTTAAGGTATCCAATTATTTCTTTTATTTACTTTCTGCAGGAGAACCAAGAACTTGGATCAAGTAAAATCGATCACCTGTTGGCAAGCACAGGGATGTACCAGTTGAACATCCTGCTAAAGAGTGGCCATAACCTGGCAGTACGAGATCGGGGAGGTAAGAAATGGAAGCATCTTTGCACCATCTGGAAAGAGCAGGATTTCCCGCTGGCCAACCATTTTAATTGCTATCTCCATTCCCATTCTGGCATGTTGGTCCATGGCCTCCTCTACTGCCATGATGAGCCCACTCTCAGATTGGAAGAGCAACATCTCATAGTCCATCTGGGTAGCCTCCAACCTGATGGCATGAACAATGATTTCTCTAACTTATTCCCCCCTCCTTTCCTCTTCTTCAGTACTCCACTTTGTCCCCTACTTACCTCTTCTCTGCTCCTCACATGCCTATCATCTCCTCCTAGTGTCCCTCCACCTTCCCTTTCTCCTTTGGTTCACTCCTCTCTCCTATCAGATTCCTTCTTCTCTAGCCCCTTACCTTTTCCACCTATCAACTTCTAGGTTCTTACTACATCTCCCCTCCCCACCCATGGCTTCACCTATCATCTTCTAGCTTGTCTTTCTTCCCCTCCTGTCATCTCCTTATTTTGGAGTCTTCTCCCTTACTTTCCAGTCCTTATGAAGGGTCTCAGCTCAAAACGTTGACTGTTTATTCATATCCATAAAGGTCGCCTGATGTGCTGAGTTCCTCCAGCATTTTGCGTGTGTTGCTTTGGATTCCCAGCATCTGTAGAATCTCTTGTGCTTTTAATAGATAAATGCCTTTGGAATGCAAGTCCCAACAAAAAGGCTTAGTACTTGGGCCCTTGGCTCTTCAGTGAAGCATCAGCCATCGATGACCTCCTGTTTCCATGGTCCTCTGAAGGTGATGGTTGGAGTTCATCAATGCTTCTGCCATCCACTGTATCCACTGTAAAGGGGACTGACCTGTACAGCTTCACCAGAGCCTTGCTGACCAGCCTTATTTGTTTCCACTTCTCACAATGGGGACGTAGGGTTGGACTTTGAGAGGCTCAACCAAAAATAAATAGGTTAAATTATACTGATAGTCACAGTGTGTCTTTATTTACTTACACTAACCATAGAAAGCAAAGGCAACAAATCCAAAGGGAAAAGGTATCAGTAAGCATTCGTCAAGGGTCCCCATGATAGGCTCATTCAGAAAGGCAGGAAACATCAGATCCACAGACTTGGAAGTGGTTCACCCTAAGAAGGCAGAGGGTGGTTTAGATGGAGTGCATTCTGCCTGGAGGGTTGTTGACCAGTGGCGTTCTGCACGGATCTGAACTAGGAATTCTGCTCTTAGTGATTTTTTTTTTATAAATAACTTGGCTGAGGAAGTGGAATGGTGGATTACACAAGTTTGTAGATTACACAAAGGTTGGTGGCATTGTGATAATGTAGAATGTGTTCGCAGGTTGTAACCAGACATTGACAGGATGCAGGACTGGGCTGAGAAGTGGCATATGGAGTTAAATCTGGAAAAGTGTGAAGTGATTCACTTTGGAAGGTTGAACTTAAAGACAGGATTCACATCCATAGGTTGCTCAGAGTTGCAGTGCAAGAGGGCCATTTTTGGGCTCCACGGTAGCATAGCAGCTAGTGTGATGCAGCTCAGGGCGTTTGGAGTTAGGAATTCAATTGTGATGCCATCTGTAAGGAGTCTGTACGTCCTGCCCATGGAATGCATGGGTTTTGTTTGAGCACTTGGGATTCCTCCAGGTGTTCCAGTTTCCTTCCACATTCCACAGATGTACAGGGTAGGTCAATTGGTCATTGGAAATTGTCCTGTGATTAGGTTACGGTTAATTGGGTTTGTCAGGGGTTTCTGGGGCAGAAGGGCCAACCCTGTGTTGTATCACTAAATAAATAAACATGTTGACAGGGTGTTTATGAGGGTGTATGGTATCATTAATTAAGAGATTGTGTTCAAGAGCAGATAATGTGGCAGCTCTCTGAAACTGTGGTTAGACCGCATGGAATATTGTGCTCAGTTCTGGTCGCCTCATTATAGGAAGGATGTGGAAGCTTTAGGGAGAGTGCCGAGGAGATTTACCAGGATGCTGCTTGAATTAGAGAATGTGTCTTATGAAGAAAGGTTGAGCAAGCTAGGATTTTGCTTTTTGGAGCGAAGGAGGATAGGAGGTGACTTGATAGAGGTGTTTAAGATGATAAGAGGTATGGATGGAGTGGACAGCCAGGGATTTTGTTCCAGAGCAGCCATAGCTAATACGAGAGAACTTACTTTGAAGATGATTGGAGGAAAGTATAGGAAAAATGTCAGAGATACATAATGCAGTAGGTGTGTGGAATGCACTCGGGGGTGGGGTAAAGGCAGATACATGAGCGATATTTAAGAAAATCTTGGATAGGCACATAGATGTAAGAAAATTGGAGGGCTGTGTGTGAGGGAATAGTTAGATACAGCTTGAATTTAGATTGTGAAAAGTTCCACAGAACACAGTGGGCCAAAGGGCCTGTACAGGTACTGTGGAGTACTGTTCTCAACCCCATGCCCTTAAAATGTTTAGAAAGACAATTGTCTGTTTAATTTAACAGAGGCATTTTATTTGAAAAATTGGGTTTCTCAGTCCAATAGACTTCCACTGGTTTATACTTTCTATGAGCCATAAATGGAATAAGGAAAACTGCCATTAGGGAATGTGTGTGTGTTAAATCACTGGTTAAAAAAAGCATTCCCTCCCCCTTTCCTCCTCTTCTATTCCCCACTCTGGTCTCCTATCAGGTTTCTTCTTCTTCAGCCCTTTACCTTTCCTACCCACCTGGCTTCACCTATCATCTTCCAGCTAGCCTCCTTCCCCTCTGGCCTCTTTTATTCTGACCTCTTCTCCCTTCCTTTCCAGTTCTGACGAAGGGTCTCAACCCAAAACGTCAACTGTTTATTCATTTCTATATATGCTGCCTGACCTACTGAGTTCCTCCAGCATTTTTTGTGTGTAGCTCTGGATTTCCAGCATCTGCAGAATCTCTTGTGTCCATCTTGTCAGCTTTTGGCTAGAGTAATCATAGGGAGATCGGATAGATGCTGGGGCCAGAAGTGAAGCCAGAGGAGAGAATTCAGGTTGGCAGCTACCTCTGGTAAATTTGTGCATGCAGGATAAAGCACCAACTTCTCCCATTGAACTAAAGTATAAAATGGAAAAGGTATGACCATGGCCCAGTATTCAGTTCCAGATACATCAGGATGATAGGTTAAGTTGCTGAAGTCATGGACATCTGGAAGACAATGTGTGGTATACATTTCTCAGACATATCATAGAATCAGAATCAGGTTTAATATCACTGGTATAAGTTGTGATATTTCTTGTTTTGGAATAGCAATACATTGCAATGCATAATAATAAAAACTATAAATTACACTAAGATGTGTATGTGTGTGTATGTATGTATTATATATATAAAGAAAATTAAATTAAGTAAGTAAGTAATGCAAAAAGAGAGGGGGAAATACTGAGTTAGTCTTCTTGGGCTTGTTGTCCATTCAGAAATCTGATGGTGGAGGGGAAGAAGCTGTTCCTGAAATGTTGAGTGTGTCTTCAGCCTCCTGTACCTCCTCCTTGATGGTAGCTATGAGAAGAGGACTTGTTTTGGGTGACAGGGGTCCTTAATGATGGATGTCCGTTTGAGGCCTTACCTTTTAGAGATGTCCTCGACGCTGGGAGGCCAGTGCCCATGATGGAGCTGGCTGAGTTTTAAAGCTCCAGCAGCTTTTTCTGATCCTGTGCAGTGGCCCATCCACACCAGACGATGATGCACCAGTTAGAATCCTCTCCATGGTACATCTGTAGAAATTTGAGAGTGTCTTTGGTGTGCTATATCTACTCGAACTCATATCGAAATATAGCTGATGTGTTTTCATTGTTATTGCCTCAATATGTTGGGTCCAAGATAGATCCTCATAAATGTTGACACCCAGGAACTTGAAAAAGCTCACCCAACAGAATTGTAGAGCACAGAAATATGCACTTCTGCCAATTTGTACAGTACTGTGCAAAAGGCTTAGGCACATATATGTAGCTAGGGTGTCTAGAACTTTTGCTGAGTACTGTATTTGTCATCATGGAGAATGAGAGATCTGAGAGAGGTGTGTATGATGATGAGAGACATTGATTGTGTAGAAAGCCAAGGGTTTTTTCCACCTTCCCTGTCCGCCTTCCCTGTCCGCCTTCCCTGTCCGCCTTCCCTGTCCGCCTTCCCTGTCCGCCTTCCCTGTCCGCCTTCCCTGTCCGCCTTCCCTGTCCGCCTTCCCTGTCCGCCTTCCCTGTCCGCCTTCCCTGTCCGCCTTCCCTGTCCGCCTTCCCTGTCCGCCTTCCCTGTCCGCCTTCCCTTTCCGCCTTCCCTGTCCGCCTTCCCTGTCCACCTTCCATTTCACCTTCCCTGTCCACCTTCCATTTCACCTTCCCTTTCACCTTCCCTGTCCACCTTCCCTTTCCCCTTCCCCTCTCTTCCCCACTTCTCCTTCTCTCTCTCTTTCTCCCCTTCTCCTTTCCCTCTACCCTTCCATTGGTTGTCAGTCTTTGTGAGGAGTTTGTCAATGATTCCATTGTGTTTCTCTGCTTTACTGAATAAGTGTAAAAATAAATAAGACATTTGTGAGGCCTAGTGTAGAGTATTGAACGCAGAGAAAAATTTACAAGGATGTTGCTGGGACTTGAGGACTTGTGTTACAGGGAAAGATTGAATAAGTTAGGACGTTATTCCCTAGAACATAGAAGATTGAGGGTCGGTTTGATAGAGGTATACAAAATTATGAGGGGTATAGATAAATACAAGCAGGTTTTTTCCACTGAGCTTGGGTGGGACTAGAACTGGATGACATGGGTTAAGGGGAGCATGAAGGGAAACGTTTTAACTCGGAGGATGGTGAGAGTGTGGAACGAGCTGCCAGTGCCAGCTGGACATCGGTTCAATGTCAACATTCAAAGGTTCAAAGGTCAAATTTAATGTCAGAGAAATGTATACAATATACATCCTGAAATGCTTTTTCTTTTCAAAACATCCATAAAAATAGGGAAGTGCCCCAAAGAATGAACAACAGCTAAACGTGAGAACCCCAAAGTCACCCCCAACTCCCCCCACCTGCGCGTAAGCAGCGGCAAGCAACAATCCCCCTTACCCCCACCAGAAAAACAAAAAAAGTGCACCTGCTACCGAGCACAAGTGTAAGCTAAGCGATAGCAAAGACACAGGCCTTGCAGTTATCCCAAAGACTATCACAATTCATCCGGCATTCGGCAGCCCACAGGTTCTCTCTCTCCCTAATAAGGGAGATGAAGGTGTCCCCCATTTTCACAGCAAGCAGGAGACATAACAGCAACCCACTGGTTTACGATGTCGGTTTTGTCGCTTTTTACGAGTTCTGTGCCCGAAGATCACAAAGATCTCAGATCTTCAGGCTCACAGCAAAAGATTTTCCAGCCTCCCCGACGACACACAAGTCTCCTGCCGCGACACCAACCTTCGATCCACCCGTTTCCAGAGTCTTGAGATCTTAGGCTTCCAAACACGAGGCAGCCTCTCAGGCCAACCCCTCAGCATGCCAGACAACAGCCGGTCCAGAAAAGCCAAGAACAGGTCCTATTCTTTGGCAAAGAACCAAAGTCTGCATGTAACTCCAGGTCAGGGTCTTCAAAGGAACCCTGAAAGGGAAAAATAAGGATATTAAAGATGGAAATGGAGCTGTTTCCAAAGATACAAGCAAAGGAGTCGCCATTTAGCGCCATCTTTACTCCACCTCCGTCTCCAGACTTTTAAGAGCAATTTGAATCAGTACATGGATTGGAGGAGTATGGAGGTCATGGTCCAGGTGCAGGCCAATGGGAGTAGGCAGTTTAAATGGTTCAGCATGGACTCGATAGGCCGAAGGGTGTGTTTCTATGCTGTAGTGTTCTATGACTCCAGTATGTTAAGCAATGGGAACGCTGGAACACAATGAGAAAGCAAATGGTACTGGTGGGATTAAAATGCACAGTGATCAGGTCTGATACACAGCCACAGTGGTAAATGACGCTGGGTGGTACTAATTACATTCTTGCCTGCCCCCTCTTACCATCTGAAGCTGGTGGTGAAGTCATTACAAAAATTCTAAAAACTTGGAGAAAACTTTTGCAGAGCATGGTTGCGAGAAGACACACTGTTTTCAGATAATGTTTGAGTGGAGGGGAGAGGGAGTGCCTTTACGGCAGGGGTTCCCAACCTGGGGCCAGAGAATCAGGGGTCCAAGGAATAAGAAAGGTTGGGAACCTCTCCCCACTATTGAACACATCTACAAGGAGCATTCGCACAGGAAAGCAGCATCCATTATAACCATATAACAATTACAGCACAGAAACAGGCCATCTTGGCCCTTCTAGTCCATGTCAAATGCTTACTCTTACCTAGTCCCACTGGCCTGCACTCAGCCCATAACCCTCCATTCCTTTCCTGTCCATTTACCTATCCAATTTTACTTTAAATGACAATATCGAACCTGCCTCTACCACTTCTACTGGAAGCTCGTTCCACACAGCTACCACTCTCTGAGTAAAGAAATTCCTCCTCGTGTTACCCTTAAACTTTTGCCCCCTAACTCTCAAATCATGTCCTCTTGTTTGAATCTGCCCTACTCTCAATGGAAAAAGCCTATCCACATCAACTCTATCTGTCCCCCTCATTATTTTAAATACCTCTATCAAGTCCCCCCTCAACCTTCTACGCTCCAAAGAATAACAACCTAACTTGTTTAGCCTTTCCCTATAACTTAGGTGCTGAAACCCAGGTAACATTCTAGAAAAACTTCTCTGTACTCTCTCTATTTTGTTGACATCTTTCCTATAATTTGGTGACCAGAACTATACACAATACTCCAAATTCAGCCTTACCAATGCCTTGTACAATTTTAACATTACATCCCAACCCCTATACTCAATGCTCTGATTTCTAAAGGCCAGCATACCAAAAGCTTTCTTCACCACCCTATCCACATGAGATCCCACCTTCAGGGAACTATGCACTATTATTCCTAGATCACTCTGTTCTACTGCATTCCTCAATGCCCTACCATTTACCATGTATGTCCTATTTGGATTATTCCTACCAAAATGTAGCACCTCACACTTATCAGCATTAATCTCCATCTGCCATCGTTCAGCTCTCTCTTCGAACTGGCCTAAATCTCTCTGCAAGATTTGAAAACCTATTTCATTATCCACAACACCACTTACCTTAGTATCATCTGCATACTTACTAATCCAATTTACCACCCCATCATCCAGATCATTAATGTATATGACAAACAACATTGGACCCAATAAAGATCCCTGAGGCACACCACTAGTCACCGACCTCCAACCTGACAAACAGTCCATTACTACTCTGTGGCATCTCCCATCCAGCCACTGTTGGATCTATTTTACTACTTCAATATTAATACCTAACGATTGAACCTTCCTAACTAACCTTCCATGCTGAACCTTGTCAAAGGCCTTACTGAAGTCCATATAGACAAAATCCATTACTTTACCCTCATCAACTTTCCTAGTAACCTCTTCAAAAAATTCAATAAGATTGTCAAACATGACCTTCCACGCACAAATCCATGTTGACTGTTCCTAATCAGACCCTGTCTATCCAGATAATTATATATACCATCTCTAAGAATTCTCTCCATTAATTTACCCACCACTGACATCAAACATACAGGCCTATAATTGCTAGGTTTACTCTTAGAACCCCCTTTAAACAATGGAACAACATGAGCAATACACCAATCCTCCAGTACCATCCCTGTTTCTAATGACATTTGAAATATTTCTGACAGAGCCCCTGCTATTTCTAAACTAACTTCCCTCGCAGTCCTAGGGAAAATCCTGTAAGGACCTGGAGACTTATCCACTTTTATATTCTTTAGAAGTGCCAGTAATTTCTCTTCTTCAATCATCATAGTTTCCATAACTACCCTACTTGTTTCTCTTACCTTACACAATTCAATATCCTTCTCCTTAGTGAATACCAAAGAAAAGAAATTGTTCAAAATCTCCCCCATCTCTTTTGGCTCCACACATAGCTGTCCACTCTGATTCTCTAAGGGACCAATTTTGTCCCTCACTATCCTTTTGCTATTAATATAACTGTAGAAACCCTTTGGATTTATTTTCACCTTACTTGCCAAAGCAACCTCTTAACTTCTTTTACCTTTTCTAATTTCTTTCTTAAGATTCTTTTTACATTCTTTATATTCCTCCAGCACCTCATTTACTCCATGCTGCCTATATTTATTATAGATCTCCCTCTTTTTCCAAACCAAGTTTCCAATATCCCTTGAAAACCATGGCGCTCGCAAACTTTTAACCTTTCCTTTCAACCTAACAGGAACATAAGGATTCTGTACCCTCAAAATTTCCCCTTTAAATGACTTCCATTTCTCTATTACATCCTTCCCATAAAACAAATTGTCCCAATCCACTCCTTCTAAGTCCTTTCACATCTCCTCAAAGTTAGCCTTTCTCCAATCAAAAATCTTAACCCTGGGTCCAGTCCTATCCTTCTCCATAATTATATTGAAACTAATGGCATTATGATCACTGGACCCGAAGTGCTCCCCAACACATACCTCCGTCACCTGACCTATCTCATTCCCGAACAGGAGATCCAATACTGCCCCTTCTCCAGTTAGTACCTCTATGTATTGCCGCAAAAAAACTATCCTGCACAGATTTTACAAACTCCAAACCATCCAGCCCTTTTACAGAATGGGTTTCCCGGTCTATGTGTGGAAAATTAAAATCTCCCACAATCACAACCTTGTGTTTGCTACAAATATCTGCTATCTCTTTACAAATTTGCTCCTCCAATTCTCACTCCCCATTAGGTGGTCTATAATACACCCCTATAAGTGTTACTGCACCTTTCCCATTCCTCAATTCCATCCAAATAGCCTCCCTAGATGTGTCCTCTAATTTATCCTGCCAAAACACGGCTGTAATATTTTCTCTGACAAGCAATGCAACACCTCCCTCTCTTGTCCGTCCAATTCTATCACACCTGAAGCACCTAAATCCTGGAATATTTAGTTGCCAATCACACCCCTCCTGCAACCATGTTTCACTAATAGCTACAAAGTGATATTTCCAGGTATCAATCCATGCTCTAAGCTCATCCACCTTTCTTACAATACT
This sequence comes from Hypanus sabinus, assembly GCF_030144855.1. Lineage (NCBI taxonomy): Eukaryota > Metazoa > Chordata > Chondrichthyes > Myliobatiformes > Dasyatidae > Hypanus > Hypanus sabinus. The sequence continues at coordinate 2,123,424 of NC_082710.1, forward strand.
CCTAGCATTAAAATAGTTGCATTTAATAAACTTTCCACCTCTTCCTCTCTGTTTATCCCTAATGATGTGATCAACTTTATTATCTTTTTCTTCTTTCTCCCCTACATCTTCAGTCTGAGCGCTCCCCTTCTCTATCACCTACCTATCCTCCCTCACACACTGTCTACTAGCTTTCTCTATTTGTGAACTAACCTCCTCTCCCCTAGTCTCTTCAAATTGATTTCCACCCCCCAACCATTCTAGTTTAAAGTCTCCTCAGTAGCCTTAGCAAATCTCCCCGCCAGGATATTGGTCCCCCTAGGATTCAAGTGTAACCCGTCCTTTTTGTACAGGTCACACCTGCCCCAAAAGAGGTCCCAATGATCCAGAAACTTGAATCCCTGCCCCCTGCTCCAATCCCTCAGCCACGCATTTATCCTCCACCTCATTCCATTCCTACTGTCACTGTCGCGTGACACAGGCAATAATCCCGAGATTACTACCTTTGTGGTTCTTCTTCTCAACTGCCTTCCTAACTCCTTATATTCTCCTTTCAGGACCTCTTCCCTTTCCTACCTATGTCATTGGTACCTATATGTACCACGACCTCTGGCTCCTCACCCTTCCACTTCAGGATATCTTGGACGTGATCAGGAACATCCCGAACCCTGGCACCAGGGAGGCAAACTACCATCCAGGTCTCCTGATCGCGTCCACAGAATCACCTATCTGACCCACTAACTATAGAGTCCTTTATTGCTACTGTCTCCCTCTTCCTTTCCTTGCCCTTCTGAGCTACCAGGGCTGGACTCTCTGCCAGAGGCACGGCCACTGTTGCTTCCCCCAGGTAGGCTGTTCCCCCCCCCCCCCAACAGTACTCAAACAGGAGTACTTATTGTCAAGGGGTACAGCCACTGGGATACTCTCTAGTATCTGACTCTTCCCCTTCCCTCCCTAACCATGACCCACTTGTCTGCCTCCCATGGTCCCAGTGTGACCACCTGCCTGTAACTCCTCTCTATCAACTCCTCACTCTCCCTGACCAGATGAAGGTCATTGAGCTGCAGCTCCAGTTCCCTAACACGGTCCCTTAGGAGCTACAGCTTGGCGCACCTGGTGCAGATGTGGATGTCCGGGAGGCTAGGAGACTCCAGGACCTCCCACATCTGACACCAAGAACAACAAGCTGCCCTCACACTCACACTTCCCCTTTACTCAAATAACAGGAAAAACTGAAACCTAAACCTACCTTGCCTCACCCGCTTCCGCCTAAGCCCATTGAGCCTTTAAGCCTTCACTCTGCTCCCGACTCAGTCCACTGCCTGCTGTATAAGGCTGTGTTCCTTTTAAATCTTCCGTGCTTCACTGCCTGCCTGCAAGGAAGGGCATGAAGTGATACAGGGAGAAGGCAGGAGATTGGGGCTGAGAGGAAAAGTGAATCACCGATGATGAATTAACGGACTTGGTAGGCCAAATGGCTTAATTCTGCTCCTATATCTAATGATCTTATGGTTTTATGATTCTCTTTCACCATGTCTGCCGGAGCAACTTCATGCCTTCTTTTAGTCCTCATGATTTATTTCTGAAGTGACCTCTTGCATTTCTTATACACCTCATTCGTCTTGCCTGCCTGTGCTTACTGTGTACCTCTTTTTTCATATCCAGAGTCTCAAAATATCTTGAAAACCAAGGTTCCATTAAATTGTTATCCTTGCCTTTTATTTTGACAGGAACACACTTACTCTGTACTCTCAAAATTTTGTTTTTGATGGCCTCCCACTTTCTAAGTACACCTTTGCCAGAAAACAGCCTCTTCCGATACACATCTGTCAGATCCTTCCTGATCCCACCAATGTTGGCCTTTCTCCAATTTAGAACCTCAAGCTGAGGACTAGCCCTATTCTTTTACATAATTACCTTGAAACTAATAGCATTATGATCATTAGATGCAAAGTGTTCCCTCACACATACTTGTTTTGCCTTCCCTGTCTCATTCCCTAATAGGACCTGGTATAACACTCTCTTTAGTTGGGACTTCTGTGTATTGATTAAGGAAACTTTTCTGAACACATTTAACAAACTCTATCCCATCTAGTCCTTTGACAGTGTGGGAATCCCAGTCAATACGTGGAAAGTTAAAATTACCTACTGTCACAACCTTATGTTTCTTGCAACAGTCTGTGATCCCTTGACAAATTTGTTCCTCTAAATCTCTTGGACTGTTAATCCTATTAATGTGGTCATCCCTTTCTTATGAGTTCCACCCAAACAGTATCAGTAACCGAGCTCTCCTGTTGGTCCTGACTGAGCATTGCTGTGACATTTTTTTCCTGAGTAGTAATGCCACCGCTTCCCCTTTAATCCCTCCCACTCTATCATATTGAAATCAATGGAAGCCTGGAACATTGAGCTCCTACAACCAGATCTACTAATGGGTAGAATTGAATTGAATCGATTTTATTTAAATCTTACATCCATCCCACAGTATGCGGGAGTAAAAATCTTTATGTAATGACTCTGTTGCAATGTGCAGACCTGTGAATTTACAAGTCTAGTGGCTTGTAGAGAGAAACTGTCCCACAGCCTGTGGTCCAGGTTTTATCGCTGCGGTACCACTTGCCAGACGGGAGCAGCTCAAAAAGTTTATGGTTGGGGTGACTGGTGACCCTGATGATCTTCCAGGCCCTTTTTACAAACCTGCTGCTATAAATGACCTCAGTGATGAGAATTTCACATCCACAGATGCACTGGGCTGCCTGTACCACTCTCTGCAGTGCCTAGCAATCAAAGTTGGGGCAGTTCCAGTACCAGGCAGTGATACAGCCAGTCAGGATGCTCTCAATGGTGCCCCTGTGGAAGGTTCTGAGGATTTGTGGGCTCATGCCAAACAACTTCAGTTGCCTGAGGTGGAAGAGACACTGTTGTGCTTTTTTTTTGCCACAAAGCCAGTGTGTACAATCTCGGTGAGATCATCAGTGATGTGTGTATCGAGGAACTTAAAACTACTCAGCCTCTCAATTGCGGTTCCATTGATGTTGATCAGGATGAGCCTGTCCCCATTTCTCCTGTAATCCACAATCAGCTTTTTTGTTTTTTGGGCATTGAGGGAGAGGTTGTTATCTTGGCACCACTGTGTCAGGGTGTTAACTTCTCCTCTGTAGGTTGTCTCATCACCACTAGAAATGAGGCTGATCCAATGTCATGTCATCATAATTCCAGTTATTGATCCATGCCCTGAGCTTATCCATCTTTCCTACAATACTCCTTGCATTGCAATATATGCAGCTCAGAACGTTAGTCCCAACGTGCTCAACCTTTTGAGTCCTGACTTTGTACATAGGCTTAACAACATTTTTCTCCACAACCACTTTACTATCTGTCCTGGCACTCTGGTTCCCATCCTTGGGCAGCTCCAGTTTCAACTCCCATCGTGCAGCACTGGCAAGCCTTCCTACTGTGATGTTAGTCCCCCTCCAGTTCAGGTGCAAACCACCCCTTCTGAACAGGGCCCACCTTCCGTGGAAGAGAGACAAATAATCCAAAATTATGAGGCTCTTTCTCCTGCGCCATCTCCTTAATCATGTGTTAAACTGTATGATCTTCATATTTAGGTCCTCTCCAGCAAATGGCACAGGTAGCAATCCTGAGATCACAGCCTTAAATGAGCACCTAACTTCCTGAACTCACTTTTCAGGACTTTGTCACGCATCCTGCCCCTGTCATTGGTAATAACATGAACCGCGACCTCTGGCTGCTCGCCCTCCTACTCAATCCAAGATATCCCTGACCCTGGCACCCGGGAGGTAACATAGCATCCAGGAATCTCATTCTCATCCACAGAACCTCCTGTCTGTTGCCTATACAATGAAACACCAATCACCACTTGCAATATTGAAAGATGTGTGTTCAGAATGCAAAGTCATTATTCTCCAAAAGCACTGACTGGATTTCCATCACTTTTATGCTGGGTTAAACAGAGCAATTTCAAGACTGCAGACCAATATTACTACTGAATTTATGTTATGTCTTTCTTTTTGCCTGTTTATTTATTATTGTAGTATTTCTTTCTTTCTGTGTTTGCACAGTTGTGTTTTGCACACTGATTGTACAGTCTATCATTAATTCTATTATAGTTAATAGACTTATTGAGTATGCCTGCAAGAAAATGAATCCCAGGGTTCTATATGGTGATGTGTACATACGTACACTAATGAGACTTTTACTTTGAACTTTGCTAATCCTCCTGTTGTAATTGGGTACAAAGTCCTGATGTGGACATCCAAAGCCCCAACTTGCTCTGCCATTACAGAGAGAAAATCTTCCATGTTTATTGGACCATAAGACATTAGAACAACGTTGGACCATTTGTCCTCCTGACACTAACATCTAACTATGTATGACTGGAAAGTTTACCAAGCATGTTCTGTGCATAGGTGACAAATGTTTAAATAGCTTAACCATCAGTCCTTAAACAAACCCCTCCAATGCAATTTTTTTGGAAATGGTGTGAAAAATTATTTGCAAAGATTTGACAGATGATTAATGTACATAAATGTTGTCAAACATTTAATTGTTCTAAAAAATAATTTTGTTGTGCAAATATAAACACAAGAGATTTGGCAGATGCTGGAAATCCAGAATAACACACAAAATGCTGGAGGAACTCAGCAGGTCAGGCAGCATCTATGGAAATGAATAAACAGTTGACATTTCAGGCTGAGACCCTTCATCGGCACTGGAAAGGAAGGGGAAAATGTCAGAATAAAGAGGTGGGGGAGGGGATGGAGGATAGCTAGAAGGTGATAAGTGAACCAAGGAGGATAGGAAGGTAAAGGGCTGGAGAGGAAGGAATCTGATGGGAGGGAGAGTGAACCATGGCAAAAGGGGAAGTAGGAGGGACACTGGGGGAGGGGATAGGCAGGTGAGAAGAGGTAAGAGGCCAGAGTGGGCAGTAGAAGAAGGAGGGAGGGGAAGGAAATTTTTTATATCAAAAGCAGAAATCAATATTTACAGTATGTCATCAGGGTGGAGGAATTATGAAGTTTGTGGCAAATAACAACCACAGATATTTTGAAAGTGCATCTAATATATTTAATAGAAATATTTATATTTTTCAAGTTAATTTAAGATATTCACATAACTGTGATTGAAGCTGCTATTGAACGATTACTGAAGTATGCTGAATTCTCTTCACCATTTCAGGAACAAGTGATCCGTATGTGAAGTTTAAAATTGCAGGGAAAGAAGTCTTTAGAAGTAAAATAATCCATAAGAACCTCAATCCAGTTTGGAATGAAGACATTTCTCTTCTTATGGAAAGTATTGCAGAACCTTTGTACATTAAGGTAGGAGAACCTCTCATCTGTGTTTACGTGTTAATGAATATCAAAGGGGTGAGATTATACCTGGGCATAATGTAAATTGGAAAAACAAAAGTACAATTTCATCAGCAGCCTGCCTGATTTTTTTTTCTTTGGTGTCATTAAAAAACAGTGAAGTCTTCAACTTGAGTGGCAATACAAACAAGATAATAGCAGATTAATAGTTAGGTTTCCATGGTGACATTGAGTTACTCAGCATCTCCAGAAAAGGCCTTTGACCTAATCTGGCCATGTTGACCGAAGTGTCTTCCTTCATCTAGTGTCATTTGTCTAAATGTATCTGTTGCTCTTCTGAACCTTTCCGATCTGTCTTCCTGTTGAAATGATTTTAAATGTTGCAATTGTACCTGTCTCTATTACTTCCATATACCCACCCAGAGAGAGGCTTCCATCGTTGTCATCAATCATGGATGTTGCATCCTAGCTAATGATATGCAGGCCAGGGCAGTGAGAAGTGGAGAGCAAGCTACTGCCCATGCTGCAGGTTCCCTTTCTCTATGCAGCTGATGAATCCAAAGGAATGGAAACAGTTTGGCATCAGCAATATCACAGAAGTTGCAAGTCAGAATTGAACTCGATGTAGGACTCCCTTAGGGACTGCAGCTCCAGATTATTCCCTCAGGGTTTACTCCCAAAGCCTTCCCAATGAGTGGGTATGGCCACAAGGCAGCAGAAACTTGCGATCAGAGTTTTCCTTCTCCTAGATGAGCTGCCAACCATGGCTGATGAGCCCCATCTTTCCAATTGTCCCCTCCACCCTCCACTATCTGTATTATATCCATGCTCTAATATTTTTCATTGAAATTTTGTGCTATCATTAACAACAGTTTTCCCTGGCAGAATCTCCACATTGACCATAAGCAATGTTGAATTGTTTATCAGTGTAGATTACATGTTTTCATACTTCATTGTTCCTCCTCCTAACAAAATAAAATTGAGAGTGAATCTCAAAGATTTAGAAAGATTTATAGCCAAATATACTGTATTGTGATGTGAAACATTTAAACTGTGACCCTTCTGTTGAACACAAGTGGAAACAATGTGTTTTCATAATGTGGTTTAAGTAATCATAGACCAATCTTCTGTACAAATCAAATGCTCCAACATATAGTTTGCTGGGTGTGTTGCAGTGATGCTTGCCCATATGCATCAGACAGTTACATCAAACGTGATCTTGTCTTGGAGTTTGTGAGTGGTCCAAGTCCCGACATGACACAGGCTGGGTTTGAATGTTCTCTCAGTGAATGTTGGTTAAGGTCCAGTTCCTCCATAAATTAAAAGCAAGTATGTAACAAGAATCTCGCCTGACAGAGCCCACGTTGTTTCCTTAGGATGGGCCTGAATCAACCCCCTTGATCAGAAGTTCCTCATGTCTGAGGATTCGGAATATTTCTGCTGAGGCTTTATAAGGCGTTGGTTATTTAGAGACAGAACGCAGAGTAGGTCCTTGCTGCCCCAGCAACCCCTGACAGTCCCAATTTAACCCTGACCTAATTATGGGGCAACTTAAAATGACCTTACAAACTGGTACACCTTTGGACTATGGGAGGGAACCGGAGTGCTCGGGGAAAACCCACACATCCCATGTGGGGGACGTACAGAGACTCCTTAAAGGCGATGGCAGAATTGATCTCTGATGCCCTGGGCTGTAGAAGTATTGTGCTAACCGCTACACTACCATGTGAATAGACCACATTTTGGAGTATTGTGAGCAGTTTTGGGTCTCTTATCCAAGAAAGGATGAACAGTAATGGAGAAGATCCAGAGGAGGTTCACACGAATGATTCCAGGAATGAAAGAGTTAATGTATGAGGAGTGTTTTACAGCTCTGGGCCTGTACTCGCTGGAGTTTAGAAGAATGAGAAGGGATCTCATTGAAACCTATCGAATATTGAAAGGCCTTGACAGAATAGACATGAAGAGGATGTTTCCCATAGTGGAGGAGTCTAGGACAAGAGACCACATCTTCAGAATAAGGGATGTTCATTGAGAAGAGAGATGAGGAAGAATTTCTTTAGCCAGACAGTAGTGAATCTGTGGAATTTGTTGCCATGGATGGGGATGGAGTACAGGTTGCTGAATATTTTTAAAGTGGGTGTTGATAGGTTCTTGATTAATTGGGGCATCAAAGGTTACAGGGAGAAGGCAAGAGAAAGCTGTTGAGCAGACTTGAGGAGCCGAATGGCCTAATTCTGTTCCTATGTCTTACAAACACACTGGCAAGGCATAATATCCCATTAATTTTCATCCAGTAGATGGTAGTTTTCAAAGGTTCAGGGTTTATTTATTATCAAAGTATACAACAGTGAAATTCTATTCTCTGGGTAACCATGAATCCAAGAAAGAAAAGAAAGGCAGCACAATCATCAACCTCCAAAATCCCACCTCCCCACAAAAAAAAGGAAATAAAAACGGAACAGGCACATCAAGCACCAGATCCCTCCTCCTGCACAAGTAAATGAATAAAAATGAACTGGCACATCAAACTGCAAATCTCCCTCCCCTCACAAGAAAACCAAGAAGATCAGGTGAGAAAACACGTAATGTAAAAGATATAGGATTGAAAAATAGAGTCTCTACGAAGTCCAAATCTGAAATGCAGAGAAAACCAAGACAGTAGTCTCTGGGCCCGGACGCAGCAGCAAGCTCTTCCCTCTCCAGTACAGAGCAACTGATCAAAATGGTCTCCCCATCTGCTCTCATTTCAGTGCTTCAGTCTCCCCATCACTTTCACCGACAAACATTCTGATCTTGAATCTGCAAAATGGAGCCAATATTGCTTCGTCCTGCATCCTGCCCATTACGAAGTTCGTGCATGCTGCCTCTTGGAGACTGCAGAGAGCTGGAACACCCAAACTATCTCCAAGTTTCCACAAGTGCCTATTTCAACCACCCTTGTTGCTTTAATCGGTGAACAGTGGAAACTATAATCAGCGAAATGGGGTCAAACATTGGCTCATGTGGTGTTCTGCAGCTTGCTCACCGCGGTGTTCACTCGTGCTCTCTCTTCCTGCCAGAATCCTCTTGGAGGCTACAGAGTGCTGATGCACCCAAACAATCTCCAAACAACAAAACATGGGGTCGGGTTGTTCCAGAATCACATTCAAGATGAAAAACAAACATAGAAGACATAAAAGAAGTGAAAAAAATGGTTTTGTGATCTATCCAGAAGATATCGACCACATTGTTTGCAGGCGTCTTCTTGACCAAAGGTTTTAAATATTCCTCCACCGTCACATACGGCAAATCTGCCCAGGAGCAGTGACACTATTATAAATGACTGTGACATTAGCAAATAGTTATTCCTGATTAAAGCTGTCTCTATGCATATGTTAGAACAGCATCAGACCATAAGGCATAGTAACAGAATTATAGAAACAGAAATATCTGGCCCATTGAATCTGCCCCACCATTCCATCAGGGCTGATTTTTTATCCTTCTCAGTTCAATTCTCCCACTTCCTCCCCGTAACCATATAACAATTACAGCACGGAAACAGGCCGTCTTGGCCCTTCTACTCCGTGCCGAACACTTACTCTCACCTAGTCCCAACTACCTGCTCTCAGCCCATAACCCTCCATTCCTTTCCTGTCCATATACCTATCTAATTTTTTTTAAATGACAAAATCGAACCTGCCTCTACCACTTCCACACCTTTCATAACCTTTGATGTCCTGTCTAATCAAGAACCCATCAACCCCTAATGACTTCACCTGCACAGCCGCCTGTGGCAATGAATTCCACAGATTCACCACCATCTGGATGAAGTAATTCCTCCACATCTTTGTTCTAAATGAACCCTCCTATATACTGAGCCTGTGCTCTCTGGTCCTAGTCTCACCCACTATGAGAAGTATCCTCTCCACATCCACTCTGTCCAGGCTTTTCAATGTTTCATCAGTGTTGGTGAGATTCTCCCCCTCCCCCCATCCATTCTAAACTCCCATGGGTGGTGTGAGTACTGACTACGTCAGTGAGATATGCCTCATAGCCTTATTTAAAACCTGGACAAGTGTCCTCAAATCCACAGTTGGAGATTATCGACTGAAAACACTCCAACTAATTACATTGCAGGTCCAAATAAAGCACCCAGCCACACAGTGTGTAAATATTCTGAGTAAGATGCCTTCTGCTGGAACATTTCCCAGTCAAGTGATTCCACAGGATATTACCAATGGAAATAATGGAATTTAGAAAATCCAAAAAGGTTCAGAAATTCACTTCATTAAGAGAAAGATAGCTTGTATTCAATTAGCCTTCAGTAAGGGAATCAGAAACCGCTCCCCTCTCTCCCCCAAGTAACATCTCTCCACCCTCTCTCCCCCAATTAACCGCTCCCCACCCTCTCTTCCCCCAAGTAACCGCTCCCCATCCTCTCTCCCCATAACCACTCCCCACCCTCTCCCCAATTAACCGCTCCCCACCCACTCTCCCCGTAACCACTCCCCACCCTCTCTCCCTGCAAGTAACCACTCCCCACCCCTGCAAGTAACCACTCCCCAGTCTCTCTCCCCAATTAACCAATCCCCACCCTCTCTTCCCAATTAACCACTCCCCACCCTCTCTCCCCCCAGGTAACCACTCCCCACCCTCTCTCCCTGCAAGTAACCACTCCCCAGTCTCTCTCTCCAATTAACCAATCCCCACCCTCTCTCCCCCGTAACCAATCCCCACCCTCTCTCCCCCCAGGTAACCACTCCCCACCCTCTCTCCCCCAAGTAACCACTCCCCACCCTCTCTCCCCGTAACCACTCCCCACTCTCTCTTCCCCCAAGTAACCGCTCCCCACCCTCTCTCCCCATAACCACTCCCCACCCTCTCCCCATAACCACTCCCCACCCTCTCTCCCCAATTAACCGCTCCCCACCCTCTCTCCCCCAAGTAACCACTCCCCAGTCTCTCTCCCCAATTAACCAATCCCCACCCTCTCTTCCCCAAGTAACCACTCCCCACCCTCTCTCCCCCAAGTAACCACTCCCCACCCTCTCTCCCCGTAACCACTCCCCACCCTCTCTCCCCAATTAACCACTCCCCATCCTCTCTCCTTGCAAGTAACCACTCCCCAGTCTCTCTCCCCAAGTAACCACTCCCCACCCTCTCTCCCCAATTAACCACTCCCCACCCTCTCTCCCCAAGTAACCACTCCCCACCCTCTCTCCCCAAGTAACCACTCCCCACCCTCTCTCCCCAATTAACCACTCCCCACCCTCTCTCCCCCAAGTAACCACTCCCCACTCTCTCTCCCCAATTAACCACTCCCCATCCTCTCAGACAGACAGACAGACATACAAAACCCATTTCCAGAAAAGTTGGGATATTTTCCAAAATGCAATAAAAACAAAAATCTGTGATACGTTAATTCACATGAACCTTTATTTAACTGACAAAAGTACAAAGAAAAGATTTTCAATAGTTTTGCTGACCAACTTAATTGTATTTTGTGAATATACACAAATTTAGAATTTGATGGCTGCAACACACTCAACAAAAGTTGGGACAGAGGCATGTTTACCATTGTGTTACATCACCTTTCCTTTTAATAACACTTTTTAATCATTTTGGAACTGAGGATACTAATTGTAGTAGATTTGTAATTGGAAATTTTGTCCATTCTTGCTTGATATAAGTCTTCAGCTACTCAACAGTCTGTGGTCGTTGTCTGATTCTCCTCTTCATGATGCGCCATACATTTTCAATAGGAGACAGATGTGGACTGGCAGCAGGCCAGTCAAGCACACGCACTCTGTGTCTACAAAGCCACACTGTTGTAGCCCGTGCAGAATGTGGTCTGGCATTGTCCTGCTGAAATAAGCATGGATGTCCTGGGAAGAGACGTCGCCTTGATGGCAACATATGTCTCTCTAAAATCCCTAATATAAGCCTCAGAGTCAATGGTACCTTCACATACATGCAACTCACCCATGCCGTGGGCACTGATGCACTCCCATACCATCACAGATGCTGGCTTTTGCACTTTTCGCTGTTAACAATCAGGATGGTCATTTTCATCTTTGGCATGGAGAACTCGATGCCTGTTTTTTTCCGAAAACTAGCTGAAATGTGGACTCATCTGACCACAGCACATGGTTCCACAGTCTTTTGGTCCATCTGAGATGAGCTCGGGCCCAGAGAACTCGCCGGTGTTTCTGCATAGAGTTGATGTATGGCTTCCTCCTTGCGTAATACAGTTTCAAGTTGCATTTCTGGATGCAGCGACGGACTGTGTTAAGTGACAATGGTTTTCCGAAGTACTCCCAAGCCCAAGTGGCTATAATTGTCACAGTAGCATGATGATTTCTTAGGTAGCGCCGCCTGAGGGCTCGAAGATCACGCGCATTCAACAGTGGTTTCCAACCTTGCCCTTTACGCACTGAGATGTCTCTGAATTCTCTGAATCTTTTCACAATATTATGTACTGTAGATGTTGAAAGACCTAAATTCTCTGCAATCTTGTGTTGGGAAATGATCCTTTTGAACTGACTAACAATTCTGTCATGAATTTTGGCACAAAGGGGTGAGCCATGACCCATCCTTGCTTGCAAAGACTGAGCCTTTGATGGACGCTACTTTTATACCCAGTCATGATACCTCACCTGCTACCAATTAGCCTGCTTAATGTGGAGTCTTGAATATTCTGTGCACTTTTCAATCTTATTTTAACTCTGTCCCAACTTTTGTTGAGTGTGTTGCAGCCATCAAATTCTAAATTTGTGTATATTTACAAAACACAATTAAGTTGGTCAGTAAAACTATTGAAAATGTTTTCTTTGTACTTTTGTCAATTAAATAAAGGTTCACATGAAGTAACATATCACAGATTTTTGTTTTTATTGCATTTTGGAAAATATCCCAACTTTTCTGGAAATGGGGTTTGTACTTTATTGATCCTGAGGGGAAATTGGGTTTCGTTACAGCCGCACCAAACAAGAATAGTGAAGAAATATAGCAATATAAAACCATAAATAATTAAATAATAATAAGTTAATCATGCCAAGTGGAACTAAGTCCAGGACCAGCCTATTGGCTCAGGGTGTCTGACACTCCGAGGGAGGAGTTGTAAAGTTTGATGGCCACCGGTAGGAATGACTTCCTATGACACTCAGTGTTACATCTCAGTGGAACGAGTCTCTGGCTGAATGTACTCCTGTGCCTAACCAGTACATCATGGAGTGGATGGGAGACATAGACCAAGATGGCATGCAACTTGGACAGCATCCTCTTTTCAGACATCACCGTCAGAGAGTCCAGTTCCACCCCCACAACATCACTGGCCTTACGAATGAGTTTGTTGATTCTGTTGGTGCCTGCTGTTCCAGCACACAACAACAAACATGATAGCACTGACCACCACAGGCTCATAGAACATCCTCAGCATCGTCAAAGGACCTCAGTCTCCTCAGAAAATAGAGACGGCTCTGACCCTCAGCCACAGTGTTCTTTGACCAGTCCAGTTTATTGTCAATTCGTATCCCCAGGTATCTGTAATCCTCCACCATGTCCACACTCCCACTCTCCCCTCAAGTAACCACTCCCCACCCTCCCCCCCCCAAGTAACCACCCTCCACCCTCCCCCCCCAAGTAACCATTCTCCACCCTCTCTTCCCCTGTAATCACTTTGCACCCTCTCTCCCCCAAGTAACCACTCTCCACTGTCACTATCCAAATAAGCACTATGTAGTGATTGTGATTTGATATGTAAAAACAGTTACATAGAGCACTGGAGGGAAAAAGGAGATTTTATAGAGGTATCTAACATTCTGAGGGATATAGATAGGGTAAATGCAAGCAGTTTTTTTCCACTGAGGCTGGGTGAGACTAGAACTAAAGGTCAACTAAAGGATTAAGAGTGAAAGGTGAAATGCTTAGTGGGTACGTGAAGGGGCACTCCAACACTCAGAGGGTGGTTAGCGTGGAATAAGCTGCCAGTGTAAGTGCCGGATGTGGGTTCAATTTCAAAATTCAACAGAAATTTGGACAGGTACATGGATCAGACGCCTATGTAGGGTTGTGGTCTGACTGCAGATCACTGGGACCTGGTAGCAGTTTAGCCAGAACTAGATAGGCCAAAGGGCCTATTTCTGTGCTGTAGTCTTCTATGACTATATGATTCTACAACCGTATGTAAGACGAGCTTTTCACTGTAACTTGGTACAGGTGACAAATAATAAACCAGTTTCAGTATGTCCTGCAAACAAAAAAAGTCATTAGAAAAGGGAAAAATAAAGCAAGTAGATGGGCCCATGGCAGTGAGCTGACTCGATGGAGTGACAGAACTGAATGTGAACGAGAAGGTGCGGTGTGAGCTGACTCGATGGCGTGACACAACTGAATGTCAATGAGAAGGTGCGGTGTGAGCTGACTCGATGGAGTGACACAACTGAATGTGAACGAGAAGGTGCGGTGTGAGCTGACTCGATGGAGTGACACAACTGAATGTGAATGAGAAGGTGCGGTGTGAGCTGACTCGATGGAGTGACAGAACTGAATGTGAACGAGAAGGTGCGGTGTGAGCTGACTCAATGGAGTGACACAACTGAATGTGAACGAGAAGGTGCGGTGTGAGCTGACCGATGGAGTGACAGAACTGAATGTGAATGAGAAGGTGCGGTGTGAGCTGACTCGATGGAGTGACACAACAGAACGTGAACGAGAAGGTGCGGTGTGAGCTGACTCGATGGAGTGACACAACTGAATGTGAACGAGAAGGTGCGGTGTGAGCTGACCGATGGAGTGACAGAACTGAATGTGAACGAGAAGGTGCGGTGTGAGCTGACCGATGGAGTGACACAACTGAATGTGAACGAGAAGGTGCGGTGTGAGCTGACTCGATGGAGTGACAGAACTGAATGTCAATGAGAAGGTGCGGTGTGAGCTGACTCGATGGCGTGACACAACTGAATGTGAACGAGAAGGTGCGGTGTGAGCTGACTCGATGGAGTGACACAACTGAATGTGAACGAGAAGGTGCGGTGTGAGCTGACTCGATGGAATGACAGAACTGAATGTGAACGAGAAGGTGCGGTGTGAGCTGACTCGATGGCGTGACACAACTGAATGTGAACGAGAAGGTGCGGTGTGAGCTGACTCGATGGCGTGACACAACTGAATGTGAACGAGAAGGTGCGGTGTGAGCTGACTCGATGGCGTGACACAACTGAATGTGAACGAGAAGGTGCGGTGTGAGCTGACTCGATGGCGTGACAGAACTGAATGTGAACGAGAAGGTGCGGTGTGAGCTGACTCGATGGAGTGACACAACTGAATGTGAACGAGAAGGTGCGGTGTGAGCTGACTCGATGGAGTGACACAACAGAACGTGAACGAGAAGGTGCGGTGTGAGCTGACTCGATGGAGTGACACAACTGAACGTGAACGAGAAGGTGCGGTGTGAGCTGACTAGATGGAGTGACACAACAGAACGTGAACGAGAAGGTGCGGTGTGAGCTGACTCGATGGAGTGACACAACTGAATGTGAACGAGAAGGTGCGGTGTGAGCTGACTCGATGGAGTGACACAACTGAACGTGAACGAGAAGGTGCGGTGTGAGCTGACTCGATGGCGTGACACAACAGAACGTGAACGAGAAGGTGCGGTGTGAGCTGACTCGATGGCGTGACACAACTGAATGTGAACGAGAAGGTGCGGTGTGAGCTGACTCGATGGCGTGACACAACTGAATGTCAATGAGAAGGTGCGGTGTGAGCTGACTCGATGGCGTGACACAACTGAATGTGAACGAGAAGGTGCGGTGTGAGCTGACTCGATGGCGTGATAGAACTGAATGTGAACGAGAAGGTGCGGTGTGAGCTGACTCGATGGAGTGACACAACTGAATGTGAACGAGAAGGTGTGGTGTGAGCTGACTCGATGGAGTGACACAACTGAATGTGAACGAGAAGGTGCGGTGTGAGCTGACTCGATGGAGTGACACAACTGAATGTGAACGAGAAGGTGTGGTGTGAGCTGACTCGATGGCGTGACAGAACTGAATGTGAACGAGAAGGTGCGGTGTGAGCTGACTCGATGGCGTGACACAACTGAATGTGAACGAGAAGGTGCGGTGTGAGCTGACTCGATGGAGTGACACAACTGAATGTGAACGAGAAGGTGCGGTGTGAGCTGACTCGATGGCGTGACACAACTGAATGTGAACGAGAAGGTGCGGTGTGAGCTGACTCGATGGCGTGACAGAACTGAATGTGAACGAGAAGGTGCGGTGTGAGCTGACTCGATGGCGTGACAGAACTGAATGTGAACGAGAAGGTGCGGTGTGAGCTGACTCGATGGCGTGACACAACAGAACGTGAATGAGAAGGTGCGGTGTGAGCTGACTCGATGGCGTGACACAACAGAACGTGAACGAGAAGGTGCGGTGTGAGCTGACTCGATGGCGTGACACAACTGAATGTGAATGAGAAGGTGCGGTGTGAGCTGACTCGATGGAGTGACACAACAGAACGTGAACGAGAAGGTGCGGTGTGAGCTGACTCGATGGCGTGACAGAACTGAATGTGAATGAGAAGGTGCGGTGTGAGCTGACTCGATGGAGTGACACAACAGAACGTGAACGAGAAGGTGCGGTGTGAGCTGACTCGATGGCGTGACACAACTGAATGTGAATGAGAAGGTGCGGTGTGAGCTGACTCGATGGCGTGACACAACAGAACGTGAACGAGAAGGTGCGGTGTGAGCTGACTCGATGGCGTGACACAACTGAATGTGAATGAGAAGGTGCGGTGTGAGCTGACTCGATGGAGTGATAGAACTGAATGTGAACGAGAAGGTGTGGTGTGAGCTGACTCGATGGCGTGACACAACTGAATGTGAATGAGAAGGTGCGGTGTGAGCTGACTCGATGGAGTGATAGAACTGAATGTGAACGAGAAGGTGGGATATGAGTGTAATCAGTGGGACTGTCACAACTGAAAGTGAATGAGAAGGTCAGATGTGATACAACTGAATATAAACAGGAAGATCCATGGGATGTGAGCTCCATCTTCTGACTTTCATGATTAATACACCTACTGTTTTATTGGCTCAGATTTTGCAGACCATTGTAGTCTTTAAGAATGTTCTCCTGGGACGTCACGTGATGACGTAGGATCGAGACGCTGGAATCCAGCCCTCCCGTAAAAAAGTTAATAAATCAATGTCTAAGTGAAGAAAAGTTAATTAATACTTTTTTAAGGTTACTTATAAACTATTCCGGATTGTTTTAAGCCATGCCTCATAAACAGAGGACGAAGAAAACTGCTACCGCGAAGACCGCTCAAGTTGGAACAGAATCAAGGCCTACTTCTACCGAAGAACCGCGGACTCAGGTACAACACACCACCGGAGAAACAGAAAAGGAGACTGCGGCAGCATCGGCCATTTCTAAAGGGAAAGATCAACGAGAACTGCGCAAGCGTAAAGGAACGAGCATGCGCAAAAGAGAACAACCAGAACTACAAATCCCAGCAACGACTGAAACCGACAGTGAAAGTGAGTCTGAGAGAGAGACGGACTCTCTGGAAAAATCAGATGAAGATGGAGAAGATGAAAGTTCCTCTGAAAGTACAAAAAAAACTTTGAGGCAAATAATGCATGCATTAAAAGTAATTAAAAGTAACCAAAAAGTAATGACACAAAAAATAACAAACATGGAGGCTATGTTTGATAAAATGACAATTAAAAGTAACCAAAAAGTAATGACACAAAAAATAACAAACA
The DNA here is from genome assembly GCF_030144855.1 of Hypanus sabinus. Classification (NCBI taxonomy): domain Eukaryota; kingdom Metazoa; phylum Chordata; class Chondrichthyes; order Myliobatiformes; family Dasyatidae; genus Hypanus; species Hypanus sabinus. Next base: position 2,140,497 of record NC_082710.1, read on the forward strand.
TGGAGGCTATGTTTGATAAAATGACAAAGAAACAGGAAAAAATGGAAAAGAAAATTATAGATTTGGACGTCAGAATGGAAGATATGGAGGGAAGAATGAAGAAGATGGAAGATGATAATGACGCCTGGACATCAGAAAGAAAACAACTCGTGGGAAAAATTGATAAACTTGAAAATTTTAGTAGACGCAACAATATTAAAATTGTTGGACTTAAAGAAGGCACCGAAGGAGAAGACCCAATAAATTTTTTTCAAAAATGGATTCCTGAAAAATTGGAAATGGGAGAAGAACCTTTAATTGAGATTGAAAGGGTGCACAGAGCTTTAAGACCAAGATCTCAAGATGATCAAAATCCGCGATCAATTTTGATAAGATGTTTAAGATACCAGGATAAAGAAAAGATTTTGAGGGCGGCTGCCCAGGGTGCTAAAAGAAGAAAAGGTCCGTTGATGATAGCTGAGAAACCAGTTCTTTTTTATCCTGATATAAGTTATAACCTTTTGAAGAGAAAGAAAGAATTTAACCCAGCTAAAAAGGTTTTGTGGGAAAAAGGTTATAAGTTTTCAATGCGTCACCCAGCAACACTGATAATTTTTTTGGAGGAAGGAAAAAGATTTTTTTCTGACTATCAAGATGCGGAGGTGTTTGCACAAAGACTTCCATCTATTCGTTGATTAAAAGCGGAGATTTCTAAATGTAATGGTTAAAGACGAAGACAGAGAAAGTAAATGGAACTGATGGACATTTAAGGACGATATAAGGGAGAAAAGTAATATTTTAGAAATATTAATTGAGAATGGTATGTTTTTTTTTATATATATATATCTTTCATGTTGCGGGGGGGCTGGGGAGCTTTGAATCGGTTACTACGGGATTCACGTGTGTAATCATGGCGATTGCCATGACCCGTACAATAGAGGGGGGTAATGTTGTGTTTCTTTTTTTTCACAACATTAGTAGGGGGGTATTTTGTTTTTTTCTTTATTTTCTATTTTTCTTCTATTCTTTTGCCTGGATGATTGGTGGGGACACACATAGCAACATGGAGACTTCTAAAAAGATTTCCCAGGATATAATGAGAGTTGAAAGATTAGGTCATATTAAAATTATTACGAACTCCATGGAGCATGTGGAGATCTTCCAACCACCAGGCATTCTTTCTTTCTTTCTTTCTTTTTTTTCTAAGGGGCAGTTAGGGGGGAGGGGTTAAGGGGAGGGGGTATGGGTTATATACATTGTTTTTTCATACTTTGTAATCATTTAAAAATGCAATAAAAAATTATTAAAAAAAAAAGAATGTTCTCCTGAAAGATCTAACAATCTTTATGAATGTTACTTTCCCAATATTGACTTCTATCAAGGCCCTGTTCTGTCTGATGTCTGATGTCCAGCAACACTGGTCTCACACCCAGGTGTAGCTGTCTCTGCTTGGTTATGAACAAGAAAAAAGGAGCATCATTTTTATCTGACTTTTTAAACTTTGTGTGAAGACTAAAATAAATTGAGAAGTATACATAAGATTTGTTAAAATGGGCTAACTAAACATTGAGGAGGAGGGAAATTTACTCAATCAGTGAGGTGGGCTGGTGGCCAGTCTTCCTGCGCTCAAATTAATTATTTATTTATTTCTTACATCCAAGAGGAAAAAATTCTTTATGTTGCATCTCATCACAACGTATAAGCAATAAAGAGTGGAAATGTGGGAGGACGTTGCCCAACACTAAAATTGTTTTTTACATATTCGTACAGTCAGACACAGCATGAGAACAATGACAGTGGCACAGCAAATTACCTGATCTTGTTGAATGTCGAGGGTTATAGTTTGCCAGGTCAGGTCCAACTCCACTAATTTATATTGAGTCCTGCAACTTTCTCTTTGTTTATGATATGGTACTTGCTTCATCTCTAACTTCCTTTTCAGGTCAGAAGAAAAAAATAGTCTTTTTTTTCTCCCCAGAAGGTTTGATCTACTAAATATTTCCAACATACTCTTTTCATTCTTGGTTTTTGAAATCTTGTATCTAGCTTTTTGGTCACATATTCTATGACAAGTTTCTAACTTCCTTTTAGACTAGAGGTGCTTAAATGAACAGCAACCACCAGGCAACCTCCTGTGTAATTGGATACCTGTTTGACTTTAACTTACCACCCTGCTCATGGACTATTTGTCCCACTCCCATCGGGGACGAGGCTATGTACCATCCACACCAGGAACACCAGACTCAAAACCAGTTACTTTCCCCAAGCAGTGAGGCTGATCAATACCTCTACCCACTAACTCCACCACTACTTTATTATTTACCATCAGTCACTTTATGTATGGCCTAGTATCACTTTATGGACATATAATCAATCTATGTATTTAAGCTACAGTACATTATGTATTTATATTTAATGTGTTGTTATTATTATTATTATTGCATTCTTTACCTTTTCTGTTTTTTTGTGCTGCATTGGATCCAGAGTAACATTTATTTCTTTCTCCTTTACACTTGTGTACAGGAAATTACATTAAGTAATCTTAAATTTAAACTTACAAAGGAAATCATATTCTATTTATAAGGGTTCCTATGTTGTTAAGCTAAAACAGAACTATTATCAGGATCAAAGCATAACATTTGTAATGATATAAAGCTGTCATTGTTAATGAACATCATGAATTTCAAACTTACTTACTACCCATTACACCACAAGCATTTAGGACAATGAAAGTCCTCCGTGGCTGGAGGCATTCAGGGCTTCCTTTGTCATGATGGAAGTTTTGTCTCAGTTTTCCTACTGTCAGTCATCTCCCCATGTGGAGACTCAGGAATACTATCACACTAAGCTGTAGAAGATTCTTCATTGCTGTTTCTGTAGCAATTTTTATTTTACCAGTCAGAGTTGTTAGCCCCGAGCTGACCCTGCAAACATGGAGGACCGATGGACCACATTTAGTCTGGCCTCTACTCTTTGACCTGGTTGGCATTGGTGACCTGACCAAGAGCCAAACCATAAAGCCTTGACTCTAGCCAACATAGCTCTTCTATTGAAACACTCAAGCCTCCAAATGACAACAAGATTGTGATCCTTTTGGAGGACAAAGTTCAGAGTAAATTTATTATCAAAGTATGTATATGTAATATACTGTATAAGATGTGAATGATTTTAAATTTGATTTGAGACTTTTTTGAGCTTTACTGCAGAAGTTAATCAAATCTTATTAAATGTTTTGGGCAAGTATTTGGAGTGCATGTCTAACTGGCAGTCCCTTTGTCAGTTGTTTTCCTCTTTCATCAACTGTAGATTTCTCAAACTATTAGTCTAATTTTGTGCCTTTTTGGATGTAAACCCTATTTGCCGATGCACTACCATGACGAGATCAAATTCATAAGCTTTGTCAATAGGTTTGAACACAAGGTACATTAGTTCCATGCAGAAATACTGAAAACGTATTAATCTTCAAATCTGTATCAATTTTCAGCCAGTGATGTTATTTACACAGGTGGTGAGAAAAGCTTGCTTTGACTTTGGCTGAAGGACAATAATGGACAGGGATTTGGCCAATCACGCATCAGGTCATTCAAGTGTCATGCATAACATCACACAAACAGTTGAATTAATTTAAACCTCTGACTGTTGGGGACCAAATGTCCCTGAGAATTCTAAATCGGTTACACCTTCAGCTCAGCTGGTGAGTTATAGTCCTATCAGTAACTGACTTTTTAAGCAAATATCAATGATAACCCACTACCATCAGACCAAATATAAACCTGCAACAACTTTTTAAAAAGTCTAAATATGGAATCAAACCGATAGTTCAAGAATATATAGACCTGCATTTTAGAAACAAATTAGTGATATTTATGGATGGATCAAAAGACCCTCGGTCTGGCCACACAGGTATTGCAGTCTACATTCCTCAGTGCAAAACTAGCATTAGGAAAAGAACATCAAACCATTTATCAGTGTATACAACCTAATTAATGGCAATACTGAGTGCATTATCTTGGATAGAAGAAAATAATGTCAAAAAGGCTATAATTTGCTCAGATAGTTAGTCTGCATTAATCTCTATTAAATCAAGAAAATCAAGTAGACAGGATATTTTATTGGAGATGCTATGCAAGTTGTATATATTAACCGAAAATGGGGTGGAAGTAAGCTTCCTTTGGGTTCCTGCTCACTGTGGTGTGGAGGGTAATGAAAAAGTGGACATTATAGCTAAACAATCACTCAAATCGTCTATAATAGAGTTCCAGATCCCTCTAAGCAAAGCAGAAGTCAAAAGCAATATAAAAACATTTATTGAGGAGACATGGCAGAAGCATTGGGATGAGAGTGAAACAGGGAGACAACTGTACAAAATACAAAGGCAAGTCAGATACCAAAGAATATCAGGTGGGCATAGAAAGATAGAAGTGATCATCAGTCGTTTAAGAATTGGTCACACAAGTCTTAATTACACATTATACAAAATAGGGAAACATCCAACTGCGTTGTGTGAATACTGCAATCAACCAGAAACAGTTGAACATGTATTGATAGAATGTAAGTATGAAAGAGAAAGAGTGAAGGTGATAGCAGCGCTTCAGATAAAAAAAAAAATTGCTGTGGGTATGAAAGACATTTTAGGTAGGAGTTCAAGAGAAATACGGACCTATATCATGAAGTATCTGAAAGACTCTGGTTGAGTATACAGGATTTAGGGAATGCAATTCTTTTCATTCCTCCTGTTTATCATAAACGATCCACACTCCAGTCCAGTAGGTGGCGGTAATGCACCTTAAAGCTGGTTTGCCAACCGCCAGAAAACAACACAAGAAGAAGAAGTTATAGTCCCAGGATGTCTATATTTCTAAGAGACTAAGTCAACTCTGCTGAGTTTATGCTAGCTCTAGATTTTATTTTTTGCAATTTATTGTTGGATTACAACATTATTTCAAGCAAGAAGGCAATGAAAGCAGTCCATTATCTGTGCTAGGTGTCTGTGCTGATTTTGTCCATTTACCATCAATCAAAAGAATATGGCAGCTTACACTGGACGAATCCCTCTGTTGATAACTATCAGCAACTAATACATAGTTCTCTAGTACTGAGGTGGTATTGATAACATTCTAATTATTCTGTATTTCATTTAAGTACATCATTTGTTACTCAGTTAAATAGTAGCTTACCCTTTTTATACCATTTTAACTATTTACATGAAACTTTGGCTAATTGGGGCAATCGCTTAATTGGGCCAAAATATACACTGGTCCCAATGTGTCCTAGTTAATCAGAATCAAAAGTTCTTACTTTCTTGGAACTATAGAAAAGCTTAGTGCAAAAAAATACACCTTAACAGTAAAATATAATTAAACAGAGACCCTTCACACAACCCTTCAAGTGGAAGAGGCTTCTTTTGTGTTATATGTCAATAAATTGAATGATGGAATTTATAGCTTTATTGCAAAGATTGGACTGATACAAAGATAGATGGAGGGGCAGGTAGTTTTGAGGGTAAAGGGAAAATACAGAAGAACTTAGACAGATTAGGAGAATGGGCAAAGAAATGGCAGATGGAATACAGTGTCGAGAAGTATATGGTCATGCACTTTGGTAGAAGAAATAAAAGGGTTGACTATTTTCTAAATGGAGAGAAAATTCAAAACTCTGAGGTGCAGAGGGACTTGGGAGCCCTTGTGCAGGATTCCCTAATGGTCAATTTGCAGGCTCAGTCAGTGGTGAGGAAGACAAATATAATGTTAGCATTCATTTTAGGAAGACCAGAATATAAAAGCAGGGCTGTAATGTTGAGGCTTTTTAAAGCACTTGGAAGTCTTGTGAGCTGTTTTGATTCCTTATCTTAGCAAGGATGTGCAAATACTGGAAAGGTTTCAAAGGGGTTTCACGAAAATGATTCCAGGATTGAATGGCTTGTCACATGAAGAGCATTTGATGGGTCTGGGCCTGTATTCACTGGAATTCAGAAGAATGAGGAGTGATCTCATTGAAACCTATTGAATGTAGAAAGTTCTTAATAGAAAGAATGTAGAAAGGATGTTTCCTATCATGGCAGAGTCGAGGACCAGAGAGTCTAGAGCCTCAAAATAGAGGGACATCCTTTTAGAATGGAGATTAGGAGGAATTTAGCCAGGGGGTGGTGAATCTCTGGAACTTGTTGCCACAGGCAGCTGTGGAGGCCAAGTCTTTATGTATATTTAAGGCAGAGGCTGATAGATTCTTGATTGGTCAGGGCATGAAGGGATACAGGGTGAAGGCAGGAGACTGGGGCTGAGAGGGAAATGGATCAGCCATGATGAAAATATGGAGCAGACTAGATGGCCTAATTCTGCTCCTATATCTTATGGTCTTGTGGTTTTATAACCTGTGAAGTAAATACTGATAATGGTTAGCAAAAAGTCACAAGAAGTTCTAATTGATTATGGGCACATTAAACTGAGGCCCATGTTCAAAATGTACAGTAGTTCAAATCAAAAGCCAGTAAATATAAACACTTTCAAACACGAGGAAATCTGCAGATTCTGGAAATTCAAGCAACACACACAAAATGCTAGTGAGATGCAGCAGGCCAAGCAGCATCTATAGGAAGAAACACAGTTGACGTTTTGGGCCGAGACCCTTCATCAGGACACTTTCATCCTCAGCAGAGTGGTTTATGTTTTCTGGGGGGAATTGGATTGAAACTAGATTATTATTAGACCATAAGACAAAGGAGCAGAAGTTGGCCATTCGACCCATCGAGTCTGCTCCGCTATTTCATCATGAGCTGATCCAATCTCCCCTTTAGTCCCATTCCCCCGCCTTCTCAACATAGCCTTTGATGCCCTGACTACTCAGATACCTATCAATCTCTGCCTTAAATACACCCAATGATTTGGCCTCCACTGCTGCCCGTGGCAACAAATTCCATAGATTCACCACCCTCTGGCTAAAAAAAGTTTTTTTTTCGCATCTCTGTTCTGAATGGGTGCCCTGCAATCCTCAAGTCATGTCCTCTTGTACCAGACTCCCCCACCATGGGAAACAACTTTGCCACATCCACTCTGTCCATGTGTTTCAACATTTGAAATGTTTCTATGAGGTCCTCCCTCATTCTTCTAAACTCCAAGGAGTACGGTCCAAGAGCGGTCAAACGTTCCTCATATATTAACCCTCTCATTCCCGGAATCATTCTAGTGAATCTACTCTGAACCCTCTCCAATGTCAGCACATCCTTAATTAAATAAGGAGCCCATCTATTATTGTCCATATTACTGTTCCATCTACCAAGAAACAGTGATCTGATATGGACTGAAGGTGATAGAGGAGGCCGGAGATAACCAAATATGGGGTTCTTAAAGCAGGGGTTCACAACCTGAGGTCCAGAGACCCTTTGGGTAATGGTAAGTAAGGTTTCATGGCATAAAAAGTGCTGGGAACCCCCATGTTAAAGTACTTAAAGATTAGAGGAAGTTACACAGGCAAAGCCAGTGATGGTTAAAGATCAGAGAGTGGAGCTAGTGAGTTTGCTGAAGAATGGAGAGTCAAGTAACAGAGATGTGGCTGAGTGGAAGATGGAAGTCCAACACAGATCTTTCACATATTTGATTCTAAATGTATCAGGCTTATAGACGCAAATTTCCATGGCCAGTATGCAAATGCAGGGACACAGACTGTTCACATTATTGTGGATGTACAGTAGGCAAGGGTGTCAGAGCTGCGGAATGGATCTTACACCACTTTCTTCATGCATTGTGTAATTAAAGAAAAGGAACAGTCGATAAACTTGGGAGTGGGGCCCAGAGGAGATGGAGAAGTGAAGCCATTGATCAGGGATTGGGTCATCTGGTCAGAACTATGGATAGTAAGATGGTTTTGAGGTGTTTGCTTTGAAACAGTGCTTGGAATTGGGGGCATGGGAAGATTCCTGACCAAGCCTGAGAATGATGCTGAGTTTGTATAATCTGACGGCTCGTGGGTGTGGATGATCTAAGAAAGATTACTCCTTATCTAAGAAAGGTGTGCTGGCATAGAAGAGGATCCAAAGGAGGTTCACAAAAATTATCCCAGGAATGAAAGAGTTAACAGATGAAGTGTTTGATGGCTCTGGGTCTGTACTCACTAGAGTTGTGAATAATAAGGGGGGGGGGGATCTCATTGAAACCTATTGAATATTGAAAGGCTAGATAGGGAGGATATGGGGAGGATGTTTCCCATAGTCAGTGAGTCTAGAACTGGACGGAATGGTCTTAGAATAGAAGGAGATCAAATTAGAACAGAGAAAAGGGGGAGTTTCTTTAGCCAGTTGGTAGTGAATCTGTGGAATTCATTGCCACAGTGGTTGTGGAGGCCAGGTCATGTGGAGGTTGATAGGTTCTTGATTAGTCAGGATGTCAAAGGTCATAGAGAGAAGCCAGGAGAATGGGGTTGAGAGATATAATCAATGAGCCATGATGGAATGATAGAACAGATGGGTCAAATGGCCTAATTCTGCTCCTATGTGTTATGGTCTTATGGAAAGCTGGCTGACTTCTGTTGGAGAGGCTTCGTTTAAATCGTGCTGCATTAGAAAAAAGTTAATTTTTCAAATCTTGTTGTCCTGAGAGGGCAAAACGCCTCACATTCATACGAGTGAACTCCTATATAGTGTTTTAAAGGAGTGTTATGTGGGAACTGAGAATATCAAGTGGGTGTCTAATGTGGAAAAGGTATCACTGGGGCACAAGGAGTTTACTTCTGGAAATTCTGAAAATAGGTAATTCAACCGGGAGATGATGAGAATCTCATTATCTCTGGTTCTCAACCCACTGGAAGGAATAATACCTAAATTAAACCTTGTACTTCCTCGGTTATGTACTTATAGTGGAATTTCACTTGGAGTGCAATCAAATTGTTCCCAAAGTTTAACATCTACTGTGGACCTACATAACCTGGAAATGTTTAAAAAATTTTACTTTCAAATTTCACTTTAAGGAGCATTCCTTTAAAACAAATAAATTATAAAATGTAATAATATAAGGCATTTAGCAGGAAAGGCAAATTCTTCAGCTTGAAAAACTCGGGCCAAATTTACAGAAAATAGACAAAACTATTTTCTAATTATGTGGGCAGATGGCAGAATTTTGTTTCTAAGTGAGTTGAACATTTAAAGACTTACAATGCATGTGTTTTTACTTAAATTAGTTTCCTTAAAGCACTACCAACATCTAGTATGTAAAATCCTCAAATAAATATGGAGGGTCTGGCCTGTTTAATGATTGAGACGAGCCTTGAGCATGAGGTTTTGAAACTAGCACAGAAGCACACAGAAAGCCAAGAGGTCCTGAATGTGATTTACATTTAAAATTCCAATTGATGTACAAAGTGGAATTGTACTCATTGAGTTATGTGCCACAGAAGGAAGGCTCTTTGTTTATGCTGAACAAGTTGCCAACCTGAGGTAGACCAGTTGCCTGCATTTTGCCATATCCCTTTAAATCAGGGATTCCCAAGCTTTTTTTAAAATTTCATGGAGCCTGGCCATTAAACAATGGATTAGTGGAACCCCTTCTCTAAACCTTTCCTATCCATGTACGTGTATTAAATATTGCCTTTCAAACATGGTAATTATCCCAGCCCCAATCAGTTTTGCAACTCATTTCATTTACCCACTGTGCTGTGTGTGGAAAAGCTACCCCTTGTGTCCACTCTTACCTTAAACAGATACACTGCTATCTTAGACACCCCTTCTCTGGGTGGCGAGGTGGACATACGTCTCTACCAAAGGAGTTGTAAGGTACTTGTTTCCTCTGCAAGACTGCAGGTCAACCTTGGGCAATGTGTAGCATCTACTTACCCCTCTTTCAACCCCTCCCCCGAATCAGGGTCACGTGAAGCCATAGGAGCAGGTGATGGATGGTCGTATGAGCAGATGGTGCACAAGTCCTGGTTATGAGACCACTGACACCAGGCAGACAATCTCTGAAGAGTATTGATGATTGGGGTCACCCATCTTGTAAAAACATTGCCCAGAAGAAGGGAATGGTAAACCACTTATGTAGAAAAATTTGCCAAGAACAATCATTTTCATGAGACTGTGACCGCCCATGTCATAGGACAGGGTACATACTGATGATGATAACTGTGAACATTCACCTTTCATCTATACCTTCACCTTTCATCTGGATAAAGAAAAATTGAGGACCATGCAGGAGGGAAGTGTTAAATTGACCTTGGGATAGGTTAAAAAGTTGTGTTGATTCTGATGTTTTAATCTAAGGTATTTTTCAGAATTCAGGAAAGAGGCACATAAGTTGTTGCTTCATGATGGTTTTATTAAGCATTGGTAAAACAAAGGAAATTGAAAACACAGTGATAGGAGCAGAAGCTAGCAGTAGAAGACTTAAATGTAAAAAAGACTAAGAATGGTGCTGACCTTTTGGTCAACTCTTTTATAAACATAACCATATAACAATCACAGCACAGAAACAGGCCATCTCGGCCCTCCTAGTCCATGCTGAACTCATAATCTCACCTAGTCCCACCTACCCACACTCAGCCCATAACCCTCCACTCCTTTCCTGTCCACATACATATCCAATTTTACCTTAAATGACACAACTGAACTTGCCTCTACTACTTCTACAGGAAGCTCATTCCACACAGCTATCACTCTCTGAATAAAGAAATACCCCCTCGTGTTTCCCTTAAACTTCTGCCCCCTAACTCTCAAATCATGTCCTCTCGTTTGAATCTCCCCTACTCTCAATGGAAACAGCCTATTCACGTCAACTCTATCTATCCCTCTGAAGATTTTAAATACCTCGATCAAATCCCCCCTCAACCTTCTACGCTCCAATGACTAGAGACCTAACTTGTTCAACCTTTCTCTGTAACTTAAGTGCTGAAACCCAGGTAACATCCTAGTAAATCGTCTCTGCACTCTCTCTAATTTATTGATATCTTTCCTATAATTTGGTGACCAGAACTGTACACAATATTCCAAATTTGGCCTCACCAATGCCTTCTACAATTTTAACATTACATCCCAAATTCTGTACTCAATGCTTTGATTTATAAAGTCCAGCATTCCAAAAGCCTTCTTCACCACCCTATCTACATGAGACTCCACCTTCAGGGAACTATGCACTGTTATTCCTAGATCTCTCTGTTCCTCTGCATTCCTCAAAGCCCTACCATTTACCCTGTAGGTTCTATTTGGATTATTCCTGCCAAAATGTAGAACCTCACACTTCTCAGCATTAAACTCCATCTGCCAACATTCAGCCCATTCTACTAACCGGCAAAAATCTCCCTGCAAGCTTTGAAAACCCACCTCATTATCCACAACACCTCCTACCTTAGTATCATCGGCATACTTACTAATCCAATTTACTACCCCATCATCCAGATCATTTATGTATATTACAAACAACATTGGGCCCAAAACAGATCCCTGAGGCACCCTGCTAGTCACCGGCCTCCATCCCGATAAACAATTATCCACCACTACTCTCTGGCATCTCCCATCTAGCCACTGTTGAATCCATTTTATTACTCCAGCATTAATACCTAACAACTGAACCTTCTTAACTAACCTTCCATGTGGAACTTTGTCAAAGGCTTTGCTGAAGTCCATATAGACTACATCCACTGCCTTACCCTCGTCAACATTCCTCGTAACTTCTTCAAAAAATTCAATAAGGTTTGTCAAACATGACCTTCCACACACAAATCCATGCTGGCTACTCCTAATCAGATCCTGTCTATCCAGATAATTATTAATACTATCTCTAAGAATACTTTCCATTAATTTACCCACCACTGATGTCAAACTGACAGGTCTATAATTGCTAAGCTTACTTCTAGAACCCTTTTTAAACAATGGAACCACATGAGCAATATGCCAATCCACCGGCACAATCCCCATTTCTAATGACATCTTAAAGATCTCCGTCAGAGCTCCTGCTATTTATACACAAACTTCCCTCAAGGTCCTGGGGAATATCCTGTCAGGACCCGGAGATTTATCCACTTTTAAATTACTTAAAAGCACCAGTACTTCCACCTCTTTAATTGTCATAGGTTCCATAACTTCCTACTTGTTTCCCACACCTTACACAATTCAATATCCTTCTCCTTAGTGAATACCGAAGAGAAGAAATTGTTCAAAATCTCTCCCATCTCCTTCGGCTCCACACGTAGCTGACCACTCTGATTCTCTAAGGGGCCAATTTTATCCCTCACTATCCTCTTGCTTTTAATATAACTGTAGAAACCTTTCGGATTTACTTTCACCTTATTTGCCAAACCAACCTCGTATCTTCTTTTAGCTTTTCTAATCTCTTTCTTAAGAGTCCTTTTACATTCTTTATATTCCTCAAGCAATTCCTTTACTTCATGCTGCCTATATCTATTGTAGACATCCCTCTTTTTCCAAACCAAATTTCTAATATCCCTTGAAAACCATGGTACTTTCAAACCTTTAACCTTTCCTTTCAACCTAACAGGAACATAAAGATTCTGTACCCTCATAATCTCACCCTTAAATGGCCTCCATTTCTCTATTACATCCTTCCCATAAAACAACTTGACCCAATCCACTCTCTCTAAATCCCTTCGCATCTCCTCAAAGTTAGCCTTCCTCCAATCAAAAATCTCAACTCTAGGTCCTGTCCTGTCCTTCTCCATAATTATATTGAAGCTAATGCTATTGTGATCACTGGACCCGAAGTGCTCCCCAACACACACATCTGTCAGCTGACCTATCACATTCCCTAACAGGAGATCCAACACTACCCCATCTCTAGTCGGTACTTCTATATATTGTTGCAAAAAACTATCCTGCACACATTTCACAAACTCTAAACCATCCAGCCCTTTTACAGAATGAGCTTCCCAGTCTACGTGTGGAAAATTAAAATCTCCCACAATCACCACCTTGTGTTTACTACAAATATCTGCTGTCTCCTTACACATTTGCTCTTCCAACTCACGCTCCCCATTAGGTGGCCTACAATACACTCCTATCAGTGTTACTGCACCTTTCCCATTCCTCAATTCCACCCAAATGGCCTCCCTAGAGGAGCTCTCTAATCTATCCTTCCAAAGCACCGCCATAAGATTTTCTCGGACAAGCAATGCAACACCTCCTCCTCTGGCCCCTCCTACTCTATCACACCTGAAGCAACTAAATCCAGGATTATTTAGTTGCCAATCACACCCTTCCTGCAACCATGTTTCACTAATAGCTACAACATCATAATTCCAGGTATCAATCCATGCTTTAAGCTCATCCACCTTTCTTACAATGCTCCTAGCATTAAAATAGATACATTTAAGATACTCTCCAAACCCCTCCTCTCTTTTCATCCCTAACAGTGCATTCAAATTTATTATCCTTTTCTTTCTTCCCCCCTACATCTTCGGCCTGAGCGCATCCCTTCTCCATCACCTGCCTTTCCTCCCTCACACACTGTCTATTTACTTGCTCTACTGGTGAACTAACCTCCTCTCCCATGGTTTCCTCAAATTGATTCCCACCCCCCCCCCCCCCATCTTACTAGTTTAAAGACAGATAGACATACTTTATTGATCCTGAGGGAAATTGGGGTTCGTTACAGTCACACCAACCAAGAATAGCGAAGAAATATAGCAATATAAAACCATAAATAATTAAATAATAGTAAGTAAATTATGCCAAGTGGAAATAAGTCCAGAACCAGCCTACTGGCTCAGGGTGTTGACACTCCAAGGGAGGAGTTGTAAAGTTTGATGGCCACAGGCAGGAATGACTTCCTATGTCGCTCAGTGTTACATCTCAGTGGAATGAGCCTCTGGCTAAATGATCCTGTGCCTAACCAGTACATTATGGAGTGGATGGGAGACATTGTCCAAGACGGCATGCAACTTGGACAGCGTCCTCTTTTCAGACATCGCCATCAGTTTCACCCCCACAACATCACTGGCCTTACGAATGAGTTTGTTGATTCTGTTGGTGTCTGCTACCCTCAGCCTGCTGCCCCAGCACACAACAGTAAACACGATAGCACTGGCCACCACAGACTCGTAGAACATCCTCAGCATCGTCCGGCAGATGTTAAAGGACCTCAGTCTCCTAGGGAAGTAGAGACGGCTCTGACCCTTCTTGTAGACAGTCTCAGTGTTCTTTGACCAGTGCAGTATATTGTCGATTCGTATCCACAGGTATTTGTAATCCTCCACCATGTCCACACTGACCCCTTGGATGGAAATATCCAAGATAAGGAAAATTCCATTCAAATATGTAGATAAGAGTCAGCCAGTGAGATATTCAGATAATGCAGTACCAAGAGAAGCTTCCAGAATCATACTTTTGTATAACCACTCGGGGAACACACTAAACTTGCACATACATACTGAGATTACTAGGGGGCATATTAAACTCTTGCATGCAGACAAGAACTACTTTGAGTACAAGCAGGTAATTACTTGTTAAGCTGCAAAGAAAATGACAATTAAACAGTTTAATCTAAGATTAAACAGTCGGATCCAACAGTTGACAGAACATTATGGGTTGAAGAGACTGCTCTCTGCTGTTATGTTCTATTTTCAATACCAATCATGATCTTCTAAATTTCTATGAGGTGTCCCTTCATTTCCATATACACCAGGGAGGAAAGTCAGCTCCAAGCTGCTGGTCTCCCCATATAGCTTGAACACTCCATCCCCAGTACCATCCTTGTGAACCTCTTCTGCACTTTTTCTATCTGAATGACATCCTACAGCTAGGCAACCAGCAATGCAAATTGATCGGATTGTGCCAGAAAATCTGATCAAGTGGAAATTCTGAACCATAATGTTTACTGTTATTAGAGCTAAGTTACATATTACTGCTTCTAATGTTGGTTTCTTTCATCTAGGTGTTTGACTATGACTTTGGGTTGCATGATGACTTTATGGGTTCAGCCTATCTGGATCTAACCAAATTGGAATTAAAGAGGTAAATGACATTACAGTCAATATATGTCATTGTCATTTTTTCTTTTAAATTTTTTCTTTTCATTTTAAATGGTTTAGGGGTGCAAGCAACATTCCATATGGATCATACTGTGGAAGTGTTAGATGATTTAGGAAAACATACTCGAAAGCAGAAAGTGTTAAGAATTGTGACGTTGCAAGCAAATCACCACAGTCCTTGTCAATGTGCCATCTGATATTGCACTAACTTGAAATTGTATACAGAAAGTGCACTGCAGATGCTGTGGTCAAATCAAGACCACAAACAAGCTGGATGAACTCAGCAGGTCGGGCAGCATCCATTGAAAGAAGCATCCGATTAAACGTAAAAAAATATTTAAAGTATTCCATAGACTAAATGCTAATATTATTTTTGCACAGGAGACCCATATTAGGAGGGAGGATAATCAACGCTTTTTTCGGTTCTAGAAGGTTCAACAATTCCACTTGAATTCTACCACCAAAATTAGGGGTGTGTCTATTTTTATAGACCCTTCAATTTCGTTTACACATCATGAAATTATTTCTGATCCACAGGGCAGATTTTTGTTGATAACTGGTTCACTTTTTAATCGAAAAGTGGTTCTAGTTAATATTTATGCTCCAAACTTTGACTGCCCTGAATTTTTTAAACGTTTATTTACTTCCCTTCCTAATCTAAATGAATATATGTTGATAATGGGTGGAGATTTCAATTTTTGTTTGAATCCTTCAATGGATAGATCTAAACCTATTTGAATTCTTCCGAATAGATCAGCCTCACTTATTAATTCTTTTATGGTTGATTCGGGAATTACTGAAATATGGCGGTTTTTGAACCCTAAAGATAAAGAATTTTCATTTTTTTCACATGTATATCACAGTTATTCTAGAATTGATTATTTTCTTATTGATCATCGTTTATTAACAGATGTTATTGATTGTAAATATGATTCTATTGTTATTTCGGATCATGCACCTTTGAAGTTATCTATCAAGATTTCGGACTTTTCGAATAATAGTAGATCTTGGAGACTTAACGCTACTTTGCTTCAAGATCCAGAATTCATCACCTACATAAAACAGCAAATTGACTTGTTTTTCTCAACAAACTATACAGAAGAGATTGACAGAGGAATACTTTGGGATTCTTTTAAGGCTTTTATCTGTGGACAAATTATCTCATATTCTGTCGGTAAAAGAAAACAAAGATATTTAGATATTGCTTTATTAGTGGATAAAATTAAAGAAATTGGTAAGATTTATTCCGTGACTCCTACCAAAGAACTTTATAAGAAAAGAGTTGAGCTTCAAATGAAGCATAGCTTATTATTATCTTCTTCAATTGAGAATCAATTAATTAGGACCAGGGCCCAATTTTATATCCATAGTGATCGAACTGGTAAATTATTAGCTAACCAATTAAAAGTTATTTCGACTAAGCGACAAATTATTAAAATTCGTAAACAATACGGCAATCTGACTACTGATCATAAAGAAATCAATAACACTTTTCAAGATTTTTATAAATCTTTATATCAATCAGTATTTGACGGCGATCTGTCCATGATGGATAACTTTTTTAACAATTTGAATATTCCCAAACTGACAGATGAAGATCGTAGCTTGTTTGATGCTCCTATCTCTCTGGCCGAAATAGGAGAGGCCATCTCATCAATGAATTCAGGGAAAGCTCCTGGTCCTGATGGTTATATTATAGAATTTTTTTAAACTTTTTCTTCTTTGCTTTCCCCTTGGCTATGTGAAATTTTTAATGATGCATTTGTTAAGAAGAGATTACCTCAGTCTTTTTATGAAGCTACTATCTCTCTAATTCTTAAAAAAGATAAGGATTCCACTTTATGTGCATCTTATCGCCCTATATCACTATTAAATGTAGATTCTAAGATTCTTACAAAAATTTTAGCTATTAGGTTAGAAAAGATATTATCACAGATTATTTCAGAAGACCAAACTGGTTTTATTAGGAATCAGTATTCCTTTTTTAATATTAGAAAATTGATTAATATAATTTATACTTCATCACCCACAATTCCAGAATGTGTTATTTCACTAGATGCTGAAAAAGCCTTTGATAGAGTTGAATGGGTATACTTATTTAACACTATGGGATATTTTAATTTTAGTCCTAATTTTATATCATGGATTAAACTAATATATCATAAACCTGTTGCTTCTGTTCTTACAAATAATTACAGATCTTCCTTTTTTCAATTATCTCATGGTACGAGACAAGGTTGTCCCTTAAGTCCTTTATTGTTTAATATTGCATTAGAATCTTTAGCCATTGCTATTCGTGAATCTCCTAATATTTTTGGTATCACCCGTAATGAGAAATTATACAAGTTATCACTCTATGCTGATGACTTGTTATATATTTCTGATCCTGACAGGTCTATTCCCGCTATTTTATCCTTGTTGGCTCAATTTGGTAGTTTTTCTGGTTACAAACTAAACTTGGATAAGAGTGATTTATTCCCTTTAAACGCGCAAACTTTATTGAATGAAAGGACACCATTTAAAGTTGTTGATGATAACTTTATCTATTTAGGTATAAAAATTACTAAGAAATATAAAGATTTATTTACATTGAATTTTCTACCTATGCTTTATCAAATTCAACAACTTACTACAAGATGGTCTCCCTTATCCTTATCATTAGTTGGTCGGATTAATGCTATTAAAATGATGATTCTACTGAAATTTTTATATTTATTTCAAGCTTTACCAATTTTTATTCCTAAATCTTTTTTTGATAACATTGATTCAAAAATTTCTTCATTTGTGTGGCAAAATAAAAATGCTAGGTCAAGTAAAAGGCAATTACAAAAATCTAAAAAAGATGGTGGTTTAGCTCTACCTAACTTTAGATTTTACTATTGGGCGAAGTTATTTGTAACTTAATTTATTGGAAATCAGATTTGGATTCACCATTGTGCCCACAGTGAGTAAATTTAGAATGCAATGAGGCACAGGGATATTCTCTATTCTCCGTTCTGGGTTCTTCTCTTTCTGCCGATTTAGTTAAATTCAATAAACATATCCAACCCTGCTGTCAAACATACATTACAAATTTGGTTTCAATTTCGTAAATTTTTTACTCTGAAAAACTTTGTTCTTGATAGCCCTATTTTACTTAATTTTTTTTTTAAACCTTCTTTGACAGATCAAGCTTTTAGCATATGGAAAAGGAAAGGTATAAAATGTTTTCGTGATCTTTTCTTTGAAGGTAGTTTGATGTCTTTCGACCAACTTTCTAACAAATTTGAGTTACCTAAATCTAACTTTTTTAGATATTTACAAATCAGAAATTTTTTTACATAAAATTCTACCATCCTTCCCCAATTCAACTTCAATGGACTTTTTAGGTATGATTTTTACCTTAAATCCCTATCAGAAGGGATTAGTGGCTTTTATTTATAATATGATTATGAAGATACAACCAGAAATATCAGGTAGAATTAAACAAGAATGGGAAAAAGAACTTCAATATAATATATCAATAGAAAAATGGGAAAAAATTTTACAAATGGTTAATTCTTCTTCTATATGTGCTAAACATGCTTTAATACAATTTAAAATTGTACATAGAGCTCATATGTCTAAAGATAAGCTTGCTCGATTCTATTCTCATATTAACCCTCAATGTGACAGATGTCATTCAGATGTGGCTTCATTGACCCACATGTTTTGGTCATGTCCCGCTTTGCATAACTATTGGAAGGACATATTTGCTACCATTTCCTCAGTTTGGAATATCGATTTACAACCTCATTTTATTACTGCAATTTTTGGTATACTAAATGAGGATAATAATCAGTTTTCCCCTTCAATTAGACAAATGATTGCTTTTGTAACATTAATGGCCAGAAGGTCTATATTACAAAATTGGAAAGAAGTAAATCCTCCTACCACATTCCAGTGGTTCTCTCAAACTATTTCTTTTCTGAGCTTGGAAAAAATTAGAAGCACTATTTTTGACTCATCAATTAAATTTGAAGAAACTTGGGGACCGTTCATTCGACATTTTCATATGAATTAATTTGGCCTCTTCCAGACCTTCTCTTTACTTATTCTTGTTCAGGTATGGAGTTCCAGAGTTTTTGGCACTATCATATACAAATAAACTGTTAGTATTGCCCATGTTAGTTTAGTTTAGTATTTTTTAAAATATTTTTTGCCTGTATTTTTATAATTTTTTCTTTTTCTTTTGATGATTATTTTTATTTTTTTCATATAACTATTATAGACTTGATTGATAATGTACTATGTTTTTCTGTTGATATTTTAATAGGATATTGTTATCCTACTATTAATTCAATTTCAAGTCCTATGCATTTATAACCTATTTATTATTATATTATGTTTCTTTTATATATGAAATTCAATAAAAAGATTGAAAAAGAAAGAAAGAAGCAGTCAACGTTCCGGGTCGAAACCTGAAACTGCCATCCTGACGAAGGGTTTCCACCTGAAACATTAACTGCTTCTTTCAGTGGATGCTGCCCGACCTGCTGGGTTCACCTAGCTGTTTTGGAAATTGTATCACTCCTTTACCTGAAACTAAAATGTGTGAGAATAGGCCAAATGTGAAATATGTAAAACTGAGCAGTAATTTAGCACCTTGCATAGATGCGAAGAATGCTCAGAGATGCAATGTGATGCAATGCTGTGTGGAAAGCGGCCAGTGAGTGAGTGGGCCAATGAAGGAGTGGAGACTTGAGGCTTTAACTCGAGAGATTCTGGCAGTTTTGGCAGTTGGACTGTGCAATCAAGTCAATCAAGATTTGAATAGCTCAGCAGAAAGCTGTTGATTAGACAATCAAGATTTGAATAGCTCAGACTCTGCAGAAAGCAGCTGATTGGGCAGTCGAGGTCAGGTGACCAAGCAGTTTGAAAAGCTCAAACAAATAAATGGAGGATTACCTCAAGCGGAGTGGCCTATGGGAAGTGGCCAGTGAGTGAGTGGGCCAGTGAAGGAGTGGAGATTTGAGGCTTTGAGGAGAAGAGGCAGAGGATGAGTTTGTTCCCAGTTAGTCTTTACAATGTCTCCTGAGACGGTGATGTGCCTCTCCTGTGAGATGTGGCAGTCTTGGGGGAACTCCCCTCTCCCACAGAGTTACATCTGCTGGAAGTGCTTGTGGCTGGGCGATCTGGAAGACCGTGTGAGGAATCTGGAGCAGCAACTGGATGACCTTTGACTCCTTAGGGAGAATGAGGCAGTCATAGATGAGAGCTACAGGGAGGTAGTCACACCTGGGCTGCCAGAAGCAGGTCGTTGAGTGACAGTCAGAGGGGGAAAAGTGAAGGTGAGTAGACAGGTAGTGCAGAGCACCCCTATAGCCATTCCCCTGAATAATAAGTTTATCGTCCTGGATGCTGTTGGTGAGGACGACTGACCAGGTGTGAGCCACGGTGGCAGGGCCTCTAGTGGTGACCCTGTGGTGCAGAAGGATGGGAAGGAGAAGAGGAGAGCTGTCGTCATTGGAGACTCTATAGTCAGGGGAGCAGACAGGAGATTTTGTGGACGTGAGAAGGAAACCCGCATGATTTATTGCCTCCCAGGTGCCATGGTCCGGGATGTCTCTGACCGGGTGCATGACATCCTGTTATGATAAGGAAAGCAACTAGAAGTCGTGATACATGTTGGTACCAACGAAATAGGCAGGAAGAGGGATGAGGTTCTGAAGTGTGAGTTTTGGGAACTGGGCAGCAGGCTGAAGAACAGGACCTCAAGGGTGGCATTCTCAGGATTGCTGCCAGTGCTACGTGATAGTGATGGTAAGAATTGGAGGAGATGGCAGTTGAATGTGTGGCTGAGGAGCTGGTGCAGGGGGCAGGGTTTTAGATTTTTGGACCATTGGGATCTCTTCTGGGGAAGGTAGGACCTGTACAGATTGGATGGGTTGCACCTGAACTCGAGGAGGAGCAATATTCTTGCAGGTAGGTTTGCTAGCATGGTTCGGGAGGGTTTAAACTAATTTGCAAGGGGGATGGGACCCGGAGCGATAGAGCAGTGAAAGAAGTGCATGGAATAAAGCCAGATCTAACATATAGAGAGGCTTTGAGGAAAGAGAAGCAGAAGAAAGGATGTAAAGGTAGAAAGGTAGAAGACTAAAGTGTGTGCACTTCAATGCAAGAAGCATCAAGATCAAAGGTGATGAACTGAGAGCTTGGATACATACATGGAATTATGATGTAGTGGCCATTACAGAGACTTGGCTGGCACCAGGGCAGGAATGGATTCTCAATATTCCTGGATTTCAGTGCTTTAAAAAGGATAGAGGGGGGGAAAGGGGAGGAGGGGTGACATTACTGGTCAGGGATACTATTACAGCTGTAGAAAGGGTGGGTGATGTAGCAGGATCCTCTTTTGAGTCAGTATGGGTGGAAGTCAGGAACAGGAAGGGAGCAGTTACTCTACTGGGGGTATTCTATAGGCCCCCTGGTAGCAGCAGAGATATCGAGGGGCAGATTTTGGAAAGGTGCAAAAATAACAAGATTGTTGTCATGGCTGACTTTAACTTCCCTAATATTGTTTGGCACTTGATTAGTTCCAATGGTTTAGATGGGGCAGAGTTTGTTAAGTGTTTACAAGCCAACTAGGGGGAATGCCATACTAGATCTAGTATTAGGTAACGAACCAGGAAAGGTCACAGATCTGTCAGTGGGTGAGCATCTGGGGGACAGTGACCACCGCTCCCTGACCTTTAGCATTATCATGGAAAAGGATAGAATCAGAGAGAACAGGAAAATTTTTAATTGGGGAAGGTCAAATTATGAGGCTATAAGGCGAGAATTTGTGGGTATGAATTGGAATGATGTTTTTGCAGGGAAGTGTACTATGGACATGTGGTCGATGTTTAAGGATCTCTTGCAGGATGTTAGGGATTAATTTATCCTGGTGAGGAAGATAAAGAGTGGTAGGGTGAAGGAACCATGGGTGACAAGTGAGGTGGAAAATCTAGTCAGGTGAAAGAAGGCAGCATACATGAGGTTTAGGAAGCAAGGATCAGATGGGTCTATTGAGGAATGTAGGGTAGCAAGAAAGGAGCTTAAGAAGGAGCTGAGAAGAGCAAGAAGGGGACATGAAAAGGCCTTGGCCAGTAGGATAAAGGAAAACCCCAAGGCATTCTTCAATTATATGAAGAACAAAAGGATGACAGGAGTGAAGGTAGGACTGATTAGAGATAAAAGTGGGAAGATGTGCCTGGAGGCTGTGGAAGTGAGCGAGGTCCTCAATGAATACTTCTCTTCGGTATTCACCAATGAGAGGGAACGTGAGGACAATATGAGTGAGGTTGATGTTCTGGAGCATGTTGCTATTAAGAGAGTGGAGGTGTTGGAGTTGTTAAAATACATTAGGATGGATAAGTCCCCAAGGCCTGGCGGAATATTCCCCAGGCTGCTCCATGAGGCAAGGGAAGAGATTGCTGAACCTCTGGCTAGGATCTTTATGTCCTCGTTGTCCATGGGAATGTTACAGGAAGATTCGAAGGATACGAATGTTGTCCCCTTGTTCAAAAAAGGTAGTAGGGATAGTCAAGGTAATTGTAGACCAGTGAGCCTTACATCTGTGGTGGGAAAGCTGTTGGAAAAGATTCTTAGAGATAGGATCTATGGGCATTTAGAGAATCATGGTCTGATGAGGGACAGTTAGCATTGCTTTGTGAAGGGCAGATCATGTCTAAGAAGCCTGATAGAGTTCTTTGAGGTGACCAGGCATATAGATGAGGGTAGTGGAGTGGATGTGATCTACATGGATTTTAGTAAGGTATTTGACAAGGTTCCACATGGTAGGCTTATTCAGAAAGTCAGAAGGCAAGGGATCCAGGGAAGTTTGGCCAGGTGGATTCAGAATTGGATTGTCTGCAGAAGGCAGAGGGTCATGGTGGAGGGAGTACATTCAGATTGGAGGGTTGTGATTAGTGGTGTCCCACAAGGATCTGTTCTGGGACCTCTACTTTTTGTGATTTTTATTAACGACCTGGATGTGGGGTTAGAAGGATGGGTTGGCAAGTTTGCAGATGACAGAAGGGTTAGCGGTGTTGTAGATAGTGTAGAGGATTGTTGAAGATTGCAGAGAGACATTGATAGGATGCAGAGGTGGGCTGACAAGTGGCAGATGGAGTTCAACCCGGAGAAGTGTGAGGTGGTACGCTTTGGAAGTTCAAACTCCAAAGCAGAGTACAAAGTAAATGGCAGGATACTTGGTAGTGTGGAGGAGCAGAGGGATTTGGGGGTACATGTCCTCAGATCCCTGAAAGTTGCCTCACAGGTTGATAGGGTAGTTAAGAAAGCTTATGGGGTGTTAGCTTTCATAAGTTGAGGGATAGAGTTTAAGAGATGCAATGTAATGATGCAGCTCTATAAAACACTAGTTCGGCCACACTTGGAGTACTGTGTCCAGTTCTGGCCACCTCACTATCGGAAGGATGTGGAAGCATTGGGAAGGGTACAGAGGAGATTTACCAGGATGCTGCCTGGTTTAGAGAGTATGGATTATGATCGGAGATTAAGGGAGCTAGGGCTTTACTCTTTGGAGAGGAGGAGGATGAGAGGAGACATGATAGAGGTGTACAAGATATAAAGAGGAATAGACAGAGTGGACAGCCAGCGATTATGACCGGAGATTAAGGGAGCTAGGGCTTTACTCTTTGGAGAGGAGGAGGATGAGAGGAGACATGATAGAGGTGTACAAGATATAAAGAGGAATAGACAGAGTGGACAGCCAGCGATTATGATCGGAGATTAAGGGAGCTAGGGCTTTACTCTTTGGAGAGGAGGAGGATGAGAGGAGACATGATAGAGGTGTACAAGATATAAAGAGGAATAGACAGAGTGGACAGCCAGCGATTATGATCGGAGATTAAGGGAGCTAGGGCTTTACTCTTTGGAGAGGAGGAGGATGAGAGGAGACATGATAGAGGTGTACAAGATATAAAGAGGAATAGACAGAGTGGACAGCCAGCGATTATGATCGGAGATTAAGGGAGCTAGGGCTTTACTCTTTGGAGAGGAGGAGGATGAGAGGAGACATGATAGAGGTGTACAAGATATAAAGAGGAATAGACAGAGTGGACAGCCAGTGCCTCTTCCCCAGGGCACCTCTGCTCAGTACAAGAGGACATGGCTTTAGGTAAGGGGAGGGAAGTTCAAGGGGGATATTAGAGGAAGGTTTTTTCACTCAGAGAGTGATTGGTGCGTGGAATGCACTGCCCGAGTCAGTGGTGGAGGCAGATACACTAGTGAAGTTTAAGAGACTACTAGACAGGTATATGGGGGAATTTAAGGTGGGGGTTATATGGGAGGCAGGGTTTGAGGGTTGGCACAACATTGTGGGCCGAAGGGCCTGTAATGTGCTGTACTATTCTATGTTCCATGTTTAATGGAGAGGAAGAATCCAAACCCATGAGATATCTAATATACTTGATACTACCAATGAATACAAACAATGGATGATATTTAATTCCATAAAAACACACTAAAGACTGCAGGAACTCAGCAGGTCAGGCAGCATCTATGGAAAGAAATAAAGAATTGACATTTCAGGCTGAGACCCTTCATCGGGATTGAAAAGGAAGGGGATAGAAGCCAGAATAAGAAGGTGGGGAGAAGGGACGGAGGACAAACTAAAAGGTGACAGGTTAAGCTAGGTGATGGCATGGGGGTGATGTGAAAAGCTGGGGGATAATAGGTGGAAAGAGAAAAGAGCTGAAGGAAGAATCTGACTGGAGAGGAGAGTGGACCATGTGAGAAAGGGAAGGAGGAAGGGAACCAGATTGAGTTGATCGGTAGGTTAGGAAAAAAGAAGAGATGAGAGAGGAGTCAGAATTGGAGAATGGGAAAATAGAGAAAGGGGAGAGGGAGAAATTTTAATTCCATTACATTGGATATTTAAAGAATATTGATGCCATTGGTGATGCCATATTTGTGGCTATCCCTAGTTGCTCCACAGAACTTCTTGATAAACAAGCAGGCCTTTGTTGTGATGGTGATTGGGTAAGGAATTGTGTTTTATTAAATTGATTTCAATGAAGGTAGAATGATACATTTCCAAATCAAGCTGAATAATAAGGAAACTTAGAGGTGATTAGCCTCATGTTTAGGAAAATGAGATGTGATTTTATTGACTAATGAAAAACCTAAAACCAGTGGATGTGGAGAGGATGTTTCTTTTTTTTTTGTAATTTATTTTTTATTGAAGTTCATCATCAAAGAAACATTTCCATAAGATGTATTTCAGACATTGTACATATACATCATATAATCATATATGTCACAAATCTCCACAAAGTATTTATCTGAGGTATACGCTTATAGAAAAGAGTAGAAAGAAAAAACAAGCAAAAGGAAAGAACTATGTACAAGTAGGGAGTGGTCTTTTTTTTTTACAACAGATTCATTGATTTCTGAGAATAAAATCAGGCCTATGAGGCATTATGTAGTTAAACCATTTTCCCAATATGAAACAAATTGTTCCAGCTTATGATTAACAGATGTTGTTATCTTTTCCATTTTGTAAATGTCCATTGTAATTTCCATCCATGTATTTAAAGTTTGTCTTATAGTGGGGGAGTCTAGGATGAGAGCACACAACTTTAACATACAAGTTATGACATAGATGAGGAGGAATTTCTTTAGCTAGAAGGTTAATTGCCACAGAAAGCTGTGGAGACCATGTTATTGAGTATATTTAAAGCTGATATTGATAAGTTCAAAGGTTACAGGGAGCAGGCAGGAGAATGAGGAGGATAATAAATCAGTCGCAGTGGAGTGGTGGAGCAGACTCAATATGCCGAATGGCCTAATTGTGCTCCTGTGTTTTCTGGTCTTACATTGTTCTGGTGGAAGAGCCTTGGTAATTTCCCTGCACTGATTTCTCTTCTTCAGTTAAACCGTGTCCATTAAAGGAAAGGATTGATATTGCATGGTACTCTCTCTACAACTTGAGAAAGAGCTAAGAATATTATTAATAAATTATATTCCAGTTTACTCAGAATCAGATTTTTAGTTTTGTGGCAGCAGAACAGTCCATGGCACAAAAACAAAGACTTAAGCTGAGAGAAGGCAGGAGACTGGGTTTGAGAGAGAAAATAAATCAGGATGGAATGGCAGAGCAGACTCAATGGGCCAAATGGACTAATTTTGCTGTTCTGTCGTGGTCAAAGCAGCCCTTTCTAAATTTGTATGGTTTTAACATCACCAACAAATTGCAAATGGAAATATGCAAAATCATCTTTCATAAATTTCTTTATATCAGGGGTCCACGTACCCCTTGGTTAATGGTAAGGGTCATGGCATAAAAACAGTTGGGAACTATCAGTCCTTTCATAGATACTGTATATCATCAAACTTCATTTCTACAATTAACTGAGGACAGTCCCAGTCTTAATTGACAGTAGAATTAACTTAAACAATGCACTGAGATGGAAGAGTCTTGTTCACATGTATATTAACCGTATACACTTTCTCCCACAGAGCGACTGAAGTGACGTTAAATCTGAAAGATCCGAGCTGTCCTGTTCAAACTCTGGGGAGTCTGTTAATGTCAGTTACTTTACTGTGCAGAGAAGGTGACCCGAGAGATGCTGTAAGTTTATAATTTTATTCTTCCATATGTGAGCTATACAAAAATAATTTCTCATCACTTTTAACAGCATTTGCTTTTCTGAATGCATCACAGTGACAGGTAAAACCTGTGGTTGCTTATTACAGCACAGAAAACTAATGGTCCAGGTCTGCTTAGTTTATGTACTACTGAGATGTGTCTGCATTTCCACACTATGAACCTGGAGTTGACAAAAATTATGCACGTTAATAAAATAACTTGTTTCATTTGATTCATTAAGATAATTTTTCAGTATGTTGGAATTGTCAATGCCAGGAAACAGATTCCAGAATTCTAAAGGGAAAGTGATCTGGATGAAAATTGGGCTCCTGATTCACGCACTGAGTCCTTTCTTCTAATTTAAAATGGAAGTGTGCTGTGTCTTTGTAACTATCACCAGCAGAATGGCATGGCTGTGCATTGTATGCACAAGCCGCAAAATAGTGTAGCTCGTTGTGTTTGGAAGGCGTGTATCACATGATGTTTAGGCCCTTGTGCTCCAGTTTTAAATCCATTAATTTAGGATCACTTCCCAACGATCACAGTGCAAGAGATGGAACCAGGTGGACACACCGTGAATGTAGTATTTTCCACTATTATGTAACGTGTCTGCTCATAATTTCTCTGTCCCTTTTGCTTTGCACCTGTTGTTACTGTCTCTAAGTATCTTTGCAGTGATGGATCATTCTTTTCCTCGTCCCTCCAGTCCCCTGGCAACTCTTCATGAGATTCCAAAGTGGCAATGCCAGAGCGACAGAGGCTTGCAAGAAATTCAGTTCCTAGATGGCAGAAAACTATATTCATAGAAACATAGAAAACCTACAGCACAATACAGGCCTTTCTTCCCACAATGCTGTGCCAAACATGTCCTTACCTGAGAAATTACCTAGGGTTACCCATAGCCCTCTATTTTTCTAAGCTCCATGTACCTGTCCAGGAGTCTCTTAAAAGACTCTATCATATCGGCCTCCACCACTGTCGCCGGCAGCCCATTCCACGCACTCACCACTCTCTGGGTAAAAAACCTACCCCTGACATCTCCTCTGTACCTAATTCTGAGCACCTCTTGTGTTAGCCATTTCAGCCCTGGGGAAAGCCTCTGATTATCCACATGATCAATGCCTCTCTCATCTTATACATCTCTATCAGGTCACCTCTCATCCTCTACCGCTCCAAGGAAAAAAGGCCGAGTTCACTCAACCTATTCTCATACGGCATGCTCCCCAATCCAGGCAACATCCTTGTAACTCTCCTCTGCACCCTTCACCCATGCGGCCTCCAACCGAAGTGGGATGAGTGTCACATTAAGCTAAGCTACAGGATTTGCTTAACTGCAAAGCATAAATTACTTGTGCAGAGACTACAGCAGGAGTTCAAAACATTAATAGATTGTTTATATTTTAGTATCAGCTTTTAATTTCCAAGTGTTGATGAGCTGTTATTATTTCTGATTAGGCTCTGGTTTTCAGCATGCTTAAGAGGCAGGTTCCCTGTTGAAAACTGATGCATTAGGAATGCACAGTACTTGGTGATCAAATTCTGGAGTTTAAAATCAAATAAACCAAAACTATAAATCCCTTGAAAATGCACAATTCAGTTGTTGAGTTTAGGGTAGACCTCTGATTTAAATAAGTGCCTTTCATTTAAATTTACTTATTAAACTTCTTTATAATTGCAAGGCTGAATAAGGTCTCCGCTATTTTCTCTGTTTTCTTCAGAGACAATGCTGGTTCCCATACAATTATCAATGGATTTATTATATTCAATATATTGCTTACTGGTATTTAAACATTTTGTCCTCTCCACAGAAAATGTATTTGAGAAGGAACTGGACAGCTTCCTGCAAGGTAATAGATAATTTCAATATAGTTTGAGCGGGTAATAACAGGCACTTTGTGTATAGCCTGAGGGTGCTTCACAAATAAAATCTGACACTAATCCTCACAAAGATATACACTCAGCTGCCACTTTATTAGGTACACCTGTTCATTAATACAAATATCCAATCAGCCAATCATGTGGCAGCAACTCAATGTATAAAAACATGCAGCCGTGGGCAAGAGGTTCAGCTGTTGTTCGGAAAATGGGGAGGAAATGTGATCTGAGTGGCTTTGACTGAGTACTTCAGAAACTGCTGACTGTGGTGAACTATGTGCCTGTCTGGACACGCCCCCTGCTGAATGCTCCTGTGGCTCCTCCCACAAGGCCCCTGTATAAAGGCGATCTGAGGCCTGACGCTCGGCCTCAGTCTCCAGGACATTGTATGATAGACACTCACTCCTGGTTCCTTCTTCCAGTCAATAAAAGCCGATATCTCGCCTTACGTCTCAGTGTGAGTTATTGATGGTGCATCACTGACCTAGAATTTCACACACAACGGTCTTTAGACTTTACAGAGAATGGAGCAAGAAACAAAAAAAACATCCAGTGAGTGGCAGTTCTGTGGGTAAAAACTCCTCATTAATGAGAGAGGTCAGAGGTTCAAGCTGACAGGAAGGCGACAGTAACTCAAATAAGCACATTACAACAGTGGTGTGCAGAAGAACATCTCTGAATGCACAACACATCAAACCTTGTGGATAGGCTGCAGCAGCAGACCACGAACATACAGGAGGTACTTAATAATGTGGCCACTGAGTTTATAGCTTGAGGGTGCTTCACAAATAAAATCTGACACTAAACCTCATAATATGCTGGGGAACACCCAAGCTTGTGTGATATTTCATTGATTCTATTATGGTTATTATTCTATTATGGATTTATTGAGTACACCTGCAAAAAATGAATCTCAGCGTTGTATATGGTGACATATATGCACTTTGATAATAAATTTACATTGACTTTGATATAGTGTATGTGGGTAAACTAGGGTAAGTACTGATGGAAGAACTGAGGTTTATTTTCAAGCAGGAAGAAGATGCGGAGAAGCAGCTTCCACTTTCCCATGCTCTGTTGTACGAAGCTGAAGTAACAATAAATATATGAAAATCAGATCTGATTCCTTCCTCTGCTGCCCTTGACCACCCACATGGGCTCAGCTATCACCTTCAAGCTATCCTCCTTCCCCTCTCCCCAACTTTTTATACTGGCATCTTCCTCCTTTCTTTCCAGTCCTGATGAAGGGTCTCAGCTTGAAATGTTGGTACTTTATTCCTCTCCACAGATGCTGCCTGACCTGCTGAATTCCTCCATCATTGTGTATGTGTTGCTATAAATAAAAGTGACTGCTGCCAGCATCTAGAGTTAGAGATTTCCACTTTTCAGGCGCACTGAGCTGAGATATGCTATGCCTGGTGCATTTCTCTTCAACCATGTGAGGAACTGTTCCACTGAGAAAGTGAGGGGCCTGAGATACTGGATGAATGCAGCTTCTGTATTCATGCTGAAAGACTCATTTGGCTTCAGTGCAGGATTCCCAAAAGCCGGGTATTTGTGGGGAACTTTAAGCCCTTTACTTACTTACCGCCTGTTACATCACTGACGTTTAAGGCAGCAATGGAGGTTCTCCATCTGTGTCACTGAGGCACACAAACCTCCAAACCATGACAAGGTTGTGGTGCTCTTGGAAGGTCAAATCCTTTGACCTCCTTACCCAATGAGGCTGAGTCGTGCATGCATTTATCAATTGAAGTCTGTAAGTTCTTTGGTCACTCTTCCACCATTCAAGCATGTATTTATTACCAATACTTTCCAGTTAAAACAGTTATGTTTACACTGTAGTGTGAT
The DNA here is from genome assembly GCF_030144855.1 of Hypanus sabinus. Classification (NCBI taxonomy): domain Eukaryota; kingdom Metazoa; phylum Chordata; class Chondrichthyes; order Myliobatiformes; family Dasyatidae; genus Hypanus; species Hypanus sabinus. Next base: position 2,170,774 of record NC_082710.1, read on the forward strand.
AATTTAATACCCTTGTCCTGAGAAATTTCCACTGAAATGGCTGTACACTCAGATGCAGTGGTCACTCTGGGTCCAAATAGAAGAGCAATTTTTCATTTTTTATATCTTTTTCATGGTCACACTGCTGCATACTAAGAACATCCAGTACTACAGGTCTAACCCACTAGCAAGATATCTGGTAGTGGTGGAGCCGGGCTTGTTGAACCTGCTTCAGCAACCCAGGTGGTGCGTGAGTCAACAGATGGGTGAAATGTTTGGCTTGGACGTGACCCTGTTGGACATTGGTAACGTAGAATACTGTAAGCCCAGTTCACTGGTTCATTGGTGAGACTGACAGCAGGGGAGATGTGTGACCTCGGTTTTTGTACAGACAAGACTACCATGCCTCGGAGATGCCTGTGGCATTCACCAGTGAAAGAGACGCTAGAGCTGGTTGTGAGCAGCTGGATTCTGCACTAGGTTGGGGGGGGTGGCCCCTCCTGTTGGTGCTGCTCTCCAGTGCTCGCTCAGTAGGAATAGCCTCTGAAAGCCAAGTCTGACTCCTTGTCATCACATGTGGCTTAGCTACTCAGCCTGGTGGAATGGTTTCTACCGACAGGAGAAGGGGAAAACATAGGTTACGGAAAACCAGATGTCTTGGGCAGATCGGGCTTATCAGCCGAGTTTGGTAGTTTATCTAGGAGAAGGAAATGTCATAGCTGCTTTGCGGCTATACCTAATCATGGGGAAGGCTTTGGGAATAAAGTCCTTTACTTACTGCCTGTTACACTGCTGATGTTTAAGAGAGTAATGGAAGTCCTCCATCTGTGTCACTGAAGCACACAAGCCTCCAAACCAGGATAAGTTCTGGTGCTTTTGGAAGTTGGGATCTGCAGTTCAATGCTGACTGGCAATTCCTGTGACGCCACTGGTGCCAAACATTTCATCAGCTGCAGAGCTTGCCACATGGACAACGGCTTGCCCTCCATGTCAACTAGCCACAGACAGCTCGGATGCAAGACCCATGGTCAACCCTGACCAACAGAGCGCCTCAATACCTCGGGCTCAATTAACCAGAGAACTTGGTGAGGCACACAAAGGAGATCCAGGCCATTCTGACCACTGACTATTAAACACTGTTTAATACTAATGCTAGCTTTTATACTCCTGACTTTCCTGTCAACTTCCCTATACCCTACCACTCACCCATTGACAAGGGGAAATCAAAACTTAGTTCTAATTCACTAATTAAGAAGTATGTCTTTGGGATGTGGGATGAAAATGGGGCATCAAGGTAAAACAGGGTCTCCCCCTCTCTCCCCCCTCCCCACTCCCCCCCTCCCCCCCTCCCCCTCTCCCCCCTCTCCCCCCCTCCCCCCTCTCCCCCCTCTCCCCCCTCTCCCCCCTCTCTCCCCCTCCCCCCCTCTCTCCCCCTCCCCCCTCTCCCCCTCCCCCCTCTCCCCCTCCCCCCTCTCCCCCTCCCCCCCTCTCCCCCTCCCCCCTCTCTCCCCCTCCCCCCTCTCCCCCTCCCCCCCTCTCCCCCTCCCCCCTCTCCCCCTCCCCCCTCTCCCTCTCCCCCCCTCTCTCCCCCCTCTCCCCCTCTCTCTCCCCCCTCTCTCTCCCCCCTCTCTCTCCCCCCTCTCCCCCTCTCTCCCCCCCCTCTCTCTCCCCCTCTCTCTCCCCCTCTCTCTCCCCCTCTCTCTCCCCCCTCTCTCTCCCCCTCCCCCTCTCTCTCCCCCTCCCCCTCTCTCTCCCCCTCCCCCTCTCTCTCCCCTCCCCCTCTCTCTCCCCTCCCCCTCTCTCTCTCCCCCCCTCTCCCCCTCCCCCCTCTCTCCCCCCTCCCCCTCTCTCCCCCTCCCTTCTCTCCCCCCCTCCCCCCTCTCTCTCTCCCCCTCCCCTCTCTCTCTTCCCCCCTCTCTCTCTCTTCCCCCCCCCTCACACACACACAGACGCATACTCTCACACACACTTACACCCACTCCCACACATGCACAAACTCACCACAGACAACACCAGAGGTCAGAATTGAAGCCGGGTTTCCAGAGTTGGCTGTGTTCTGTTGTGTTGGAGGCTGGCCCCTCCCGTTGGTGCTTCTCTCTGGTGTTCCATATCGGGAAGACAAATTGGATTGTGCTTGTCTGTGGCTGCACTTGTGCAAAATGGGGAGCTGCTACAGGCATTTCTGCAGAAATGTGGCTCCAGGCCAAAATCCAAGCACAAGCAATCTCCAGGCCATGATACTTGGGGTTTGGGGCTATATTATTATTACTACTTTTATATTATTTTTGTAACTATATACTTTGTTATATTTATACATGTGGTGTGCTGTGTATGACTGTTGGTTCTGTGTTTTACACCTTGGTCCCAGAGGAACGCTCTTTCATTTGACTGTATTCATGTGTTGGGTTGAATGACAATTAAGCTTGAACTTAAGAGTTCAAATACCAAAACTATAAAGTTCAGAGAATATTTATTCCTTATACAACCTTGATATTTGTCTTCTTGCAGGAAACCACAAAATAAAGAAACAGAACAATCTGCATTGGGGAATTTCTGCACCAATGTCATGTTAATATTTAACTTGGAGAGGAATTTGTAATTGATGAGAGTGTTATTATTATTTGAAATTGTAATAATCGTGAATTATTACAATTTGTTATCTGGCTGGTGGTGTAGAGGCATCAGCACCGAACTTTGAAGCGAGTGGTCTCGAGTTCGAATCCAGCCAGCTCCTTGCACGCTTTCCATCTGTGCTGGGTTGAGCATCGAGCTAGCAACTCGGCCTCGTAAAAAAAAACAGGCAAATGCTAAGGATATGGCAGGGTTGCTGCCCGATGAGCCGCAAGGCATGGAGAGGAACAACAAATTATAATAACTGAATAATAATTCCTGTTATTCCTGATATTATCAATAGGAATCATTATTATTCCTAACCACACCATCAGCAATCAATATTTATATTCATTATTCTTTATTAATTCTAACTATTTTCCTGCTCCCGTTGGGTCCCGTCAGGCGCAGAATGCACGCCTTCTGGAGGCACATAAGAAGGATCAGCTGTGGAGAGGCGTTGTCAGTGTCACTCTCGTCGAAGGAAGAGACTTAAAACCCATGGATCCCAATGGCCTCAGTGACCCATATGTGAAGTTCAAAATGGGCTGTCAGAAATACAAGAGTAAGGTAATTTACAATTCACATCATGAATTGAGGTCTTTTGTAACTTAAAAAAATTAATTGTCTAGCTGTTCAGTTATATTAGTGGGCAATGTGTATGAGCTGTATGAAGAGAAAAGAATTTTAGCACAAGTATCTTATCAGTTGCTATGCAGGCCTCCCCATGACAAGGTACATGGACAGCACACAGACAGAGGAAAAAGCAATGGGAGTAGTATCAAGGCACAAGGAATCCCTTTCAAGTTGCTCATCATTGTGACTAATAAATATATCGCATCGTGTCTGGAACTAAATCATGGAACCAACTTGCCTAATCTTCCCAGAAGGAATCAGAATCTGATTTATAATCACTGACTTAGATTAAGTTAAATTTGTTATTTTGCAGCAGTACAGCGCAAAGACATAGAACTACTTTAAGTTATAAAATAAATAGTGTAAAAGTAAGGAATAACAATGTGGTGCTTGTTGATTCATGGACACAGCTGAGAAGTCTGATAGCTAAGAAGAATCTGTTCCTGAATCATTCACTGTGGAAGACACTAGCAATATGGTGTAAGTTTCAGGTGTCAGGAGTTGTGTAGTCTGTGAAGTTACCATTACCAGAGAGAAAGCTGTTGGGGAAACTGAAAGGTCTGAAGCTAGTTCAGTCATTTGGACCAGATGGTCTGCAGCTGCGGGCTCTGAAAGAGGTGGCTGATGAGATTGTGGAGACAGTAGTAATGATCTTTCAAGAATCAGTGGATTCTGGGATGGTTACAGAGGTCTGGAAAATTGCAAATGTCATTCCACTCTTTAAGAAAGGAGAGAGGCAGAAGAAAGGAAACTACAGGCCAGTTGGTCTGACCTCAGTGGTTGCGATGTTGCAGTTGTTTATTAAGGATGAGGTCTCAGGGCAGTTGGAGGCACATGATAAAATACACCATGGTCAGCATGGTTTCCTCCAGGGTAAATCTCGCCTGACAAATCATTTGGAATTTTTTTGAAGAACTAACAGGCAGGATAGTCAAAGGAAAATTGGTGGATGTTGTGTACTTGGATTTTCAGCTTTAACAAGGTGCCACACATGAGACTGCTTAGCAAACTATGAGCTAATGGTATTACAGGAAATATTCTAGCATGGGTAAAGCTGTGGCTGATTGGCAGGAGACAAAGAGTGAGAATAAAGGGAGCCTTTTCTGATTGGCTGCCAGTGTTCCACAGGGGTCTGTGCTGGGACTGATCCTTTTGACATTATATGTCAATGATTTGGATAATGGAATTCATAGCTTTGTTGCAAAGTTTGCAGATGATATGAAGATGGTTGGAGGGACAGGTAGTTTTGAGGAAGTAGAGAGGCAACAGAAGGACTTAAACAGATTAGGAGAATGAGCAAAGAAATGACAGATGGAAAACAATGTCAGGAAGTGTATGTTGATGCACTTTGGTAGAAAAATGAAAGGGTTTGTATGTTTTCTAAATGGAAAGAAAATACAAAAAACTGAGATGCGAAGGGACTGGGGAGTCCTTGTGCAGGATTCCCTAAAGGTTAATTTACAGATTGAGACTGTGGTGAGGAAGGCAAATGCAATGTTAGCATTAATTTCAAGAGAACTAGAATATAAAAATAAGGGTGTATGTTGAGGCTTTATAAAGCACTGGTTCAGTCTCATTTGGGATATTGTGAGCAGTTTTGGGTCCCTTATCTTAGAATGGATGTTTTGAAACTGGAGAGAGTTAAAAGGAGTTTCACGAAAATGGTTCCAGGATTGAATTCCTTGTCATATGAAGAGTGGTTGATGACTCTGAGCCTGTATTCACTGGAATTCCAAACACTGAGGGATGACCGCATTGAAACCTATCAAATGGTGAAAGGCCTTAATAGAGTGGATGTGGAGAGGATGTTTCCTGTGCTGGGAGAGTCTAAGATCAGAGGACACGGCTTCGGAATAGAGTAACATCCTTTTAGAACGGAGATGAAAAGGAATTTCTTTGGCCAGAGAGTGGTGAAATGGCAGAGCAGACTCTAATTCTGCTCCTATATCTTATGATCTTACAGTCTTGTTAAGTGGGCCAACAAGCTTCTGTGTCTCCACTGCAATGATAGGAAGAGGGCATGTTCTAGATGGTGAGAATTGTAGCTAATGGATGCTGCCTTTTTGAGATACTACTTCTTGAAGATGTCGTCAATGTTGGAGAGGTTTGTGCCTGTAATGGAACAGCCAAAGTCCACAATCCTTGGCACCTTCTTTTGATCTTGTGCATTGGAGGGTCCATACCAGGAGGTGATGCAACCACTGTTCATCAGAAGGAATTAGTAATCATCTTTGGAGATGTACAGAATCTCCTTGTACTCGTGATGAAGTGGAGCTGCTAGAGAGCAGTGTTTCAAGCAGGCTGCTTATCACAATGCTTTCAAGGGCTTTTAGGAGGGGCAATAAATGTGTTGGATGTTCTTGGGTTAGATTGTTTAATTGTTATTTTCTTTGCAGTTTAACAATTAATCATCTGCTTGTATGCACATGACAACTTATGCTTCCTTTAATTCTGTATGTATATGTAAGTTTGGTGTGTTTCCCTAATTATATACAAAGTATAATTCTGGAATCTTCTTTTTTCTTCGTTATTTGAATAAGAGTTATCTCATTGGTTGACTCTTATCTATAAATTCGAATGGAATATTCTTTATCTAAGGGTGTGAAAATAACTGCTCCATGCTGGGCACCATCTTAGTTCTTTTGTCACTTTCTCTTTGCTGAATAGACCTCATTCATTGTTTCAATTTTCCTTTGTTCTATCAATGCTTAATAAAATGATTGTGAAGAAATAGGGTTTGTGCCTCTTTCCCAAATTCTGAAAGAACCTGGATTAAAACATAAGAATACAACAAATGCTATGTTTCCCTGCTGCGCTCAGCTTCCAAAAATTAAATTTAAAAATTCAGTTAACATTTTGGAGAATAACCTATAGGATGGGATGTTTGAGGACATATGAAGTACTTTCTTAGCATGAATCTCTGTCTAAAGGAAAAATGTATTTTTATTCCAAACTCTGCGGTATCAGAATCAGATTTATCATCATTAACATGTCATAAACTTGTTGTTTTGTGGCAGCAGCACAATGCAAGGTATAAAAAATAATAAATTACAATCATGGTATTACAGGAAAAATACTAGTATGCATAGAAAATTGGTTGATTGGCAGGAGGCCAATTACTGAAGAGTGTGAATGAAGGGAGCCTTTTCTGGTTGGCTGCCAGTAAAAGGTAGTGTTTCACTTGGTTCAATATTGGAGACCCTTGCGTTTACATTATATGTCAATGATTTTAATGACAGAATCGATGGCTTTGTGGCCATATTTTCAGATGATACAAAGGCAGGTGGAAGTGCAGGTAGTGTTGAGGAAGTAAGGAATCTGCAGAAGGACTGAGACAGATCATGAGAATGAGTAATGAAGCGGCAGATGGAATAAAGTGTCAGGAAGTGTATGGACATCCACTTTGTTAGAAGGGATAAAGCTATCGACTATTTTCTAAACGGGGAGAAAATTCAAAAATCTGAGGTGTAGGATTCTCCAAAGGTTAATTTACAAATTAACCCAGAGGTAAGGAATCCAAATGCAATGTTAACATTCATTACAAGAGCACTAGTATACAAGAGCAAAGATGTGATGCTGAGACTTTATAAAGCATTGGTCAAACTGCACTTGGAATATTTTGAGCAGTTTTAGGCCCCCTTATTTAAGAACGGATGTGCTGGCATTGGTAAGGGTCCAGAGGAGGTTTGCAAGACTGATTGCTGGAATGAAAGGCTTATCATACAAGGAATGTTTGATGGCTCTGGGTCTGTACTCACAGGAATTTAGAAGTTTGGGGGGGGGGTGGTGGGGATCTCATTGAAACCTTTCAAACGTTCAAAGGCCTAAACAGAGTAGATGTAGAAAGGATGTTTCCCATGTTGGTTTTATTATTAGACTCGCCAGCTCTTGGCCTGTTGAATGCCTTCAGCTCCTTGTGTGTGTCACCGAGAGATCAGTGTTGAATGTATAAATTTGTTTGGGCATTTGGAGGTCAAGCAGGAGGAAGTATTGGGTCTCCTAATGAGTTACACTATTTGGCCCATCATGTCTTTTCTGCCATTTTTCTCCTCCTTAGCCCTACTCCCCAGCCTTCTCCCCATAATGTTTGATGCAATGGCCAATCAAGAACCTATGAATCTCCACCATAAATACACCCAACAACCTGGCCTCAACAGCTTCCTATGGTAACAAATTCCATAAATTCACAAGCCTCTTTCTAAAGAATATTCTCTGCATCTCTGTTTTAGATAGATGCCCCACTATCTTAAGGCTTTGCCCTCTTGTCCTAGACGACCCCACCATGGGAAACATCCTTTCCACATCTACTCTGTCTATGCTACTTACTTGCTCATTCTCCTAGTCTGTCTCAGTCCTTTTGCAGCCTTCCTGTTTCCTCAACACTACCTGCCCCTCCACTAATTTTTGTATCATCTGCAAACTTGACAACAAAGCCATCTATTCCATCATCTAAATCAGTGATATACAGCTTAAAAAGCAGTCCCAACATCGACCCCTGTGGACCACCTCTAGTCACTGGCAGACAACCAGAAAAGGATCCTTTTATTCCCACTTGCTGCCTCCTACCAGTCAGCCAATGCTCTAACCATGCCAGTAACTTTCCTGTAATATCATGGGCTCTTAACTTGGTAAGCAGCCTCACGTGTGGCATCTTGTCAAAGGCCTTATGAAAATCCAAATATACAGCATCCACTGCATTCCCTTTATCTATCCAATGTGTAATCTCCTCAAAGACTTCTAACAGGTTCGTCAGGCAAGAGTTTCCCTTAAGGAAACCATGCTGAACTTATCCAGCCTTGTCCTGTGTCACCAAGTACTCCATAACCTCATCCTTAACAATTGACTCCAACATCTTCCCATCCACTGAGGTCAAGCTAACCGGTCTATAGTTTCCTTTCTTTTTCTTTCTTCCTTTATTAAAGAGTACAGAGATATTAGCAATTTTCCAGTCCTCCAGAACTATGCCAGAGTCCAATGATTCCTGGAAGATCAAGACCATGATCTCTATCACAGTCTCTTTCATCTGTTCTGGGTGACTTCTGCCCCTTCAGATCTTACAGCTTTTTGAGCACCTTTTGCCTTGTAATAATAACTGCATCCACTTCTGTTCCCTCACACCCTTCAACACCTGGCACACTGATAGTGTCTTCCACGGTGAAGGCTGTTGCAAAGTACTCATTAAGTTCATCTGCCGCCTCCTTGTCCCCTGTTATTATTTCCCCGACCTCATTTTCTAATAGTCCTATATCCACTCTCATCACTTTTTTATTTTTATATACTTGAAAAGCTTTTTCTATCTACGTTGATATTGTTTGCTAGCTTGCTTTAATATTTCATCTTTTCCTTCCTAATAATTCTCTTAGTTGCTTTCTGTAGGTTTATAAAAGTTTCCCAATCCCCCAATCCAGCAGGCAGCAGTTGGAACGGGGATAGTCCTTTGGCTCGGTGGGCTTAGGCGCTAACAGGATGAGATGACGTAGGTTTACCTGTATTAACTGTGAAAAGGAGGAAGTATGTGTGTGAGGTCAGTTTTTTGTGCTCAGTGTCAGATGTGGGGGATCCTGGAGTCCCCCAGCTTCCCGGCCGGCCATATCTGCACCCGGTGTGTTGAGCTGCAGCTCCTGAGGGACCGAGTTAGGGAACTGGAGATGCAGTTCGATGATCTTTGCCTGGTCAGGGAGAACAGAGGTGATAGAAAGGGGTTATAGGCAGGTGGTCACATCAGTGCCATGGGAGACAGACAGCTGGGTCATAGTCAGGAGGGGGAAGGGGAATAGTCAGGTACTAGAGAGTACCCTTGTGGCTGTACCCCTTGTCAATAAGTACTCCTGTTTGAGTACTGTTGGGGGGGGTACAGCTTCCCTGGGGGAAGCAACAGTGGCTGTGCCTCTGACACAGAGCCTGGCCCTGTGGCTCAGAGGGTATGGAAGGGAAGAGTAAGGCAGTAGTAATAGGGGACTCTATGGTTACGGAGTCAGACAGGCAATTCTGTGGATGCAGGAAAGAAACTCGGATGGTAGTTTGCCTCCCAGGTGCCAGGGTCTGGGATGTTTCGGATCGCATCCATGATATCCTGCAGTGGGAGGGAGAACAGCCAGAGGTCGTGGTACATATTGGTACCAATGACATAGATAGGCAAAGGGAAGAAGACTTGAAAAAAGACTACAGGGAGTTAGGAAGGAATTTGAGAAGCAGGACTGCAAAGGTAGTAATCTCAGGATTATTGCCTGTACCATGTGACAGTGAGAATAGGATGAGGTGGAGGATAAATGCATGGCTGAGGGATTGCAGCAGGGGGCAGGGATTCAGATTTCTGGATCATTGGGACCTCTTTTGGGGCAGCGGGGACCTGTACAAAAAGGACGGGTTGCACTTGAATCCCGGGAGGACCAATCCCGGCAGGGAGGTTTGCTAAGGCTACTGGAGAGAGTTTAAACTAGAATTGGTGGGGGGTGGGAACTGAATTGAAGAGACTGGGGAAGAGGAGGCTGGCTCACAAATAGTGTTACGAACCCCGTAACTGGGTCACTTACCAGCAAAGATCGAGATGTCCGTTGAAGTCTGATGATACAATTTTTAACAGTATTTATTGGTAAAAATACACAAAAATAATATCAATGCAAACATATAGATAATATACGTCGTCAATACTAAATCTAAAAGTGCGGGTATAATAATAATCAATAAGAAATAAGCTCTGTCGTTGTCTAGGGGATAATGTATTGTCCAATGGAAATATAAAAGTCACTCAGTTCATGCAGGCTGCAGCCTTTGGGGACCGCTGGGTTTGCAATGGTTGGAGAGAGAGAGAGAGATTTTGAGAAACTTGCCGGCTTTCCTTTTATGATTTCGATCCATCAGAGTCTCGCTGGTGTGGCCGTTCACTTGTGGCCTCTCCTTTAGCTAAGCCGTTCTTCTGTGGCAAGCCCACCAAACCCAGGCAAGGGAAGGACGCACACGAGCCCCCACCGGCTGTCGCTATTAAACGCTGTCATGGGATTTCTAGCGTTTCTCCTGGTGCATCTAAAGGGGTTGTTCCCCAGACCCTCTTCTATCCTTACTCACGGGGTCTCAGATGTCAGTCAGGTTGGGATGATGCAATCCCTCAACCAGCCCACTCTGGTCGTCCCCTGAGGTGCTTCAATGAATAGTAGAGTACTCAATACACAATTCCATCTCCAAGAGACAATAGCCATTATCAGGGATTTTGTTTTGCTGAGGCCAGGACACATTCCAAACCTTGTGGATTCTCTCTCATTTCCTGGGTCCCAGACCCGAATTAATAGCAATCTTGCGATTCTCAAAAAGGAGAGGGCGACTTTGTACCCTTCGGCCCCTCAGAGTTGCGGCACATTCGTAACAATAGAGAAAGCTTGAAGACAGTGTGAGAGGGAGGATAGGCAGGTGATAGAGAAGGGATGAGCTCAGACCAAAGGCTTGAGATGTGTCTATTTTAATGCAAGGAGTGTTGTGAACAAAGCAGATGAGCTTAGAGTGTGGATCAATACTTGGAGATGTGATGTGGTGGCCATTACAGAGACTTGGATGTCTTGGGGACAGGATTGGTTACTTCAAGTGCCGGGTTTTAGATGTTTCAGAAAGGACAGTGAGGGAGACAAAAAGAGGAGGGGTTGTGGCACTGTTGATCGGAGATAGTGCTACAGCTGCAGAAAAGGTGGACGTCATAGAGGGATTGTCTACAGAGTCTCTGTGGGTGGAGGTTAGGAACAGGAAATGATCAATAACTTTAATGGGAGTTTTTTATAGGCTGCCCAATAATAACAGGGATACCAAGGAGCAGATGGGAAACAGATCCTGGAAAGGTGTAATAATAATAGAGTTGTTGTGATGGGAGATTTTAATTTCTGAAATATCGTTCACCATCTCCCTAGAGCAAGGGTTTTAGATGGGGTGGAGTTTGTTAGGTATGTTCAGGAAGGTTTCTTGACACAGTATGTAGATAAGCCTACAAGAGGAGAGGCTGTACTTGATTTGGTATTGGGAAATGAACCTGGTCAGGTGTCAGATCTCTCAGTGGGAGAGCATTCTGGAGATAGTGATCATAATTCTATCTCCTTTACAATAGCATTGGAGAGAGATAGGAACAGACAAGTTAGAAAAGTGTTTAATTGGAGTAAGGGGAATTATGCTATCAGGCAGGAAATTGGAGGGTTAAATTGGAAACAGACGTTCTCAGGGAAAAGTATGGAAGAAATGTGGCAAACGTTCAGGGGACATTTGTGTGGAGTTCTGGATAGGTATGTTCCAATGAGACAGAGAAGTTATGGTAGGGTACAGGAACCGTAGTGTACAAAGGCTGTAATAAATCTAGTCAAGAAGAAAAGAAAAGCTTACAAAAGGTTCAGAAAACTAGGTAATGTAGGAGATCTGGAAGATTATAAGGCTAACAGAAAGGAGCTTAAGAAGTAAATTAGGAGAGCCAGAAGGGGCCATGAGAAGGCCTTGGTGGACAGGATTAAGGAAAACCCCAAGGTATTCTACAAGCATGTGAAGAGCAAGAGGATAAGACATGAAAGAATAGGACCTATCAAGTGTGACAGTGGGTAAGTGTGTATGGAACTGGAGGAAATAGCAGAGGTACTTAATGAATACTTCAGTATTCACTATGAAAAAGGATCTTAGTGATTGTAGTGATGACTTGCAGCAGACTGAAAAGCTTGAGCATGTAGATTTTAAGAAAGAGGACATGCTGGAGCTTTTGGAAGGCATCAAGTTTGATAAGTCACCATGACTGGATGATATGTACCCCAGGCTACTGTTGGAGTTGAGGGAGGAGACTGTTGAGCCTCTGGCGATGATCTTTGTATCATCAATGGGGATGGGAGATGTTCTGGAGGATTGGAGGGTTGCGAACATTGTTCCTTTACTGAAGAAAGAGAGTAGAGATAACACGGGAAATTATAGACCAGTGAGTCTTACTTCAATAGTTGGTAAGTTGATGTAGAAGATCCTGAGAGGCAGGATTTATGAACATTTGGAGAAGTATAATATGATTAGGAGTAGTCAGCATGGCTTTGTCAAGGGCAGATCGTGCCTTATGAGCCTGATTGAACTTTTTGAGGATGTGACGAAACACATTGATGAAGGAAGAGCAGTAGATGTAGTGTATATGGATTTCACCAAGGCATTTGATAAGGTATCCCATTTAAGGCTTATTGAGAAAGTAAGGAGGCATGGGATCCAAGGGGACATTGCTTTGTGGATTCAGAACTGGCTTGCCCACAGAAGGCCAAGTGTAGTTGTAGATGGGTCATATTCTGCATGGAGGTCGGTCACCAGTGGAGTGTCTCAGGGATCTGTTCTGGGACCCTTGCTCTTCGTGATTTTTATAAATGACCTGGATGAGGAAGTGGAGGGATGGGTTAGTAAGTTTGCTGATGACACTAAGGTTGGAAGTGTTGTGGATAGTGTGGAGGGCTGTCAGAGGTTACAGCGGGACATTGATAGGATGCAAAACTGGGCTGAGAAGTAGCAGATGGAGTTCAACCCAGATAAGTGTGAAGTGATTCATTTTGTTAGGTCAAATATGATGGCAGAATATAGTGTTAATGGTAAGACTCTTGGTAGTGTGGAGGATCAGAGGGATCTTGGGGTCCAAGTCCACAGGACGCTCAAAGCAGCTACACAGGTTGACTCTGTGGTTAAGAAGGCGTACGGTGTATTGAGGAATTGAGTTTAGGAGCCAAGAATTAATGTTGCTGCTATATAGGACCCTGGTCAGACCCCACTTGGAGTACTGTGCTCAGTTCTGGTCGCCTCACTACAGGAAGGATGTGGAAACCATAGGGTGCAGAGGAGATTTAGAAGGATGTTGCCTGGATTGGGGAGCATGCCTTATGAGAATAGGTTTGAGTGAATTCGGCCTTTTCTCCTTGGAGTGACAGAGGATGATGGATGACCTGATAGAGATGGATAAGATGATGAGAGGCATTGATCTTGTGGGTAGTCAGAAGCTTTTTTCCAGGGCTGAAATGGTTGCCACAAGAGGACACAGGTTTAAGGTGCTGGGGAGTTGGTACAGAGTAGATGTCAGGGGTAAGTTGTTTTGCTCAGAGTGGTGAGTGTGTGTAATGGGCTGCCAGCAACAGCGGTGAAGGCAGATACGATAGGGTATTTTAAGACACTTTTAGATAGGCACATGGAGCTTAGAAAAATAGAGGGCTATAGGTAAGCCCAGTAATTTCTAAGGTCGGGACATGCTTGGCACAACTTTCTTGAGTATTTCTTTGTTTTTGGAATACATCTGTCCTGCACCTTCCTCATAAACTCACACCATTGCTTCTCTGCTGTCGTCCCTGTCAGTATCTCCTTCCAGTTTATTTTGTCCAGCAACTCTCTCATAGCACTGTAATTTCCCTTACTCCAGTGATATACTGCTATGTTAGACTTGACTTTTTCCTGAGCATGTTTCAAGCTGAACTTTATCATATTGTGATAACTGGCTTCTATGGGTTATTTTACCTTAAGCTTCTTAATCACTCCCCATTCATCACAGTATCCAATCCAGTATAGCTGATTCCCTAGTCGGTTCAAAGATACACTGCTCTAAAAAGCCATCTCATAGGCATTCAACAAACTCATTCTCTTGAGATCCATTACCAACCTGATTTTCCCAATCAACCTGCATGTTAAAAACTTCCATGGCTATCATAACATTGCCCTTTTGAAATGCTTTTTCTATTTCCTGTGGTCCACATCCCAGCTACTGTTGGGAGCCCTGCATATAACTGCCATCAGGGTTCTTTTACCTTTGCAGTTTCTTAACTCAAGCCACAAGGATTCAACATCTTCCGATTCCATGTCACATCTTTCTACTGATTTGATGGCATTCTTTACCAGTAGGGCCACACCACCCCCTCTGCCTACCTTCCTCTCCCTCCGATATAATGTGTAACCTTGGACATTCAGCTCCCAACTCCAACCATCCTTCAGCCACGATTCAGTGATGGCCACAACATCATACCTGACAATCTGTAGAAGTGCAACAGGATCATCCACTTTATTTCTTATACTCCATGCATTGAGAGATAACACTTTGAGTACTGTATTTGCTATCCTTTTAATTCTGCATCCCTCATGCACTGATACTCACCCTGCTTGGCTGCAGTTTTGCCCTATCATCTGCCTGCCCTTCCTGACTGTCTGACTTCATGCTATCTTTGCTTTTTTACCATCCACTCTATCCTGAGTTCCTTCACTCTGTTTCCCAACCTCCTGACAAATTAGTTTCAACCCTCCCCACAGCTCTAACAAACCTGCCCATAAGAATATTGGTCCCTCTTGGGTTCAGGTGCAACCTGTCACTTTTGCCACATGTCATATGGAAGAGATCCCAATGATCCAAGAACCTGAAGCCCTGCTCCCTGCATCAGTTTCTCAGCCATGCATTAATCTGGCAAATCATCCTGTTTCTGCCCTCACTGGCGCATGGCACAGGTAGCAATCCAGGAATTACTACCTGGGAGGTCCTGCTTCTGCCTAGCTCTCTGTATTCTCTTTTCAAGACCTCTTTGCTTTTCCTTCCTATGTCATTGATACCAATATGTACCAAGACATCTGGCTGCATCTCCTCCCCCTCCAAAATGCTATGGATGTGATCGGAGACATCCCTGACCCTGGCACCTGGGAAGGAGCATACCATCTGGGTATCCTATTCATGTCCACAGAATCTCCTGTCTCATGCTCGGAGTATTGAGTTCCCTATCACTTCCCTCTTCTCCCTCCTTCCCTTCTATGCCAGGTGTAAACATCTAGCTCCACCAATTATGTACTTAAATAAGAACCACTTGGTGCTCAGTAGGGAAGAGGGCCCTCATGGGATTTTTATTGTTAGTGATTGTTTAAATGAGTGAACATTCTATGTTCAGACAATCAACATGAATGCTGTCAATTTATCTTCAGCAATTATTGCATTGCTAATGAGAAAGTAATGTGCTACAACTACATGGATATTCTGACTATTATGGCATGCTGTCAGCTCAAGCGTGGTGGAATTATATCGATTGTAAATTGCATTAATTGTTAAGTGTGTAATTGTGTTTTCCCCATGCTTTCACTTCAGTGTTTGTCAAAGAAAATGAAAGTTCACTGAAACTTTAATTGGAATTAAAACTATATTGTGCTAGATGGTTGTAATATTGAAATCACTTAGCAACAGTTAAACAAATTATACATTTTGCTTCATTGTGGCAGAACATTATTTTTAAATTATTTTAGATAATTTGATTTTTATTGATTTAGAATTCACAATATATAAAATTGGTTTCATGAGAGTAAACAACATATTTATGACAGTGTGCCATTTATTTGACAAAATTATAAAGTAGATGTGCCTAAATCAATAAAATATTACTGCTTTAGTTCATCAAACACCAATGTTAAATTCATCAGATGAAAAATGAAAAGGTCTCCAAAATTTTTGTTCCATTATTGCCAAGTATATATATTGAATTATAATACTGCAGTTTTTATTGATCAATAAGTGTGGGAATATATAGAACATTTATTTATACATACAAATGCCATAAAAATGTCAATAACATCATGAAGGATCTCACCCACCCTGTTCATGGACTGTTAGTCCCACTCCCATCAGGGAGCAGGCTACATAGCATTCACACCAGGACTACCAGATTCAAAATCAGTTACTTTCCCCAAGTAGTAAGGCTGATCAACACCTCCACCCATTAACCCACCACTCCACCACCCCCAGCCACCACTACTATATCATTTCCTGTCAGTCACCGAATGTACAGGCATCCTGCGCCTAACGTCAGTTTATGAACACTCGATCAATCTACAGTATGTATATAAGCTATCCTTTGCATTTATATTTACTGTGTTTTTGCATTATTATTGTGTTCAACATCTTAATTTTTTGTGCTGCCATGGATCCAGAGTAACAATTATTTTGTTACTGCCGAAAGGTCTCAGCCTGAAACATTGATTGTACTTTTTTTCCGTAGATGCTGCCTGGCCTGCTGAGTTCCCGTAGCATTTTGTATGTGTTGCTTGGATTCCCAGTGTCTGCAGATTCTCTCTTGTTCTCCTGTTTAACAATTATTTTGTTCTCCTTTCCACTTGTATACTGGAAATGACTTTTTTTTTATTTGGAGCAAGAAGGCAGCGGGAGAGCACATAAGGATTTCTAGCAGGAAGACATTTTGAGTTCTTGGGGGAAGAGAGAGGCCAGACTGCGGAGGCGCATGACGTCAGCTAGTTGAGTGTGAACAGTTTAAAAGAAAGGCAGCCATATCCAGCAGGCAGCAGAGTGAAAGGGCTTTGGCTCAATGGGCTTCAGCAGTAACGGGATAAGGCAAGGCAGTTGTTGATTACAAAAGGGTAGTATGTGTGTGAGGCTGCTTTTCTGTGGTCGGTATCAGATGTGGGAGGTCCTGGAGTCTCCCAGCGTTGCAGACAGCCATATCTGTACCCAGTGCATCGAGATGCAACTCCTAAGGGACCATGTTAGGGAACTGAAGATGCAGCTCGATGACCTTCATCTGGTCAGGGAGAGTGAGGAGATGATAGAGAGGAGTTACAGACAGGTGGTCACTCCGGGGCCACGGGGGACAGAGAAATGGGTCACA
The DNA here is from genome assembly GCF_030144855.1 of Hypanus sabinus. Taxonomy (NCBI): domain Eukaryota; kingdom Metazoa; phylum Chordata; class Chondrichthyes; order Myliobatiformes; family Dasyatidae; genus Hypanus; species Hypanus sabinus. Next base: position 2,187,609 of record NC_082710.1, read on the forward strand.
GTCAGGAGAGGGAAGGGAAAGAGTCAGGTACTAGAGAGTACCCCTGTGGCTGTACCCCTTGACAGTAAGTACTCCTGTTTGAGTACTGTTGGGGGGGCAGCCTACCTGGGGGAAGCGACAGTGCACAGAGTCTGGCCCTGTGGCTCAGAAGGGTAGGGAAAGGAAGAGGAAGGCAGTAGTGATAAGGGACTATAGTCAGGGGGTCAGACAGGCGATTTTGTGGACGCCGGAAAGAAACTCGGATGGTAGTTTGCCTCCCAGGTGCCAGGGTCCGGGATGTTTCTGATCGTGTCCAAGATATCCTGCAGTGGGAGGGAGAACAGCCAGAGGGTGTGGTACATATTGGTACCAATGACATAGGTAGGAAAAGGGAAGAGGTCCTGAAAGAAGACTACAGGGAGTTAGGAAGGAAGTTGAAAAGCAGGACCTCAAAGGTAAGTAATCTTGGGATTACTGCCTGTGCCACGTGACAGTGAGAATAGGAATAGAATGAGGTGGAGGATAAATGCCTGGCTGAGGGATTGGAGCAGGGGGCAGGGATTCAGATTTCTGGATCACTGGGACTTCTTTTGGGGTGGGTGTGACCTGTACAAAAAGACTGGGTTGCACTTGAATCCCAGGGGGACCGATGTCCTGTTGGGCAGGTTTGATAGAGCTGTTGGGGAGGGTTTAAACTAGTTTGGCAGGGGGGTGGGAATCAGAATGTGCGTGCAGGGATTAAGGTAGAAGGACAAGGGCATGATGCTAAGAGTTCCGAGTTGATGAGGAAGGACAGGCAGGGGATGGAACATAATTGTAGCCAGATAAAGGGGTTGAAATGTGTCTATTTCAATGCTAGGAGTATTAGGAACAAGTAGGATGAACTTAGAGCATGGATTAGTACGTGGAACTACTAATGTTGTGGTCGTTACTGAAGCTTGGTTGGGGGAAGGGCAGGATTGGATGATGCAGCTCCTGAGGTTCAGGTGTTTTAAAAGGAATAGGATGGGAGGTAGAAAAAGGGGGGAGTAGTAGCATTGCTGGTCAGGGATAGTATCACGGATATAGAAAGGGAGGACGCTGCAGAGGGATTGTCCACTGAGTCGGTCTGGGTGGAAGTCAGAAATAAGAAGGGATCAATCACTGTTCTGGGAGTAGTCTATAGGCCCCCGAATAGCCCTCGGGACACCGAGGAGCAGATAAGCAGGCAGATTTTAGAATGGTGCAGGAAATACAGGGTAGCTGTTATGGGTGATTTCAACTTCCCTCATATTGACTGGCACCTCCTGAGCGCAAGGGGGATAGATGGGGCTGAATTTGTCAGGTGTGTTCAACAAGGATTCCTGACACAGTATGAGGACCGGCCGACGAGAGGAGAGGCTGTACTGGATCTAGTTCTGGGTAATGAACCTGGTCAGGTGACAGACCTCTTGGTGGGGGAGCATTTTGGTGAGAGTGACCACAACTCCCTTAGCTTCAGCATAGCTATGGAAAGGGATAAAATAAGACAAAATGGTAAAGTGCTTAACTGGGGAAGGGCTAACTTTGAAGGGATGAGGCAGGAACTAGCGAGAGTAAATTGAAAACAGATGTTCAAAGAGAAAAGCACAGAAGGAATGTGGGAGTTATTTAGGGACCACTTGAACTGAGTTCAGGATAGGTTTGTCCCACTGAGGCAAGGAAAAAATGGTAGGAAAAGGGAACCGTGGCTGATGAAACATGTGAGGCAACTCATCAAGAGGGAAAAGGAAGCATATGTTAGATATAAGAAGCAGGAGGTAGGAGGGGCTTATGAGAAATATAGGGTAGCCAGGAAAGAGCTAAAGAAAAGTCTTAGGAGAGAAAGCCTAATGAGAAGGCCTTGGCATGTAGAATTAAGGAGAACCCCAAGGCATTCTATGCGTAAGTGAAGAACAGGAGGATGACAAGAATGAAGGTGGGACCGCTAAAGGATAAAGAGGGCAACATGTACCTGGAAGCGGAGGAGGTTGGGGAGGTCCTAAATGAATACTTTGCTTCAGTATTCACAAGTGAAAAGGATTTTGATCAGGATGAGGTCGAATTAGAACTGTCTGCTGGACAATGTGGAGATTAAGGAAGAAGAAGTGCTGGATCTTCTTAAAAACATTAAGACTGATAAATCCCCAGGGCCGGATATGATACACTCCAGGTTGTTGTGGGAATTGAGAGAAGAGATCGCTGGAGCATTAGCTGTGATCTTTGAATCCTCTTTGGCTATAGGGGAAGTGCTGGAGGACTGGAGAATGGCAAATGTAGTTCCCTTGTTTGAAAAAGGTAATAGGGAGAATCCTGGGAACTGTAGACCAGTGAATATTACGTCAGTGGTATGCAAACTGCTGGAAAGGATTCTTAAGGATAGGATCTCTGTGCATTTGGAGAAGTACAGTCTACTCATGGGTAGTCAACGTGGCTTTGTGAAGGGAAGATCGTGCCTCACGAGCCTGATTGTTTTTTGATGAGGTAACAAAAGAAATTGATGAGGGTAGGGCCGTGGATGTGGTCTACATGGACTTTAGCAAAGCATTTGACAAGGTCTCATGAGAGACTCATCCAGAAAGTCATGAGGCATGGGGTAAGAGGAACCTTGGCTGTTTGGTTAAAAAATTGGCTTAATGGAAGAAAGCAGAGGGTAGTAGTGGAAGGAAAGTATTCTGCCTGGAGGTCAGTGACTAGTGTCATGCCCTCACTCTCCATGAAGTGTTGCAGAACTCCATGAGTCAGTCCTCGTCAAAGCATCAGAGTTGGAGACTTTAAATATCCACTCACTGCCTCCTGCCTGTCAGCCAGCTATCTATGCCTTCATCTTTCCTGTAATGCCATGGGATTTTATCTTGTTAAGATGTGTGGCACCTTATCAAACACCTTCTGAAAATCCAAGTAAATGATATTCACTGCCTCTCCTTTGTCCATCCTGCTTGTTACTTCCTTGAATAACTTCAACAGATTTATCAGGAAAGATTTCCCTTCATAGAAGCCATGCTGACTTTTGACTTATTTTATCATTAGTCTCCAAGTATCTCGAAGCCTCATAATAATAGACCCCAACACTTTCCCAACCACTGAGGTTAGGCTAACTGGTCTATAATTTCCTTTATTTTGCCTTCTTCCCTTCTTAAAGAGTAGAGTGACATTTGCAATCTTCCAGTTCTCCGGGTCTATGCCAGAATCAAGTGTTTCTTGAAAGATCATGACCAATGCATCTTGTTATCTCTTCAGCAACCTCTCTCAGGGCTCTGGGATGTAGTCCATCTGGTCCAGGTGACTTATCCACCTTAACATCTTTGAGTAGGCCTGGCACTTTCCCCTTTGTACATCAATATATTTTGGTTTGTTGGTAACCATGCAAAACTGTAGAGTGAATTTGTTCAATTATAATTTCTATGCAGCTTAAACTAAATAAATCTAAGTATAACTTGTGCTAACATTTCCAGACAATTTTAAAAACTCTGAATCCCCAATGGAGAGAACAATTTGATTTCCTTCTCGGAAATGAAAAGGGTGAGATCATCAATATCACTGTGTGGGACAAAGACTCTTTAAAGAAAGATGACTTCATTGGCAGGTCAGTCGTGATAGTTTCATTCTTTAAAATCTAATCTCATTTTTCTGCATAATTATATATATTTAGCCAGTCACTTAGTGACCTTGGTATTCTTAATGGATTTTTCTCATGTTTTGATCAAAGGACATTGATATATTTACAAGAACTGGTGGAAATCTAAAGCAACACACACAAAATGTGGTTGAACTGTTTTGATACCCTGGATGAAGAGTCTAGCCCTGAAAAATGACAGTGTATTCTCCTCCATAGATTCTGTCCAACCTGCTGAGTTACTCCAGCATTTTGTGTGTTTTAATATTATACTGTACGGTTCTGTGCAAAAGTCTTAGGTTAGATATATATATATGGATAGATATAGCTAGGGCGCCTAATACTTTGGCACAGTACTGTATTTGTTAATATGGAGTGGAGAGCAACTTTGTAAATTTGGTGAGATCAAAGGATGCTGGGATGTCTAAATAATCACAGTTCCTACAGTTACAATTCAATTTCAAGGCAACACACACAATGCTGGCAGAACTCAGCAGGTCAGGCAGCGTCAATGGAAAAGGGTAACGTTTTGGGCCGAGACCCTTCTTCAGAACAGTTACACTCAAGTTTGGTTTATTGTCACTCAGTCATACATATGCATACTGCCAAATGAAACAACATTCCTCCAGACCAAGGTGCATACCACAGTACGTATCATTCTCACACATAACCCCTAAAATAATATTACCATAAATAAATGTTCACACACATAACACAGAAAGTAATATTACAACAGTAAGTGATGAAATAATAAGGTCTGTTTCTTAATGAGGTGTCACCATCGAGGATGAAGCAGCCCAATTGACTGACGCCATATTAACCAGCCAGCACAATCATATCCTTCAACACTGGAGCACGTAGATTGTGCTGTGAACCATTTCTTACAACTCTGACACCATCATCCACCAACAAAGGCACGGGCAGCCGACATGGAGTAATGGCAAAGGCTGAAGCTTCTTTTCCATGTTGGATGCATACTGATTGGGAAATAGATTACCTGTCTTTAACCATTACTGAATTTGAATCATATGACAGAGGAGCAGAATTAGGCCATTCAGCCCATTAAGTCTGCTGTGCCATTTCATCATGGCTGATCCATTTCCTTCTCAAACCCATTCTCCTGCCTTATAACCATATAACTCTCCTTCTGCCTTCTCCTTATAACCTTTCATGCTCTGACAAATCAAGAATCTATCAAACTCTGCCTTAAATATACACAATGGGCGTGACCTCCACAGCTTCCGGTGGCAATGAATTCCACAAATTCTCCACCCACTGGCTAAAGAAATTCTCCTCATTGCTGTTCTTAATGGGTGTCCCTCTATTTTGAGGTTGTGCCCTTTGGTTCTAGACTTCCCCACTGTAGGAAATATCTTCTTCACATCCAGTTAATCTAGGCCTTTCAATATTCAACAGGTTTCAATGAGATCCCCTTTTCATTCTTCCAAATTCCAGCAAGTACGGGCCCGAAGTTGTAAAATGTTGCTCATATGATAACCCTTTCATTCCTGGAATCATTCTTGTGCCTTCCTGGAAGTTGCCACTCCCGGGTATGATCCCAGGAATGGAAGCAGTAATGTATGAGGAACTGGGCCTGTACTCGCTGGAGTTCAGAAGAATAAGAGGGGATCTCTTTGAAACCTTTCAAATATTGAAAGGCTGAGAAAGTGTGGATGTGGAGAGGATGTTTCCGACAGTGGGTGGTGATTCTGTGGAATTCATTGCCACAGAGAGTTCTGGAGGCCAAGTTATTGAGTATATTTAAAGTGGAGTTTGATAGATTCTTGATTAGTCAAGGTTATGTGGAGAAGGCAGGAGAATACGGTTGAGAGGGATAATAAATCAGCCATGATAGAATGGAGGAGCAGACTCGATGGTCCAAATTGCCTAATTCTGCTCCTTTGAAGTGTATCTTATAATCCTCGGCCCATATGAAGCAAAAAGGCCACAGCCTGGGAAGTTGATGCAAATCAAAATACATCAAGTCAAGTCAAGTCACTTTTATTGTCATTTCGACCATAACTGCTGGTACAGTACACAGTAAAAATGAGACGTTTTTTCAGGACCATGGTGTTATATGACACAGTACAAAAACTGGACTGAACTACGTAAAAAAACAACACAGAAGAGAAACTACACTAGACTAAAGACCTACCCAGGACTGCATAAAGTGCACAAAACAGTGCAGGCATTACAATAAATAATAAATATGCCAATAAGGCAGTAAGGTGTCAGTCCAGGCTCTGGGTATTGAGGAGTCTGATAGCTTGGGCGAAGAATCTCTCTGCAAGATTTGAAAACCTATTTCATTATCCACAACACCATCTACCTTAGTATCCCTCCACTTCCTGATGCAGTATTCCATCTGCCACTTCTTTTCGCAATCCCTAGTCTAAGTCATTCCATAGCCTCTCTACTTCCTCAAAATTAACTGTCCCTTCACCTATCTTCATAGCGTCTGCAAACTTTGTAATTGAGGCTATGTCCACACTAGACCGGATCATTTTGGAAATGCTGGTTTCACGTAAAAATGATAGGCGTCCACACCAAAGGTTTTTGAAAATATCTCCATCCACATTAAAACAGGTATTTGGGTGAATGTCCTACTGGGCATGCACAGGACACATCTACAGAAAACAAGCAACATGTTTGGTGTCGAATCTTGCTGTGAAAGTGCGCATTTGTCCAGTTACACACTAAAAAAACTTAAAACAAAATTGCCAAACAATGGACAGCTGTCGGCTCTCACGCAGGAGGACGTACAACTAAAAAAAAGCAAATACTGGAGCATATGGGGGCAATCGGCAGGGAGTTCACAGACAGAATGACCCAGCTGATGATGAACATGGAAAAACTGACTAACTCTGCTGCATTAATAAAGCACCTTGTTAAATGTATAAAACATATCTGCATCAGTGTTCTCTTGTATTTCCATACAATGTTACATTAGGCTGTTACACATCTATTGTCAGAGAAGTACTTGCATAAATAGGTAAACCATCTTAATACAAGCAAGGACAGAAAACAGGGCAAAGTGAGTATACTTATTTATTCAGTAAGTTATGGGTTAGAGTATTTGGTGAGTACATTAATAACTCTATTGGCTTCAGTCTTGTTGCCATCTGTTCTGAAATTGTTAGGTTGCATTCAAGAAAACAATGAAATGCCGCCATCTGTTCCGGCACGTCATGACAGCATTTCTAGAAATCTCCAGTTAGAAGATCTCCGGTCTTGCCCAAGCAGCATTTTCAAATTTACACTCTGGAGGGCGTTTTAGAAAAGCTCCTTTTTTGTGGAAGGAAAATGCCATTTCAGTGTGGACGGAGGGTCAAAACAAAGAGAAAAAGCTTTGGTTACAGATTTATCCAGTCTAGTGTGGACATAGCCTCAGTGTGGATGGAGAGTCAAAACAAAGAGAAAAAGCTTTGGTTACAGATTTATCCAGTCTAGTGTGGACATAGCCTCAGTGTGGATGGAGAGTCAAAACAAAGAGAAAAAGCTTTGGTTACAGATTTATCCAGTCTAGTGTGGACATAGCCTCAGTGTGGATGGAGAGTCAAAACAAAGAGAAAAAGCTTTGGTTACAGATTTATCCAGTCTAGTGTGGACATAGCCTCAGTGTGGACGGAGGGTCAAAACAAAGAGAAAAAGCTTTGGTTACAGATTTATCCAGTCTAGTGTGGACATAGCCTCAGTGTGGATGGAGAGTCAAAACAAAGAGAAAAAGCTTTGGTTACAGATTTATCCAGTCTAGTGCCTAATTTGAGGGCAAGATGGAAATTGGTGGCAAAGTGGATAAAGTTGACAAGTTCAGCACAGTACAGGAAGCAGCACCAATGTAGTTGTCGATGTAGCATAGAAAAGGTGCAGGATGGTCTCCAGTGTAAGCTTGGAACATGGCTTTGTAACATCTGTCATGTAATAATGTGGGCTCACAGCTTGTTCAGCAGCCTCATCTGTTGCACCTTGTCAAAGGCCTTCTGAGAATCCAAGTACACAACATCAACCATTTCTCCTTTGTCTATCCTGCTTGAATCCAACAGATTTGTCAATCGAGATTTCCCCTTGAGGAAATCATGCTGACTAAGGTGTATTTCATAATCTGCCTCCAAGTACCCCTAAACCACATCCTTAATAATTGACTCCAACATCTTCCCAACTGCTGAGGTCAAACTAAGTGGCTGATAATTTCTTCTGTCTCTCTCCCTTCTTGAAGAGTGTAGGGACAATTAAATTACAATTTTCCAGTCTTCTGGAAGCATTCCAAAACCTCGTGAAAGATCACTCTTGAAAGATCATTACTAATGCCTCCACAATCTCTTCAGCTTCCTCTTTCAAAAACCCGGGGTGTACACCATCTGGTCCCAGGTGACTTATCTACCTTCAGACCTTTGAGTTTCACATGGACTTTCTCTCTAGTGATGGCAACTTCATGCACTTCTGACCATGAAACTCTGAAACTTCCAGCACACTGCTAGTGTCTTTGAAGTAACGTTGACATTTATTCTTTTTTTCTGCAGTTTCTGCTGATCCTCCACAATTTCCCAAGGTTCCTACATTCAAGTAACTCTGGCATTTTCTATTCTGCTTTCCCAATGCTGTCAACTCTAAGATAAAGTTCTTAATTTTTTGATCTTATTTTTCCTCCTTTTTTAGCATCATCATTAAATCCAAGCCCTTTACTCAAGTGTTGGTAACCTCTCATAAAAGCCCCTCTTTCGTTAAGTTTCCATTTTTTCAGCCATCTGCTCTTCTCTGGCATTTCCCTTTGTGTTTCTTTGAAATGCAAGATATTATTTTACTTACTTAAGTGAACGTTTACTCTTGTGAGTGGCTTAACTCTGACAGTGTTCCAAAAAAATTGTCAGAATTAGTGGCCATACATGTTGTTCTGATCTGGACTTCTTTTGTAAAATTTGCGGTTTCTTCTCATGTTCATCCACAAAAATTAGCAGGCACAATCAGAATTAGAATTATTGCTGGTATGTGAATCGTACCAGAATTCATTGTGTTTCGATGCCAAGCATAAAACACAGGACAATACCATAACAGACAACACAATAGCAACCAACAATTTACAAGACAATAGTGCAAGCAGCCATGAGCAAAAATTTAGCAGAATGGTCACATGCACAGATGTCAATAATCAAACTTAAACAATTGTTATCCTATGAACAGACTCAACAATCATCAACAGAACAAGAAGAAAAGGAAAGACCATTGATGTTTACTGGATGAATGGTGATAGTACCATCAGCAGCCAGAAAGGTTTACTAGATTTACTAGGATGTTACCTGGGTTTCAGCAATTAAGTTATAGAGAAAGGTTGAACAAGTTAGGTCTCTATTCATTGGAGCGTAGAAGGTTGAGGGGGGATTTGATCGAGGTATTTAAAATTTTGAGAGGGATAGATAGAGTTGACGTGAACAGGCTGTTTCCATTGAGAGTAGGGGAGATTCAAACTAGAGGACATGATTTGAGAGTTAGGGGGCAGAAGTTTAAGGGAAACACGAGGGGGTATTTCTTTACTCAAAGAGTGATAGCTGTGTGGAATGAGCTTCCTGTAGAAGTAGTAGAGGCCAGTTCAGTTGTGTCATTTAAGGTAAAATTGGATAGGTATATGGACAGGAAAGGAGTGGAGGGTTATGGGCTGAGTGCGGGTAGGTGGGACTAGGTGAGATTAAGGGTTCGGCACGGACTAGGAGGGCCAAGATGGCCTGTTTCCATGCTGTGATTGTTATATGGTTATATAGGTTATGACATGTATCTTCCCTGCTTCTGTCCCATTGGGTATGAGGAGCAGAGTGTTACTCAATGTACATTTTGTGCATCTTTTGCAAAAATGATTTCCTAATTTTGTCCAGTAGGTGGCAAACTGCACCATCTCTTCAAAATGTTGCCATCATAATGAGCCCACAGTCAAATTTTGGTCCATAATTGTACCCCTCTCATAATTCTATTGATTATGGTGATACTTGAATCATAAAACATTCCTTGTGGTAGAATGAACTTGTAAAAGATTTTTGATTTCTCTACCTGTTTATTAATTTCCTGTGATTGTGGCAGCTGAAAGCCAATCATTTCAATCCAGGCACATTGGTATAAGAGGTTCATAAGAATGATTCGAAACCCATAACCCTGAGCCATTCTTCCATATAGTGTTTGAAAATTTATCGATAATTGAAGTGTTCCATTTCATACACAACTGCTCGTTATAAATCAGTCCAAGTGCAGATACTGGAGTCAGAGCCAGAATCAGGTTTGTCATCAGCAACATACAGTTTGCCCTGAAATTTGTTGGTTTGTGGCCGTATACATATATTGCCAAAATATGTACAAAAATAAAGAAATGGTGCAAAAAGAGAGGAAAATAGAAAAGTTATGTTCATGGGTTCATGGAAACATTCAAAATTTTGAAGGTGGATGGGAAGACACTGTTCCTAAATTGTTGTGTGTGTCTTCGGTCTTCTGTACCTCTTCTCGTAACGTAGCAATGAGAGGCGGGCAGGACCTAGATGGTGAGCTTCCTTTCTGATAGATGCTACTGTCTTGGGGTATCATGTTTTGATGATGTCCTTGATGGTGGGGAGGCTAGTGCCCATGATGGAGCTAGCTGAGTTTACAACTCTGTGCAAACACATGCGTTCATGGGGGTTGGAGCCTCCATACACGCTGTGATGCAACTAGTCAAAGTGATCTCCACAATGCATCTATAGAAGTATGCAAGAGTCTCTAGTGACATACACTTAGAATGAAGTAGAGCTGCTGGTGTGCTTCTTTTGATCCTGCACCAGTGTTTGGTCCAGGACAAATTCTCAAGCTGTTGATGACTAGGAACTTGAAGCTACTCACAATTCCCACTTCTGACCCCTCTGTTAAAGGAGGGGGGGGGGTATGTGTGTAAAATCAAGCACCTAGCAATTTCTGCCTTAAATACATCCAATGACCTGGCCTCTACGGCTACCTGTGATAACAAATTCCATTAATTTACCATCCTCTGCATCTGTTTTACATGGACGCATTTCTATAGAGGCTGTGCCCTCCTTGTCCTCAACTCTCCCACCATGGGAAATGTCCTTTCTACATCTACTCTGTCTAGGCCGGGGGTCGGCAACCTGCGGCTCCCGAGCCATTTGTGGCTCTTTCACCTCTGTGCTGCGGTTCCCAGTGGCTTTGGGAAATAATTGGTCAGTATTTAATTAAAATGTATTTTATGTTAGTTTGTTAGCTTTTGAAATGTAATTATGGTGATCTTGTACAACCTAAGTGTAGCGACACATTTCCTGCCACATCCGAAACGGCTCACAATTAGCCAGCATTCCGGCTAAGGGAGATAGCCTACGGGGGTTTGTGAGTACGCGTCTTTTGCAGCATCTGCGTCCATGGGGGCTGGGTTGAGGGAGGCTTAAAAGCAAGGCTGTTTAGTTCGAATAAAGCTATCTTTGACTGCAGTTTACTGACACCGCTACAACGTGTTTTTATCGCTGGCTGTCCAGACGGAAGGTGCTGAAACGCTTTGTCGCGTGTCTGGAAGCAGCCAGAGTGGCTGGAAAAGCTACACTTCATGGTAGACATGACAGCGCACCTGAACACGCTGAACACAGCTCTTCAGGGGAAAGGACGTACAGCCCTGCACATGTTGGAGGATGTTTTGGCATTCGAACGCAAGTTGACAGTGCTTGCCAGAGATTTACAGAAAGGCACTTTGTCTCACTTCCCCAATTTGAGAGAGTTCAAACAAGGTCACGACATGATAATTTCGGAGTATTTACATTCTGCAATCATCGCAATGCAAACATCGTTTGGGAAACGCTTCTGTGAGTTCAGAGAGGAAAAAAACACATTATCCTTCCCGGTCACTCCCTTAAGCATCGATCCTTCCCTACTGAATACGACTGCATTGGCAGGTGTGAGTCAACCTGATCTTGAGATGGAACTGGCCGACATAGCCGACAAAGACATATGGGTGTCCAAGTTTAGACGCTTGACAGCAGACCTTGAAGATGTTGCCCGTCAGAAGGCCGTTCTTGCTCAGAAACACAAATGGAGTGATATTGAAAACCTCACAGATGACAGCTTGCGATCCTGTGTAAAGATGAAGGTGACATCATACAGCCCTGATGTGCAGACGCTGTGCGCTGAGGTCCAGGAGCAGAAATCCCATTAACCAAGTATGATAAATATTTTAATTGCCTATTATTTTACTTATATTCATATTTTTTCATTGTTCAGTGAAATAGTCCTTTCATTTTTCAGGATGACAGCTGGCTGACGTTATTTTTGGTTTGCTGCTGGCGGAAAATTTAAGTTCGGCGTTTTTCATAAATACAAGAAGGACTCAAATAGACATTGAATATTTTACTTAAAAGTAACTTTCAACCCAACGTCTTTTTTTCGGAGTTCAAAATGTTTTTGTTGCATGCAGAAATGTAATTTTGTTTTCTCTGCAGGAGTTCATCAATTTCATAAATGCAACACATTATAGTTTGTTTATACATAGCATAAAGGCAAAAAAAACGTTGTATGCAGTGTTATTTCATTTTAAATGTCAAACGGGTTTTGCGGCTCCCAGTGTTTTCTTTTCTGTGGGAAACGGGTCCAAGTGGCTCTTTCAGTGGTAAAGGTTGCTGACCCCTGGTCTAGGCCTTTCAACATTCAAAATGTTTCATTGAGATCCCCCCCTCACCCTTCTAAATTCCAGCGTGTACAGACCCAGAGCTATCAAATGTTCCTCATATGATAACCCTTTCATTCCTGGAATCATCCTTGTGAACCTCCTCTGAACCTTGTCCAATGCCAGCACGTCTTTTCTTAGATGAGGAGCCCAAAACTGTTCACAGTACTCAAGGTGAGGCCTCAACAGTTCCTTATAACGCCTCAGCATCTCATCCCTGCTCTTGTATTCTAGACCTCTTGAAATCCCTTCAGCATGAAGTTTGATGTTTCTGAGTTGTCCAAACAAGCTCAGGCTCTCTAATGTTCCACATGATTTGGATAAGGCTCTAAATGGTTATATAGGAAGATATTCTTCCTCAGGATGTATAGAATGGAGAACTGAACTCAATAACAAGTGTTTGTTTTAACAAACTTCAGAGTATATTTAGGGAAATATTAATAGCTAAGTAGAAATTTTTGAATCAAATCAAAAATTGTCAATGAAAGCTGAATCAGACTTTTGTAAGATTTGCTTGATTGATTAATTAATTAATTTTAAGATACAACCCAGAAGAGGGTCTAACATCTCTTCAAGCTGCACTGCCCCAGGAACCCTGATTTAGCTCTAACCTAATCACGGAACAAATTTACAATGACCAATTAACCTACTAAATGGTACGTCTTTGGACTTTGGGGAAAACCCATGCATTCCATAGGGAGTATGTACAATATACCTTACAGATAATGCCATAATTGAGCTCTGAACTCCGATGCCCTGAGCTGTAATAGTGTGGCAATAACTGCTATGCTACTGGGGCACCTCAATTAATTGTTTAATTAGTCGTATGGTCATATTCAGCTTAGTCAGTGACATCGAAATGTTTAAATCAAGATGTTCCACACCATGCCTTTCCCAGTTTCATTCCTGTACAACAGAACAGATGGATTTTGGCAACAAGTAACAGTAGTCATCAAATCATTCATCTATGAAATCCAAACATGTCTGAATTATTTGTTCAAAGGGCAACTAAATACTGTGAAAATTGTCAAGAATTTTGGAGATTAAGTGCTCAAGTCTCCAGAGTGATCAAATTCTTATCTATTTTTAGCTACCAAAATCATTCTCTAGTTTAGACCATACAATATAGGAGCAGAAGTAGGCCATTCAGCCCATCAAAATAGATTGGGTACACTGATGAGTAACAAACATGTCAATTAACTAGCTTACGTTTGGATTTCTGGCTTCCATTAAGAGCTGCTGCTTTCAGCAAGTGGGATGTGGAATCATTGTACAGTTAAAGGGGACAACTAATTGCATTCCACCAGTTTGGTTTTGAATTTCCACAATTCCTATGCTGATATTCAATTATTGTGCGTCAAGGAAATAACCAATTGAAAGTTACAAGAAATAAAGGCAATCTTTAAGGAGGAATGTTAACATTGTGCTCCATACTTTCTTTAACTGTAACAATCATGATCTCTGAAAGACACTGGACCCTAGTGACTTTCCTTCATTAGATTCCCATAGGGATTGGAATTGGTTTATTATTGTACCATGTACCAGGATACAGTGCAAAGCTTGTCTTGCATACTTTCCATATGGATTAGATCATTATACAGTGCACTGAGGTAGAACAAAAAGTAGGGGATAAGTTCCAGTCCATGATGGGTAAAGTCCTCCCCACCCCTGAGCACATCTACATGAAACGCTGTCACAGGAAAGCAACATCCATCGTTAGGGATTCCTACCACTCTAGACATGCTCTCTTCTCCTTGCAGCCATCGGGAAGAAAGTACAGGAGCCTCAGGACTCACAGCACCCAGTTCAGGAACAGTTATTACCCCTCAAACATCAGGCTCTTGAATCACTCAACTTGTGTCTCAGAAAGGCAGTGTCCATTATTAAGGACCTCCAGCACCCAGGGCATGCCCATTTCTCACTGTTACCATCAGGTAGGAGGTACAGAAGCCTGAAGGCACACACTCAGTGATTCAGGAACAGCTTCTTCCCCTCTGCCATCCGATTCCCAAATGGGCATTGAACCTTTGGACACTACCTCATTTTTTTTAATATACAGTATTTCTGTTTTTGCACATTTTAAAAATCTATTCACTATATGTAATTGATCCACTTGTTTATTGATGTTATTATTTATTTTATTTTTTCTCTCTGCTAGATTATGTATTGCATTGAACTGCTGCTGCTTCAAATTTCACATCACATGCCGATGATAATAAACCTGATTCTGATTCACTTGCCCCATCATTGAAATATTCCTGCAATTCACTTTCAAGGATTTCATCTCATGTTATGAATATTTATTGCTTATTTATTTATTATTATTTTTGTATTATTATTATACTTATTTCTTTTTATATTGGCACAGTTTGTTGTCTTTTACACTCTGGTTGAGCGTCCATTCTGGTGCAGTCTTTCATTGATTCTGCTTTGGTTATTATTCTATGAATTGATTGAGTATGCCTACTAGGAACTGTGTCTCATGGGTGTATATGATGGCGTGTGTACTTTGGTAATAAATTTACTTTGAGTTTTTGAACTTTGAACAAGGTAAAACAATAATTGAATGCAGAATAAAGTGCAGTGCAAGAAAACAATAATGTCGGAGATCATATCGAGGTAAATTGTGAGGTCAAGAGCCCATCTTATTGTATGAGGGAACCATTTGGTTGTCGTGTAACAGTGGGATAGAAACTGTGCTTGAGACTGGTGATACATGTTTTCAGACTTTTGTAACTTCTGCCCAGTGGGAGAGGGGAGATGAGAGAATGTCAGGGGCAGGTGTTTTTGATTGTGCTCACTGCTTTTCTGAAGCAGCAAGATATATAGGCAGAGTCCATGGAGAGTCTGGGTTCCATGATGTGCTGAGCTGTGTGGACACGAGCAGACCAGCTGCCATACCAACGTGTGATGTATCCAGAGAGGATGTTTTCTAAGGTGCATCAATAAGAGAGAATCGAGGAGAACTTGCCAGATTTCTGTAGCCTTGGTCTGACGTTGTGGCCGTCACTGAGTCATGGCTGAAAGAAGGCCATAGTTGGGCGTCAACATTAAAGGATATACATTGTACTGAATGGACAGGTGGTGAAGCACAGGTGGTGGTGTGGCTTTGTTGGTAAAAAATGAAATTACATCTTTAGAAAGAGGACATAGGGTCCAGAGAATGTTGCAGGATAGATATGTCCCACAGAGGAAGAAGTCCTTAAGTGATGGGTTAGGCAACTGTGGCTGACAAAGGAAGGAAAGGGGACTGCATAACAGCCATAGAAAGGACATAAAAGGTAGCAAAATTGATAGGGAAGTTGGATGATTGGAAAGCTTTTAAAATCCCTCAAAAAACAACTAAAAAGCTGTAAGAAGGGAAAAGATGAAATATGAGAGCAAACCAGCCAATAACATAAAGCAGAATACTATAAGTTTTTCAGTTATAAAAAGAGTAAAGGGGAGCTGAGAGTTGATAATGGACCACTGGAAAATGATGCTGGTGAGGTAGTAATGGGGGACAAAGAAATGGCAGATGAACTTTATGGGTACTTTGCATCAGTCTTCACTGATAAGTCTTCACTGTGTAAGACACTACTGTGTGCCAGAGGTACATGAGTATCAGGGAGCAGGAGTGAGTGCCATTGCTATTACAAGGAAAAAGTGCTAGGCAAACTGAAAGGTCTTAAGGTGGATAAGTCACCTGGACCAGATGGACTACATCCCAGAGTCCTGAGAGAGGTTGCTGAAGAGATAAGAGATCCATTGGTCATGATATTTCAAGAGTCACTTGATTCTGGCATAGTTCTGGAGGACTGGAAGATTGCAAATGTCACTCCACTCATTAAGAAAGGAGGAAGGCAAGACAAAGGAAATTATAGGTCAGTTAGCCCCAAATCAGTGGTTGGGAAAGTGTTGGAGTCGATTATTAAGGATGAGGTTTTGAGGTATTTGGAGACTAATAACTAAATAAGTCAAAATCAGTATGGTTTCTCTAAAGAGAAGGCTTTCCCCACAAAAATGTTAGAGTTCCTTGAGGAAGTAACAAGAAAGGTGACCAAAGGAGAGGCACTGGATGTCATTTACTTGGATTTTCAGAAGACATTTGATAGGTACCACACATGAGGCTGCTTAACAAGATAAAATCCTATGGTGTTACAGGAAAGATACTGATATGGATAGGAGAATGGCTGACAGGCAGGGGACAGTGAGTGGGAATAAAAGGGGCCTTTTCAGCTTGGCTGCCAATGACTAGTGTTTTCCTCAGAAGTCAGTTTTGGAACCACTGCTTTTCACATGATTTCAATTATGCAAGACTCCCAGAGGGTTAATTTGCAGGTTGAGTCTGTGGCAAAGGAGGCAAATGCAATGTTGGCATTTATTTCATGGGGAGTAGAATATAAAAGCAAGGAAATAATGCTGAAGCTTTATA
This sequence comes from Hypanus sabinus, assembly GCF_030144855.1. Lineage (NCBI taxonomy): Eukaryota > Metazoa > Chordata > Chondrichthyes > Myliobatiformes > Dasyatidae > Hypanus > Hypanus sabinus. The sequence goes on from NC_082710.1 coordinate 2,204,289, forward strand.
AAACCCCAGTCAGGCCGCACTTGGAGTATTACCAACAGTTTTGGGCCCTATATCACAGAAAGGAAGTATTGTCATCAGAGACCGAGACAGTCCAGAGGAGGTTCACGAGGATGATTCCAGGAATGAAGGGGTTAACGTATGACGAGCATTTGACAGCTTTGGGCCTTTTCTCACTGGACTTTAGAAGAATGCTGGAGATTCTTATTGAAACCTACTGTATGTTGAAAGGACTAGAGAGGGTGAATGTGAAGAGATGTTTCCTCTGGTTGGGGTACCTAGAACTAGAGGGCACAGCCCCAAAATTGAGGGGTGATCCTTTAGAATAGAGGTAAGGAGGATTTTTTTTAGCCAGAGAGTAGTAAATCTGTGGAATGCTCTGCCACAGACTGCAGTGGAGGACAAATCCATGTGTATATTTAAGGTGGAAGTTGACCGTTTCCTGAGGGGTCAGGGCATCAAACGATATGGCAAGAAGGCAGGTATATGGGGTTGAGTGGGATCTGGTATGAGACATGATGGAATGGTGGAGCAGACTCGATGGGCTGAATGGCCAAATTCTGCCCCTATGTCTATAGTTTTATGGTCTTACAGTCTTTGAACGTGATTGTGTTTGGCAAATTTTTCCACAGATGTGGTTTTCCATTGTCTTCTTCTGGGCAATGTTTTTATAAGATGAATGACCCCAGCCATTATCAATACTCTTCAGAGATGTCTGCCTGGTGTCAGTGGTCACATAACCAGGACTTGTGATCTGCACCGGCTGCTCATACGACCATCCACCACCTGCTCCCATGGCTTCACGTGACCCTGATCAGGGGACCAAGCAGGTGCTACACCTTGTCCAAAGGTGACCTGCTGGGTAGGGGAAGGAAGAAGCCCTAACACCTCCTTTGGTAGGGACGTTTTTCAGCCCCATCACCCTCATTGGAATATTATCAGACAAAACTTTTCATGGAGCAAACAGAAAACAAGAATTGTTAACCAAATGTTTGATCAAACAATATTTTAAGAAATATATTGAAGGAAGAATGAATTATCAAGATGTGTAGAGATTTAGAAAGAGAACTACAGAGTCATTAAACTGTTACAGTAGGATAAGTTTGAAAGGCCTAGAATGTGCATGCAGCCAGGATTGGTGAACAAGCCTAGCAGGAAGGCCAGGAAAGGATATAAAACTAAGCGGCCAGTGAATGAGTGGGCCAGTGAAGGAGGGGAGATTTGAGGCTTTGACTCGAGAAATTCTGGCAGTTTTGGCAGTTGGACTTTGCAATCAAGTCAATCAAGATTTGAATAATTCAGCAGAAAGCTGTTGATTAGACAATCAAGATTTGAATAGCTCAGACTCAGCAGAAAGCAGCTCATTGGGCAATCGAGGCCAGGTGACCAAGCAGTTTGAAAAGCTCAAATAAATAAACAGAGGGTTACCTCAAGCGGAGCGGCCTGTGGAAAGCAGCCAGTGAGTGAGAGGGCCAGCGAAGGAGTGGAGATTTGAGGCTTTGACTCGAGAGGCTTCAACAAGAAAAGGCGGAGGATGAGCTTGTTCCCAGTTAGTCTTTATGATGCATCCTTAGACGGCGTTGTGCCTCTCCTGTGAGATGTGGCAGTCTTGGGGGAACTCCCCTCTCCTGCAGAGTCACATCTGCCAGAAGTGCTTGTGGCTGGGCGATGTGGATGACCGTGTGTGAGGAATCTGGAGCAGCAGCTGGATGACCTTCGACTCTAGGGAGAATGAGGCAGTCATAGATGAGAGCTACAGGGAGGTTGCCAGAAGCAGGTCGTTGGGTGACAGTCCGAGGGGGGAAAGCGAAGGTGAGTAGAGAGGTAGTGCAGAGCACCCCTGTAGCCATTCCCCTGAATAATAATTTTACCATCCTGGATACTGTTGGCGGAGATGACCAACCAGGTGTGAGCCATGGTGGCAGGGCCTCTGGCCCTGAGTCTGACCCTGTGGTGCAGAAGGATGGGAAGGAGAAGAGGAGAGCTGTCGTCATTGGAGACTCAATAGTCAGGGGAGCAGACAGGAGATTTTGTGGACGTGAGAAGGACACCAGCATGGTTTGTTGCCTCCCTGTGCCAGGGTCCGGGATGTCTCTGACTGGGTGCATGCCATCCTGGTATGAGAGGGAAAGGAATCAGAAGTCGTGATACATGTTGGGACCAACGACATAAGCAAGAAGAGGGATGAGGTCCTGAAGTGTGAGTTTCAGGAACTAGGTAGAAGGCTGAAGAACAGGACCTCAAGGGCCGCGTTCTCAGGTTTGCTGCCAGTACTACATGATAACGATGGTAAGAATTGGAGGAGATGGCAGTTGAATGCGTGGCTGAGGAGTTGGTGCAGGGGCAGGGTTTTAGATTTTTGGACCATTGGGATTTCTTCTGGGGAAGGTGGGACCTGTACAGATTGGAAGGGTTGCACCTGAACTCGAGGGGGAGCAGGTTTGTTAACATGGTTCGGGAGGGTTTAAACTAATTTGAAAGGGGGATGGGACCCGGAGTGATAGAGCAGTGAAAGAAGTGCATGGAGTAAAGCCAGATCTAACATATAGAGAGTCTTTGAGGAAAGAGAAGCAGAATAAAGGGTGTAAAGGTAGTAAGGTAGAAGGGCTAAAGTGTGTGTACTTCAATGCAAGAAACATCAGGAACAAAGGTGATGAACTGAGAGCTTGGATACATACATGGAATTATGATGTAGTGGCCATTACAGAGACTTGGCTGGCACCAGGGCAGGAATGGATTCTGAATATTCCTGGATTTCAGTGCTTTAAAAGTGATGGGGGCGGGGAGGGGAGGAGGGGTGGCATTACAGGTCAGGGATACTATTACAGCTGCAGAAAGGGTGGGTAATGTAGCAGGATCTTCTTTTGAGTCAGTATAGGTAGAAGTCAGGAACAGGAAGGGAGCAGTTACTCTACTGGGGGTATTCTATAGGCCCCCTGGTAGCAGCAGAGATACTGAGGAGCAGATTGGGAGGCAGATTGTGGAAAGGTGCAAAATTAACAGGGTTGTTATCGTGGGTGACTTTAACTTCCCTAATATTGATTGGCACTTGATTAGATCCAAGGGTTTAGATGGGGCAGAGTTTGTTAAGTGTGTCCAGGATGGATTCCTGTCACAGTATGTTGACAGGCTGACTAGGGGGAATGCCATACTAGATCTAGTATTAGGTAACGAACCGGGTCAGGTCACAGATCTGTCAGTGGGTGAGCAGCTGGGGGACAGTGATCACCGCTCCCTGACCTTTAGCATTATCATGGAAAAGGATAGAATCAGAGAGGACAGGAGAATATTTAATTGGGGAAGGGCAAATTATGAGACTATAAGGCTAGAACTTGCAGGTGTGAATTGGGATGATATTTTTGCAGGGAAATGTACTATGGACATGTGGTCGATGTTTAGGGATCTCTTGCAGGATGTTAGGGATAAATTTGTCCTGGTGAGGAAGATAAAGAATGGCAGGGTGAAGGAACCATAGGTGACAAGTTAAGTGGAAAATCTAGGCAGGTGGAAGAAGGCAGCATACATGAGGTTTAGGAAGCAAGGATCAGATGGGTCTATTGAGGAATATAGGGTAGCAAGAAAGGAGCTTAAGAAGGGGCTGAGAAGAGCAAGAAGGAGGCATGAAAAGGCCTTGGCAGGTAGGGTAAAGGAAAACCCCAAGGAATTTCAATTATATGAAGAACAAAAGGATGACAGGAGCAAAGGTAGGGTCAATAAGAGATAAAAGTGGGAAGATGTGCCTGGAGGCTGTGGAAGTGAGCGAGGTCCTCAATGAATACTTCTCTTCGGTATTCACCAATGAGAGGGAACTTGATGATGGTGAGGACAATATGAGTGAGGTTGAAGTTCTGGAGCATGTTGATATTAGGGGAGAGGAGGTGTTGGAGTTGTTAAAATACATTAGGATGGATAAGTCCCCAGGGACTTACGGAATATTACCCAGGCTGCTCCACGAGATGAAGGAAGAGATTGCTGAGCCTCTGGCTAAGATCTTTATGTCCTCGTTGTCCACGGGAATGGGTCTGGAGGATTGGAGGGAGGCGAATGTTGTCCTCTTGTTCAAAAAAGGTAGTAGGGATGGTCCAGGTAATTATAGACCAGTGAGCCTTACGTCATGGTCTGATCAGGGACAGTCCGCGTGGCTTTGTGAAGGGCAGATTGTGCCTAACAAGCCTGATAGAGTTCTTTCAGAAGGTGACCAGGCATATAGATGAGGGTAGTGCAGTGGATGTGATCTAGATGGATCTTAGTAAGGCATTTGACAAGATTCCACATGGTAGGCTTATTCAGAAAGTCAGAAGGCATGGGATCCAGGGAAGTTTGGCCAGGTGGATTCAGAATTGGCTAGCCTGCAGAAGGCAGAGGGTTGTAGTGGAGGGAGTGCATTCAGATTGGAGGGTTGTGACTGGTGGTGTCCCACAAGGATTGGTTCTGGGACCTCTACTTTTTGTGATTTTTATTAACGACCTGGATGTGAGGGTAGAAGGGTGGGTTGGCAAGTTTGCAGACTACACAAAGGTTGGTGGTGTTGTAGATAGTGTGGAGGATTGTCAAAGATTACAGAGAGACATTGATAGGATGCAGAAGTGGGCTGAGCAGTGGCAGATGGAGTTCAACACGGAGAAGTGTGAGGTGCTACACTTTGGGAGGACAAACTCCAAGGCAGAGTACAAAGTAAATGGCATGATACTTGGTAGTGTGGAGGAGCAGAGGGATCTGGGGGTACATGTCCACAGAACCCTGAAAGTTGCCTCACAGGTAGATAGGGTAGCTAAGAAAACTTGTGGGGTGTTAGCTTTCATAAGTCGAGGGATAGAGTTTAAGAGACGCGATGTAATGATGCAGCTCTATAAAACTCTAGTTAGGCCACTCTTGGAGTACTGTGTCCAATTCTGGTTGCCCCACTACAGGAAGGATGTGGAAGCAATGGAAAGGGTACAGAGGATATTTACCAGGATGCTGCCTGGTTTAGAGAGTATGGATTATGATCAGAGATTAAGAGAGCTAGGGCTTTACTCTTTGGAGAGGAGGAGGATGAGAGGAGACATGATAGATGTGTACAAGATATTAAGAGGAATAGACAGAGTGGACAGCCAGCGCCTCTTCCCCAGGGCACCACTGCTCAGTACAAGAGGACATAGCTTTAAGTTAAGGGGAGGGAAGTTCAAGGGGGATATCAGAGGAAGGTTCGTCACTCAGAGAGTGGTTGGTGCGTGGAATGCACTGCCTTAGTCAGTGGTGGAGGCAGACACTAGTGAAGTTTAAGAGACTACTAGACAGGTATATGGAGGAATTTAAGGTGGGAGGATATATGGCAGGCAGGGTTTGAGGGTCAGCACAACATTGTGGGCCGAAGGGCCTGTAATGTGCTGTACTATTCTATGTTCTATGTTAATGCTCCAATTGGATTGTTTATGGGTGTATTTGTGTTAGGAACTCAGAGGTATTATGTGACAATTCAGATATGATGAACCTAAAGAATAACTTCATAGACGGTAGGGATGTGAAATAAAAAGAACTACACTGGAAATAATCAACTAATCAAGCAGCATCTCTGCAGAGAGAAATAGAGTTAATGTTTTCAATCAGTGACTATTCAGCACTAGGAAGATAGGCATTTAACATGTTTTCAGTTGCAGAGGAAACTAAGAAAAACAGAGAGAATAAAAGAGAAGGATTGTGACAGATTAGGACCGGTGGACTTTTCATATTATAGGTGGTAATAGTGCTGGATGGAAACTGATTGCAGAGACTAGTGAATTACAGGTAATATGTCAGAGGGAGATTCCTGAGAAGGAGAAGATAAGTGAATTCTGAAACTACCCAGAAAGACAAAGGAAATGTGAAGAATGCAATAGAAATACTCAAAGCACAGAAATTAATGTTTTCGGTTTGGAATCCAAAAGGTTGCTGTATGCCTGGCCAAAAGAAGAGACGCTGTAGATGGAGTGAACAAAGTAGGTGTGAAAAGTACAAAGTGGACAGAGTGTGTGTGAGAGGAACAGAGTGGACAGAGTGGGTGTGAGAGATACAAAGTGGGCAGAGTGGGTGTGAGAGGTACAGAGTGGCTGTGACATGTACAGAGTGGACAGAGTGGGTGTGAGATATACAAAGTGGACAGAGTGGGTGTGAGAGGTACAGAGTGGGTGTAAGAGGTACAGAGAGGGTGTGACATGTACATAGTGGACAGAGTGGGTGTGAGAGGTACAAAGTGGACAGAGTGGGTGTGAGAGATACAAAGTGGGCAGAGTGGGTGTGAGAGGTACAGAGTGGATGTGACATGTACAGAGTGGGTGTGACATGTACAGAGTGGCTGTGACATGTACAGAGTGGACAGAGTGGGTGTGAGATATACAAAGTGGACAGAGTGGGTGTGAGAGATACAAAGTGGGCAGAGTGGGTGTGAGAGGTACAGAGTGGGTGTGAGAGATTCAGAGTGGGTGTGAGAGATTCAGAGTGGGTGTGAGATATACAGAGAGGGTGTGAGTGGTACAGAGTGGGTGTGAGATATACAAAGTGGACAGAGTGGGTGTGAGGTACAGAGTGCGTGTGAGAGATACAAAGTGGGCAGAGTGGGTGTGAGAGGTTCAGAGTGGGTGTGAGATGTACATAGTGGACAGAGTGGGTGAGACATGTACAGAGTGGACAGAGTGGGTGTGAGACATACAAAGTGGACAGAGTGGGTGTAAGAGGTACAGAGTGGGTGTGAGATGTACAGAGTGGGTGTGAGTGGTGCAGAGAGGGTGTGACATGTACAAAGTGGACAGAGTGGGTGTGAGTGGTACAGAGTGGGTGTGACATCTACAGAGTGGACAGAGTGGGTGTGAGAGGTACAGAGTGGGTGTGAGATATACAATATGGACAGAGTGGGTGTGAGATGTACAGAGTGGGTGTGAGTGGTACAGAGTGGGTGTGAGTGGTACAGAGTGGGTGTGAGATGTACAAAGTGGACAGAGTGGGTGTGAGATATACAAAGTGGACAGAGTGAGTGTGAGGTACAGAGTGGGTGTGACATGTACAGAGTGGGTGTGAGATGTACAAAGTGGACAGAGTGGGTGTGAGAGTTACATAGTGGGTGTGAGATGTACAGAGTGGACAGAGTGGGTGTGAGAGGTACAGAGTGGGTGTGAGATGTACAGAGTGGGTGTGAGTGGTACAGAGTGGGTGTGAGATGTACATAGTGGACAGAGTCGGTGTGAGATGTACAAAGTGGACAGAGTGGGTGTGAGATGTACAAAGTGGACAGAGTGGGTGTGAGATATACAAAGTGGACAGAGTGGCTGTGAGAGGTACAGAGTGGGTGTGAGATGTAGAAAGTGGGCAGAGTGGGTGTGAGAGGTACAGAGTGGGTGTGAGATGTAGAAAGTGGGCAGAGTGGGTGTGAGAGGTACAGAGTGGGTGTGAGAGGTACAGAGTGGGAGTGAGATGTACATAGTGGACAGAGTCGGTGTGAGATGTACAAAGTGGACAGAGTGGGTGTGAGATATACAAAGTGGACAGAGTGGGTGTGAGAGGTACAGAGTGGGTGTGACATGTACAGAGTGGACAGAGTGGGTGTGAGATGTACTGAGTGGGTGTGAGTGGTGCAGAGTGGGTGTGACATGTACAGAGTGGACAGAGTGGGTGTGAGAGTTACAGAGTGGTTGTGAGATATATAAAGTGGACAGATTGGGTGTGAGGTACAAAGTGGCTGTGACATGTCCAGAGTGGACAGAGTGGGTGTGAGATGTACAGAGTGGGTGTGAGATGTACAGAGTTGGTGTGAGTGGTGCAGAGTGGGTGTGAGATGTACAGAGTGGGTGTGAGATGTACAAAGTGGACAGAGTGGGTGTGAGAGGTACAGAGTGGGTGTGAGATGTACATAGTAGACAGAGTTGTTGTGAGATGTACAAAGTGGACAGAGTGGGTGTGAGAGGTACAGAGTGGGTGTGAGAGATTCAGAGTGGGTGTGTGATATACAAACTGGACAGAGTGGGTGAGAGATGTACAAAGTGGTTAGAGTGGGTGTGAGATGTACAAAGTGGTTAGAGTGGGTGTGAGAGGTACAGAGTTGGTGTGACATGTACAGAGTGGACAGAGTGTGTGTGAGTGGTTCAGAGTGGGTGTGACATGTACAGAGTGGACAGAGTGGGTGTGAGATGTACATAGTGGACAGAGTGTGTGTGAGAGGTACAGAGTGTGTATGAGATGTACATAGTGGACAGAGTGGGTGTGAGATTTACAGAGTGGGTGTGAGAGGAACAGGGTGGGTGTGAGAGGTACAGGGTGGGTGTGAGTGGTACAGAGTGGGTGTGAGATATACAAAGTGGACAGAGTGGGTGTGAGAGGTACAGAGTGGGTTTGAGTTGTATATAGTGTACAGAGTGGGTGTGAGATGTACATAGTGGACAGAGTGGGTGTGAGGTACAGTGGGTGTGACATGTACAGAGTTGACAGAGTGTATGTGAGATGTAAAGAGTGGGTGTAAGTGGTACAGAGTGGGTGTGAGATGTACATAGTGGACAGAGTGGGTGTGAGATATACAAAGTGGACAGACTGGGTGTGAGATGTACAGAGTGGACAGAGTGGGTGTGAGATGTACAAAGTGGTTAGAGTGGGTGTGAGAGATACAGAGTTGGTGTGACATGTACAGAGTGGACAGAGTGGGTGTCAGATGTCCAGAGTGGGTGTGGCATGTACAAAGTCGACAGAGTGTGTGTGAGATGTACATAGTGGACAGAGTGGGTGTGAGATGTACAAAGTGGACAGAGTGTGTGTGAGATGTACATAGTGGACAGAGTGGGTGTGAGATGTACAGAGTGGTTGTGAGAGGAACAGGGTGGGTGTGAGATATATAAAGTGGACAGATTGGGTGTGAGGTACAAAGTGGCTGTGACATGTCCAGAGTGGACAGAGTGGGTGTGAGATGTACAGAGTGGGTGTGAGATGTACAGAGTTGGTGTGAGTGGTGCAGAGTGGGTGTGAGATGTACAGAGTTGGTGTGAGAGGTACAGAGTAGGTGTGAGATATACAAAGTGGACAGAGTGGGTGTGAGATGTACAGAGTGGGTGTGAGATGTACAAAGTGGACAGAGTGCGTGTGAGAGGTACAGAGTGGGTGTGACATGTACAGAGTGGACAGAGTGAGTGTGCGAGGTACAGAGTGGGTGTGAGAGGTACAGAGTGGGTGTGAGTGGTACAGAGTGGGTGTGAGATATACAAAGTGGACAGAGTGGGTGTGAGAGGTACAGAGTGGGTGTGAGAGGTACAGAGTGGGTGTGAGAGATTCAGAGTGGGTGTGTGATATACAAACTGGACAGAGTGGGTGTGAGATGTACAAAGTGGACAGAGTGTGTGTGACATGTACAAAGTGGACAGAGTGGGTGAGAGAGGTACAGAGTGGGTGTGAGATGTACTGAGTGGACAGAGTGGGTGTGAGAGGTACTGAGTGGACAGAGTGTGTGTGAGATGTACAAAGTGGACAGAGTGGGTGTGAGAGGTACAAAGTGGGTGTGAGATATACAAAGTGGACAGAGTGCATGTGAGAGGTACAGAGTGGGTGTGAGATATACAAAGTGGACAGAGTGGGTGTGAGAGGTACAGAGTGGGTGTGACATGTACAGAGTGGACAGAGTGGGTGTGAGATGTACTGAGTGGGTGTGAGTGGTGCAGAGTGGGTGTGACATGTACAGAGTGGACAGAGTGGGTGTGAGAGTTACAGGGTGGGTGTGAGATATATAAAGTGGACAGATTGGGTGTGAGGTACAAAGTGGCTGTGACATGTCCAGAGTGGACAGAGTGGGTGTGAGATGTACAGAGTGGGTGTGAGATGTACAGAGTTGGTGTGAGTGGTGCAGAGTGGGTGTGAGATGTACTGAGTGGACAGAGTGGGTGTGAGATGTACAGAGTGGGTGTGAGATGTACAAAGTGGACAGAGTGGGTGTGACATGTACAAAGTGGACAGAGTGGGTGTGAGAGGTACAGAGTGGGTGTGAGAGATTCAGAGTGGGTGTGTGATATACAAACTGGACAGAGTGGGTGTGAGATGTACAAAGTGGACAGAGTGTGTGTGACATGTACAAAGTGGACCGAGTGGGTGTGAGAGGTACAGAGTCGGTGTGAGATATACAATATGGACAGAGTGGGTGTGAGATATACAGAGTGGACAGAGTGGGTGTGAGATGTACAGAGTGGGTGTGAGTGGTACAGAGTGGGTGTGAGTGGTACAGAGTGGGTGTGACATGTACAGAGTGGACAGAGTGGGTGTGAGATGTACATAGTGGACAGAGTGGGTGTGAGATGTACAGAGTGGACAGAGTGGGTGTGAGAGGTACAGAGTGGGTGTGACATGTACAGAGTGGGTGTGAGATGTACAGAGTGGACAGAGTGGGTGTGAGATGTACATAGTGGACAGAGTGGGTGTGAGATGTACAGAGTGGACAGAGTGGGTGTGAGAGGTACAGAGTGGGTGTGACATGTACAGAGTGGGTGTGAGATGTACAAAGTGGACAGAGTGGGTGTGAGAGTTACATAGTGGGTGTGAGATGTACAGAGTGGACAGAGTGGGTGTGAGAGGTACAGAGTGGGTGTGAGATGTACAGAGTGGGTGTGAGTGGTACAGAGTGGGTGTGAGATGTACATAGTGGACAGAGTCGGTGTGAGATGTACAAAGTGGACAGAGTGGGTGTGAGATATACAAAGTGGACAGAGTGGGTGTGAGATATACAAAGTGGACAGAGTGGCTGTGAGAGGTACAGAGTGGGTGTGAGATGTAGAAAGTGGGCAGAGTGGGTGTGAGAGGTACAGAGTGGGTGTGAGATGTAGAAAGTGGGCAGAGTGGGTGTGAGAGGTACAGAGTGGCTGTGACATGTACAGAGTGGACAGAGTGGGTGTGAGAGGTACAGAGTGGGAGTGAGATGTACATAGTGGACAGAGTCGGTGTGAGATGTACAAAGTGGACAGAGTGGGTGTGAGATATACAAAGTGGACAGAGTGGGTGTGAGAGGTACAGAGTGGGTGTGACATGTACAGAGTGGACAGAGTGGGTGTGAGATGTACTGAGTGGGTGTGAGTGGTGCAGAGTGGGTGTGACATGTACAGAGTGGACAGAGTGGGTGTGAGAGTTACAGAGTGGTTGTGAGATATATAAAGTGGACAGATTGGGTGTGAGGTACAAAGTGGCTGTGACATGTCCAGAGTGGACAGAGTGGGTGTGAGATGTACAGAGTGGGTGTGAGATGTACAGAGTTGGTGTGAGTGGTGCAGAGTGGGTGTGAGATGTACTGAGTGGGTGTGAGATGTACAAAGTGGACAGAGTGGGTGTGAGATGTACAAAGTGGACAGAGTGGGTGTGAGATGTACAAAGTGGACAGAGTGGGTGTGACATGTACAAAGTGGACAGAGTGGGTGTGAGAGGTACAGAGTGGGTGTGAGATATACAATATGGACAGAGTGGGTGTGAGATGTACAGAGTGCGTGTGAGAGGTACAGAGTGGGTGTGAGAGGTACAGAGTGGGTGTGAGATTTACAGAGTGGGTGTGAGAGGAACAGAGTGGGTGTGAGTGGTACAGAGTGGGTGTGAGATATACAAAGTGGACAGAGTGGGTGTGAGAGGTACAGAGTGGGAGTGAGATGTACAGAGTGGACAGAGTCGGTGTGAGATGTACAAAGTGGACAGAGTGGGTGTGAGAGATTCAGAGTGGGTGTGTGATATACAAACTGGACAGAGTGGGTGTGAGATGTACAAAGTGGACAGAGTGTGTGTGAGATGTACATAGTGGACAGAGTGGGTGTGAGATGTACAGAGTGGTTGTGAGAGGAACAGGGTGGGTGTGAGATATATAAAGTGGACAGATTGGGTGTGAGGTACAAAGTGGCTGTGACATGTCCAGAGTGGACAGAGTGGGTGTGAGATGTACAGAGTGGGTGTGAGATGTACAGAGTTGGTGTGAGAGGTACAGAGTGGGTGTGAGATATACAAAGTGGACAGAGTGGGTGTGAGATGTACAGAGTGGGTGTGAGATGTACAAAGTGGACAGAGTGGGTGTGAGATGTACAGAGTGGACAGAGTGAGTGTGCGAGGTACAGAGTGGGTGTGAGAGGTACAGAGTGGGTGTGAGATATACAAAGTGGTCAGAGTGGGTGTGAGAGGTACAGAGTGGGTGTGAGATATACAAAGTGGACAGAGTGGGTGTGAGAGGTACAGAGTGGGTGTGAGAGATTCAGAGTGGGTGTGTGATATACAAACTGGACAGAGTGGGTGTGAGATGTACAAAGTGGTTAGAGTGGGTGTGAGATGTACAAAGTGGTTAGAGTGGGTGTGAGAGGTACAGAGTTGGTGTGACATGTACAGAGTGGACAGAGTGTGTGTGAGTGGTTCAGAGTGGGTGTGACATGTACAGAGTGGACAGAGTGGGTGTGAGATGTACATAGTGGACAGAGTGGGTGTGAGATTTACAGAGTGGGTGTGAGAGGAACAGGGTGGGTGTGAGAGGTACAGGGTGGGTGTGAGTGGTACAGAGTGGGTGTGAGATATACAAAGTGGACAGAGTGGGTGTGAGAGGTACAGAGTGGGTTTGAGTTGTATATAGTGTACAGAGTGGGTGTGAGATGTACATAGTGGACAGAGTGGGTGTGAGGTACAGTGGGTGTGACATGTACAGAGTTGACAGAGTGTATGTGAGATGTAAAGAGTGGGTGTAAGTGGTACAGAGTGGGTGTGAGATGTACATAGTGGACAGAGTGGGTGTGAGATATACAAAGTGGACAGACTGGGTGTGAGATGTACAGAGTGGACAGAGTGGGTGTGAGATGTACAAAGTGGTTAGAGTGGGTGTGAGAGATACAGAGTTGGTGTGACATGTACAGAGTGGACAGAGTGGGTGTCAGATGTCCAGAGTGGGTGTGTCATGTACAAAGTCGACAGAGTGTGTGTGAGATGTACATAGTGGACAGAGTGGGTGTGAGATGTACAAAGTGGACAGAGTGTGTGTGAGATGTACATAGTGGACAGAGTGGGTGTGAGATGTACAGAGTGGTTGTGAGAGGAACAGGGTGGGTGTGAGATATATAAAGTGGACAGATTGGGTGTGAGGTACAAAGTGGCTGTGACATGTCCAGAGTGGACAGAGTGGGTGTGAGATGTACAGAGTGGGTGTGAGATGTACAGAGTTGGTGTGAGTGGTGCAGAGTGGGTGTGAGATGTACAGAGTTGGTGTGAGAGGTACAGAGTAGGTGTGAGATATACAAAGTGTACAGAGTGGGTGTGAGATGTACAGAGTTGGTGTGAGAGGTACAGAGTAGGTGTGAGATATACAAAGTGGACAGAGTGGGTGTGAGATGTACAGAGTGGGTGTGAGATGTACAAAGTGGACAGAGTGCGTGTGAGAGGTACAGAGTGGGTGTGACATGTACAGAGTGGACAGAGTGAGTGTGCGAGGTACAGAGTGGGTGTGAGAGGTACAGAGTGGGTGTGAGTGGTACAGAGTGGGTGTGAGATATACAAAGTGGACAGAGTGGGTGTGAGAGGTACAGAGTGGGTGTGAGAGGTACAGAGTGGGTGTGAGAGATTCAGAGTGGGTGTGTGATATACAAACTGGACAGAGTGGGTGTGAGATGTACAAAGTGGACAGAGTGTGTGTGACATGTACAAAGTGGACAGAGTGGGTGAGAGAGGTACAGAGTGGGTGTGAGATGTACTGAGTGGACAGAGTGGGTGTGAGAGGTACTGAGTGGACAGAGTGTGTGTGAGATGTACAAAGTGGACAGAGTGGGTGTGAGAGGTACAAAGTGGGTGTGAGATATACAAAGTGGACAGAGTGCATGTGAGAGGTACAGAGTGGGTGTGAGATATACAAAGTGGACAGAGTGGGTGTGAGAGGTACAGAGTGGGTGTGACATGTACAGAGTGGACAGAGTGGGTGTGAGATGTACTGAGTGGGTGTGAGATGTACAGAGTGGACAGAGTGGGTGTGAGATGTACAGAGTGGGTGTGAGATGTACAAAGTGGACAGAGTGGGTGTGACATGTACAAAGTGGACAGAGTGGGTGTGAGAGGTACAGAGTGGGTGTGAGAGATTCAGAGTGGGTGTGTGATATACAAACTGGACAGAGTGGGTGTGAGATGTACAAAGTGGACAGAGTGTGTGTGACATGTACAAAGTGGACCGAGTGGGTGTGAGAGGTACAGAGTCGGTGTGAGATATACAATATGGACAGAGTGGGTGTGAGATATACAGAGTGGACAGAGTGGGTGTGAGATGTACAGAGTGGGTGTGAGTGGTACAGAGTGGGTGTGACATGTACAGAGTGGACAGAGTGGGTGTGAGATGTACATAGTGGACAGAGTGGGTGTGAGATGTACAGAGTGGACAGAGTGGGTGTGAGAGGTACAGAGTGGGTGTGAGAGTTACATAGTGGGTGTGAGATGTACATAGTGTACAGAGTGGGTGTGAGGTACAGACTGGGTGTGAGATGTACAGAGTGGACAGAGTGGGTGTGAGAGGTACAGAGTGGGTGTGAGAGGTACAGAGTGGGTGTGAGAGGTACAGAGTGGGTGTGAGAGGTACAGAGTGGGTGTGAGAGTTACATAGTGGGTGTGAGATGTACATAGTGTACAGAGTGGGTGTGAGGTACAGACTGGGTGTGAGATGTACAGAGTGGACAGAGTGGGTGTGAGAGGTACAGAGTGGGTGTGAGAGGTACAGAGTGGGTGTGAGTGGTACAGAGTGGGTGTGAGAGGTACAGAGTGGGTGTGAGAGGTACAGAGTGGGTGTGAGAGGTACAGAGTGGGTGTGAGTGGTACAGAGTGGGTGTGAGAGTTACATAGTGGGTGTGAGATGTACATAGTGTACAGAGTGGGTGTGAGGTACAGAGTGGGTGTGAGATGTACATAGTGGACAGAGTGGGTGTGAGAGGTACAGAGTGGGTGTGAGATGTAGAAAGTGGACAGAGTGGGTGTGAGAGGTACAGAGTGGGAGTGAGATGTACAGAGTGGACAGAGTCGGTGTGAGATGTACAAAGTGGACAGAGTGGGTGTGAGATATACAAAGTGGACAGAGTGGGTGTGAGAGGTACAGAGTGGGTGTGACATGTACAGAGTGGACAGAGTGGGTGTGAGATGTACTGAGTGGGTGTGAGTGGTGCAGAGTGGGTGTGACATGTACAGAGTGGACAGAGTGGGTGTGAGAGTTACAGAGTGGGTGTGAGATATATAAAGTGGACAGATTGGGTGTGAGGTACAAAGTGGCTGTGACATGTCCAGAGTGGACAGAGTGGGTGTGAGATGTACATAGTGGACAGAGTCGGTGTGAGATGTACAAAGTGGACAGAGTGGGTGTGAGATATACAAAGTGGACAGAGTGGGTGTGAGAGGTACAGAGTGGGTGTGACATGTACAGAGTGGACAGAGTGGGTGTGAGATGTACTGAGTGGGTGTGAGTGGTGCAGAGTGGGTGTGACATGTACATAGTGGACAGAGTGGGTGTGAGATGTACAGAGTGGTTGTGAGAGTTACAGGGTGGGTGTGAGATATATAAAGTGGACAGATTGGGTGTGAGGTACAAAGTGGCTGTGACATGTCCAGAGTGGACAGAGTGGGTGTGAGATGTACAGAGTGGGTGTGAGATGTACAGAGTTGGTGTGAGTGGTGCAGAGTGGGTGTGAGATGTACTGAGTGGACAGAGTGGGTGTGAGATGTACAGAGTGGGTGTGAGATGTACAAAGTGGACAGAGTGGGTGTGACATGTACAAAGTGGACAGAGTGGGTGTGAGAGGTACAGAGTGGGTGTGAGAGATTCAGAGTGGGTGTGTGATATACAAACTGGACAGAGTGGGTGTGAGATGTACAAAGTGGACAGAGTGGGTGTGACATGTACAAAGTGGACAGAGTGGGTGTGAGAGGTACAGAGTGGGTGTGAGAGATTCAGAGTGGGTGTGTGATATACAAACTGGACAGAGTGGGTGTGAGATGTACAGAGTTGGTGTGAATGGTGCAGAGTGGGTGTGAGATGTACTGAGTGGACAGAGTGGGTGTGAGATGTACAGAGTGGGTGTGAGATGTACAAAGTGGACAGAGTGGGTGTGACATGTACAAAGTGGACAGAGTGGGTGTGAGAGGTACAGAGTGGGTGTGAGAGATTCAGAGTGGGTGTGTGATATACAAACTGGACAGAGTGGGTGTGAGATGTACAGAGTGGGTGTGAGATGTACAAAGTGGACAGAGTGTGTGTGACATGTACAAAGTGGACAGAGTGGGTGAGAGAGGTACAGAGTGGGTGTGAGATGTACTGAGTGGACAGAGTGGGTGTGAGATGTACTGAGTGGACAGAGTGTGTGTGAGATGTACAAAGTGGACAGAGTGGGTGTGAGAGGTACAAAGTGGACAGAGTGGGTGTGAGAGGTACAGAGTGGGTGTGAGATATACAATATGGACAGAGTGGGTGTGAGATGTACAGAGTGGACAGAGTGGGTGTGAGATGTACATAGTGGACAGAGTGGGTGTGAGATGTACAGAGTGGACAGAGTGGGTGTGAGATGTACAGAGTGGACAGAGTGAGTGTGCGAGGTACAGAGTGGGTGTGAGAGGTACAGAGTGGGTGTGAGTGGTACAGAGTGGGTGTGAGAGGTACAGAGTGGGAGTGAGATGTACAAAGTGGACAGAGTGGGTGTGAGATATACAAAGTGGACAGAGTGAGTGTGAGAGGTACAGAGTGGGTGTGAGATATACAAAGTGGACAGAGTGAGTGTGAGGTACAGAGTGGGTGTGACATGTACAGAGTGGGTGTGAGAGTTACATAGTGGGTGTGAGATGTACATAGTGTACAGAGTGGGTGTGAGGTACAGAGTGGGTGTGAGATGTACAAAGTGGGCAGAGTGGGTGTGAGTGGTACAGAGTGGGTGTGAGAGGTACAGAGTGGGTGTGAGATGTAGAAAGTGGACAGAGTGGGTGTGAGTGGTACAGAGTGGGTGTGAGTGGTACAGAGTGGACAGTGTGGGTGTGAGAGGTACAGAGTGGGTGTGAGTGGTACAGAGTGGGTGTGAGATGTACAAAGTGGACAGAGTGGGTGTGAGAGGTACAGAGTGGGTGTGAGATGTACAAAGTGGACAGAGTGGGTGTGAGATATACAAAGTGGACAGAGTGAGTGTGAGGTACAGAGTGGGTGTGACATGTACAGAGTGGGTGTGAGAGTTACATAGTGGGTGTGAGATGTACATAGTGTACAGAGTGGGTGTGAGGTACAGAGTGGGTGTGAGAGGTACAGAGTGGGTGTGAGTGGTACAGAGTGGGTGTGAGATGTACTGAGTGGACAGAGTGGGTGTGAGATGTACAGAGTGGACAGAGTGGGTGTGAGAGGTACAGAGTGGGTGTGAGATGTACTGAGTGGACAGAGTGGGTGTGAGATATACAAAGTGGACAGAGTGGGTGTGAGAGGTACAGAGTGGGTGTGAGATGTACAGAGTGGACAGAGTGGGTGTGAGAGGTACAGAGTGGGTGTGAGATATACAAAGTGGACAGAGTGCGTGTGAGAGGTACAGAGTGGGTGTGAGATATACAAAGTGGACAGAGTGCGTGTGAGAGGTACAGAGTGGGTGTGAGATATACAAAGTGGACAGAGTGCGTGTGAGAGGTACAGAGTGGGTGTGAGATATACAAAGTGGACAGAGTGCGTGTGAGAGGTACAGAGTGGGTGTGAGATGTACAAAGTGGACAGAGTGCGTGTGAGAGGTACAGAGTGGGTGTGAGATGTACAAAGTGGACAGAGTGAGTGTGCGAGGTACAGAGTGGGTGAGAGAGGTACAGAGTGGGTGTGAGTGGTACAGAGTGGGTGTGAGATGTACAAAGTGGACAGAGTGCGTGTGAGATGTACAAAGTGGACAGAGTGAGTGTGCGAGGTACAGAGTGGGTGTGAGATGTACTGAGTGGACAGAGTGGGTGTGAGATGTACAAAGTGGACAGAGTGGGTGTGAGAGGTACAAAGTGGACAGAGTGGGTGTGAGAGGTACAGAGTGGGTGTGAGATATACAATATGGACAGAGTGGGTGTGAGATGTACAGAGTGGACAGAGTGGGTGTGAGATGTACATAGTGGACAGAGTGGGTGTGAGATGTACAGAGTGGGTGTGAGTGGTGCAGAGTGGGTGTGAGATGTACATAGTGTACAGAGTGGGTGTGAGGTACAGAGTGGGTGTGAGTGGTACAGAGTGGGTGTGAGATGTACATAGTGGACAGAGTGGGTGTGAGAGGTACAGAGTGGGTGTGAGATGTAGAAAGTGGACAGAGTGGGTGTGAGTGGTACAGAGTGGACAGTGTGGGTGTGAGAGGTACAGAGTGGGTGTGAGTGGTACAGAGTGGGTGTGAGATGTACAAAGTGGACAGAGTGGGTGTGAGATATACAAAGTGGACAGAGTGAGTGTGAGGTACAGAGTGGGTGTGAGATATACAAAGTGGACAGAGTGCGTGTGAGAGGTACAGAGTGGGTGTGAGAGATTCAGAGTGGGTGTGAGATGTACAAAGTGGACAGAGTGGGTGTGAGATATACAAAGTGGACAGAGTGAGTGTGAGGTACAGAGTGGGTGTGACATGTACAGAGTGGGTGTGAGAGTTACATAGTGGGTGTGAGATGTACAAAGTGGACAGAGTGTGTGTGAGATATACAAAGTGGACAGAGTGAGTGTGAGGTACAGAGTGGGTGTGACATGTACAGAGTGGGTGTGAGAGATACAGAGTGGGTGTGAGATGTACATAGTGTACAGAGTGGGTGTGAGGTACAGAGTGGGTGTGAGAGGTACAGAGTGGGTGTGAGATGTACATAGTGTACAGAGTGGGTGTGAGGTACAGAGTGGGTGTGAGAGGTACAGAGTGGGTGTGAGATGAAGAATGTGGACAGAGTGCGTGTGAGAGGTACAGAGTGGGTGTGAGATATACAAAGTGGACAGAGTGCGTGTGAGAGGTACAGAGTGCGTGTGAGAGGTACAGAGTGGGTGTGAGAGGTACAGAGTGGGTGTGAGATATACAAAGTGGACAGAGTGGGTGTGAGAGGTACAGAGTGCGTGTGAGAGGTACAGAGTGGGTGTGAGAGGTACAGAGTGGGTGTGAGAGGTACAGAGTGGGTGAGAGAGATACAGAGTGGGTGTGAGAGGTACAGAGTGGGTGTGAGAGGTACAGAGTGGGTGTGAGAGGTACAGAGTGGGTGTGAGATATACAAAGTGGACAGAGTGGGTGTGAGAGGTACAGAGTGGGTGTGAGATATACAAAGTGGACAGAGTGGGTGAGAGAGATACAGAGTGGGTGTGAGAGATACAAAGTGGACAGAGTGGGTGTGAGATATACAAAGTGGACAGAG
This sequence comes from Hypanus sabinus, assembly GCF_030144855.1. Classification (NCBI taxonomy): domain Eukaryota; kingdom Metazoa; phylum Chordata; class Chondrichthyes; order Myliobatiformes; family Dasyatidae; genus Hypanus; species Hypanus sabinus. The sequence continues at coordinate 2,223,606 of NC_082710.1, forward strand.
TGGGTGTGAGATGTACAGAGTGGGTGTGAGAGATACAGAGTGGGTGTGAGAGGTACAGAGTGGGTGTGAGAGGTACAGAGTGGGTGTGAGAGGTACAGAGTGGGTGTGAGAGGTACAGAGTGGGTGTGAGATGTACAAAGTGGACAGAGTGGGTGAGAGAGATACAGAGTGCGTGTGAGAGGTACAGAGTGGGTGTGAGAGGTGCAGAGTGGGTGTGAGAGGTACAGAGTGGGTGTGAGAGGTACAGAGTGGGTGTGAGAGGTACAGAGTGGGTGTGAGAGGTACAGAGTGGGTGTGAGAGGTACAGAGTGGGAGTGAGATGTACATAGTGGACAGAGTCGGTGTGAGATGTACAAAGTGGACAGAGTCGGTGTGAGATGTACAAAGTGGACAGAGTGGGTGTGAGATATACAAAGTGGACAGAGTGGGTGTGAGAGGTACAGAGTGGGTGTGAGATATACAAAGTGGACAGAGTGGGTGAGAGAGATACAGAGTGGGTGTGAGAGATACAGAGTGGGTGTGAGAGGTACAGAGTGGGTGTGAGATATACAAAGTGGACAGAGTGGGTGTGAGATGTACAGAGTGGGTGTGAGAGATACAGAGTGGGTGTGAGAGGTACAGAGTGGGTGTGAGAGGTACAGAGTGGGTGTGAGATATACAAAGTGTACAGAGTGGGTGTGAGATGTACAGAGTGGGTGTGACATGTACAGAGTGGACAGAGTGAGTGTGCGAGGTACAGAGTGGGTGTGAGAGGTACAGAGTGGGTGTGAGTGGTACAGAGTGGGTGTGAGATATACGAAGTGGACAGAGTGGGTGTGAGAGGTACAGAGTGGGTGTGAGATATACAAAGTGGACAGAGTGGGTGTGAGAGGTACAGAGTGGGTGTGAGAGATTCAGAGTGGGTGTGTGATATACAAACTGGACAGAGTGGGTGTGAGATGTACAAAGTGGACAGAGTGTGTGTGAGATGTACAAAGTGGTCAGAGTGGGTGTGAGATGTACAAAGTGGTTAGAGTGGGTGTGAGATGTACAAAGTGGTTAGAGTGGGTGTGAGAGATACAGAGTTGGTGTGACATGTACAGAGTGGACAGAGTGGGTGTCAGATGTCCAGAGTGGGTGTGGCATGTACAAAGTCGACAGAGTGTGTGTGAGATGTACAAAGTGGACAGAGTGTGTGTGAGATGTACATAGTGGACAGAGTGGGTGTGAGAGGTACAGAGTGGGTGTGAGATATACAAAGTGGACAGAGTGGGTGTGAGATATACAAAGTGGTCAGAGTGGGTGTGAGAGGTTCAGAGTGGGTGTGACATGTACAGAGTGGACAGAGTGGGTGTGAGATATACAAAGTGGTCAGAGTGGGTGTGAGAGGTTCAGAGTGGGTGTGACATGTACAGAGTGGACAGAGTGGGTGTGAGATATACAAAGTGGACAGAGTCGGTGTGAGAGTTACAATTTAAAATTTAGTAAGTGGAAGATCAGGAGCACTCAGTGTATTGATTTTTGAACTTTTCTGCCGAGCCATCTGTTCATCTGTTTTAGTTCCCCTCGTACAGAGGAGTGCCTGTCACGAGTCCGTTACTAAGCGCATCATACAGAATTAGAAATGCAAATTTTTGCTTTCTTGGCTAGTTGAAATAATCAGTTACTTCTACTGAATACAGCTCTTTGCACAAGCAAGCTAATGTGAAAGTGAGCCATTAGAAGATCCTGTGATTTATTCATAACTGATACATTTATGGGGTCAATGCTTCATTAAATAAATGCTGCATCTTCAAAATAGCAAAGGGCCACTCTAATTATCCACTCTTCTCTTTTCCCTATAATATATTTTGTGATGATTAAATCAAATTACACACATATAATATCTCACTTCTGGTCAAACAAGAACATGAAAGTGATTAAGCTCTTTCAGAACCGTTACTTGTACTGAACTTTTCCAAATTGCACTTTACCTACGTAAGTACTCTATATATTGGATTTGATCATACTTTCATTGGGAAAATAATCATTCTCAAAAAGAATTTAATCCTAACTATACAATCTTTCTAACAATAAGCAAAAGTAGGGTCAATACCTATTTTATTATGGAGTTTCAGGTTGTCAGTTGTTCGGTCTTTCACTTTTAACACAATGAGTTCTTCGAATCAGTGTTATGGCACTCGGTGTTGGAACATTTTTGACCTTATGAATTGTGGTCTTGTATGCTCCTCGTGTACTGTTTATCTTAACAAGACTAATTTATAGATCTCTAACTACTAAAGAAGGCAACTGAAATGCAGGACTCAGCACTTGTGAGGTGCCAGTGCCAGGAGTCTTGGGATCGATATTGCAAGGATTCATTGGTGAGACTTGTTTTGGGGGTCTTTGAGGTTCATGTTGCCTGTGTTCCTGGATTCTAGTTATTCTTCTGCTGTTTCTGAGCAGTTTGATTGGCCTGATCGATCCATTCTGAGGTACTTCGGTGAAGAATGCTTTGCCCTGCGGCCTGCAGTAGGCTAGCAGCACAGCACTGAACTGAAGACTGCAGGACTCCTGGTTTGGTGTGTGATATTCTATGTGTTGTTCACTTTCTTTTTACTGTTTGCGCAAGTTGTTCTTTTTTCACACATTGAGTGTTTGATGTTTTCTTGAACAGGTTCCATGGTGTTTCTTTGTTTCATGACTGCCTGTGGGAGGGCAAATCTCTGAGTTGTATTCTGTATACAAACTTTGATAATAAATGTACTTTGAAACTTTGAATCATTGAATGATCAAAGTTCAAAGTAAATTTTATTATCAGAGTACATTTTATGTCACCATATACAACCCTGAGATTCATTTTCGTGTGGGCATTCTCAGCAAATCTATAGTATAGTAAGTGTTACAGGATCAATGAAAGATCAACCAGAGTGCAGAAAGCGACAAACAGTGCAAATGAAAATATAGATAATGAGAAAATGAGATAAAAAGTCCTTAAGGTGAGATCATTAGTTGTAGGAACATTTTCATGGTGGAGCAAGTGAGTGTAGTTATCCCCTTTTATAGATGGTTGAGGGGTAGAAACTGTTCTTGAACCTGGTAGCGTAAATCCTGAGGTTCTTGAGGCTTTAATAGCATAGTGTCTTCTACCTGATGGCAGCAGCGAGAGAAGAGCATGGTCTGGATGTTCAGGATCTCTATAGGTGAATGCTGGTTTCCAACAAAAGTGTTTTATGTAGATGCGCTCAATGGTTGGGTAGGCTTTATCTGTGATGTACCTTTTGTATGATTCCATCATAAATTGTAATTTTGGTTTTAAAATACAAGGAAGCAAATGTCTCCAGAGGGAACCCTGTACAGTCTGAATTTGTCTTTGGCTTCTGAAAATTTCAGTGGAAATGAAGCTATGTAACATTTGTTTCTAGATTTTACAAGAAGCTGTGACATCCAATGGCAAACCTCCATGACTCATACCAACCATTACCACTCAGTCTTCTCTGTAACATGCCCTCTATGTTGAGGTCTGTTGACTACTTTGAGGTATTTATGTCCAATGGTTTGACATATCTATCTCCATCTGCTCAATATAAGGAAATGTGGTAAATAAAATCCTCCTCACAGTTTGGATGCCTTCTTCTACTCTGCCTCACCTTGAACCATGAACCTCGCAGACAGAATAAGTAAACCCTCAACTGAAATGTGTAACCAAATCTGATATGCAGTTATTGACCCAACAGCTGCCTCTTCACTATTATTTTCTTGTGGTGATTTGTTGCCAATGATCCATAGATTCTCTAGAAATCTGATAATCAATTCAGTTTTAACAAAATAAAATGACAGATGCACAGGAGAATTTAACGTTGCTGCTCTTAAATTCCAAAATACCTTTCAAAGCAATCAGCTGAATGCTTGTGAGATATTTTAATCATTTAGCTTCTCCATTGAACATCTGACCTATATGGTGTGAATTTGTTATCAAAACATGCAAGGTGATTTTTTTGTAATCAAGGTGATTTTTAATAGCACAAGGATCTTGCAACATACCAATACCACATTATATAACAGAAAAGATGTATCATCTTTGCCAGGCTATTGTCCATCACTGCCAATATTAAGTGTCGTTTACTTTCCTTGTTTTATTGGCTTTGGACTCTACTGAAGGATGTGCATTAAAGAAGCTCATTCCGTGTTTCCATTCATCATTTCCAAGTTGTTACATATTTCCTCATTTTAAACATTAAGGCTCATGGGTTATTGGTTTGGATTTCTGAAGTGCCACAACCATTGGGAGATATCATGCATTGCTTAGGTTTGGTTTTGCTCAGAATCCACTGTTTACACTGATTCAATATGCTCAGCTAAATCTCCAAGTTTTTTCAGAAGAACGTAAATAATCTAATTATAGCACAATTGAAGTGCATCTGTAATTAAACAAAAAAAAATGGTACTTGAATTAAAGATTCTTGCATCTTTATAGCTGCATAACAATGGTGTGAACCAGTGTCATGCATACAAAATCTGTAATGCTACAAGGTAACTATCAGAGAAAATAGGGTCAGTACCTATTTAGTTCGAGAGTTTTCATTTAGAACTTGGTCAGAATTTCAGTATTAACACATTAAGCACAGTTGATTCCAGTTAATTGGGCCATTGGTTAATCAGGACAGCGAATAGGCAGGTAAATCCCTCCCCACCACTGAGCACATCAACACAATAGCAGCATCCATCGAAACGGACATACTCTCTTCTCGCTGCTGCCATCAGGAACAAGTCCCACACTACCAGGTTCAGGAACAGTTATTACCCCTCAAGCATTGGGCTCCCGATCCAGAGGGGTAAGTTTGACAAACTTCTATAGGTCTGCAGTGGAGAGTGTATGGACTGGTTGGTATGGAAACACTAATGCCTTTGAACAGAAAATCCTACTAAGAGTAGTAAATACAACCCAGTCCATCACAGTTAAAGCCCTCTCCACCACTGAGCACATCTACACAGAGCGCTGTCACAGGAAAGCAGCATCCATCATCAAGGACCCCACCACCAAGGTCATGATCTCTTCTCAGCGCAGTCATTGGGAAGATGGTACAAGAGCCTCAGGATTCACACTGAGGGATAATAACAGGAACAGTTATTACCCCTCAGCCAACAGGCTCCTGACCAGAAGGGATAACTTCACTCACCCCAACATTGAAATGTTCCCACAACTTATGGGGTCACTGCCAAGGACTCTTCATCTCATGTTTTTGATATTTATTGCTTATTTACTAATATTTCCTTTGTACTTGCACAGTTTGTTGTCTTTTGCACACTGGTTGCCTGACCATCCTTTTGGGTGTGATCTTTCATTGATTCTGTTGTGCTTCTTGTATTTACTGTGAATGCCCACAAGAAAATGAATCTCAGGATTGTATATTTGCACTTTGATCATTTACATTGAACTTTGATTCCCATCATTAATTTGGGACATCGCATCACTTATTCAGGGCAGGAGACTGTTCTGAACAGTTTCATAGAACATAGAACAGTACAGCACAGTACAGGCCCTTCGGCCCACGATGTTGTGTTGACATTTAAACCCTGCCTCCCATATAAACCCCCCCCACACCTTAAATTCATTCATACACCTGTCTAGTAGTCTCTTAAATTTCACTAGTGTATATGCCTCCACCACTGACTCGGGCAGTGCATTCCATGCACCAACCACTCTGAGTGAAAAACCTTCCTCTAATATCCCCCTTGAACTTCCCTCCCCTTACCTTAAAGCCATGTCCTCTTGTATTGAGCAGTGGTGCCCTGGGGAAGAGTCGCTGGCTGTCCACTCTGTCTATTCCTCTTAATATCTTGTACATCTCTATCATGTCTCCTCTCATCCTCCTTCTCTAAAAAGTAAAGTCCTAGCTCCCTTAATCTCTGATCATAATCCATACTCTCTAAACCAGGCAGCATCCTGGTAAATCTCCTCTGTACCCTTTCCATTGCTTCCACATCCTTCCTAAGTGAGGCAACCAGAACTGGACACAGTACTCCAACTGTGGCCTAACTAGAGTTTTATAGAACTGCATCATTACCTCGTGACTCTTAAACTCTGTCCCTCGACATATAAAAGCTAACACCCCATAAGCTTTCTTAACTACCCTATCTACCTGTGAGGCAACTTGCAGGGATCTGTGGACATGTACCCCCAGATCCCTCTGCTCCTCCACACTAGCAAGAATTCCTGCCATTTACTTTGTACTCTGCCTTGGAATTTGTCCTTCCAAAGTGTACCACCTCACACTTCTCCAGGTTGAACTCCATCTGCCACTTTTCAGCCCACTTCTGCATCCTATCAATGTCTCTCTTCAATCTTCAACAATCCTCTACATTATCCACAACTCCACCAACCTTTGCGTCATCTGCAAACTTGCCAACCCACCCTTCTACCCCCACATCCAGGTTGTTAATAAAAATCATGAAAAGTAGAGGTCCCAGAACAGATCCTTGTGGGACACCACTAGTCACAACCCTCCAATCTGAATGTACTCCCTCCACCACGACCCTCTGTCTTCTGCAGCCAAGCCAATTCTGAATCCACAGGCCAAACTTCCCCTGGATCCCATGCCTTCTGACTTTCTGAATAAGCCTACTGGATGGAACCTTATCAAATGCCTTACTAAAATCCATGTAGATCACATCCACTGCACTACCCTCATCTATATGCCTGGTCACCTCAAAGAACTCTATCAGACTTGTTAGACATGATCTGCCCTTCACAAAGCAAAGCTGACTGTCCCTGATCAGGCCATGATTCTGTTAATGCCCATAGATCCTATCTCTAAGAATCTTTTCCAACAGCTTTCCAACCACAGACGTAAGGCTCACTGGTCTATAATTACCTGGACTATCCCTATTACCTTTTTTGAACAAGGGGACAACATTCATCTCGCTCCAATCCTCTGGTACCATTCCCATGGACAACGAAGACATAAAGACCCAAGTCAGAGGTTCAGCAATCTCTTCCCTTACCTCGTGGAGCAGCCTGGGGAATATTACGTCAGGCCCCGGGGACTTATCCGTCCTAACGTATTTTAACAACTCCAACACCTCCTCTCCTTTAATATCAACATGCTCCAGAACTTCAACCTCACTTATATTGTCCTCACTGTCATCAAGTTCCCTCTCAATGGTGAATACCGAAGAGAAGTATTCGTTGAGGACCTCGCTCACTTCCACAGCCTCCAGGAACATCTTCCCACCTTTATCTCTAATCAGTCCTACCTTCACTCCTGTCATCCTTTTATTCTTCACATAATTGAAGAATGCCTTGGGGTTTTCCTTTATCCTACTCACCAAGGCCTTCTCATGCCCCCTTCTTGCTCTTCTCAGTCCCTTCTTAAGCTCCTTTCTTGCTACCCTATATTCCTCAATAGACCCATCTGATCCTTGCTTCCTAAACCTCATGTATGCTGCCTTCTTCCACCTGACTAGATTTTCCACTTCACTTGTCACCCATGGTTTCTTCACCCTTCCATTCTTTATCTTCCTCACTGGGACAAATTTATCCCTAACATCCTGCAAGAAATCCTTAAACATCAACCTCATGTCCATAGTACATTTTCCTCCAAAAACATCATCCCAATTCACACCCGCAAGTTCTATTATAGCCTCATAATTTGCCCTTCCCCAATTAAAAATTTTCCTGTCCTCTCTGATTCTATCCTTTTCATGATAATGCTAAAGGCCAGGGAGCGGTGATCACTGTCCCCCAGATGCTCACCCACTGAGAGATCTGTGACCTGACCCAGTTTGTTACCTAATACTAGAGTTGTATGGCATTCCTTCAGTGGGCCTGTCAACATACTGTGACAGGAATCTGTCCTGGACACACTTAACAAACTCTGTCCTGTCTAAACCATTGGAACTAAGCAGGTGCCAATCAATATTTGGGAAGTTAAAATCACCCATGATAGCAACCCTGTTATTTTTGCACCTTTCCAAAATCTGCCTCCCAATCTGCTCCTCAGTATCTCTGCTGCTACCAGGGGACCTATAGAATACCCCCAATAGAGTAACTGCTCCCTTCCTGTTCCTGACTTTCACCCATACTGACTCAAAAGAGGATCCTGCTACATCACCCTCCCTTTCTGCAGTTGTAATAGTATCCCTGACCAGTAATGCCATCCTCCTCCCCTTTCTCCCCCCCCCCCATCCCTTTTAAAGCACTGAAATCGAGGAATATTGAGAATCCATTCCTGCCCTGGTGCCAGCCAAATCTGTGTAATGGCCACTACATTATAATTCCATGTATGTATCTAAGCTCTCAGTTCATCACCTTTGTTCCTATTGCTTCTCCCATTGAAGTACATGCACTTTAGCCCTTCTACGTTACTACCTTTACTCCCTTTATTCCGCTTCTCTTTCCTCAAAGCTTCTCTATATGTTAGATCTGGCTTTACTCCATGCACTTCTTCCACTGCCATATCGCTCAGGGTCACATCCCCCTTGCAAATTAGTTTAAACCCTCCCGAACCATGCTAGCAAACCTTTTGTCAGTCACATACACTTCTGTGGCTGTTAGACATTACACCATGCTTCAAGTGAACAATTTTTAAATAGCATCAGTTGTGTGTGTTTGTGTTCAAACAGCAGTGATTTTTGTCACCAATAGTTGGCGAGAGTTAAACATACAAGTTTGGAAATGTCAGAAATGGGCAGGAGTGAATGTGAAACAATTTTATGACTTCAGCAAGTTAGGAGCTATGAAGAATTTGAAGGTATCAACAACCATCTTGAACGTTACATTGAAAACAGAGGTTTGGAGGATGTAATTGCAATGGCTGCCGGAAGTAAATTCCTTGTATGTGCACAGGTACTTGGCGATTAAAGTCTGATTCTGATGAAGGCAGTTCACGATGCACACTAGAGTTTGCACGGACTTTGTTCATTTGTGGTCAATCAAAAGAAAACAGCAGAGATTGAATTCCTCCATCAGTAAGTGTTAGAAACTATAAATTGACCACAAATTCCAAAATCCTCCAAAACCCAAATTTTTTTTAGTGCTGACCTGACTTCACAGTTGGAAAATTTCTCAAGATGCCAGGAAGGTTCCCAGATGATGCACAGGTCTCTGCACGCCACAGACAATTCTGAGAAGTGACCTGACATATGTAATGAACAGAAGTTCATGAAAAATAGAAAAATACTGCATAATGAAGATCTCAATCACGTATTGAAAGAGTGTATTCATCAGCGTCGGAGTGAATGTACAGTGCTTAACTGGTACGCTGAACATGAAGCAAGCAAAGATCTGTCATGACAAACTGAAAATTGAAGGTAATTGTGAATATTCAGCAAGCTGGTCGCAGACATTTAAGAAAAGGCATGGCATTAAATTTTTAAAAATTCTTGGTGATAAAGGATCTGCTGGTCACAAAGCATCGGAGAAATTCATTCAAGTATTTGCCAAGATTGTCACTGATGCAAATCATCAATAGGGAGTTTGTTCATTCTCCCTGTGGCCATGTGGTCTTCCCCAGGAGCTCTGGTTTCCTGCCACAGTGCAAAGATGGACCGGTTGGTAGGTTAATTAGTGCATAAGGCCATAAGTCAAAGGAGCAGAATTAGGCTGTTCAGCCCATCGAGTCCTCTCCGTCATTTCATCATGGCTGATCCTGGATCCCATTCAACCCCATACACCTGCCCCCTCACTATATCCCATGATGCCTGACCAATCAGGAATTTATCATCTTTTGCTTTGAATATGCCCATGGACCTGGCCTCCATTGCAACCTGTGGCAGAGCATTCCACAGATTCACCACACTTTGGTTAAAAAAAAATTCCTCCTTACCTCTTTTAAAAGGTCACCCCTTAATTTTAAGGCTGTGCATTACCATGCATTACCATACATTTTCCAACACAGTATTCCATCTGCCACTTCTTTGCTCATTCTTCCAATTTGTCTAAGTCCTGCTGCAATCACATTCCTTCAGCACTACCTACCCCTCCACTTCGTATCATCCACAAACTTAGCCACAAAGCCATCAATTCCATTAACTAAATCATTGACCAACAATGTGAAAAGCAGAGGTCCCAATACCGGCCCCTGAGGAACGTCACTAGTTCTGGCAGCCAACGAGAAAAGGCCCCTTTTATTCCCACTCACTGCCTCCTGCCTGTCAGCCATTCCTCTATCCATGCCAGTATCTTTCCTGTAACGCAGGAGGTTATTATGTGAGTCACCTTATCAAATGCCTTTTGAAAATCCAAGTTAATGTCATCCACTGCCTCTCCTTTGTCTACTCTGCTGTTACTTCCCCAAAGAATTCTAACAGATTTGTCAGGGAAGATTTTCCTTTACAGAAACCACGATGACTTTGACTTATTTTACCATTAGTCTCCAAGTACCCTGAAACCTCATCCTTAATAATAGACTCCAACACTTTCCCAGCCTCTGAGGTTAGGCTAACTGGCCTGGTCATTGTAAACTGTCCCATGATTATACTAGGATTAAAAATTGTGGGATTGATGGGTGGTGCAGCTTGAAGGGCAAGAAGAGCATATTCTGTGCTGTGTGTCAGTAAATAAATTAATTTACATGTGTGATGAACAAGTGTAAGACAAAAACTGCTTACCAGTAGTACATAAATTTAGAGTTGGGAATGATGGCGATGCCAAGGAGCTGCTGAATATCCACCTTGGCGGCTGAAGAAGTGACAGCTTACATTTCTGCTGGTTCTATACACACATATTTTCATGCACAAAATGTTTAAAAATATTATATAAAACTACCTTCAGGGTATATGTATAGGCCGGGGGTCGGCAACCTGCGGCTCCCGAGCCATTTGTGGCTCTTTCCCCTCTGTGCTGCGGCTCCCTGTGGCTTTGGGAAATAATTGGTCAGTATTTAATTAAAATGTATTTTATGTTAGTAGGTTAGCTTTTGAAATGTAATTCTAAATTTGAAGATTATGGTGATCTTGTACAATCTAAGTGTGGCGACACATTTCCTGGCACATCCGAAACGGCTCACAATTAGCCAGCATTCCAGCTAAGGGAGATAGCCTACGGGGGTTTGTGAGTACGCGTCTTTTGCAGCATCTGCGTCCATGGGGGCTGGGTTGAGGGAGGCTTAAAAGCAAGGCTGTTTAGTTCGAATAAAGCTATCTTTGACTGCAGTTTACTGACACCGCTACAACGTGTTTTTATCGCTGGCTGTCCAGACGGAAGGTGCTGAAACGCTTTGTCGCGTGTCTGGAAGAAGTGAAAACTTTCCTGGGCAGCAAAGGGCTCACCTTTCCTGAGCTGGAACAGCCAGAGTGGCTGGAAAATCTACACTTCATGGTAGACATGACAGCGCACCTGAACACGCTGAACACAGCTCTTCAGGGGAAAGGACGTACAGCCCTGCACATGTTGGAGGATGTTTTGGCATTCGAGCGCAAGTTGACGTTGCTTGCCAGAGATTTACAGAAAGGCACTTTGTCTCACTTCCCCAATTTGAGAGAGTTCAAACAAGGTCACGACATGATAATTTCGGAGTATTTACATTCTGCAATCATCGCAATGCAAACATCGTTTGGGAAACGCTTCTGTGAGTTCAGAGAGGAAAAAAACACATTATCCTTCCCGGTCACTCCCTTAAGCATCGATCCTTCCCTACTGAATACGACTGCATTGGCAGGTGTGAGTCAACCTGATCTTGAGATGGAACTGGCCGACATAGCCGACAAAGACATATGGGTGTCCAAGTTTAGACGCTTGACAGCAGACCTTGAAGATGTTGCCCGTCAGAAGGCCGTTCTTGCTCAGAAACACAAATGGAGTGATATTGAAAACCTTCTAAAACCGGACAAACTTGTGTTCGAAACATGGAATGCTATGCCCGACATTTATGTAAACATTAAAAAGTATGCGCTTGGAGTCCTGTCGATCTTTGGATCCACATATGTAAGTGAGCAGGTGTTCTCCAACATGAACTTTATTAAAAACAAACATCGCGCACGCCTCACAGATGACAGCTTGCGATCCTGTGTAAAGATGAAGGTGACGTCATACAGCCCTGATGTGCAGACGCTGTGCGCTGAGGTCCAGGAGCAGAAATCCCATTAACCAAGTATGATAAATATTTTAATTGCCTATTATTTTATGTATATTCATATTTTTTCATTGTTCAGTGAAATAGTCCTTTTATTTTTCAGGCTGACAGCTGGCTGATGTTATTTTTGGTTTGCTGCTGGCGGAAAATTTAAGTTCGGCGTTTTTCATAAATACAAGAAGGACTCAAATAGACATTGAGTATTTTACTTAAAAGTAACTTTCAACCCAACGTCTTTTTTTCGAAGTTCAAAATGTTTTTGTTGCATGCAGAAATGTAATTTCGTTTTCTCTGCAGGAGTTCATCAATTTCATAAATGCAACACATTATAGTTTGTTTATACATAGCATAAAGGCAAAAAAAACGTTGTATGCAGTGTTATTTCATTTTAAATGTCAAACGGGTTTTGCGGCTCCCAGTGTTTTCTTTTCTGTGGGAAACGGGTCCAAGTGGCTCTTTCAGTGGTAAAGGTTGCTGACCCCTGGTATAGGCTATACAAGTACTATAAATGAATTTCATGTTTAGACTTGGGACCCATCCCCAAGTTAATTCATTATATAGATGCAAATATTGCAAAGTCTAAAAAAAAATCCAAAATCCAAAACACTTCAGGCACCAAGCATTTCAGATAAGGGGTGCTCAAACTTTAATACACAGTTTTACAGTACTGCAGTAGTGTTGGTAGTGTTCTAATTTATTCTGTATTTCATTAGAATACATAATATTTTACTGTTAAACTGTAGTTTTTTTTTGATACCTTTTAAATTTTTCCCATGAAACCTCAGTTAAATGGGGCAGCCACTTAATTGGTCCAAAATGTACTGATCTGGATGTGCCGTGATTACCGGAATCCACTGTATTTGTGATCAGTCTTTAAAGTTTAATAGTTTTATCTAAATATGTCATGAACCGTAACTGGTTCAGTTAACTATTCAGTTATTGTCATTAATCAAACTTTGTATGCCACCAAACATAGCCAATCGCAAAGCAAACTTTTATGCTAAGTGCTATAACTTTGTCAGATTATGTTCCATGCCACAGATTTGAATTACAAGATCTAGGCAGACACCTCTGCAATGCTTCATTGTCAGAACAAATTTGTACCCATTTTTGTCTTGTAGAGGATGTAAAACCTCTTGAGAGCAAAACAGCAAAGTACAGCATGCCTATTCTCAGTGCTATGAACAAAGAGCTGAAATATAAACTAGAGTTGGTTGTCTGGACATTCACTGACAATGTCTTTCTCACAGCTCTGATTTGTGCACCTGTGCATTGAAGCACAGAAGTTAGCAACGTGTGAGAGGTCAGATCTGACGTCAGCTCCCACCACACTACCATTGAACCCAAGGGCAGAAATACCTGGCATAATGAAGATGGCTTCATTCATTTGAAATTTGGTCTAAAATATACAACCCTGCACTCACTGACCTCAACATCTCATGATTGCTCCCTGCTGCTCCGCCTCTTCCAACCTGAACCCTGAATAAGCAGTTCCTAAATGTCTGGCGATCTCCACCTTGAATATATCCCTACGCACTGCCACTGCAGCTTTCTGAGGCAGAGAATCCCACAGATATCTCACTCTCCTCAGGAAGAAATTCTTTCTCACTGCCTTCCGAAACAGGTGACTTCTCATTCTTCTTTGCTGCCTTCTGAAATAGATAACCCCTCATTCTGAAATTAAGTCTCATAATTTGACATAGCACTAAGGGAAATACCCTCTTGGATTCCTCCCAGTCAAACCCAGTCAGGTTTAGACTGGAAGATTGAATGTGCTTCATACCTGCAGTTCATAATCCAACAAAAATTTACTGTTGTCTACAGCCTTCAACAATGGTTAGGATGTTCAATACTTGGAGGAATGTAAATGCTTAACTAATCAAAGAGCAAATAAAAACTGCAGATGCTGAAAGTACAAAATGAACACAGAAAATGCTGGAAATAGTCTGCATCTGTGGATAAAGAAATGAGTCAATGATTGTGGTCAATGTCCATTTGAAATGAGAATAATTTAGTTACTCTCTCCACAGATTTACCGTTTGTTGAGAATTACCATTTACTGGTTTATTCCAGGTTTTAACTGATACTTACTTATTTTTAGACATCAAAAAGACCAAAAATAATTGAAGCCAATAATTTAACTGAAGTTTTTTAGGCAGTCAAATTTTTTTTTTTTTTTTGGTGATCCAGAGCAGAGTTGACTCTTCTGGCCCTTTGAGCCATGCTGCCACAACACCCCACAACCACGATTAACCCCAGCCTAATCACAGGATAATTCACCATGACCAGTTACCCTACCTGGTTTGTCTTTGGACTGTGGGGGGAAACTGGAGCACCCGAGAACCCTTGTTTTCCACGTGGACTTCTTACAGAGGATGGCAGATTGAACTCTGAACTCTGGAACAAACCAAGCTGTAATAGTGTCACGCTACTGTGGCTTCATGGTAACGTACTAGTTAGTGAGATGCTCAGGACATTGGAGATTGAAGTCTGATTCCAGTGTCCTCTGTAAGAAACTTTATACATTCTTCCCATGTGCATGTGCATTTTCTCCAGGTGCTCTGGTTTCCTCCCAAAGTCCAAAGACATACCTAGCAGGTAGATTTTTTGGTCCCTTGATTAGGCTATCAGTAGATTGCAGGGCAGTGTGGTTCAGTGGGCTGGAAGGGCCTGTTCTGTGCTTTATCTCTAAATAAAATAAGTCAATAAGTATTGAAAATGAACAATTGGTTATTTTACACTTTTTTTTTGTTTACAGATGTCAAGTTGATTTAACAGGCTTAAGTAAGGAACATACACACAAATTGGACCTTGCACTCTCAGAAGGAAAAGGTCACATAATACTACTGGTTACTCTGACAGCAACTGTTCCTGTCGGTGATTCTGATCTCGGCAAATTGGACAATGAGGAAGAATGGAATAAGATAATGACAAGATATGTACGTATTACTGGAAGTTAACATTGAAGTAAAGTAACATTGAAGTAAAGGAATTGCTCGAGGAATATAAAGAATGTAAAAGGAATCTTAGGAAAGAGATTAGAAAAGCTAAAAGAAGATACAAGGTTGGTTTGGCAAATAAGGTGAAAGTAAATCCAAAAGGTTTCTACAGTTATATTAAAAGCAAGAGGATAGTGAGGGATAAAATTGGCCCCTTAGAGAATCAGAGTGGTCAGCTATGTGTGGAGCCGAGGGAGATGGGAGAGATGTTGAACGATTTCTTCTCTTCGGTATTCACTAAGGAGAAGGATATTGAATTGTGTAAGGTGTGGGAAACAAGTAAGGAAGTTATGGAAACTATGACAATTAAAGAGGTGGAAGTACAGGCGCTTTTAAGAAATTTAAAAGTGGATAAATCTCCGGGTCCTGACAGGATATTCCCCAGGACCTTGAGGGAAGTTTGTGTAGAAATAGCAGGAGCTCTGACGGAGATCTTTAAGATGTCATTAGAAACTGGGATTGTGCCGGAGGATTGGCGTATTGCTCATGTGGTTCCATTGTTTAAAAAGGGTTCTAGAAGTAAGCCTAGCAATTATAGACCTGTCAGTTTGACATAAATGGTGGGTAAATTAATGGAAAGTATTCTTAGAGATAGTATTAATAATTATCTGGATAGATAGGATCTGATTAGGAGTAGCCAGCATGGATTTGTGCGTGGAAGGTCATGTTTGACAAACCTTATTGAATTTTTTGAAGAAGTTACGAGGAATGTTGACGAAGGTAAGGCAGTGGATGTAGTCTATATGGACTTCAGCAAGGCCTTTGACAAAGTTCCACATGGAAGGTTAGTTAAGAAGGTTCAGTCGTTAGGTATTAATGCTGGAGTAATAAAATAGATTCAACAGTGGCTAGATGGGAGATGCCAGAGAGTAGTGGTGGATAATTGTTTATCGGGATGGAGGCCAGTGACTAGCGGGGTGCCTCAGGGATCTGTTTTAGGCCTAATGTTGTTTGTAATACACATAAATGATCTGGATGATGGGGTGGTAAATTGGATTAGTAAGTATGCCGATGATACTAAGGTAGGAGGTGTTGTGGATAATGAGGCGGGTTTTCAAAGCTTGCAGGGAGATTTATGCCGGTTAGAAGAATGGGCTGAATGTTGGCAGATGGAGTTTAATACTGAGAAGTGTGAGGTTCTACATTTTGGCAGGAATAATCCAAATAGAACATACAGGGTAAATGGTAGGGCATTGAGGAATGCAGTGGAACAGAGAGATCTAGGAATAACAGTGCATAGTTCCCTGAAGGTGGAGTCTCATGTAGATAGGGTGGTGAAGAAGGCTTTTGGAATGCTGGCCTTTATAAATCAAAGCATTGAGTACAGAAGTTGGAATGTAATATTAAAATTGTACAAGGCATTGGTAAGGTCAAATTTGGAATATTGTGTACAGTTCTGGTCACCGAATTATAGGAATGATATCAATAAATTAGAGAGAGTGCAGAGACGATTTACTAGGATGTTACCTGGGTTTCAGCACTTAAGTTACAGAGAAAGGTTGAACAAGTTAGGTCTCTATTCATTGGAGCGTAGAAGGTTGAGGGGGGATTTGATCGAGGTATTTAAAATCTTGAGAGGGATAGATAGAGTTGACGTGAATAGGCTGTTTCCATTGAGAGTGGGGGAGATTCAAACGAGAGGACATGATTTGAGAGTTAGGGGACAGAAGTTTAAGGGAAGCACGAGGGGGTATTTCTTTACTCAGAGAGTGACAGCTGTATGGAATGAGCTTCCTGTAGAAGTAATAGAGGCCAGTTCAGTTGTGTCATTTAAGGTAAAATTGGATAGGTATATGGACAGGAAAGGAGTGGAGGGTTATGGGCTGAGTGCGGATAGGTGGGACTAGGTGAGATTAAGAGTTCGGCACGGACTAGGAGGGCCGAGATGGCCTGGTTCCGTGTTGTGATTGTTATATGGTTATATAAGTTAAATCATAATATCATTTTAAAGATTGTATTTGACAGAATAACAAGAAGCAAGAGATTATCAGTGAGGGAGAGGAGTTTATGTGTGAAGTTACTAAAATGAGAGGATTTACCAAAAGGTAAAATGCTTCAGGTGAGGAAGATAATGATACAAACTGATTTACACAATTCAGCAAAGCACATCAATCTCTCATTGAAATCTTTGATATTTTATTAAAATTGAAAGATAAGTTACTTTTCGTGGGAGAGTGGCTGAACCTGGTAAGGAATTGTATTTTAGGCAATAATTTTCTCTGGAACACACAGTATTTCAGAATTCCTATGTTTATTATTGCTGCACTTAACTACAATGAGATAACTGAAATTTGTTGGGAATATATGGTTTATTTTTGTTTCAGCAATGCAGTGATGTGTGACCTGAATCAGCCTTTGTTTGCCTACCTGCAGGAAATTATCACTGCCTGCATTAATATTCGTTCTCTCTATGCGAATATTGCTGTAGTATAAATATCCAAAGTGGTTTGTGTCTGGTACGGTGTCACATTTGTGATGCTCCAACCTCTCAGTAAACAACAGGTACATGTTTGTATTTGATTTATGGCTTGAGTTTGATTCCCACGTACATATTCAAAAGTTAATAAAATTTAGCAGTTCATATTCAAGTCTTCAAGTTTTCAGAAATCTGTGTTAAAAGATCTTTTGAAAGCTCTCAAAATAAAAGTTTTAATGTGCATTTTATTTTCTCATCTTCAAACTAAATGTAAAATTCAGTCACATGATAATTGCTGCTACCCAGGTCAGTTAATATATAATTATGAGGTCACTAATTAATCATATCTTGTTGCACATTACTACTCTATTAATACACCCTGCTCACTGGATTACTCTAGAAAGTGGTATTCTAAAAGCTTATTCCACAATCTGTTCCATGGTAGCATAGTGGTTAGCGTGATGGGGGGAGGGGTCAGTGTTTGGAGGTCAATCCCAGCATCCTCTGCAATGCGTTTGTGTGTCCTCTCCGTGGAATGTGTGGGTTTTCTCCAGGTGCTCTGGCTTCCTCCCACAGTCCAAAGACATACTGGTTAGTAGGTTAATTGGTTATTGTAAATTGTCCCGTGATGAAGCTAGGGTTAAATCAGGGGTTGCTGGGCTGTGCAGCTTGAAGGGCTGGGACGGCCTGTTCCACACTGTATCTCTAAATATCTAAAATCAAATCAAAAGCATTTCTTATCTTCGTTTTTCTATCTGAGTTTTCTCTGACCATATGGAATTGAGTACAGGAATCGGGACATCATGCTATAACTGTACAAGTCATTGCTGGGACAACAATTGTTCCATTCTGGTTGTCCCACAATAGGACAGATGTCATTAAGCTGGAGAAGGTGGAGGAAAGATTCACGGGGATGATATCAAGACTGAAGAGCTTGAGTAATAAGGAGAGGCTGGATAGGCTAGGACTGTCTTCCCTGGACTTTAAGTGGCTGAAGGCTTGCAGCTTATGCTGTTGGGCATGTTGTACTCTGCCTCCTGCCTGGATGTTGTATCATTCTTCTCTTTCTTTTCAACCGTTCAGCACCTAGCCAGATGACAAGGTTGTGTGTGTACAGTAGGCCACCACAAATCTTCTCTGCCAAGAGGCACAAAGCTCCTGGAGTTTCATGCTGTCATAATTTGTACAGCAGAGAAATGAGCCATTTGGTTTACCATCTTGTGACCATTTTAGCGATTGACTTATATTGACCATAAGATACAAGACAAAGGAGCAGAATTAGGCCATTCAGACCATCAAGTCCACTCCAGCATTTGCCTGCAGTAGGTCATACCCTTCCATGCCTCGTCTTTTGAAGGGCCTCTCCAACTGTGGCTGAAATGTAGAAGCTGCAAAATGGCACTGGCTCGTATGCTTCATCAATTAGTTCTAGATTCAAGATTGCTTAATGTTATTTGCAGTACACAATTGTAAAGGACAATGACATAATAGATAAAGAACACAGTAATAATAATAAAACACAATAAAAATAAATGCACAAGATGTCTTACATACATATATTGATTGTACGTCCATAAGGTGACTGACAGGAAATGATAAAGTAGAGGAGGGGTGGGTTTGTGGGTGGAGACGTTGATCAGCCTTACTGTTTGGAGAAAGTAGCTGTTTTGAGTCTGTTGGCCTTGGTGTGGATACTCAACATTTGACCTGCTTCAGGGGATTCATTCTTGCAGTGCTGAATATTTTCAGATGACGGTAGGTAAGGCTTACCTTTGAGTTTATAACAGGGTAGACAGAGAAGATGTTTCAGTGGTTGAAATGTCTACAACCAGGTGGTCAAAGTGTCAAAATCAAAAAGGAACGATAGGCTGATGTAGTGTAGCAGTGATCTAGCCTGTTGGGACCTCTGACGCAACAGGTTATGTGCTGGTGATAACTGGATGAGGTTTCCTTCAACCAGGCCAGGTTAAAGTCACCAACTATAATTGCACTTGAATCCTACAGGGAGTAATATCCTGGCGGGGAGATTTGCGAAGACTACTGGGGAGACTTTAAACTAGAATGGTTCAGGAGTGGGAATCAAATTGAAGAGACTAGGAGAGAGGAAGTTAGTAGAAATAGAGAAATAGAGAAAGCTAGTAGACAGTGTGTGAGGGAGGACAGGCAGATGACAGAGAAGGGGAGCGCCCAGACAGAGATGTAGGAGAGAAGGAAGAAAAAGATAATAAAGTTGTTTGCACTGTTAGGGATAAACAGAGAGTAAGAGGTGGGCAGTTTCTTAAATGCATCTATTTTAATGCTAGGAGCATTGTAAGAAAGGTTGATGAGCTTAGAACATGGATTGATACCTGGAAATATGATGTTGTAGCTATTAGTGAAACATGGTTGCAGGAGGGGTGTGATTGGCAACCAAATATTCCTGGATTTCATTGCTTCAGGTGTGATAGAATCAGAGGGGCAAGAGGGGGAGGTGTTGCATTGCTTGTCAGAGAAAATATTACAGCGGTGCTTTGGCAGGATAGATTAGAGGGTTCGTCTAGGGAGTATATTTGGGTAGAAATGAGGAATGGGAAAGGTGTAGTAACACATATAGGGGTGTATTATAGACCACCTAATGGGGAGCGAGAATTGGAGGAGCAAATTTGTAAGGAGATAGCAGATATTTGTAGTAAGCACAAGGTTGTGATTGTGGGAGATTTTAATTTTCCACACATAGACTGGGAAGCCAATTCTGTAGAAGGGCTGGATGGTTTGGAGTTTGTAAAATGTGTGCAGGATAGTTTTTGCAGCAATACATAAAGGTACCAACTAGAGAAGGGGAAGTGTTGGATCTCCTTTTAGGGAATGAGATAGGTCAGGTGATGGAGGTATGTGTTGGGGAGGACTTCGGGTCCAGTGATCACAATGCCAATAGTTTCAATGTAATTATAGAGAAGGATAGGACTGGACCCAGGGTTGAGATTTTTGATTGGAGAAAGTTTAACTTTGAGGAGATGCGAAAGGATTTAGAAGGAGTGTATCAGGACAATTTGTTTTATGGGAAGGATGTAATAGAGAAATGGAGGTCATTTAAAGGTGAAATTTTGAGGGTACAGAATCTTTATGTTCCTATTAGGTTGAAAGGAAAGGTTAAAAGTTTGAGAGAGCCATAGTTTTCAAGGGATATTGGAAACTTGGTTTGGAAAAAGAGAGATATCTACAATAAATATAGGCAGCATGGAGTAAATGAGGTGCTCGAGGAACATAAAGAATGTAAAAAGAATCTTAAGAAAGAAATTAGAAAAGCTAAAAAAAGATATGAGGTTGCTTTGGCAAGTAAGGTGAAAATAAATCCAAAGGGTTTCTATAGTTATATTAATAGCAAAAGGATATTGAGGGATAAAATTGATCCCTTAGAGAATCAAAGTGGACAGCTATGTGTGGAGCCAAAAGAGATGGGGGAGATTTTGAACAATTTTTTTTCTTCGGTATTCACTAAAGAGAAGGATATTGAATTGTGTAAGGTAAGGGAAACAAGTAGGGTAGTTTTGGAAACTATGACGATTAAAGAAGAGGAAGTACTGGCACTTTTAAAGAATATAAAAGTGGTTAAGTCTCTAGGTTCTGACAGGATATTCCTTAGGTCCTTGAGGGAAGTTAGTGTAAAAATAGCAGGGGCTCTGACAGAAATATTTCAAATGGCGTTAGAAACAGGGATGGTGCCGGAGGATTGGCATATTGCTCATGTGGTTCCATTGTTTAAAAAAGGTTCTAAGAGTAAAACTAGCAATTATCAGCCTGTAAGTTTGACGTCAGTGGTGGGTAAATTAATGGGAAATATTCTTAGAGATGGTATATATAATTATCTGGATAGACAGGGTCTGATTAGGAACAGTCAACATAGATTTGTGCATGGAAGGTCATGTTTGACAAATCTTATTGAATTTTTTGAAGAGGTTACAAGGAAAGTTGATGAGGGTAAAGCAGTGGATGTTGTCTATATGGACTTCAGTAAGGCCTTTGACAAGGTTCCACATGGAAGGTTAGTTAGGAAGGTTCAATCGTTTGGTATTAATATTGAAGTAGTAAAATGGATTCAGCAGTGGCTGGATGGGAGATGCCAGAGAGTAGTGGTTGATAACTGTTTGTCAGGTTGGAGGCCGGTGACTAGTGGTGTGCCTCAGGGATCTGTACTGGGTCTAATGTTGTTTCTCATATACATTAATGATCTGGATGATGAGTTGGTAAATTGGATTAGTAAGTATGCAGATGATACTAAGATAGGTGGCATTGTGGATAATGAAGTAGGTTTTCAAAGCTTGCAGAGAGATTTAGGCCAGTTAGAAGAGTGGGCTGAACGATGGCAGATGGTGTTTAATGCTGATAATTGTGAGGTGCTACATTTTGGTAGGACTAATCAAAATAGGACATACATGGTAAATGGTAGGGCATTGAAGAATGCAGTAGAACAGAGTGATCTAGGAATAATGGTGGATAGTTCCCTGAAGATGGAATCTCATGTGGATAGGGTGGTGAAGAAAGCTTTTGGTATGCTGGCCTTTATAAATCAGAGCATTGAGTATAGGAATTTGGATGTAATGTTAAAAGTGTACAAGGAATTGGTGAGGACAAATTTGGAATATTGTGTACAGTTCTGGTCACCAAATTATAGGAAAGATGTCAACAAAATAGAGAGAGTGCAGAGAAGATTTACTAGAATGTTACCTGGATTTCAGCACCTAAATTACAGAGAAAGGTTGAACAAGTTAGGTCTTTATTCTTTGGAATGTAGAAGGTTGAGGGGGGACTTGATAGAGGTATTTAAAATTATGAGGGGATAGATAGAGTTGATGTGGATAGGCTTTTTCCATTGAGAGTAGGGGAGATTCAAACAAGAGGACATGAGTTGAGAGTTAAGGGGCCAAAGTTTAGGGGTTAACACGAGCGGGAACTTCTTTACTCAGAGAGTGGTAGCTGTGTGGAATGTGCTTCCAGTAGAAGTGGTAGAGGCAGGTTTGGTATTGTCATTTAAAGTAAAATTGGATAGGTATATGGACAGGAAAGGAATGGAGGGTTATTGGCTAAGTGCAGATAGGGGGGACTAGGTGAGAGTAAGCGTTCGGCACGGATTAGAAGGGCTGAGATGGCCTGTTTCCGTGCTGTAATTGTTATATGGTTATACGTTTTATGGTTATAATTTCAAGTGTGTTGCAATGGCTGTTCCTAGCCTGCAGATGTTTTGATGCAGATGAGCGAGTGCTTGCGTATAATCCCCCACAGATTATATGACATCACTGTTGTGGGCTGCATCAAAGGTGGTGATGAATCAGCATATGGGAGGAAGATTGAAAATCTGGCTGAGTGTGTCATAACAACAACCTCTCACTCAATGTCAATAAGACCAAGGAACTGATTGTAGATTTCAGGAAAGGGAAAGCAGAGGTGAATGAGTCAGTAATCATCAGAGGATCAGAGGAGAGAGTCAGTAACTTTAAAATCCTGGGTGTCACTACCTCAGAGGACCTGTCCTAGACCCATCATATAAATATAATTGCTAAGACCGACAGCACCTCTGCTTCCTCAGCAGTCTGCGGCAATTTGACATGTCACCAAAAACCTTGACAAACTTCTATAGATGTGTGGTGGAAAGTGTGCTGACTGGCTGCATTACAGCCTGATATGGGAACACCAATGCCTTTGGATGGAAAATCCTACAAAAGTTAGTGGATCCAGCCCCGTACATCACAGGTAAAACACTCCCAACCATTGAGCACATCTACATGAAACATTGGCAGAAAAAAAACAGTGTCCATCATCAAGATTCTCACCACCCAGGCCATGCTCTTTTCTCACAGCTGCCATCAAGTAGAAGGTACAGGAGTCTCAGGACCCGCACTGTAAGGTTCAAGAACAGTTACTACTGCTCTACCATCTGGCTGATAACTAAACTCATTCTGTGTCTGGTGTTCCCACAACTGGGTCTCACTTTAAGAACTCTTTATCTTGTTATGTCATGCTCATTATTTATTGCTATTTATTTCTATTTGCATTTTCACAGTTCGTTGTCCATTGATCCTGTTTACAGTTACTGTTCTATAGCTTTGCTAAGTCAGCCCACAGGAAAAGAACCTCAGGGTTGTATGTGGTGGCATGTATATACTCTGATAATAAATTTTACTTTGAACTTTGAAAATAAGGGCCACAATAGCAACCTTTTATGGTTAACCTGGAATGTAAAAACTCTTTGTAATTTTCTAACTCAAGAGCTGTCTGACATGTTACTCTGAAGTTAGAGCTGTGGTTGGAGCATCAGGCAAATTTCAGTCAGAAGTGTGAACATCTCAGTATATTTTAACTTGGCCAGTAAGTGATATGTGTCTAGGAGTCTGCTGGAAGAGAAGACTATGAGCGAATTAATTTGGAAAAGAATTGAACAAAATAACATCTTAAGAAAAAATAATATGTCATTTCTAATACATTCAAAATGCTGAGGGAACTCAGCAGGTCAGGCAGCATCTATGGAGATGAATAAACAGTCAACGTTTCGGGCTGAAACCCTTCATTAGGACTTGAAAGGAAAGACGGAAGATGCCAGAATAAGAAGGTGGGAGGAGGGGAAGGAGAAAAAGCTAGAAGGTGATAGGTGAAGCCAGGTGATTGGGGAAGGGTGGGGGGGGGGTGAAGTAAGAAGCTGGGAGGTTAAAGATGGAAAAGGTAAAGGGCTGGAGAAGAAAGAATCTGTTAGGAGAGGAGAGTGGGCCATGGGAGATAGGGAAGCAGGAGGGTCACCAGGGGATGGAGGTAGGCAGGTGAGGGGAAGAGGAAGGTTAAGAGGGGAGCCAGAATTAGGAATGGAGAAAAGGGAAGGGGAAAATGTGTAATGGGGAAGCCTGCGAACCACCTCTGGTCATGCATCTGAGTTCAAACATTTTTGTCCAGCGTGCTGAAGTGATTATTTATATATGAAAATATTTTTTATTAAATACTGACTGCAATTTACCCAAAAAGCAGCTCTGTGCAGTTTTCCAAAATGAGCAGAGAGAGGAGCTGTTACACTGGATTTAGCCTAATCACTCACTCAGCATTTCAGGAATAGCTTCTTCCCCTCTACAATGTCAATGAACACTACCTCACTGATATTTCCTCTTTTTGCACTACTTACTGAATTTATTGTTATATATATTTATTATAATTTATATATTTAAGAATCATTACATATTGCAATATACTGCTGCTGCAAAACAACAAATTTCACGAGATATGTCAGTGATAAAAACCCAGATTCTGATTCAACGTACCTAAATTCCACAGAAAACGTGATAATTAACCCCCTCATTTTGTTATGCAGGCCATTATTTGAACACAAGTACAAGGCCCATAGATGTGAGAGTAGGAATAGAGAGCTTTACCAATGTGAAATATAATATGAAAATATTTTGGTCCCTAACAGACAGGCACAGAGTAACTAAATTTATTAAAGTCCTATCTTATCACGCAGTCAGTGCAAGAATTTCAAATGCATCAGAATCTGAATCAGGTTTAATGTCATTGACATATGTTGTGAAATTTGTTATTTTGTAGCAGCAGTACATTGTAATACATAATAATAAAGACTATAAATTATAAAAAGTATATATAAAAATTAAATACATAGTGCAAAAAGAGCGCAAATATAATAGAGAAGTCGTCTTCATAGATTTATTGTCCATTCAGAAATCTAATAGTGAAGGGGAAGAGACACTGAATGTGTCTGTACCGCATTCTTGATGGTAGCAATGAGAAGAGGCCATGCCCTGTGTGATGGGGGCCCTTAATGATGGATGCCCCTTTCTGAGGTATCGTCTTTTGAAGGTGTGCTGGATGCCAGGGAGTCCAGTGCCTGTGATGGAGCTGGCTGAATTTACAACTTCCTGCAGTTTTTCCAATCCTGTGCAGTGACCCCTCCATACCAGATCGTGATGCAACCAATAAATGCTTTACACAGATTAACAGGGCACTTGCTGTACTCTCTGGTAAATTCCTCCTTGCTTGCGACTCTTGAGTCAGCAGCTGCCATGCTCGTAGAAAATATAAATCCACATTGCCTTTGCAAAATAATGAAAGGTTCATTGGCACCTTTCAGATTTTGTTATAGATCTCTCAGGTGGGGCTGATATAACATCCGTCAATAATTCTACTGAAAATGTCGGCCTGAACACAATGAAGGAGCTACCATTTTGTAATCATGTTGACATTTCGCCTCGTTAATTGATACGAGGAATCGGATTCCCTTAACACAACCTCTTATTTATGTGGCTTTAATGCTTATGCAAGTTTGGCTGTGAAAGAATAAAGAAGTGGTATTTCTCAGGGCTAATGTTTTGAAGTTTCTGAAATAATATGAAACTGTGGGGGTGGGGTGAAAGGAGCTAGGAGAGTACCTGTGATTCTTTCCTTAATTTACTGGAATCATTTGGCAAAGCTGAGAACTATCTGTGGTCATGACCCTGCTATCAGGTTGAGTTAGCCTAGAAAATGAGTGTATTACAGTAATTTAACCATTTGTGACCAATGTGCAAATGCATCTTATTAAATAGACGTTTCAATTCATGTCATTAATGGGAAGGAACGTCTTCTCTGATGTCCTTTGATTTTCTTTAACGCACATTAATGGATGGCTGCCTGAAGGCATTTGAGTGACCTCCTTGGAATGGGGGCATGAAACCACTGGTTCCCCCTTTGTCACTCCTTAAATTCAGTCAAGCTAGTTTAGAAAGAAGTTGTTAGCATTCCCTTTTTATTATGACATTTCACAGTCATCCGATTTAATGTCCCTTGACCGAATTGTCCACTGTGAGACGATGGGCTTGAAATGTTATTTGGAGCGTTGATAAAAGGTGAGCAGTTATAAGATGACAGCAAGTCATAAAGCTGGTGGCGTGACATTAATTTTCTCCATAACAGAGATGGAATAAGACGTCACGATGACAAGCTGTCAATCAGTGCTGGTCCCTGTGTGTATCTCAGTGCCGTACGATAGGGTATTGCTTCTCCCATAATAGACCTGAACTCAAATGCCTTTGTTGACAGCTGCTGCCACACAGAAAATTTATTATACAGCCTTTCATTAAAAAAATAAAGAAGAATCATCTCCTGAGCATTTCAATCTTCTTTGTCTATTGGTGCCTGAAAGAATTTATATACAGAAAAAAATAATCTACTTTTGAGATTCCAATATTTAAAAGAAAATGTGGTGGGAGGGGGTTCCTGATAAATAATCAATTTATAGAAATTTGATGAACCTGCAAGATAATTCACATGGAAATATTGTGCCCCATTGGTACAGCACAACACAGCACAGTAGATTGGTACAGTATAGCACAGTGGATTGGTACAGTATAGCACAGCACTGTACAGTACAGCACAGTGTATTTGGTACAGTATAGCACAGCACAGTGTATTTGGTACAGCATAGCACAGCACTATACAGCACAACATAGTGCAGTGGTACAGTATAGCACAGCACAGTGCAGTAGTACAGTATAGCACAGCACAGTGCAGTAGTACAGTATAGCACAGCACAGTGCAGTGGTACAGTATAGCACAGCACAGTGCAGTAGTACAGTATAGCACAGCACAGTATAGCACAGCACAGTGCAGTAGTACTGTATAGCACAGCACAGTGCAGTAGTACAGTATAGCACAGCACAGTGCAGTAGTACAGTATAGCACAGCACAGTGCAGTAGTACAGTATAGCACAGCACAGTGCAGTGGTACAGTATAGCACAGCACAGTGCAGTGGTACAGTATAGCACAGCACAGTATAGCACAGCACAGTGCAGTAGTACTGTATAGCACAGCACAGTGCAGTAGTACAGTATAGCACAGCACAGTGCAGTAGTACAGTATAGCACAGCACAGTGCAGTAGTACAGTATAGCACAGCACAGTGCAGTAGTACAGTATAGCACAGCACAGCACAGCACAGTGTATTTGGTACAGCACTGAACAGACCAAGACTGTCACAATTTGTAATGAATTAAGTCACCAGTCAAACATAAACTGAGAATCCAAATGGTAATTAACCCTCAGGGTACTGAGAGCATTTCTGCAGAAAACCATTAAATGTGACATGACTTACAAATTTATGTCATTGTCAGGGAATAAGAGTTTTTTTTTATTCCCTTTTCTTCCAACCTTGTTCACTGTGATAATTTACTTCATTGAAGTTGTGAAGCCTAAAGAGGAAACTCAGACTCTGTTCACAGTCTGCACGTGTCACCGAGATGTTAAATCCTCAAATGTGCCCTTTAAACATACTTTTGAAATGTATTTGCACTTACAAATTGTTTTAAAATTTATTTATAAAGTGTATTGTGAATGGTTAGCATTTCTGCTGTTTCTTTCCAAATGACCTGCGATCTTTTCTCTGTATATTTACCATCCAAATTTTTTTCGGTGGAAAGGCAGGGAGATTATGCCAGGAGAACTTCTATGGCAGAATGTCTGGTATTGATTCAAAGTAATTTGCCTGAACTTTTAGCAAACAAAGTTTAGTGTGAATTTATCTGTAAAGTTGGTACAACTTTTAAATTGAGCAATCATTCAGCTAAACTGGCATATTTATGTCAGAAGTAACTATGAAATTATCCTTTTATGTTCATTTAACTTCAATATTCACATTTTCACTAGAACCATAGAACATTACAGCACAGAAACAGGCCTTTTGGCCCTTCTTGTCTGTGCCGAACCATTTTTCTGCCTAGTCCCACTGACCTGCACCTGGGCCATATCCCTCTATACACCTCGCACCCATGTACCTGTCCAAGTTTTTCTTAAATGTTAAAAGTGAGCCCGCATTTACCACTTCATCTGGCAGCTCATTCCACACTCCCACCACTCTCTGTGTGAAGAAGCCCCTCCTAATGCTTCTTTTAAATTTATACCCCTTCACCCTTAACCCATGTCCTCTGGTTTTTTTTCTCCCCTAGCCTCAGTGGAAAAAGACTGCTTGCATTCATTCTATCCATACCCATCATAATTTTATACCTCTATCAAATCTCCCCTCATTCTTCTTTGCTCCAGGGAATGAAGTCCTAACCTACTCAACCTTTCTCTGTAATTCAGTTTCTCAAGTCTTGGCAACATCCTTGTAAACCTTTTCTACACTCTTTCAACCTTATTAATATACATCTTGTAATTTGGTGACCAAAACTGCACACTACTGGTAGTGTGATCCTAGACTATGTTCCCTAAGGGTCGTCGTTTCTATTAGGGAACTTTTCATTCAGTTTAGTTCCTGCATGAACTAGCAATAGTGAACTCGGGAACCAGAGCCTCATTGTTACCTCAGCCCTGTAAACTTTTTTATATTTGCTCTGCAATCTGTTCCAGAAATTCAGCAAATGATTCCTACAAATATATATATTTTAAAATTCATTCACCTATTTCATGCCCAACCCAGATCCGATTCCTACTACGTTCTGATTGATTACCTTTATCCATAAGTATAGATACTTATTTCATGTAGGCTTATCTATTTTATAATGCAAACACAGTTTTTGACTTTAAGATTAAGTAAACCCATATTTCAGTAACAATTATTGTGTGATTTTCCATTCTATGCATTGTACTTGTGATCAAATATATGAATATATGTACTTGTTAGCTTCTATCAAAAGGTTTTTCTAGACTTAATCCTGTTCCTTAAAGTGTGATTTCCTGAATTAATGTCAACCAAATGACCAACAAATGATTAATCCAATGAAAATAGATTTATAAATTATTTTTGTACATAGGTACACTTGAAAGTTAAGGAGGAAAATGAACTGATTTTTCTTAATAGCATCTTGAACAATGTAAACAAGCATGTTAAGACAGAAACTCATTTCACTCCTTGTGGTATTTCTACAGGTCCAAACACTTGAATTGCATTGCTAAAAGAAATCAAAACAGGTAGCTGCCGTGACATAGTCCTCCCTTGATTTAATGTCACTAAAGGTTGCGTACTTTACCAGTTAGGTGGATATCTGAGTAATCGGAAAAGGGACACCTCAGGATATTGTGAGCAAGTGAAGCTGGTCGCTTGTAAATTGGATTAAAAATTAGCTCAGTAGCAGGAAGGAAAGGGTAGTGCTCTTGCAATTGGGAAGTACAGGGCTCAATGCTGAGATTCTTCTCTGTGTCACACAGCAGTGATGAATACGTACATATAAGCAGCCTGGATAAGTTTGAAATTCAAAGCTGGATAGCCGTATAAAAGTGAGGAACCAAGGCATAGACTACAGGGAATGGTCAAGAGACTGCGGTACATGAGCAACCAATCCAGCAACATATTAGATGAATTCATTTGGGGTAGGAAATTGAGGAAAGGGAATAGACTGCAGATGGTTGGATACTGAGCAGCAGAGAGAATCTTTAACATGTGTATGTGGTTTTCTGACAGTCTGTCAGTCATTGTCCATATATTGTCTTTCATTGATTCTACAGTATTTCTTATTTCTACTGTGAATGCCCACAAGAAAATGTATGTGTTTACGAAACATAGCTCCATGTTTAGATTTTGAATTTAAAGTACAATTCTATTATTCTGCACACAGTTAAATTATACACTTCTTTTGGACATAGGTTGTTTCTCATTGATTCTTTGTATCTACTGTCAATCACAATAAGGCAAATCTCAGAGTTATATATGGTGACAGTAAAAATAAAATTACTTTTAACTTTGAAGTTTTTTTTAGAACTTCATTTAATGGGAAAATTGGTTGGTTATCAGAATGGGATGCTGCCTTCCAATATTCTAACATCTTCCTATCAATATTGATTACAGTAATTGTGGGTGTTTCCAGGAAGGCTTGCTCCAGGACATATTCACCTGTGACCTTCATGTTCACCTTGTGAAACATCAGGGTATCCATACAGATTGTTTTAGTGTTGATGCACCATCAATAACTCTCTCTGAGATGTGAAGGCGAGATATCGGCTTTTATTGACTGGAAGAAAGAACAAGCAGTAGTTGACCACCATACTACATCCTGGAGACTGAGGGCCGGGCTCAGTCGCCTTTATAGCGGGGTCTGTGGGAGGAGCCACAGGAGCAGTCAGCAGGGAGCGTGTCCAGACCGGTATATGTAGTTCACCACAGGGAGACAGTGTGGGAGGAGCCACAGGAGCAGTCAGCAGGAAGCGTGTCCAGACCGGTATATGTAGTTCACCACAGGGAGACAGTGTGGGAGGGGCCACAGGAGCAGTCAGCGGGGAGCGTGTCCAGACCGGTATATGTAGTTCACCACAGGGAGACAGTGTGGGAGGAGCCACAGGAGCAGTCAGCAGGGAGCGTGCCCAGACCGGTATATGTAGTTCACCACAGGGAGACAGTGTGGGAGGAGCCACAGGAGCAGTCAGCAGGGGGGGGGGGGGGCGTCCAGACAGGTATATGTAGTTCACCACAGGGAGACAGTGTGGGAGGAGCCACAGGAGCAGTCAGCAGGGAGCGTGTCCAGACCGGTATATGTAGTTCACCACAGGGAGACAGTGTGGGAGGGGCCACAGGAGCAGTCAGCAGGGGGGGGGGGGGGCGTCCAGACAGGTATATGTAGTTCACCACAGGGAGACAGTGTGGGAGGAGCCACAGGAGCAGTCAGCAGGGAGCGTGTCCAGACCGGTATATGTAGTTCACCACAGGGAGACAGTGTGGGAGGGGCCACAGGAGCAGTCAGCAGGGAGCGTGTCCAGACCGGTATATGTAGTTCACCACAGGGAGACAGTGTGGGAGGGGCCACAGGAGCAGTCAGCGGGGGGGGGGGGGGCGTCCAGACAGGTATATGTAGTTCACCACAGGGAGACAGTGTGGGAGGGGCCACAGGAGCAGTCAGCGGGGGGGGGGGGGCGTCCAGACAGGTATATGTAGTTCACCACAGGGAGACAGTGTGGGAGGAGCCACAGGAGCAGTCAGCAGGGAGCGTGTCCAGACCGGTATATGTAGTTCACCACAGGGAGACAGTGTGGGAGGAGCCACAGGAGCAGTCAGCAGGGAGCGTGTCCAGACCGGTATATGTAGTTCACCACAGGGAGACAGTGTGGGAGGGGCCACAGGAGCAGTCAGCAGGGGGGGGGGGGTCCAGACCGGTATATGTAGTTCACCACAAGGAGACAGTGTGGGAGGAGCCACAGGAGCAGTCAGCGGGTGGGGGGGGGGTGTCCAGACCGGTATATGTAGTTCACCACAGGGAGACAGTGTGGGAGGGGCCACAGGAGCAGTCAGCAGGGAGCGTGTCCAGACCGGTATATGTAGTTCACCACAGGGAGACAGTGTGGGAGGGGCCACAGGAGCAGTCAGCAGGGAGCGTGTCCAGACCGGTATATGTAGTTCACCACAGGGAGACAGTGTGGGAGGAGCCACGGTCTTTGGGAGGGGCCACAGGAGCAGTCAGCAGGGAGCGTGTCCAGACAGGTATATGTAGTTCACCACAGGGAGACAGTGTGGGAGGAGCCACAGGGGCAGTCAGCAGGGAGCGTGTCCAGACAGGTATATGTAGTTCACCACAGGGAGACAGTGTGGGAGGAGCCACGGTCTTTGGGAGGGGCCACAGGAGCAGTCAGCAGGGAGCGTGTCCAGACCGGTATATGTAGTTCACCACAGGGAGACAGTGTGGGAGGAGCCACAGGAGCAGTCAGCGGGGAGCGTGTCCAGACCGGTATATGTAGTTCACCACAAGGAGACGGTGTGGGAGGGGCCACAGGGGCAGTCAGCGGGGAGCGTGTCCAGACCGGTATATGTAGTTCACCACAGGGAGACAGTGTGGGAGGAGCCACAGGAGCAGTCAGCGGGGAGCGTGTCCAGACCGGTATATGTAGTTCACCACAGGGAGACGGTGTGGGAGGGGCCACAGGAGCAGTCAGCGGGTGGGGGGGGCGTCCAGACCGGTATATGTAGTTCACCACAGGGAGACAGTGTGGGAGGAGCCACAGGAGCAGTCAGCAGGGAGCGTGTCCAGACTGGTATATGTAGTTCACCACAGGGAGACAGTGTGGGAGGAGCCACAGGAGCAGTCAGCGGGTGGGGGGGGCGTCCAGACCGGTATATGTAGTTCACCACAGGGAGACAGTGTGGGAGGAGCCACAGGAGCAGTCAGCGGGGAGCGTGTCCAGACTGGTATATGTAGTTCACCACAAGGAGACGGTGTGGGAGGGGCCACAGGGGCAGTCAGCGGGGAGCGTGTCCAGACCGGTATATGTAGTTCACCACAGGGAGACAGTGTGGGAGGAGCCACAGGAGCAGTCAGCGGGGAGCGTGTCCAGACCGGTATATGTAGTTCACCACAGGGAGACGGTGTGGGAGGGGCCACAGGAGCAGTCAGCGGGTGGGGGGGGCGTCCAGACCGGTATATGTAGTTCACCACAGGGAGACAGTGTGGGAGGAGCCACAGGAGCAGTCAGCAGGGAGCGTGTCCAGACCGGTATATGTAGTTCACCACAGGGAGACAGTGTGGGAGGAGCCACAGGAGCAGTCAGCAGGGAGCGTGTCCAGACCGGTATATGTAGTTCACCACAGGGAGACAGTGTGGGAGGAGCCACAGGGGCAGTCAGCAGGGAGCGTGTCCAGACAGGTATATGTAGTTCACCACAGGGAGACAGTGTGGGAGGAGCCACGGTCTTTGGGAGGGGCCACAGGAGCAGTCAGCAGGGAGCGTGTCCAGACAGGTATATGTAGTTCACCACAGGGAGACAGTGTGGGAGGAGCCACAGGGGCAGTCAGCAGGGAGCGTGTCCAGACCGGTATATGTAGTTCACCACAGGGAGACAGTGTGGGAGGAGCCACAGGAGCAGTCAGCGGGGAGCGTGTCCAGACCGGTATATGTAGTTCACCACAAGGAGACGGTGTGGGAGGGGCCACAGGGGCAGTCAGCGGGGAGCGTGTCCAGACCGGTATATGTAGTTCACCACAGGGAGACAGTGTGGGAGGAGCCACAGGAGCAGTCAGCGGGGAGCGTGTCCAGACCGGTATATGTAGTTCACCACAGGGAGACAGTGTGGGAGGGGCCACAGGAGCAGTCAGCGGGTGGGGGGGGCGTCCAGACCGGTATATGTAGTTCACCACAGGGAGACAGTGTGGGAGGAGCCACAGGAGCAGTCAGCAGGGAGCGTGTCCAGACCGGTATATGTAGTTCACCACAGGGAGACAGTGTGGGAGGGGCCACAGGAGCAGTCAGCAGGGAGCGTGTCCAGACCGGTATATGTAGTTCACCACAGGGAGACAGTGTGGGAGGGGCCACAGGAGCAGTCAGCGGGGGGGGGGGGGGTCCAGACCGGTATATGTAGTTCACCACAGGGAGACAGTGTGGGAGGAGCCACAGGAGCAGTCAGCAGGGAGCGTGTCCAGACCGGTATATGTAGTTCACCACAGGGAGACAGTGTGGGAGGGGCCACAGGAGCAGTCAGCGGGGGGGGGGGGGTCCAGACCGGTATATGTAGTTCACCACAGGGAGACAGTGTGGGAGGAGCCACAGGAGCAGTCAGCAGGGAGCGTGTCCAGACCGGTATATGTAGTTCACCACAGGGAGAGTGTGGGAGGAGCCACAGGAGCAGTCAGCAGGGAGCGTGTCCAGACCGGTATATGTGGTTCACCACAGGGAGACAGTGTGGGAGGAGCCACAGGGGCAGTCAGCGGGGGGGGCGTGTCCAGACCGGTATATGTAGTTCACCACACGGGGTCTGTGGGAGGAGCCACAGGAGCAGTCAGCGGGGGGGGCGTGTCCAGACAGGTATATGTAGTTCACCACACGGGGTCTGTGGGAGGAGCCACAGGAGCAGTCAGCGGGTGGGGGGGGGGGCGTCCAGACCGGTATATGTAGTTCACCACAGGGAGACGGTGTGGGAGGAGCCACAGGGGCAGTCAGCAGGGAGCGTGTCCAGACCGGTATATGTAGTTCACCACACGGAGACAGTGTGGGAGGGGCCACAGGAGCAGTCAGCGGGTGGGGGGGGCGTGTCCAGACAGGTATATGTAGTTCACCACAGGGAGACAGTGTGGGAGGGGCCACAGGAGCAGTCAGCGGGTGGGGAGGGGGCGTCCAGACCGGTATATGTAGTTCACCACAGGGAGACAGTGTGGGAGGAGCCACAGGAGCAGTCAGCGGGTGGGGGGGGGGCGTCCAGACAGGTATATGTAGTTCACCACAGGGAGACAGTGTGGGAGGGGCCACAGGAGCAGTCAGCGGGTGGGGGGGGGGTGTCCAGACCGGTATATGTAGTTCACCACAGGGAGACAGTGTGGGAGGGGCCACAGGAGCAGTCAGCGGGTGGGGGGGGGGGTGTCCAGACCGGTATATGTAGTTCACCACAGGGAGACGGTGTGGGAGGAGCCACAGGAGCAGTCAGCGGGGGGGGGGGGGGGGAGCGTGTCCAGACCGGTATATGTAGTTCACCACAGGGAGACGGTGTGGGAGGAGCCACAGGAGCAGTCAGCGGGGGGGGGGGGGGGGAGCGTGTCCAGACCGGTATATGTAGTTCACCACAGGGAGACAGTGTGGGAGGAGCCACAGGGGCAGTCAGCAGGGAGCGTGTCCAGACCGGTATATGTAGTTCACCACAGGGAGACAGTGTGGGAGGAGCCACAGGAGCAGTCAGCGGGGAGCGTGTCCAGACCGGTATATGTAGTTCACCACAAGGAGACGGTGTGGGAGGGGCCACAGGGGCAGTCAGCGGGGAGCGTGTCCAGACCGGTATATGTAGTTCACCACACGGGGTCTGTGGGAGGAGCCACAGGAGCAGTCAGCGGGGAGCGTGTCCAGACCGGTATATGTAGTTCACCACAGGGAGACAGTGTGGGAGGAGCCACAGGAGCAGTCAGCAGGGAGCGTGTCCAGACCGGTATATGTAGTTCACCACAGGGAGACAGTGTGGGAGGGGCCACAGGAGCAGTCAGCAGGGAGCGTGTCCAGACCGGTATATGTAGTTCACCACAGGGAGACAGTGTGGGAGGGGCCACAGGAGCAGTCAGCGGGGGGGGGGGGCGTCCAGACCGGTATATGTAGTTCACCACAGGGAGACAGTGTGGGAGGAGCCACAGGAGCAGTCAGCAGGGAGCGTGTCCAGACCGGTATATGTAGTTCACCACAGGGAGACAGTGTGGGAGGGGCCACAGGAGCAGTCAGCAGGGAGCGTGTCCAGACCGGTATATGTAGTTCACCACAGGGAGACAGTGTGGGAGGGGCCACAGGAGCAGTCAGCGGGGGGGGGGGGGGGTCCAGACCGGTATATGTAGTTCACCACAGGGAGACAGTGTGGGAGGAGCCACAGGAGCAGTCAGCAGGGAGCGTGTCCAGACCGGTATATGTAGTTCACCACAGGGAGAGTGTGGGAGGAGCCACAGGAGCAGTCAGCAGGGAGCGTGTCCAGACCGGTATATGTGGTTCACCACAGGGAGACAGTGTGGGAGGAGCCACAGGGACAGTCAGCGGGGGGGGCGTGTCCAGACCGGTATATGTAGTTCACCACACGGGGTCTGTGGGAGGAGCCACAGGAGCAGTCAGCGGGGGGGGCGTGTCCAGACAGGTATATGTAGTTCACCACACGGGGTCTGTGGGAGGAGCCACAGGAGCAGTCAGCGGGTGGGGGGGGCGTCCAGACCGGTATATGTAGTTCACCACAGGGAGACAGTGTGGGAGGAGCCACAGGAGCAGTCAGCAGGGAGCGTGTCCAGACCGGTATATGTAGTTCACCACAGGGAGACGGTGTGGGAGGAGCCACAGGGGCAGTCAGCAGGGAGCGTGTCCAGACCGGTATATGTAGTTCACCACAGGGAGACGGTGTGGGAGGAGCCACAGGGGCAGTCAGCAGGGAGCGTGTCCAGACCGGTATATGTAGTTCACCACACGGAGACAGTGTGGGAGGGGCCACAGGAGCAGTCAGCGGGTGGGGGGGGGCGTGTCCAGACAGGTATATGTAGTTCACCACAGGGAGACAGTGTGGGAGGGGCCACAGGAGCAGTCAGCGGGTGGGGAGGGGGCGTCCAGACCGGTATATGTAGTTCACCACAGGGAGACAGTGTGGGAGGAGCCACGGGAGCAGTCAGCGGGTGGGGGGGGGGCGTCCAGACAGGTATATGTAGTTCACCACAGGGAGACAGTGTGGGAGGGGCCACAGGAGCAGTCAGCGGGTGGGGGGGGGGTGTCCAGACCGGTATATGTAGTTCACCACAGGGAGACAGTGTGGGAGGGGCCACAGGAGCAGTCAGCGGGTGGGGGGGGGGGGTGTCCAGACCGGTATATGTAGTTCACCACAGGGAGACGGTGTGGGAGGAGCCACAGGAGCAGTCAGCGGGGAGCGTGTCCAGACCGGTATATGTAGTTCACCACAGGGAGACGGTGTGGGAGGAGCCACAGGAGCAGTCAGCGGGGGGGGGGGGGGGAGCGTATCCAGACCGGTATATGTAGTTCACCACAGGGAGACAGTGTGGGAGGGGCCACAGGAGCAGTCAGCGGGGGGGGTGTCCAGACAGGTATATGTAGTTCACCACAGGGAGACAGTGTGGGAGGGGCCACAGGGGCAGTCAGCGGGTGGGGGGGGGTGTCCAGACCGGTATATGTAGTTCACCACAGGGAGACAGTGTGGGAGGAGCCACAGGAGCAGTCAGCGGGGGGGGAGCGTGTCCAGACCGGTATATGTAGTTCACCACAGGGAGACAGTGTGGGAGGGGCCACAGGAGCAGTCAGCGGGTGGGGGGGGGTGTCC
The DNA here is from genome assembly GCF_030144855.1 of Hypanus sabinus. NCBI lineage: Eukaryota > Metazoa > Chordata > Chondrichthyes > Myliobatiformes > Dasyatidae > Hypanus > Hypanus sabinus. Next base: position 2,260,745 of record NC_082710.1, read on the forward strand.
AGACCGGTATATGTAGTTCACCACAGGGAGACAGTGTGGGAGGAGCCACAGGAGCAGTCAGCGGGTGGGGGGGGGGTGTCCAGACCGGTATATGTAGTTCACCACAGGGAGACAGTGTGGGAGGAGCCACGGTCAGTGGGAGGAGCCACAGGGGCAGTCAGCGGGTGGGGGGGGGGTGTCCAGACCGGTATATGTAGTTCACCACAGGGAGACAGTGTGGGAGGAGCCACAGGAGCAGTCAGCGGGTGGGGGGGGGGTGTCCAGACCGGTATATGTAGTTCACCACAGGGAGACAGTGTGGGAGGGGCCACAGGAGCAGTCAGCGGGGGGCGTGTCCAGACCGGTATATGTAGTTCACCACAGGGAGACAGTGTGGGAGGAGCCACAGGAGCAGTCAGCGGGGGGGGGGGGGGGAGCGTGTCCAGACCGGTATATGTAGTTCACCACAGGGAGACAGTGTGGGAGGGGCCACAGGGGCAGTCAGCGGGTGGGGGGGGGGGTCCAGACCGGTATATGTAGTTCACCACAGGGAGACAGTGTGGGAGGGGCCACAGGGGCAGTCAGCGGGTGGGGGGGGGGGTCCAGACCGGTATATGTAGTTCACCACACGGGGTCTAGTGAACTTACTGAACAAGCAATGCAGAACCCTGAGCTAAGAAACTAGAGACCTGATATCAAGCAGTGGAAGTTATATTCAGTTAATAATTTGGAATTGAAATAAAGTAGTTATTAGTAATGATGACCACAAAAACTACTAGATTTATTATTTGGTTCACCATTATCCTTCAGGGAGGAAATTTGTGATCCTTACACATTAAGCCTACACACATAAATTTCTGGAGGAACTCAGCAGGCCAGGCAGCATCTATGGAAAAGAGTACAGTTAATGTTTCTTGTCGAGACCCTTCAGCAGGACTGCTGAGAAAAAGATGAGGGGTCAGAGTTAGAACTGCTGAAGGTTTCCACAGATGCTGCCTGGCCTGCTGAGTTCCTCCAGCACTCTGTTTGTGTTGCTCAGATTTTCAGCATCTGCAGATTTTCCCTTGTTTGTGATTACTTTTGAAACCAGTTCCATCAATGTGGTTGACACTTCAGGCTTTCGGGAATGGTTTAACAGCCTACACGATCTATAGGCAGTCATTGATGAGCAGTAAACGTCAACCTTACCAGTGGCATCTTCATCATCCCAAAATTGATAAAAATAAATAACTGAGGGTGTCACATGATGATTTTCACCACCTGCCAGCCCTGTTTAGAAAAGTGACTTGGTTACAACCCGACTGTATTCGTGGCCAGCCAGTCTTGAGTAGAAACTATGTTGGTAAGGATCCTGGTTGCTTTTCTATTCCGAGAAGTAAAATCCTGAGCAGAGGCAACTACACATGAAATGGTTTTGCAAAATCATAAGGAGAAGATAGTAAGGAAACTGGTCAAACTAAATTTATTATCACAGTAAATATGTGTCACCATATACAGCCCTGAGATTCTTTGTCTTGTGGGCATACTCAATAAATCTATAAAAAAATAACCATAACAGAATCAATGTAAGACCACCAACTAGGGCATTCAACCAGAGTGCAGAGGGCAACAAACTGCAAATACAAATAGAAAGAAATACGGTACAGGAGCTTGAAGACATGCACTCAACAGTTTAGGAACCATCAGATTTCTAATGGTCCATGCACACTATCTTACTGCTTTTGTTTCTCTCTCTATCTATCTATCGCAGAACAGGCCCTACTGGCCCACAGAGCCACACAAAGCAGCAGCCTACAGATTTGACCTCAGCCTAATCACAGGACGATGTACAATAACCAGTTAACCTACAAACCTGTACGTCTTTAGATTGTGGGAGGAAACTGGAGCACCCAGAGGAAACCCACACGTTCGACGGGGAGAATGTACAGACTCCTTACAGATGAAATTGAACTCCAGAATGACCTGAGATGTAATAGCGTCAGGCTGACCACGACACTACCATGGCTTATTGTACCTTGGAGTAATCTGTCATGCCAGCACTGGACTGCTGCCACAAAACCACAAGTTTTGTGACTTAGGAAGCAGCGAAAGCTGGGTCTGGGTTCGATTCTGATTCTGACGAAAAGGAGACATGGATTAATGTGTGCAGTATTGGAAACACGGGCAGGAACAAGAGCAGAGTACACAGCAAAACTGCAGTCAGGACTTTTTAATGCATATTCCTGAGCTAACCTTGCCGACTTAATACTTCAGGATTGTTCTGACGAAGGGTCTCGGCCCGAAACGTTGACAGTGCTTCTCCCTATAGATGCTGCCTGGCCTGCTGTGTTCCACCAGCATTTTGTGTATGTTGCTTGAATTTCCAGAATCTGCAGATTTCTTCGTGTCTGCGGGATTGTTCCTTGACTTTTTTGTGACTTTTAAACCAAGCAATAACTTTCACGTAAATGCTCCAATTTCTGTCACGAAAGTAGACATGTGTCACGTAGCGGTTAGCATGACCCTGTTACAGGTCAGTGCATTGGAGTTCAGTCCCGATGTCATCTGATAGAGTCTGGACATCCATCTTGTGGAATGTGTCTGTTTCCTCCAGTTTCCTCCCACAATCCAAAGACGTACCAGTTAGTCGGTTAATTGGTGATTGGAAATTGTCCTGTGATTAGGCTGGGGTTAAATCGGTGGGATGCTGAGCTGTACAGCTAACTGGCTAGAATGGTCTGTTCTGTGCTGTAAATAAATAAATGCATATGGATGTCAACATCGAGTCCATAGAGATCACTAGCAAATCTCAACAGTACTGAGGTGAATCATGCATGGAACACATGGCTCAACCTTACAAAGGAGAGGAACTGCACTGAATATTGTTACTGTTACATTAGAAAGGCACACCAGACCAGATGGCTTTTCTGTGTGATCTCTGCATGGAACAGGTATCAATGGGTCTATTCTTTTAGACTCTAACATCTCTGGATTTTACCCAAAGCATCAAAGACAAATGTAGATTTATTATTGAAGGCAGAGGTGGGGTGGGGGATTGTCTTTTGATTTTGCATTACAAGGTTGGAAATCCAACTGTTCACAGATCTTTGAACATCTTTGTACAGATAAATACACTCGGTTGCCACTTTATTAGGTACACCTGTACACAAGCTCGTTAATGCAAATATTTAATCAGCCTATCATGTCGCAGCAACTCAATGTATAAAAGCATGCAGACATGGTTAAGAGGTTCAGTTGTTGTTTAGACCAAACACCAGAATAGAGGAGAAATGTGATCTAAGTAACTTTGACCATGGAATGATTGTTGGTGCCAGACGGGGTGGTTTGAGTATCTCAGAAACTGTTGATCCCCTGTGATTTCCACACACAACAGTCTCTAGAATTTACAGAGAATGGTGTGAAAAACAAAAAAAAAATCCAGTGAGTGGCAGTTCTGTGAGTGAAAATGCCTTGTTAATGAAAGTGGTCAGAGGAGAATGGCCAGACTGGTTCAAGCTGACAGGAAGTTGACAGTAACTCAAATAACCACAATTTAAAACAGTGGTGTGCCGAAGAGCTTCTCTGAATGCAAAACACATTGAACCTTGAAGTGGATGAGCTTCAGCAGCAGAAGATCATGAATCTATTCTTTACTAGGTACAGGAGGTACTTAATAAAGTGGCCAAAGTGTACTTCTGAATATTATTTGAGTAGACAATTGGCTTTTGTTCTACAAGACCGGTGTTGGAACCCAGATCTTCACAGATCTTTGAAGGTCTCAATACAGATAAATAATTACTGAAGAAGAGACAGCAAGTATTTTCTATATGGAATGGAACTAAGAACATGGATATTATGATTGAATTGTTAGGCTACACCTGAACTACTAGGACACCATGTCTCAGGAGGATATGATTGCACTGAATTGGATACAGGGAAGATTTACAGTCATTTTCCCAGAAGTGAGAGAATGTTAGCTCAGAGGAAAAATTGTCTAGCCTAGGTTTTTTTTTTGGAATGGAGAAGGCTGAGTGGAGATTTAATTGGGGCGTTCAAATTTAAAAGGTGCCTGGAAACAACGGATTAAAGTACCCATTTCTCATGACAGACAAGAGCTAAGGGAATTAGCAGTAAGATTAGAGGATAGTTAACGAGTATCTTTTCTTACCCAAAGGATTTGAAGCATCTGAAATGCACTGTCTGTAAATGTTGAAGAGTGAAATGTTAAATTGTTGTAATAGGTTGCATTAACATTGCAGGATATACATCAACAATCTTTGACTCTTTTTTTAGTCCTTTAGTATGCATCTTATGCAGTGTTTTAATTAGGGGCTTGTCAGTGTTCTAAACAAGCGCTAACTTGAAGTGTTCTATATTCAAGCCAGGACAACATCCCATGCACCATCAGTTTCAGGTCATGCCTGACTGTGCTAATGTTACTTCTGTTTGTCAGAATCAGAATCAGGTTTATTATCACCAGCATGTGATGTGAAATTTGTTAACTTAGCAGCAGCAGTTCAATGCAATACATAATCTAGCAGAGAGAGAGAGAAAATAAATAATAAATAAAATAAAATAAAACATAATAATCAATAAACAAGTAAATCAATTATGTATATTGAATAGATTTTTAAAATGTGCAAAAACAGAAACACAGAATTATTAAAAAGCGAGGTAGTGTCCAAAGCTTCAATGTCCATTTGGGAATCAGATGGCAGAGGGGAAGAAGCTGTTCCTGAATCATTGAGTGTGTATCTTCAGGCTTCTGTATCTCCTACCTGATGGTAACAGTGAGAAAAGGGCATGCTCTGGGTGCTGGAGGTCCTTAATAATGGCTGCTGCCTTTCTGAGAAACCGCTCCCTAAAGATGTCCGGGGTGCTTTGTAGGCTAGTACCCAAGATGGAGCTGACTAGATTTATAACCTTCTGCAGCTTCTTTCAGTCCTGTGCAGTAGCCCCTCCATACCAGACAGCGATGCAGTCTGTCGGAATGCTCTCCACGGTGTTTTTTAGTATATTTGTTGACATGCCAAATCTCTTCAAACTCCTAATAAAGTATAGCCACTTTCTTGCCTTCTTTATAACCACATCAATATGTTGGGACCAGGTTAGATCCTCAGAGATCTTGATACTGAGGGACTTGAAGCTGCTTACTCTCTCCACTTCTGATTCCTCTGTGAGGATTAGTATGTGCTCCTTCATCTTACCCTGCCTGAAGTCCACAATCAGCTCTTTTGTCTTACTGACGTTGAGTTCCAGGTTGTTGCTGTGGCTCCGTTCCACTAGTTGGCATACCTCACTCCTGTATGCTCTCTCGTCACCGCCTGAGATTCTACCAACAATGGTTGTATCATCAGCAAATTTGTGGATGGTATTTGAGCTCTGCCCAGCCACACACTTATGTGCTAATGTAACTGTACCTGCTGTTGGTTCAGTGTTTTGCACTGTGGCTCTGGAGGAGCACTGTTTCATTTAGTTGTACACACATGTCTGGTTGAATAAATTTGACCTAACCATGACCTCAAATGCAAAAAAAAGGTTTTCAATCAATAAGTTCAGGAAAATTGCACTGTTCCACTCTCGAGGCAGAGAGTTGTACAAATGAACAGTATGAAAACAGCTCCATTGCCCATGCGAATTCCAGGTATCTTCTTTGGCAAGTCCCATTTGCTCGTATTAGCCCAGTTTAGAGTCTAAACCCTTCCTATTTGGGAAAGTGTCCATACCTCTTACCATCTCCTCTGTTCCATGTACTCACCTCCGTCTGTGTGAAAGACTTGCCCTTCAGGCCTCCTTCCTCATGTCTCCTTCCTGGGTCTCCTCCTCATGCCCACCCCTCAGGTCTCCTTCTGCAGATCTCCTTCCTTAGGTCTCCACCTCAGGTCTCCTTCCTCTGACAGCTTGTTCCATATTCCCACCTCCGTCTGTGTGGAAAACTTACCCTTCAGGTCCCCTTCCTCTGGTTTCCTCCTCATGCCTACCCCTCAGGACTCCTTCTGCAGCTCTCCTTCCTTAGGTCTCCACCTCTGGTCTCCTTCCTCTGGATTCCTCCTCAGATCTACTCCTCAGGTCTTGACCAGGAGGACTGGGATACTAGCAGGAATGACTGCAGAACAGAGGTGGCTGAAGCTTCTGGGAATAGTTCACAAGATGCACGATAGATATATCCCACAGGAGAAGTAGTTCTCAAACAGCAGGGCTAGGTAACCATAGCTGACAAGACCATAAGACATTGGAGCAGAATTAAGCAATTTGACCCCTCAAGTCTGCTCCATCATTCAATCATGGCTGATCTTTATTTCCCCTCCTTGGCCCCAATCCACACCTTCTCCCTGTAACCTTTCATGTCATGCCCAAACGAGAACCTATCAAGCTCTGCCTTAAATATGCCCAACGACCTGACCTCCACAACTGCCTGTAGTAATAAATTCCACAAGTTCACCATTAAAGAAATTTCTCTGCATCTCTGTTTTAAATACTTGTCCCTCTATCCTGAGGCTGTGCCCTCTTGTCCTCGAATCTCCCACCATGGGAAACATCCTTTCTATATCTATTCTGTCTGGGCCTTTCAATACTCAAAAGGTTTCAATGACATAAATTCCAGCGAGTACAGACCTAGAGCTAATCAAACATTCCTTGTATGATAATCCTTTCATTCCCAGAATCATCCTTGTGAACCTCATCCGAACCCTCTCCAATGCCAGCACATCTTTTCATAGATAAGGAGCCCAAAAACATCCCTGCTCTTGTGTTCTAGACCTCTTAAAATGAATGCTAACATTGCATTTGCCTTCCTCACCACTGACTCAACTTGCAAATTAACCTTGAGGTTGTTCTGCACAAGGAGTCCCAAGTCCCTTCATGTCAGATTTTTGGATTTTCTCCCGGTTAGATATTAGTCTGCACATTTATTTATACTACCAAAGTGCATGACAAAGCATTTTCCAACACACTGTATTTCATTTGCCTCTCTCTCTCTTGCCCATTGCCCACGTCTAAGTCCTTCTGCTTCCTACCTGTTTCCTCAACACCACTTGCCGCTCCACCAATCTTCGTATTATCTACAAAGCCAACTATTCCATCATCTAAATCATTTATATACAGCATAAAAAGAAGTGGCCCCAACACCAACCCCTGCGAAAAACCTCTAGTCACTGTCAGCCAACTAGAAAAGGATCCTTTTATTCCTACTCGCTGTCTCTCACCAATCAGCCAAAGCCCTAACCTTGCCAGTAACTTTCCTTTAACAACATGGGCTCTTAACTCAGAAAGCAGCCTCACGTGTGGCACTTTGTCAAAGGCCTCCTGAAAATCCAAATATACAACATCCATTGCATCCCCTTTATTTATCCTATATGTAATCTCCTCAAAGAATTTCAACAGGTTTGTCAGGCAAGGTTTTCCCTTAAGGAAACCATGCTGACTTTGTCCTGTCTTATCCTGTCTCCAAGTACTCCATAACCTCATCCTTAACACTTGACCAACATCTTTCCAACTACTGAGGCCAAACTAACTGCTCTATAATTTCCTTTCTGCTGCTTTCCTCCTTTCTTAACAAATGGTGTGATATTTGTAATTTTCCAGTCCTCTGGCACCATGCCAGAGTCCAATGCTTTTTGAAAGATCATTACTAATGCCACCACAATCTGAAAGAGTACCTCTTTCAGTACTTTCTCCCTTGAGTTGGGTTTTTGAGCACCTTCTCCCTTGTAATAGTAACTACACTCACTTCTCTCCCCTCACATCCTTCAACATCTGGCACACTGTTAGTGTCTTCTACAGTGAAGACTGATGCAAAATACTCATTTAGTTCATCTGCCATCTGCTTGACTCCTGTTATTATTTCTCCAACCTTGTTTTCTAGCGGTCCGATATCCACTTTCATCTCTCTTTTATTTTTTACATACTTGAGAAAGGTTTTACTATCCACTTTGATATTGTTTGCTAGCTTGCTTTTATATTTCATCTTGTCCCTCCTAATGATTCTTTTAGTTGCTCTCTGTAGGGTTTTAAAAGTTTCCCAATCCTCTATCTTCCCACTAATTTTTGCTTTGTTGTGTGCTCTTTCTTTTGCTTTTACATTAGTTTTGACTTCACTTGTCAGCCATGGTTGTACTATTTTGCTGTTTGAGTATTTCTTTGTTTTTGGAATACATCTATCCTGCACCTTTCTCATTTTTCCTAGAAACTCACACTATTCCTGCTCTGCTGTCACCCCTATCACCACTGCATCCCACTTCTCCTGCTTTCCCTTCTGCACCACAGACCTATGCCCACTGCCAGTAATTTGGTCTGTATGGCATTCCCCATAACAGTATCCAAAGCGGCATACCTATTATTGAGGGAAATGGCAACAGGGTGCTCTGTGCTAACTGCCTATTCACTTTTCCATTTCTCCTGACAGTCACCCAGCTAAGCGCCTCCTTCAAATTAAGAGTGATTACTTCCCTGTAACTCTGAATGATTAGCTCTTCAATCTCCTGTATAAACCAAAGGTCATCCAGCTGCTGCTCCAGATCCCTAACATGGTCTTCAAGGAGCTGCAGCTGGATTCACCTTATGCCGATGCCATTCCCTAGGAGACTCTAGGTCTCCCAAGACTCCAACATCTGACATGAAGAACACACAATAGTCATTTAGTACATTCAGTATAGTAGGAGGGAACAAAGGAAACATTAACAGAAACTTACCCAGAGCCAATGGCTCTTTTGAGCTGAAGCCTCCTCTAAACCAAAGCCTGACATACCTATTCTCACCACTGGCCCATTCTCAACAATGTCCGCCCTGCTTGTCCCTTTTGCACTGTTAAACAAGTGTCACTGACCTGCAGGAAACCTCGTTGCAGGGGCCTGCTCCTGCTGCTGATGAGGCTGTCGGACAAGGGAAGTTAAGGAAAGGGCATATAAGGTAGTGAAAGTAAATGGGAAGTTGAATGATTGGGAAGCTTTTAAAAACCAAAAAAAAAAGGCAACTAAATAAGTTATAACAAGGGAAAAGATGAAATATAAGGACAAACTAGCTGATAATATAAAGCAGGATACTAAAAGTTTTCTCAGTTATATAAAGAATAAAAAGAGGTGAGAGTTGATATTGGACTGGAAAATTATGCTGGCAAGGTAGTAATTAGGGACAAAGAAATGATTGATGAACTTAATAAGAAGTTTACTTCAGTCTTCACTGTGGAAGACACTAGCAGTGTGTCAGATATCTGTGAGTGTCAGGGAGCAGGGGTGAGTGTTATTGTTATTACAAAGGAAAAAGTGCTTGGCAAATTTAATGTCTTAAGGTGGATAAGTCACCTGTGCCAGATGGACTACATCCCAGAGTCCTGAGAGAGGTTGCTGAGGAGATAACGGATGCATTGTTGTGATCTTTCAAGAATCACTTGATTCCGGCATGGTCCCAGAGGACTGGAAAATTGCAAATGTCGCTCCACTATTTAAGAATAGAGGAAGGCAAAAGAACGGAAATTATAGGCCAGTTAGCCTAACCTCAGTGATTGGGAAAGTGTTGGAGTCGATCATTAAGGATGAGGTTTCGAGGTGCTTGGAGACGAATGATAAAATAAGTCAAAGTCAGCATGGTTTCTGTACAGGGAAATCTTGCCTGATAAATCTGTTAAAGTCCTTTGAGGAAGTAACAAGCAGGGTGGACAAAGGAGAGGAAGTGGATGTCATTTACTTAGGTTATCAGAAGGCTTTTGATAAGGTGCCTCACATGAGGCTGCTTAACAAGATAAAAGTTTGTGGTGTTCCAGGAAAGATAGTGGCATGGCTAGAGGAATGACTGACAGGCAGGAGGCAGTGAGTTGGAATAAAGGGGGCCATTTCTGATTGGCTGCCAGTGACTAGTGGTGTTCCTCAGGGGTCAGTATTAGGACCGTTACTTTCCACATTAACTTAGTGGAATTGATGGCTTTGTGGCAAAGTTTGCTGATGATACAAGGATAGGTGGAGGGATAGGTAGTGCTGAAGGAGCAATGTGATTGTAGCAGGACTTAAATTGGAAGAATGGGCAACAAAGTGACAGGTGGAAATGTTGGGAAGTGTTGGGAAATGTATGATAATGAATTTTGGTAAAAGGAACAATAGTGCAGACTATTATCTAAATGGGGAGAAGATTCAAACATCAGAGGTGCAGAGGGACTTCACAGTTCTCATGCAAGACTCCCAGAAAGTTCATTTACAGGTTGAGTCTGTGGTAAAGAAGGCAAATGCAATGTTGGCATTTATTTCAAGGGGAATAGAATATAAAAGCAAGGAGATAATGCTGAAGATTTATAAGACACTACTCAGGCCGCACTTGGACTATTGTCAATAGTTTTGGGCCCTTTTTCTCAGAAAGGATGTATTGTCATTGGAGAGAGTCCAGTGGAGATTTATGGGGATGATTCCAGGAATGAAGGAGTTAACATAGAAGGAGCATTTGACAGCCTTGGTCCTGGACTCAACAGAATTTAGAAGAATGTGGGGATATCTCATTGAAATCTACCAAATGTTGAAAGGACTAGATAGGGTGGATGTGCTGAGGGTGTTTCCCAAAGTGGGGATATCTAGAACTAGAGGGCACAGCCTCAAAATTGAGGGGTGATCTTTTAAAACAGAAGTAAGGAGGAATTTTTTTTAGCCAAACAGTGATGAATCTGAGGAATGCTCTGCCACAAGCTGTAGTTGAGGCCAAATTCATGGGTATATTTAAAGTTGAAGTTGATAGATAAGAATCTATTAGTCGGGTTAGATTAGTCAGGGCATCAAGGGATATGATGAAAGGGCAGGGTTGAATGGGATCCAGGATCAGCCATGATGAAATGGCGGAGAGGACTCGATGGGCTGAATGGTTTAATTCTGCACCTATATCTTATGGTCTTCTGGCCTTTCTTTGGACTTTTCCTCGGGTCTCCTCCTCAGGTCTCCTTCCTCTGACAGCTTGTTCCATATACCAACCTCCATCTGTGTGAAAAAAAAACTTATCCTTTATGCAGCTTTTGGTCTCCCACTCTGGTCTCCTTCCTCTGGTCTCCCCCCTCTGGTCTCCTTCTTTGGGTCTCCTTCTCAGGTCTCCCCCTCTGACAGCTTGTTCCATATACCCACCTTTGCCTCTATGAAAAATCTATCCCTCTGTTAAATCTTCTCCACCCCCACCCCGCCCACCACCCGCACCTTATCTTAGGTCTGTACCTTTTAATTTTAGACTCCATTTCTTTGTGGAAAAAAAAAGTTCATGGTAATATATGAAATAAAATTAGCAAAATGTAATAAATATCGTAAATTCATTGACTTTTGTAAATTTAAAATCCATCAGAATTTGCATTAATATTGATACAGGTTTCCCATTTTGTCACTTGAGTTCATTTAATTTCTCACAGACATCCAAACTAACCTAAATTTCACATGAAAGCACGCACCTAGATCTTTCATTAGCTCCGTAAACATGTGAACAGTCCTGACCTTGGAATTAATCCTTTAATACCTTCCGATCTATTATTTCTCATGTTCTCCTTATTTGTTATTTCTATGTTAGATATTTTCAGTATGGAGCTGCTTTTCAAGTACATTTCATTCTCCAGGGAATGTAGGAGAATTGGTAATTTACACTCAGCAGAAGTCGTAGAACATAGATTCTCAGCTGTATTCAGACTAATGCCTAAGAATGCTTTTGTGATTTGCAGTCAGAATAAAATGTAAGAGTTGTTAAAAATCTCAGACTGTGATACTTACATGGGATAGACTGTAAACCAATGAACAATTAACAGCTTTCCATTAGCACTGTTGAGTGTAGAGTTGGGCTATAAAATTATCCACTCAAAGACAGTTACCCATATTATTATGCACTTAATGGAACAGGCTTCCATTGTAATGAATAGGGAGCCATTCTGTCTTTGGAAGAACTATTCACAAGTGTATACTCTTGTTAAGTAGAGTAGAATCGAGTACATTTGGCTCTTTTTAATTTTCGTTGATTGTTTCATTTCATTTTTAGTTCACTTTCTCCCAGTTTAATCCTATGGGCTATTTAATGTCCTACATTTAGTTGGCAAATTGGGTCTGATAATAAGAGGGTTCTGTGGTTATTCATTGAAACTGCTCAGATTTAATTTGATGAAGCAGGGGACAATCTATATTGGCTCCATCAGTAAGTGGCTCTTTAATAACTGTTGTTCTTTCAAATAAGGACTTATGAGCAGCTGCGTTATTTCCCAGATGAGAAAAATAGCAAATGTTCTGTTGTGGAATCACCAGATTACTGGTGGTCAGAAGGTAACAATGTGGGCTGGGATGGTTTCCCCACAGAAATCAGGGAACAGTGCATTCCCATGATTTGAGCCACACACGTACATTGTTGAATCCGTTCTCTGGCTGTTTAGCTGAGCCTTCGAGTCCTTGTATCAGTGGGCACACACCGGTCCAGCCATACAACTATTGGCAAGGATTTTGGGTGCAGCTGGACTATTGAGTGGTGGAAGGTCTCTGGCATTTTGATCCATCTCTAAGGACTGGATCTCTGCCCAAGTCGAGGACTAATGATAAGGGTAGTGGTATAAAATGGAGATCCAGAGGAGAGAAGTGAAAAGGTGTAGTGGTTAGTGTAATGCTATTCGAGCAGCAGGACTTGCATGACTGACAGTAGTGAAAACCGAGAGGGAGCTACCGACATGATGAAGGAAGCCCTTGAACACTGCCAGGGATTGAGGACCTTCATTGTTGCCCTAAATGCTAGTATCATAACAGGAAGGAAGGAAGTAAGTATATAAATCTGTTGTTACATCAAGCTGACATCATGGAGGCCACAGGTTTTTTCCTCTAAAAATAAAGGTATCTCTTTTCTTGATGGAAAATCATCACTGTGACCTCTCTGGCATTGCACACAATCCTGGTATTACTGGAAAGAATGAAAGATTTGGTTCAGAGGAGTAGCAAAGCAGAATTACATGCAAAGTTGAATGATTAAGGATTTATATTAAAGGAGCATGCATTTTTTCCGGTGGCGAAAGGCATGAAGGCTAAGCAGCAACAAACATCAAGGAGAGAGTGACATCATCTTTCAGGCTGCTTTCAGCTGTTCGTATACTAATCAGATTTTCCTGGGAATAGTGACATTTTTTTATGTGGACAGTCAGCAGGATAGGGGTTTCTATAGGGGAATGCTGCAAAGTCATGGTTGGGTTTTACCATTGTTAAGTACGTTCTGTTGCATAGTGGAGAGTTGTCACTCACTCAGACTGGAGTTTGGTGAGATTTAGTGCCATGGTTTCTATGGAATGGAAGTGCTGTGGGGAACTGAATCAGAATCAGGGTTAATATCATTCACATACAGTATGTTGTGAAATTTCTATTTTCCATCAGCTGAACAAAGTAATACATAAAACATTATAAATTTCAATAGTGCAAAGAAGAGCAAAAATATTGAGGTAGTGTTCATGAGTTCATTGTCCATTCAGAAACCTAATGGCAGAGGGGAAGAAGCTGTTACTGAAACATTGAGTGTGTGTCTTCAGGCTCCTGTACCATCTTCTTAATGGTAGCAATGAGAAGGGGATCCTTAATGCTGGATGCCATCATCATCAAGTATTGAAGCTAGTATTGGTAATTTAGTTTATTATAACCATATAACAATTACAGCATGGAAACAGGCCATCTTGGCCCTTCTAGTCCATGCCGAACGCTTACTCTCACCTAGTCCCACTGACCCGCACTCAGCCCATAACCCTCCATTCCTTTCCTGTCCATATACCTATCCAATTTTACTTTAAATGACAATACCAAACCTGCCTCTACCACTTCTACTGGAAGCTACCACTCTCTGAGTAAAGAAATTCCCCCTCGTGTTACCCTTAAACTTTTGCCCCCTAACTCTCAAATCATGTCCTCTTGTTTGAATCCTGTCCTCTTGTTTCACAGGAAGGATGAACAGGATGACACTGGAATTGAACTCTGAACTCTGTTGCTCCGAGCTGTAACAGCGCCATGTTAACTGTGGTGGCCCAATGCTGATGGACTGTTCAAATGCTTTAGAATTCATTTTCTTCATTGATAAATTTTCATTTAAGTTTTTGTTATACTTCATAGTTTTGCCTTGTTTTGGTGTTCTGATGCTGAGTTTTTTTTAGAAGTATTCAGTATGATTATGTATCAGATATTTTGAAGGTAGTGTTTTTTTTTGCTCCTACCTTCCTCTCCTGGATTCTTTTGCTGGGCAGGGCATATCTGATTCTGGCATCTTTTGCAAGCTCTTTATTGTCCAGAGAACATCAGATGAACTCTTTATCTGCAATCAAGCAGCTGGAAAAGATTTCTCACAGACATTAGAAATTACAATTATTTTAAACTACCTCCTGTATTTAACCTTCAGTGAAGTACATCTCATTGATTTATTTTTATTGATAAACTACAACTTTTTGGTCAGCCTCCAGGTAAGTATTACAAGTTATTCCCTGGGCACCACTTTTGAAATTCCTCCTTCTCTAAATCGGATTGTCCTCATCTGTAGTTAAGTAAGAAAGAAAATGAGAAACGTCTTTCCCAACCTTAGACCAAATGGAAGAACTTTGGAAACATTGCAGTACTTTAACTAACTCAGAAAACAAAGTAGCTAATTTGTGCTGTAAGGTCACACAAGCCACATTTAAAGAATAAATACAGGTTTTTTTTGCAGAAAATTCTTTTTCTCATCAGTTCACCCATTATTGTCATTGGCAATATCCATCTTCTACTGAATGGACTCTAGCCTCTGCACCATCGAGGACATCTTCAAATGGCAATGCCTCAAGAAGGCGGCATCCATCATTAAGGATGCCCACCACCCAGGATGTGCCCTCTTCTCATTTCTACCATCAAGGAGGAAGTACAGGAGCCTAAAGATATACACTGAACATTTCAGGAACAGCTTCTTCCACTCTGCCATTGGACTTCTGAATGGACAATGAATCCATAAATACTCCTTCACTACTTTGCTCTCTTTTTGTGCTACTTATTTACTTCAATTTATACATATATATATATTTCTTATTGTAATTTATAGTATATTTTATATGTTGCACTGTACTGCTGCCACAGAACAGCAAATATTATAACATAAGTCAGTGATAATAAACTTGACTCTAATTCTTAGTGACACAACACAGAGCTGTTTTGTACAACCATCCAATTAATCTCAATCCCTCAACTCTACCTTTGTAACCACTTAATGTATTTTCCTGCCATTTTACTATTGAATCCATGACTTCCACTCTTTCAGGCTTTGCTTTTCAGATCACAGCAACTCATAATGTGAAGAAAAATAATAATTCTGAACTTGCACCTTCTCCTGACTGGCCTTTGATTCCTGTCTTCCTCTTATCTCTCACTTTTTACTTGCAAAAGGGGTGATGTTAGGAGCATTACTACTCCTAATTTCTTCCCTAGTGTAGGCCTTCCAAAGAACTTTGCAATTATTGAAAAACTTCTCAACTCAGGTCAATTTCTGGAAACAGAGCAGCTAACTTGTGTATGCCGGTCCTTCAAACAATATTTGTATTTAATGAAGTGTGGCTTATCACACTCAGATCCTCGCTTTTCATGATTCTATCACCTTTGTTTGCAATTCCCTTCAAAACTTTCTCTGACCCTTAGATTACAAACCAATGGCATTTCTAATGAAAAGTTGTTTTAAATTTGCTTACTTTACCCATCACTTGCTGTATATATCTTCTCGTTATTCAATCTGTTATGATCTGTCATTATTCTCCATACTTCTACCTAATCTTTTAACTTCCTATAATACAAGAATATCCTCCATAATTAGTTTAAAAAATACAGTTTAAATGTAGTCATGTCAATGACGACTTCAACTTTTCACATGTCATTTATGTAGGTGCCTTGTCTTTAAATTATCTAAGAATAGCAGTTCTGAATACCAAAAGTTCAGAAGGAATTCAGATGCCCTCTTGTAGAATATTTGCCAGTCAGTATGTATCTTCATAGAAAACAGTTCCAATTAAGAACCATGGCAAAACTCAAGGCCAAATTGGCTACAATCATATTCTGAGTTTTGCTCCCATCAGAGATGGTACTGTGGAACTGAGAGGATTAGAAAAATGGAAAATTAAATTAACTAATTTAAGACATGAAAAAGCCCATATACTAATCTGAAGGGAATGATTAATTTGACAACTCTAGGCTTTATTTTAGGCATTAACATTCTCAACGCTGTCTTAGCACACAGTCAGACGATGTTGAGCATGTTAATGCCCAGTACAAAGTACAGTGGATTCTGGTGAACTGGGACATGTCAGGCCAGTACATTTTGGCCCAATTAAGCGGCTGCCCCAGTTAGCCAAAGTTTCAAGGAAATAGTTAAAAGGTATAAAAAAAGATTATCTCCTGTTTAACTGAGTAACAAATTTTCCAGAAAGTGACCTGAGTTGAGAAGTTTTTCAATAATTGCGAAGTTCTTAAATGAAATACAGAACAATATCAATACTACTACAGGACTATAAAACTGTATATTAGTTCCCAATAGTTAGCGATGGAGGAATTCAGTGTATGCTACCATATTCTTTTGATTGGCTGTAAATGAACAGAGTCTGAGATAATTGATGGTCTTCATACAATTTTATCAACAATTGCATCCTCCAAATCTTCATTTTCATTATAACATTAAGATGATTGTCGATACCTTAAGATTCTTCATGGTTCCTAACTTACGGAGGTAGTGAAACCATTTCATTTGCACTTCTGGCCATTTTTGCCATCTCGAAGCCTGAATGTTTTGAGAAAAAATTAACAGAACTTTCAAAACCAGGATTAATCGTAGAGGGTTCAATTATCCTAAAAACTTGCCTCTATTTCCTGAGGGAATTCTTTGGAAATAGGGGATCAGTTATCTTTTACAGAGTAGGTACAGAGAAGCAGGACATATCTCCAAGTTTCATTTCCTAGTGGGGCTAATATTTTCTATTGTATTGATTCAAATATTATTGTATGTCTGTGCCCTGGATTTGTGAATGGATTTAACAAAGGGAAATAGCACTAGTCAGGCATCATAATCCATTATCTTTTGCCGTCACAACTTGATTTTCCATCCTGATTTACTTAGATAACCACTTATGTTATTTAGGTGCTTTAGAGTAATTCGGTCTACAGGATTTGGAAGTTTTATGAAACGTGAAGAGTTAAAATTTGCCTAAGCATGTTGTCAATGATCTGATTTAAGAGTTTCGTTGAGAAGGTGAAGTATTTAAGTGACTTTCCATTAGAGAGTAGCCACAGTCCCCTTGAGACAACTAATTTGTTCAGAGGCGGCTGTAACAATCCTCAGCATCTTGGGTATATATTATTATAATGATACAACTGCATAGACCCTGATTAATATTATTAATCCTCGTTAATTCCACTCAACAATTCAGGAATAGCTTCCTCCCATCAACATTACCTCACTACTTCGTTTTCTCTTATCACACTATTCTGTGCTGTAATTCATACTTTTTATTGTTATAATGTTGCTATGTACTGATGCTGTAAAAAACAAATTTCATGATATATGCCAATGATGTTTCTTGCTTCTGATTTTGATTCTAATTCTTCTGCCATCCAATTTCTGAATGGACCTTGAACCCATGACTAGTCATTTTCTTCTCCAAAAGGATAATTTCAGTTTATGGAACTTATTTCAGACCTCATTTGTTTTTACTCGGGTTTGAGTTAGACTTATAACAGAGATCCATGTTATAAAATAATTAATTTTATGAATGTTTAAGTGGGTTTGAAAAGTGTAAAGTATTGGTGGAATTAAATGTGTGTATTATGTGCATAGTTTAATGAGTTGCAAGGGATAAACATCAAATTTAAATTCTTTCAATGGCAACATCGAGTCTCCTTGCATTGTGTTTAGTAGCCTCACTAATAAACGTACTTTGACATTGTAATTGGGAATGGCTCTAGGCCTCTGTGCGTCTGCCTCATTTACCTTAATGGAACCCAGAAGAATATAAATGGGAATTTCCGAGCTTAACGAATTAGCTAGTATTTAAGTGGAATCAACAGTACAAGCCAGAACATTGAAAATGCCCATTGATTAACACCATAATCACCTTGTACCTTTGTAAGTTGATTTGTTGCAATTAGCTTCACAAATATCAGATATAATTTAGCAAAACTTCCTTGGTTCCTTACAGTCTTTGTTCCTCTGTTAAGCCAGAATTCATTCAGGGGCATGATATCTGCAGGGAACTCTTTTCATGTCATTTGAAATCAGAGGTCACTTTATAGAACTTGAGCTACCCACTGGAATTTGACGTATGTGTCATTAAATCAAAAGCTGCTAGAGCCTTACTTTAAACTTATTGCTAAAGGAAAGGAGAAACAACTGACTGGTACAACTCGCTTATCAGTCTCCCTGCTGAAATATGCCTCTGGCCAAATTCTGGCAATACTTTTCAAGTGATCAGGGTGGTGGGGAGCAAACTATTGTACTAGGCATATCATATGGTTCAACTGCGATAACTAACACAAGAATTGTTTAAGTTGACATTAGTCAAAACATTCAATGCTTTTTCAGGATTTTTGTATCTATAAATTGCCCCATATTAGTAAATGATGTAGAGGAATAATTCTAAAGGATAATTGATGGACTCAATGGCCTAACTCTACTCCTACATCTTCTGGTCTAAAGCAGGTGTACCCAACCCTTTTATGCAGTGAGCCCCTACCATGGACCCCAGGTTGCGAACCCCTGGAGAAAGGATATAGTTGCCAGTGCTAATTATTGTTTTAAAACTTATCTGTATAAAGATTATTAATGAAAATAATTTGGATGTAACCTATTTGGCCCATATATTAAAAGGATCAGCTTTCTCAAGAACCTAGTTTATTCACCATATACATTTACATATAGGCATTAGGAATTTGTTATGTTGACAAAAAACAAAATTCAACAATTATACAGAATAAAGAATTATATAGAAATAAATTTAGAAATACAAATATGGAATAAATGGTCATAAATATTAGCATACATATTTCATGTAAGCAGCATTATGAAGAGTGGTTTAAAGTGCTTGCAGTCCAGTAACTGATCTAATGGATAGAGGGGATGGGGATAATTAGAATGGTTGATCAGATGAACTGCCTGGGGGATAAAACTTTGTAGATAGCCTGATAGCCCTATAGGGCTTTCCAGAAGGGAGCTTTTGAAAAAGGCAATAACCAGGTAAAGCTCCAAAAATTATCTGAATTGATATTCTCAATACTGTCGTCATATGAAGCAGTGGGAGCATTAATGATATTTTGTATTGGCATAGAAATTCCTATGGCAATTCTTGTAAAAAAAAGTATAAAGAATATCTGAAGTAATTGTAAATTAACCGAACAATTGGTTCAGTTAAAGATGATTAAGCCTTTGTTCTTGCATGGCTGAAAGAAGGTTATAGCTGTGAGCTTAATGCACACTGTATCAAAAGGACAGGCAGGAAGGCAGAGGGAACGGTGTTACTCTGTTGTAAAAAATGAAATCAAATCATTAGAAAGAGGTGACATAGGGTCAGAAGGTGTTGAATCATTGTGGATAGAGCTAAGGAATTGCAAGGGTAAAAAGACCCTAATGGGAGTTTTATATAGACAAACAGTTGTGAGGATGTGACTTACAAGTTACAGCAGGAGATAGAAAATGCATGCCACAAGGACAATGTCACAGTAGTCATGGGGGAATTCAAAATGCAGGTTGATTTGGAAAATCAGGTTGGTGCTGGATTCTAGGAGGGGGAGTTTCTAGATTGCCAACAAGATGGTTTTTTTAGAGCAGCTCATGATTGAGCCCACTAGGGGATCAGCTATTCTGGATTGTGTGTTGTGCAGTGAACCAGAATTGATTAGGGACCCTAAGGTAAAAGAACCCTGAGGGGCAAGTGATCATAATATGATCAAATTCACCCCGAAGTATGAGCAGGAGAAGCTAAAGTCAAATGTAAAGGGAAGTACAGTGGCATAAAGGGAATTACAGAGGCTTCTGAGAAGAGTTGGCCAGAATTGATTGGAAAAGAAAACTGGCAGGGATGATGACAGACTAGCAATGCCTAGACTTTCTGGAAGCAATTCAGAAAGCACAGGATATATACATCCAACAGAGGAAGGAGTATTCTACAGGCAAGATGACAACCATGGTTAACAAGAGAAGTCAAAGTCAACATAAAAACCAAAAAGAGGGTATATAATAGAGCAAAAATTAGTGGGAAGTTAGAGGTTTAGGTAACTTTTAAAAACCAATAGAAGGCAACTAAAAAAGTTGTTAAGAATGTAAAGATGGAATATAAAGGTAGGCTAGCCAATAATATTAAAGAGGATACCAAAACTTTCTTCAGATACATAAAGAGAGGTTAGAGTGGATATTGGACCACTGGAAAATGATGCTGGAAAGGTAGTAATGGGGGACAAAGAAATGGTGGAAGAACTAATTAAGTATTTTATGTCGGTCTTCATGGTGAGAGACTCTAGTACTGTGGTGGAAGGTCCAGGTGTCGGGGGGCATGGAGCGTGTGAAGTTACCATTACTAGGGAGAAGGTTCTCGGGAAACTGAAAGGTCTGAAGTCACCTAGACCAAATGGGGTACGCCGCAGAGTTTTTAAAGATCTGACTGAAGAAATTGTGGAGGCATTAGTAATGATCTTTCAAGAATCACTAATTCTGGACTGGTTCTGGTTCCAGAAGACTGGAAAATTGCAAATGTCACTCCACTCTTCAAGAAGGCAGAGAGGCAGAAGAAAGGAAACTACAAGCCAGTTAGCCTGACCTCAGTGGTTGGCAAGATATTGGAGTCGATTGTTAAGGAAGAGGTCTAGGGGTACCTGGAGGCATCTGATGAAATAGGCCATAGTCAGCTTGCTTTTCTCAAAGGAAAATCTTGCATTACAAATCTGATGGGATTCTTTGAAGTAATAAAAAGCAGGACAGACAAAGGAGAATCAGCTGATGTTGTGTACTTGAATTTTCAAAAGGCCTTTGACAAGGTTCCATACATGAGGCTGCTGAACAAGCTATGAGTCTATGGTATTACAGAAAACATTCTAGCATGGATAAAGCAGAGGCTGACTGGCAGGATGCAAAGAATAGGAATAAAAAAAGCTTTTTCTGATTGGCTGCCAGTGACTGGTGGTCCACAGGGATCTGTGTTGGGACCAATTATTCTTACATTATCTGTCAATGATTTAGATGATGGAATTGATGGCTTTGTTGCAAAATTTGCAAATGATATAAAGATAGGTGGAGGGCAGGTTCTTTTGAAGAAGTAGGGAGGCTACAGAAGGACTTAGACAGATTTAAGAGAATGGGCAGAGAAAGGGTAAATGGAATACAGTGTCGGGAAGTGTATGGTCATGTAATTTGGTAGAAGAAATGAGAGGGTTGACTATTTTCTAAATGGAGAGAAAATACAAAAAAATGAGGTGTAAAAAGGGACTTGGGAGTCCTGGTGATGGATTCCCTGAATATTAATTTTCAGGTTGAGTCTGTGGTGAGGAAGGCAAAAGCTATGTTAGCATTCATTTCAAGAGGACTAGAATATAAAAGCAAGGGTGTAATGTTGAGACTATAAAGCACTGTTGAGGCCTCACTTATGAGTATTGTAAACAGTTATGAACCACTTTTCTTCGAAAGGATGTGCTGAAACTGGAAAGTGATTTTAGGATTGAATGGCTTGTCATAGGAAGAGTGTTTGATAACTCTGATCCTGTATTCGCTGGAATTCAGAAGAATGAGGGGTGACCTCATTGAAACCTATTGAATGTTGAAGGGACTTGATAGAGTGAATGTGGAGAGGATGTTTCTTATGATGGGAGAGTCTAAGACCAGAGGACACAGCCTCAGAATGGGTGGGCAAACTTTTAGAATGGAGATGAGGATGAATTTCTTTAGCCAGGGAGCAGTGAATCTGTATAATAAAAGCAGAGGTTGACAGAATCTTGATTGGTCAGAGAAGAAAACAGGAGATGGGCTGAGAGGACAATTGGATCAGCAATGATGAAATGGTGGAGCAGACTTGATGGGCCAAATGGCTTAATTCTGCTCTAATATCTTATGGTTTTATGGCACTGAAATAGGAAAAAAAACAGCAAAACACACACACACACAACACTGGAGGAACTCAGCAGGTCAGGCAGCATCTATGGAAAGGAATAAGGGGCTGACATTTCAGGCCAAACAATAGACTCTGTTAAAAAAATTAAATCTTTGCTCTTATGTGGCATAGTAATAGAAATGGCAGCAAAACACACACAAGGTGCTGGAGGAACTCTGCAGGTCAGACAGTGTCTGTGGGAAGGAATAAAGAGACCCTTCATCAGGATTAATTTCCATAGATGCTGCCTGACCCACTGAGTTCCACCACCATTTTGTGAGGATTACTTTGGATTTCCAGCATCTATAGAATCTCCTGTGTTTAAAAGCAGAATACAGATAAAGTGGAGCAATTGATGCTAGAAAAGCAAAACTGACTGTTCACTGTATTACTTTCCAGTCGTGGTTTAGATCCTTTCACAACCTCAGAGACATAGGATTCATCCAGATAAAGGTGGTCAAGGCAGAAGGCTTAATGGTGGCTGATGTCACAGGTAAGGAGAGGTCATTTTGTGCTTGTTCTGATATAAGAAGATTACAGAGAATTTTTTTCTTTAGCTTTGCCCATGCATGTTATATTGCTTGAAGTATTCACACAAATTTGAATAAATTCAAATTAAATTTGCATTGCATAGTTTTCTAAAGTATAATCCTAGAAATTTCCAAA
Source organism: Hypanus sabinus (assembly GCF_030144855.1). Lineage (NCBI taxonomy): Eukaryota > Metazoa > Chordata > Chondrichthyes > Myliobatiformes > Dasyatidae > Hypanus > Hypanus sabinus. Next base: position 2,283,453 of record NC_082710.1, read on the forward strand.
TTTAGTCAACTTAGTTTGAGAGTGTGTACTACAATGTTTTTTTAAAAACAGCGACAGTTTCATATGCAGTCTTATTTCTTTGAACTGCTTGTGTTTCTATATGTATTAAAGGTTAAAGAATGGTCCACGAGTAATTCCCACTCAAGTGTTTATTTGAAGCAAGAGACGATTTAGTGCCATCAGCAAATAATGAAATACTGTACTCGCTGGATTTAAGAATGAGGGGAGCTCTCATGGAACCTTACCAAATATTGAAACACCAAACTCGAGTGGATGTGGAGAGGATGTTTCCCATAATGGGTCAATCTAGGACCAGGGGGCACAGTCTCAGAATAGAGGGGTGTTCATCTGAGGGGCACAGCCTCAGAACAGTGAAGAGGAGGAATTTCTTTAGCCAGAGAGTGAAGAATCTGTGGAATTTGTTGCCACAGATAGCTGTGGAGGTAGTCATTGGGTATCTTTAAGGCAGAGGTTGATATGTTCCTGATTAGTCACGGTGTCAAAGTTATGGGGAAAAGGAGGGAGAATGGGGTTGAGAGTGATAATCAATCAGCCATGATGGAATGGTGGAGCAGACTTGATGGGCCGAATGGCCTAATTTGGCTTCTATGTCTTATCATCTTAATTGCCTCTGAATCCTCCATTACATGTAACAGAGCTAAAAATGTCGATGGGCAATGTAGGAAAAAATGCAACTGGTATGTAGTGCCACGTCAGGTTTAGGATATAATTTTCCAAGATTTTGAAACTTTTCAGTGGATGAAAATTCTCTTGCACATTGGTAACATTAGCTGAGTGACTCTAGAAAGAAGAAATCCAAAATTACCTAGCAGACAACTGAAAAATTGTCTTTAAGCAGTAACTGATGTCATCACATGGATGGTAAAATTACTTTTGGAACATAGGCTGTGCTTTAAATGGAGCTGTATTGTTTCCAATTTATGTTTGTAGTACTTCATTCTAGTAATTATTCTAGACATTTTCTTTGTGATGGTTTTAGTTACAGGAACCCAAAACCTATTAGCCCATTGAAACCCCTTTTCATTGGGAGTGTCTGGAAAAGCAGCTCGTTAGCTCCTCGCTAACAGCTGTTAGAAAGGAGAAACCCACCTTTCTCAGGCTCTGTCAGGCTAGGATGTATACAACTTTGGTCCCACTAAACCCCTGAAGTTGGAATGTCTCACCTCCACCCCAAACCCCAGTCTGTGTGAACACTGTGTGACTTATTGCAACCCCCTTGCAATCACCCCTCGGTAAGAAATAACAGATCATACACTGCATGCAGTTATAAAGAGGTGTATTTACGAATGTTAAGCAAACAGTTATAAAGGAAAAAGCAGGGCCCATTATACTTAAACAGTCACATGTGCACAGTGGAGCTGAGATCTTCCAGAAGCCGTTGTTTTCGATGCACCGACTGCTATTCACTGCTTCCTGGTGAAAGTTCCCCTCTTGGGCTCCACTGGTTCGCACATTCCCGCTGGACTGAATCCTACGGCAAGTTCTCTCCATCTCCCGCTGAAAAAGACCTTGACCCACCTCGGTGTTCGTCACAAAAACCGCTCCCCCAGAGTTCTCTAGAATCTTCTTCCAGTTCCACTCTCCTGATTGGATGACACACATTCCTAAGCATCCCTTATCTTTAACGGTAATCCAAACCACTGCCAGCAGAACACACTGCTTCCTCAGAAAGACTACTACATGAAAAACCCTACAACATTAGCAGTAAAATCTTTACCAGGGCGTTGCACAATCAATCAAGGTCCTGCTTAAATGTCTAACTGTCCAGTTCACAAATATAAATAGTAAATCACAGATCAGCCACTTGTTAAGTCTTTCATGATTGTTAGAATTGAAGAAACAGATCTTGCTGAAAGTGGAGTCTCACCTTTATGCAAAGAACCACTCATGTCAATCAGATTATCGCAAATAAATAATAGTTATTTGATCCAAGATCTTTGGCTCAAGAAAGTACCGGTGATTTTGTTAGATGCTTTGCAGATAACCAACAAAACTACTAATTATTGTACTAAATGTACTTTTTCTGGACTACAGTCACTGCTGTCTGTAATTTTCCTTTGGGAGTTGTGCTTTTGAACCATCTAAACGACCTGGCGTTTTTGCAGTATCCAGAAGGATTCAGTAAACTACACTCCCCATGTCGGCCATTGCTGGATGGGACGTCAGGGCAGATTGAAGCGGCAGGTCTAGGCATCAGAGCAAAAAGCAAACTGATCATCAGCTGATTTCAGCACTGAGCCGGATTAAAAAGATTAAGATTTCAAGGCTAAGGGTGGAGGTTGAACCTGTGTTCAGCTCACTACTCTACTTTATCCAGGATTCCCACCCGAGCCTGTACAGTTTCCCGGCGTCTGACCCGTCTCCCACTCTTGTTGATACCACCTTTGGGTGCAAGGTTGACTGGGTGCACGCGCCTCACCATTGAACTGGGCCCGTGGGGGGATGCTGCTGTTCATGTTTTGTGTGTTATTAGTTTAGTTTTTCAGTTGTGTGCACAATTTGTTCTTTATTCACACATTGGCTGCTTGAGGGTCTTTCTGGGGGGGGGGGGGGTCCTGGGTTCCATTGCATTTCTTTGTTCTCTGGCTGCCTGCAAGATGAATCTCACCATCGTGTACAGTAAGCAACTTTGATAATAAATGCACTTTGAACTTTAAACCTTCATCACCCCTTAGCATGAATGATCCTATAACAAGATCATAAACAGCAGAGCAGAATTTGGCCATTCAGCCCATCGAATCTGCTCCACCATTTCATCAGGGCTGATTTATTATCTTTCATATCCCATTCCCCTGCCTTCTCCGTATAATCTTTGACACCCTGACTACTGGAGAACCTATCAACCTCCACCATAAATATACCCAAAGACTTGGCCTCCACAGCCATCTGATTCACCACCCTCAGGCTAAAGAAACCCCTCCTCATCTCTGGTCTAAATGGACATGATTCTATTCTGAGGGATGTGCCCTCTGGTCCCAGACTCTCTCACTATAGGAAATATGCTTTCCAGATCCACTCTATCCAGGCATTTCAATATTCAGTAGGTTTCAAAGAGAACCCCCCTCGTTCTTCTAAACTCCAGTGAGTAAAGGCATGTTGGAATGGTGGAGCTATCTTGATGGGCCAAATGGCCTAATTTGTTTCTATGTCTTATGGCATTATTGTTTCAGTATTCCAAATGTCTGTTCTATCACATTTCTTGTGGTAGATTGTGAAAATGAGTTTGAGCCTTATCATCAGTAGGCAGCCATTGTCTATATTTTATAATTGAAACCTGGTGGACTGTCACAAACTAAAGACACTCTGTGATACTGGTCAGTGTCCTGCATAATGTCACACATTAACAAATTCAAAAATTCAAAGTAAATTTATTATCAAGGTACATATATGTCACCACAGACAACCCCGAGCTCCCTTTTCTTGTGGCCATTCACAGTAAACATGAGAAAAATAATAGAATAAATGAAAAACTACACAGAAACAAAGATGGACAAAAAACAAACGGGCAAAAGACAACAAAGTGTGCAAATACAAAAAGGAAACAAATAATAATGATAAATAAATGTGGCATTTATTTTAAAAAATGTCAGTTCCAGTTTTAAAAAGGGAGTGGGCCTGTTGGGACTCGTCTACGGAGCAGGAGAGAGGAGGCCCAGTGAAGGTCAGCCACTGGACAACAGTGTTATAAATACACTGCTGATGTCAGAGAATTCCAGATAACTGCTTAATTTCTAAAGAATCATTGCATTTCTGCCAATCATCAGTACCCTCCCTGGTCACCTTGCCTGCGCCCATTGCCTGTCGTTGCTGCATCTGCTGTCAAGTTTCAAGGTTCTAGTTTGTATAATGTCATTTCCAGTGCACAGGTGTAAAGGAAAACAAAATAATTGCTATTCTCTATCCAACGTGTGGAAACACACATGTTTGGAATGAGCTTCCCGTAGAAGTAGTAGAGGTCAGTTCAGTATATGGACAGGAAAGGAGTGGAGGGTTATGTGCTGAGTGCAGGTAGGTGGGACTAGGTGAGATTAAGAGTTCGGCACGGACTATGAGGGCTGAAATGGCCTGTTTCCGTGCTGTGATTGTTATATGGTTATATGGTTAATGTAATACAAAAAAAGATAAATAACACAATAATAATAATAAACACAATAGATAAAAATACATAAGATACCTTATACAGTATGTATAGATTGTCCATAAATTGACTCTATGATGTACATAAGGTGACTCGCATTTCCTCCAACACATTTCCCGTTGCTTCTTCTCCGCCATGTCTGTAGGCTGGGCGTACACCAATTCAAAATAGATGAACCAAATCATCAAATCTACCTGCTGACATGTGAAAATGTTTGAAATGCATTTCCTCCTCCATGTCTCTCACGAAGAAACTCACCACAGTGGCATAGAAACCCCACCGCCAACGAGCGTTTTGGCGCACACCAACGCATGCTCGCTATGGCGTGGAGCCTACGCAGAAGTGAAAATCAGGGCTACGGCATTGGCTACACTGTAGCCCATACACACAAGTATAAATCAGCCTTCAGTGGGTGGAGGTGTTGATCAGCTTGTTGGTCAATCTTCTCACTAGAAAATTCTGGCGAGGTAATTTCTTCCTGTGTATAGTGAATGCCTACTTCCTCCCTTTCAGAGCAAACTACCAGTGTGAGCTCTGATCCCTTCCTTCTTCATGTACCAAGGGTGTCCAGGCCTTCCCCCACCTCTCTCCTCAACATAAGAAGTCACTCCAATTCTTTCCATCTCCTCCTGTCTCCATCTTCCCTGTCCCTAGTGCTAGAGCACTACTATTGCCAAAAATTGGGCCTGTGGCCTTGGAAGAGGAAAACCAAGTGGTACATTGATGAACAAGACAATTTGTCTACCTGGATGTGACATTGACTGCTCACCTTTCTCCATTCCAGCACAGCTGTGCAGGAACACAGACATCATCTTCTGATAGAGGAATGGCCAGGCTGGATGGCTGGGGTGGTATCCACTAAAGTTTAATTTATGTTTTGATTTAGAGACACAGCCAGTGGCAAGCCCTTCTGGCCCAGCAACCCATGCCATGCTACTACACCCCAAGTGACCACTAACCCGCATGTCTTTGGAATGTGGGAGGAAACCCACGCGGTCACAGGGAGAACCTACAACCAGTGTGGGAATTGAACGCTTGTCACTAGCACTGTAGGGTGGTGCACAGACTGTTGCACTGCCTTGCCATTCCGAGAATAAGAATAGAGATGACATGACTGAAACATGTGAGATCCTGATGGCTTTGACAGTGATGATGTGGAGAGGATATTTCCTCTTGTAACAGAGTCAAGAACTAGGCGCCTTTGCTTAAAAATGAAGGGTTAACTATTGAAGAAAAAAAACGGGTGATATTGTTTCTTCTTTCAGAGGTGAGTTAGTGTTAAGAACTCCCTTCTTCATAGGATGGTGGAAGAAGAGCAAATATTCTTAAGGCAGAGGCAGATGAGGGTCCACCCTCAAGGACCCCATCACCCAGGATGTGTCATCTTCTCACTGCTCCCATCAAGGAGGAGATGTGCCATGGGGAGCATTCTTACTGTTGCATCACCGTCTGATATGGAGGGGCCACCACACAGGATCGGAAAAAGCTGCAGAAAGTTGTAAACTCAGCTAGCTCCATCATGGGCACTGGCTCCCCAGCACTGAGGACACCTTCAAAAGGTGATGCCTCAAGAAGGCAGCATCCATCATTAAGGGCCCCAATTCCATCAGAATTCTGAATGGACAGGTAAGCCCATGAACACTAACTCACACAAACACGAGAAAATCTGCAGGTGCTAGAAATTCAAGCAACACAAACAAAATGCTGGTGGAACGCAGCAGGCCAGGGAGCATCTATAGGGAGAAGCACTGTTGATGTTTCGGACTGAGACCCTTCGTAAGGACTACCTCACCATTTTTCCCTCTTTTTGCACTGCTTATTTAATTTAATTTTTTGATATGTACTTTTTGTAATTTATAGTTTTTATTAATATGCATTGGAATGTACTGCTGCCACAAAACAACAAATTTCATGACATCTGCCAGTGATATTCCATCTGATTCTGATAGATGCATAATAAGAAAGGAAATAAATGGTTATGACAGTGAGGAGTTGAGATCGGACATGACTTATTAAATGTGGAGCAGGCTTGAGGGGCCAAATCGCCTACTCCTGCTCCTAATCTGTATAATAATCTGTGAGCCAGGACCCTAAATGTGTGCCACCAGTACCATCGGGGGGGAATAATTCTTATAGCGATTTCTGGCAAGGTATGCACCCATAGTGCTAGAAGATATGTGATCGCATTCCACTGGTGGTAGCTTTCTTGCCTGCAAGAAGAACCTGGTGTGGACACTTGCAAGGCAAACAGATCCAGAGTCAGACAATCTCAAGCTGGACCAGCGACCAAGAACCAATCTCACAAGATATTGTTGGGTATCTGCCAACCATCAATTCACCAGCCACAGAGCTGACCACAGTATTTGAAATCCTGAACCAATCAGGGCTAATCAGGAAGGAACTTCATCGAGAAACAATTGTGGTAGTCATGGATCAAGCACTCTGTGCAAAAGCCACTGAAATTGCCTGGAAGCACAAAGAGCTCTTCTTCAACATTCTTCTCAGGCTGGGGACATTCCATACCATATGTAATGCCTGAACCATCCCAGGAAAGCGATTTTGGGATGCTGGTCTAAAGGACGTATGCATAGAGGCTGGAATTGTCACAGAGGGGTCCATCAATGGAGTCCTTGATGGTAAACACTACAATCATGCTGTCAGGGTCCACAAGTACATCTATGAAGCGCTAATGAGACTTGCATGGGCAGAGTTCACACTGTGGGTTGAGTACAATGTCCCGGAGAGGAGTGGGATGATCAAATCATTCTTAGACCATGTGAACGACATGCCAGTGAATCGAACCATCAGAAGTTGAACAATCTGCTGCAAAGTCCACTCTTAGCTGAGCTGATAACCCAGGAACACCTCCGTCACAACAATGGAGAGCTATCTGCGTTCTGGATAGCGTACTTTGACATGGTAGAGAATGTAGTACTCGGGCTTCTCTCATGAGGGGGACTGGGAGATGTACCTCCATGCTGTAAGAACCATGATCCCATGGTGCTTTTGCCTATGATAAGATGAATTATGCCAGGTACCTGACCTCTTACTTTGTTCAGATGATGAACCAGAGAAGAATCCTTCTGTGTATGAGGCCTACAAGATAGGCCAATTCTCAGTGCAGCTGTCAAGTAACAACCCCTTTGGGCAGATCCCTGTGGACCAGGCTATTGAAGCCACAGTGAACAAAGACACACGGACTCCCAGAGGCACATCACGGTTCAGCCTGAATGCTGGAACTATCGAGCATTACTGTGTAACAGCTGAGCACCGCGGTGCATTCCAGGGACAGTTAAGGGAGATGGTGCAAGGCAACAAATCAGAGCTTTGTCTTGTGGAGCTACAGCAGCTAAGAATCCAGAAAAATGAGGAAGCAGTTTCAGCAGTGGTTGCCTCATACATGAATGGGTCAACCCATTTGCAGAGAAGCGGGATCTCATTAGCATCTCTACGGCAAAGGCAGCCCCCAAGGACATTGTCTCCGACCTGATGAAGGCATATGAGATTGGTAAGCAATGCTATGCAACCTTCAAGGATGAGAGACCAGAGGAAGACCCACCAGCAAAGAATTTCCATGACCCAATGAAAACCAACAAGCTGAAAACATTCAGTGACATATGTAAGAAGAGAAAAGTGAAATCAAATGGGAGGGCGATCATCTTGAAAGCAAACAGGTCTTTGTTTGGACGCATCATAGTGATGGCACAAGGGCACAGTCTACGTATGGAGGATATCCTTTCTCATCCCTTTGGACCGTTGCCCTGGACCCTGTCCACACCAGAAGGATTGCTGAGAAAGACAAATAAAGCCACAACCTTGCAGAAAAATGTAGCAGTAGACGAGCCACTCCCAGGAAACTCTGCTACAGTGGTTGATGGAGTGAACTTGGTCCAAAGAGTGAAAGGTGATCAAGTTACTTTCAGAGATGTTGCCACAACAATTCTGGGTATGGCTTTGAGGGAAGGCAGTCAGAGTAGTAGAATAAATGTTGTGTTCGACACAGACAAGGAGAAATCTATCAAGAATAGTGAAAGATTTCTACAGGGTGAAGAGATTGGTCATGAGTTACAAGGTATCACAGGCACACAGATGGTGAGGCACTGGAGAAGCTTCCTGACCAAGTTAGTAACAAAAATAGTCTCATTAGCTTCATAGTCCATCAATGGAGGAAGGCAGAGTACAGAGCAAAGCTACAGGAGAAGTCTCTGTATGCAACTGTGAATGACAAATGTTACAGAATCACATCTCAAGACAGTGAGGAGGTGTCAGCTCTTCAGAGTCAACAAGAAGAAGCAGATGGCCGCCTACTTCTCCATGCTGCCCATGCCACAAGAGAGGGATACCAGTCTGTAGTGATCTGCTCAGAAGACACAGATGTCTTTATCATGTTTTTAGCATTTTGTGACAAGATTGAGGCCCCATTGTTCCAGAAGTGTGGCTTGTAGTCATCAGGAAGGTTGCTGCCACTGTTGGCATAGAAGTTTGTAGGGCTCTCATCATGCATATACAGAATGTGACGCTGTAAGCACTTTTGCAGGCAAAGGGAAGACAAGTGCCCTAAAACTCAGGACACATTCTTAGGGTTGGGTCAGGAATGGGAGCTCTCCCCAGAACTGATGGACAAACTGGAGGCATTTACATTTGGACCACCAAGCATCGACCACCAAGCTCAATGAGCTCAGGTATCACCTTTTCTGTGCCAAAAAAGGTGAAATCAGAAGTCATCAACTCCCACCATGCAAGGACTGCTTAACAAAACACGCACAGCGAACCAACTACCAGGCTGGTATATGGAGAAGATGTTTGGAGAAGGACCCACAAGTGCCAAGCCCTGCTGGCAGAGGATGGAAGATGGAGAGAGAAGAGGAGCACTGGATGGAAGGCCAGCCAGCACCCGATGCCGTCCTGGATCTACTGGCCTGTAACTGTCCAAAAAAATGTTCACTCCCAAGATGGATGTGTGTTGCAAATGGCCTCAGGTGTACTGACCTGTAGACTGGCAAGACTGTGAGATCCAGGCATCCACCTCGGAGAGTGTGGAAAGTTCAGATAAAGATGTGGAAGACGTGGAGGACTTTGAAAATTATTATGATTATTAATAGGTTATGAAAGTGTGGAAAACAAAGTATAGAAAGCAGTCTTTGAGTAAATATATTCGTTTTACAACCAAATGGAGCCTAGGTTATGGCCGTGTGGAACCCCACATTTGAATTATTATACTGTAATTCTATATGCTATGACAAATGCTTAAGATCGTTTTGATTTGATACAATGTGGAAAATATCATGACATTGATAAAACTCCAGAAATCTCTCCAAATGAGGTTTTTTACCTTTTGGGGGTGGGGTAACATTTTCTGCTGTACTGATGTTAATATAGAATATATACAAAAAGTGATTACTTATGTGAATTCCTGAATAAATTCTCTACAAATCCATGTGATTATATGTGTCCTAGGGTTTTTATTGACTTTTCCAAAATAAACAACAGACAAATATTTTTCTAAAAAGGAAATGATTCACTCTACTGAAATTGGGCACTGTACTGCAAGTGCCACCAATGACATAGTTTTCAATGCAGAATTTTATAACGACATTTGATGAAAATTGCTTGCACTTAACAAATTCACTGTGACAAATTTCAATGATGAGGGATCACTGATGACAAAATATCACTAGGTTGAATATATATGTTGTACTTTATATTGGCCACTTTACAGAAATGGTTATTTTAGGGTAGTGTTATAAAATAGATGACAGCACACATAAAGCTACCACTGGTACCAACCAACCCTACTGGCTCACGGACTATAAAAGAGTAGACTATTTGCTAAAGGAGAAAAAATCAAAAATCTGAGGTGCAAAGGGACTTGAGAATCCTTGCGAAGGATTCCCTAAAGGTTAATTTGCAGGTTGAGTCTGTGATGAGGAAGGTAAATGCAATGTTAGCATTCATTTCAAGAAGACGAGAATATAAAAGCAAGGATGTAATGTTGAAACTTTATAAAGTACTGGTGAGGCCACACTTGGATTATTGTGAGCAATTTTGTGCCCCTTATCTTAGAAAGGATGTGCTGAAACTGGAGAGAGTTCAAAGGAGGTTCATGAAAATGATCCCAGGATTGAAAAGCTTCTCATATGAAGAGAATTCATATAACTCATATTTCATAATTCCCGTATTCACTGGAATTCAGAAGAGTTGGTGGGGGGGAGTGGGGAGGAGCTTCATTGTAACCTAACACATGTCGAAAGGGCTTAATAGAGTTGATGTGGATTGGATGTTTTCTATGGTGGGAGAGTCTAAGACCAGAGGACACAGCCTCAGAATACAGGGGTATCATTTTACGACAGAGTTAAGGAGGAATTTCTTTAGCCGGAGAGTAGAGAACATGTAGAATTCTTTACCACAGGCATATTTAAGGCAGAGATTGATAGTCTCTTGAGAGGTCAGGGCTTGAAGGGATACAGGGAGAAGGTAGGAATTTGGGACTGAAAGGGATAATTGGATCAGTCATGATGAAATGGCAGAGCAGATTCAATGGGCTAAATGGCCTAATTCTTCTCCTATATTGAATAGTCTTAAGGTTGTATTTTTATTTATATGCACCATTCAGTGATAACTTGTTTAAAATCTCCAACTTAGGGTTTTTTTTCAATTCCATCAGCATTTCAAAAGTTTAATATCTTTAACTTACATATTTAATTTTATTACCGGATAATACTTTTTCCACTTTTATATGAACTGTTCATCTGAGTATTCTCACAGTGGATTGAATACCTGGAGGAGCTGGGCAAAGATTTAATTCGTGACATATACAGTAATTTAGTGTATTAAACAGGCAAATTAAATTGAGTCTAGAATTTTACGGCTGATTTCAGTATCTGAAGCCTTTGAACATTTACAGTCTTTTTCAAAGCTGCAACAATTTAGAAAGTTCCTCACTAGTTTTGTGAGGGGGAGGGGAGTAAGTAAATTTGAAAGCAACCACAGGAATGCACTGATCTTAAACAGGTCTAATCCTTGCACATGAGAGTACAGTGTACTGACTGAATCAGAACTTCACATCCCTCCCCCTTCACTCTTTTTCTGCTCTGCATTTCATCTCCCATCTTCCCCTCACTTCTCTCTGGATCCCCTCCTCCTTCATTTTCTCCCATGATTCACTCTCCTCTCCTCACCTGTCAGATTCCTTCTTCTTTAACCCTTTACCTCTTCACCTATCACTTTCCAGCTTCTTACGTCATCCTGTGCCCCCTCACCCCTCATCTATCACCTGTCAGCTTGTGCTCCCTCCCCTCCAGCTTCTTCCCCCTTCCCTTTTTGATCTGTTTGAAGGGTCTCAGCCTAAAACATAGACTATTTATTCCTTACAAACAGGAGAAAGTCTGCAGAGGCTAGAAATCCAAGCAACACACACAAAATGCATCTATAGAAAAGAGAAAATAGCCGCTACTTTCAACCAAGACCCTTCATCAGGACCCTTCATGAGTAGTGAAGAAGGTCTCACCGACTGTTCCTCTGTTCCATAGATGCTGCCTGACCTGCTGAGTTCCTGCAGCATTCCTGCCTCACCATTCTTCACTCTCGTAGCTTATGGTGGAGTTAATTTTCTATGAGAATGAAGTATCAGAGGCACTGGTTTGTGAGTTGTTGAGTAGCATAAGTGATCTGAGTATGAATGTAATTTTAACTTTTATTGCTGGACCAGCAGCTCAGTTTTCACCTCATCCACTTTCCCTTCCCACAATGGAACTTGAAGCCATTTATTACTATTAAGATAACTGGGAGCAGTGAGTGCTTTACCTTGAACATTAAGTGAAAGAATCTACTGTTTTACTGAAAATGCCATTAAGATTTCCGAGCAGATATCTCAAGAGATTTCTCACCGCGAGATATCGAATTTGCATCCCAATGTGAGATTTTAATACACAATAAATAATCATTTTCCTATGAACAGTCTAGTTGACATTATAGAAGTCTAATGTTTGATGGACAACTGCAGCAGAAATGGAGAATATTTCATAGCAAATGCTCGACACTTTAAATGAATTCCACAGAAGGCTCACTCAGCATTGACACAGCCCAGCATCACACTGAGCCATGCAGCTCAAAAGGATTCACAGTTTTGGTTAAGCTAAAATAACGGATGTGAAAAGTTAAAGGCTACTGTTCTCAAATAAACCACGAAGCACAGATCAAAAGGAGGAAAGGTTTTCCTGGTTACCCTATTCAATATTGAGGAGGCAGGTAATGAGGTGATTAGCACAACACTTTATAGTACAGGTGACCTGGGTTCAATTTCTGCCACTGCCTGTAAGGAGTTTGTACATTTTCCCCGTGACCAAGTGTGTTTCCTCCCACAGTCCAAAGACGTACCAGTTGTTAGGTTAAATGGTCATTGTAAATTGGTCCATGATTAAGCTGAGATTAAATTGGGGGATTGAGGCTGGAAGGGCCAATACTGCACTGTATTTCAATCAATAATAAATAAATTTATCTTCAGTCCTGGGGCAGCACAGGCCATTCAGGGTTCAATTATGACATAATCTGAATTAGAATCAGCTTTAATATCACTGACATGGGATATGAAATTTGTTAACTTATACATGATGAATTATTTATTGGCATACAGCACAGAGTAAGCTCTTCCGGCCCTGCCCAACAGTCATCCAATTTCATTCGAGCCTCAGCACAGGGCAATTTCCATTGACTACCAACCAGTAGTCTCTGGACTGTGCGAGGAAACCAATACGATCACAGGGAGAACGTACAAACTCCTTACAGGCAGTGCCAGAAATAAACTGACTTACAATAAGTATATTAATGTATATTAATAGTTAAGTTAAATAAATAGTGCAAAACCAGAAATTTTTAAAAATGTGGTAAGGTAGAGTTCATGGATTCAATGTCCATATAGAAATCAGATGGCAGAGGGGAAATAGCTGTTCCTCAATCGTTGAGTGTGTGCCTTCAGGTTCCTGTCCCAACTTCCTGATGGTAACAATGAGAAGAGGGCATGTCCTAGGTGATGGGGGTCCTTAATGATGGATGCCGCCTTTCTGAGGCATTGATCGTTCATGATGTCCTAGATGCTGTAGAGGGTAGTACCCATGATGGAGCTAACTAATTTTACAACTCTCCGCAGCTTACTTTGATACTGTGCAGTCGTTCCCCCCCCCCCACCCCATACCAGATATTAGTGCAGTCTGTCAGAATGCTCTCCATGGTGCATATGTAGAAATTTTTCAGTGTTTTAGGTGACAAACCAAATCTCCTCAAACTCCTAATGAAATATAGCCACTGTCTTCCCTTCTTCATAGCTGCATCTGTAAGGAGTTTGTACATTCTCCACATGTCCCTGAGTGCTTCCTCTGGGTGCTCTGGTTTCCTCCCACAGTCCAAAGACTTACGGGTTGGTAGGTTAATTGTTCATTGTAAATTGTCCTGTGATTAGGCTGGAGTTAAATCGGTGTGTTGCTGGAAGGACCTGTTTCGCACTGTCTCTCTAAATAAATAAATATCGCTAAAATAAATTAGCTGCTGATTATCTGATTGCAGTTGGTGAAACTTTATTTTATTTACTCTTGTGTGTTACATTTCTTGCATAATAACAATAAAGTATTTTATTGGCTTGGATATGCTTTAGAAGCTCCCTAGGGTACAAGGCTAGAAATGAATTTTAGTGCAGTGATTTCTGACTGAATTTAAAGCTCGGGCCTGACTGCTTAAGGCAATTGGGTCCTTTGTGTACATTTCTGTAAATTTGATCTGGATCCCCCAAGTGTATATGACCCACTTTTACACAGAGATTCCCAGACTTGTGCAATGACATCAAACACCGTGCAATTACATTTCGATGTCACTTGCCAATCTGCATTTTTGCACATGAAGATCTTTAAATAGTGCAGGGCAAAGAGACAGAAGCAGGTCCTTAACCTGAAAATAAAAGCCAGGAAGGCAATGTTTGAAGGTCATTAGCCTTACGTGGTCTACTGATGCTCAATCTTCCTTCCTGTTCTTGATGCTCAAAACATAAGGCTATAAGATAAAGGAACAGAATTAGGCCATTCAGTCCATCGAGTCTGCTCCAGAATTCACTGATAGCTGATTTATTCCCTCCTTACTGATGTCACGCACATTCAGCTGGCCCAGAAACCTTTTGGTTGCCACTGATGTATTTATTAATTTATTTACCAATACAGTGCAGATGGAACAGACTCTTTGAGCCACACTGTCAGCAACCCCAATTTAGCCCTAGCCTAATCATGGGACAATTTATATTGACCATCTTACCTACCAGCCGTTATGTCTTTGGATTGCGGGAGGAAACCCATGCGTATATGGGAAGGAATGGACAAGCTCCTTATGGAGTACCCTGAATTTGAACTCTGAGCTCCGATACCCTGAGCTGTAATAGCGTTGTGCTAACCACTACGCTATCATGACACCTTATGGACACTAATCATTCCTTTAACCCCTTCCAACTACCCAGTGATATGCCTGACCCACCTGCAGCTCTTGATGTTTTAAAACTCCTAATGTCTGAGCTATTCTGTATTTATACTGAAAGGGTTTGCCCCAGTGTAAAATAGAATTAAGGTGATGTACACGCAATTCATTTGAATTGCCCTTCCACTCTTGTGATCTTCCTCAGACCAAGCCAGGGTAAATAAAGTGGTCAGAAGTTTGCATGGTAAAACATTGAACATCCAACATAGTACAAGCACTTCAGCCGAAGATGTTGTGCCTTTTAACCTACTCGAAGATCAATGTAACCCTCTTTCCCACATAGCCCCCCATCTTTAAGACCATAAGACATAGGAGCAGAATTAAGCCATTTGGCCCATTGAGTTTGCTCCACCATTCCATCATTGCTGATTTATTATCCCTTTCAACCCTATTCTCCTGCCTTCTCCCTGTATCCTTTAACACCCTAATTAATCAAGAATCTGTTAATTTTCATTGTAAATATATTCAATGACTTGGCCTCCACAGCAGCCTGTGGCAGTGAATTCTACAGATTCACCACCCTCTGTTCATTTGTCTATGTGCCATATATTTATATTACAATAACTATTGATATTCTCAGATTTGGAACTGATTTACATTAAAGACAATTAGAATTTAAACTTATTTCCTTGACAGTAAGATTCAAAATGGAACTGCAAGGAATTATTACATTGGATTCTGCTAATTGAGATCTGTGCATTGTAGCCCAATTAAGCGGCTGCCTCAATGAGCCAAAGTTTCATGGAAATAGTTAAAGAGGAATAAAAAAGACAAACTACCATTAAACTGAGTAACAAAGTATGTAGTTAAATGAACAAATTAGAACACTATGAATACTACTACAGTACTATAAAACTGTATTAGTGACTAATGGTTGGTTTGATGGTTGTCTGTTATATCCAGTGATGACAGGATACCTGTGTGGGAGAGTTTTGAAAGTGGACATGCTATGCAAACACTATTTGGAGCCACATGTGAGCTGAGTGTATGCTGCCATGTTTTTTTGATGAACTATAAATGAACAAAATCAGTGTAGGCGCCTAGTATAGATAATGGGCTGCCTTCAAGAAATTTTTGACAATTGCGTCCTCCAAATCTTCATTTTCTTTTAAAATTCAAGATGATTGTTGATACTTTCAAATTCTTCCTAGTTCCTAACTGTTGAAGTAGTGAAATAATTTCATTTTCACTCCTGGCCATTTCTGACATCTCCAAGCCTCAATGCTTGAAACTGCAGTGAGCAAAATAATTCCAAATTGTCTTACTGCTTATTTCTTGCCAAATATCAGTGACAAAATTTACTGCTTTTTGAACACAAACACATGCAATTGATGCTATTTGAAAATTGTTCACTCTAAGCATGTTTTGTGTCTGACAGTGTGTTAAGCAATTTAGTAACTGTCAGCAATAGTCTCCTTTCCCATTGAAGTGGTATAGTGTCCCAAATGAAGGGGATCCTGGCTATTTTCTTGATTCAATTTTGTTCTTTATGAGTTGTCCCAAATAAGCAGCTGCCCCGATTAACTGATGACCCAATGAAGCGGAACACACTGTATCAGAGACCGGTTTTCGGGAGCTCCACCATGGGAGGTCCAAAATTTGACTCCAAAAGGAAGGGGTTGGGTATGGGGTTAGCAATTACATCCTGTAAAAACCCAGAGCTACAGAAACGCTAGCAGAAGCTCTGAAGACCTCATACCTGGGAGAGGAAGGATCTTTGACTAAAAGACATGTAGTTGTGTGGTAAAAGTGGAAGACATGGGCTGATCAAATTTCAGCCCAGGACAAAGGACTCCGGTGAGCTGCTGTCAATAGCCTGTGCCCCAGTAAAGGTGATGGGCTTAAGAAGAAGAAGACAGATGTATCATTATTTAAAGTTAAGGTTGGATCCTTGCTCTATATCCATCCTCCTGGTACAGGCTTCCAAAGAACCACAGGAAGGAATCTTTGGAATCAGTGCCAGAGTGGGTCCCTCCATGATAAATTGCTATTGGCAACACCAATCAGACATCACCTAGCCAACTGCTGTGGTTCAGCCAGTTGACAGTTTTGTTAAAAGGACTAGCATTTTATTTGTAGCAGAGCTGGAAGTGGGTGGGAAGGAGAAAGGGAATGAGGGAAGGACAAAAGGCAGGGGAAAGTAGGAACAGAGATAAAGGGTGAAGCTCGGAGGTGGGAGGGAGAAGAAAATCAGTAAGTAGAGAATAGCATGAAGGAAGGAGAAAGAGAGAATATACCAGCTAGTTGAGTGAGATATCCCAGGTAGTGGACTGGTGTTGCAGCAACAACCTAGCACTCAATGTCAGTAGACCAAAGAGTTGGTTGTGAACTTCAACCAGTCCTCACAGAGGGATCAGAAGTGGAGAGAGTGAGCAATTTCAAGTTCCTGGGTGTCAATGTTTCTAAGGATCTAACAGGGTCCTCCTAACATATCAATGCAGCTATAAAGAAGGCAAGACAATGGCCCTATTTTATTATGAGTTTCAGAAGATTTGTTTTGTCACCTAAAACACTCAAAAACTTCTACAGATGTACTACAGAGAGCATTCTGACAGGCTACATCACTGATCGGTGTGGGGGTGTGGAGATTACAGGACAGGATTGTAAGAAGCTACAGAAAGTTGTAATATTAGTCAGCTCCACCATGGGCACTGGCTTCCATAGTATCCAAGGCATTTTCAAGGAGCAGTGCCTCAGAAAGGCAGCATCTATTATTAAGGACCCCAACACCCAGGACATGCCCTCTTCTCATTGTTGACATCAGGGAAGAGGTACTGAAGCCTAAAGGCAAACACTCAGTGATTGAAAACAGCTTCTTCCCCTCTGTCATCTGATATCTAAATGGACATTGAACCCATGAACACTTAACTCACTACTTTTTTCTGTTTTTACACTATTTTTAACTATTTAATATGCATATATGTACTTACTATAATTGATTTACATATTTATTTTTCTGTATTTATCATGAATTGCATTGGACTGTTACCACTAAGACTAAGTTAACAAATTTCATGACATATGCCAGTGATATTAAACTTGATTCTGAATAAACTTTCCAAAATGCTGTACTAATCAGATTGTCAACTGTTAAATCAGCTATCTTTATAGAAACATAGAAAACCTACAGCACAATACAGGCCCTTCGGCCCACAAAACTGTGCCGAACATGTCCCTACCTTAGAACTATCTAGGCTTTACCCGTAGCCCTCTATTTTTCTAGGCTTCGTGTAGCCATCCAGGAGTCTCTTAAAAGACCCTATCGTTTCCGCCTCCACCACCGCTGCTGGCAGCCCATTCCCGCACTCACCACTCTCTGCGTAAAAATCTTACTCCTGACATCTCCTCTATATCTACTTCCAAGCACCTTAAAACGATGCCCCCTCGTGCTAGCCATTTCAGCCTTGGGGAAGAGCCTCTGACTATCCAGGTGATCAATGCCTGTCATTATCTTGGACACCTATGATATGATACATATATGATACATGATACATCTAGTCTGCAGCCAATTTCCTGCATCATTTTCTGAGCAAAGAGATTGTGAAATACAGAGAAGTACTCGTTTAATCCTGTGGCTGCATGCTGCGGTTCTGGGCAGTTACCACCTTGTTCTCTAATGATCCATATTCTTTCCCTGGATTGCTCTCTTACCCAAAATATGCTTACAAAATTTTACAGCATGAGCATGAGAAACTCTGCAGATGCTTGAAATCCAAGCAACGCACACAAAATGCTGGAGAAGCTCAGCAGGCCAGGCAACATCAGGACTGAAAAAGGGTTTCCACCTGACTCCATAGCTGCTGCCTGGCCTGCTGAGTTCCCCCAGCATTTTGTGTGTTACAAAATTTTGTGAGATTTTCCTTAATCTGCTGCATTATTGTAAGGGTTTACTTAATCGTATCCATTATTGTGTCCTATCTTTGACCTCCTAATTACTTTAGTAAGTGCTGGCCTCTTTCTAAATTCCAGTCTGCCTCTCCTTTGTCAAGTTTTCGATGTATATTTGCCATTTTGTTTTCTTTGTCCCATTGTCAGTAGCATAGCAATTCCAACCTCTTAATGTTCAAGAACCAAACAAGTCTTGTTTACTTTATAATTCTTTACACAGAATGCCCACAATACTTTTCCATAGGATTTTTACCTAATTTCACCAAGTTTTTGAGAGGTGTCAAAACACATACAGAAGCATGTGTTAGAGATGGTGAAATTCACATTCTCAGCACGAGTATTGTGATGCATCACTAATACAGAACCATCTTACCTCACAGAATGTGGCCATCAATCTCCTCATGATTACAAAGCATTTTTCTTTTCCTCTTTTCAAAGACTTTTCTAGAGCTCTGAAGAGTCATTTTGCAACAATTGAATACTACATTAACCCTTTCAATTAAAATGCAATTAGGAATACTTGGAGTGTTCTGAATGAGAGCGTTAAGAGAACAAATCACATTTGGTGAAACTGTGAATTCTTGTCTTGTTTAACTGAATACCACCACAGTGTTTCACTTCAATTAAGCCCCTCATAAAGTGCTGAGAGAGGACGATATTTTCTCTTTTATGAATGGCTCAGTGTGGAGCATTGCATTTCAATTGCTGGAGATTATTAACAAGAAAAAAGGGATTAATTGTTGTCATTAATACCTCATTTAACAACTCCCACATATTGATTAAGTATAACTGTTGTATCATTCGACAAAAACGAGTGGATTGAAATTTTATATAAATTAGTCTGGACCTATTCATTTTTTGACTAGACTGGCATGCTCTGAGGGAGAAAGCTTATTGTCATTAATCAAGTACTGTACTGTGCGTTAGCTGCAGTGTAATGTATGGTGGTGGAAACAACCATTACACCTATTAGTAGTACTGTGAAATTTGACTGGGTTAAAGTTGGCAGTTGGTCTGGAGAATAACCTATTTGGCTGTCTGTGGGCCTTAATTAAGATGTGTTCAATTCCAACCCGCTTACCGTGCCACAGACCAGTGCTCAGACATTTTCAGCTGGTCTAGCCCATGACTTTGACCTTCTGCGCCGTCCGAAGTTCCCTGGGGAACCGTTCAGCTCATGAGGTTTGATTTCACACTTCCAGGCTGCTTCGCCTCTCTTCACAATGACAGGGAGACAAAGCCCTTTAGTGTAGGGCTCACGGGGACTTGTTTAAATTGGAAACCAGAGAGGTGTCAAGGAAAAGGGTTATGGGCTACAGAATAGCATTTTTTTTAATAAAGAGCTCAGAGTCTTGAATCAGCTTAAAAGGCTGGGTTTACCAAAGGAGAAGTATTACCTCATGTTAAACCTGTATATTCCCATAGAGTTTTGCATTGTTCCGTTTGTTGAGTAGGAATTTTGTCTGTTTTGGTAAAGTAGAAATGTAGATATAGTATATGCACATACCACATATTTTTAAACTGAGAGGAATTGTTACTATCATTGAAGATTCAGGATTGTTTAATGTGATTTCCTATACACAGTGTAAAGGAGATCAAAGTAATTGTTTCTCCGGATCCAATGCAGCACAAAAAACCCCACAAAAGATAAAGAACACAATAAATATAAATACATGAGATAGCTTATATACATAGTTTGATTGTATGTCTATAAAGTGTCACTAGGCTGTACGTAAGGAGGCTGACAGGAAATAGTAGTGGAGTTAGTTGGGTAGAGGTGTTGATCAGCCTTACTGCTCAGGGAAAGTAACTGTTTTTGTGTCTGGTGGTCCTGGTGTGGATGCTACGTAGCCTCCTCCCTGATGGCAGTGGCAGGGTGTGTGGGATCCTTCATGATGTTACTGGCCCTTTTCTGGCACCTTTCTGTATGTGTAATAAGAAATGATTAATTTTTGACAGCATAAAGGTGGCACTAAATCCAACAATTTAAAAGCATAGGCAAATAACTTGGGGAATAGGAGTTCATATCACATGATGGAAATGTATGAACTAAATTCAGTGTGAGAAAGATAATAATGTTGTGTTCTAATATTTTGTGTAAAAATCTAACTGGCTCAGCAATGAACCGTGGGAACGAGACTTGATGCCCTTCCCTGTCCTGAGATGCATATGATTTCAGTCAGAATCAGGGTTAATATAATTTGTTGTTTTGCAGCAACAGTACATTGCAATACATAATAACAAACACTATAAATTACAATAAAAAGTATATTAAAAAATAAGTAGTGCAAAAAGAGAGGAAGAATACCAAGATAGTGTTCGTGGTTCATTGTCCATTCCGAAAATAAAAATAATAAGAGTCATGAAAATCTGAAATATGAACAGAATCACACAGTGGTTGAAGCAACTGTGAGAGGAGGTGAAGAGTTACTATTTCAGGTCGGAGACTGGTTCTAAATGAAGGATCTTTGACGTGGAATGTTGCCTCTCTTTCTCTCTCTCCTTGACCTGTTGAGAGTTTCCAGCAGATTTTGCTTTCTTCATGGTTTATGGCTAATTCTAATTCCCTGTTAGAAATCTCAGTAAGCTTGTGAGTTGTATTGAACCCAGTAAATTAAGATAAAATAACATAAAATATAAATTGGTGATGGATTAGCACCTATAATTGTAATCTGTGATCCTTCCCATCTGTCCAAGAATCTCTTTGACCCCCTGCCATCAGGCAGGAGGTACTGTAGCATTAGGACAAGAACTGTTAGAATGGGAAACAGCTTCCTCCCCCAGGCTGTGAGATTAATGAACTCCTGGCCACCACCCAGGCCTCATCTTGTATAGAATATCAGTAGTGTTCTGCTGTTTACTTTTTAACTTGCGTAATAAATGCGGCTTATTATTTGCTAATTTACTACTGGTAATATTACATGATTTTTTCAGTGTGAATTATAAGTGCTGTGTTGTGCACCCTGGTCTGGAACAACATTGTTTCATTTGGTGGTATACACAGTAAATTGACGTTGAACTTGAATTTGTAAAGCTTTTTAATCTTTTGTTATTTAGTAGCTAGTTTCATTATAAATATGATAAACATTCTCTATCACTTTTATAGACTTGTGTATAAAGTGTTTTCATATTTATAATAGTTCTGTTTGCATTATGAATTTCAGAACTTTGGAGAACTCTACATGCACATTCTCGACTTAAGTATCACAATAATGATTTTAAAGTTTCATAATTGTCAAGTTCTTGCCTTATGTACAGAAAACGACATAAAACATCAGCCCATTCTTGGCTCTTTACCTTGAATAAGAAAATTGGGAAAAATGTTGTGTTGGCAGTATAAATTCAAAGAAGGAACATTTTGATGTCTACTGGGACCATTGTAAAGTTGATATTGGGTTGACCATTTGGAATTCTGTTTGCTGCCTTTGTGTATCACCTAATGTGTTCCAGATAAGGAAGAGCAGTCAAGCTCACTCTTTTTGACACAAAGTTATCATTCCTATAGACCTAACTGCATATTGCATTAATTAAAACTGGATTTTTAAAAAAATCTGATGAAACTAAAAAAACAAACAATTAGAACAGAGAAGAGTGCAGCACAGGTACAGGCTCTTTGGCCCACAGGGGCGTCACTGTAGCATGGTTAGCACAACACCGCATTCATTTCCAGTCACTCTCGAGTTTGTACGTTCTCCCTGTGACCGTGTGGGTTTCCTCCTGGTGCTCTGATTTTCTCTTACAGTCCAAAAATGTACTGGTTGGTCATTGTAAACTGTCCCATGATCAGGCTGGGATTAAATCGGGATTGTTGGGCTGTGCTGAAGCTGAAGCTGAAGGGCCTCCTCTGCACTGAATCTCAATTAATACGTAAATACTTTATGTATCTCCATTGCTAAAAGATTAAGTCAAATCATTAGAAAGAGACGACATAGGGTCAGAAGGCATTGAATATTGTGGATAGAACTAAGGAACTGCAAGGGCAAAAACACACTGATGCCCAAACAGTAGTAATGATGTAGTAAACAAGTTTTAATGGGAGACAGAAATGCATGCCAAAAGAGCAGTGTTACAACAGTCATGGGAAATTTCAGTATGCGGGTAGCTTGAGAATGTCAAGTTGGTGCTGGATTAAGGGGAAACTTTGAGGATGCTTAAGAGATGGCTTTTTAGAGCAGCTCATGGTTGAGCCCACTAGAGGATCAGCTATTCTGGATTGTGTGTTGTGTAATGAACCAGAATTGATTAGAGAGCTTAAGGTAAAGGGACCTTTAGGAGACAGGGAATTACAGAGGCATGAGAGAGGAACTGACCAGAATTAATTGGAAAAGGAATGACAGCAGAGCTGCAAGGGCTGTAAGCTCAGGAAACAATTCAGAAGGCACAGAATATATACATCCCAAAGAGAAAGAACTATTCTAAAGCCAAGATGATACAACCATGGCTAACAAGGGAAGTCAAAGCCAACATAAAAGCCCAAGAGAGTGCATTAGTGGGAAGTTAGAGGATTTGGAAGCTTTTAAATGCCAACAGAATGGAACTAAAAAGTCATTAAGAAGTAAAGAGAAATATTAAAGTAAGCTAGCCAATAATATTAAAGAGGATACCAAAAGTTTCATCAGATGCATGAAGTCTAAATGAGAGGTGAGAGTGGATATTGGGCCACTGGAAAACAATGTTGGAGAGGCAGTAATGGGAGACAAGGAAATGGTGGGTGAACTGAATAAGTATTTTCCATCAGTCCTCAATGGGGAAGACACTGGCAGTGTGGTGGAAGTTCCATGAAGGTACCATTAATTGAGAGAAGGTCCTTGGGAAACTGAAAGGTCTAAAGGTCGATAAGTCACCCAGACCAGATGGTGTACACCCCAGAGTTCTGCAAGAGGTGGCTGAAGAGGTTGAGGAGATATTAGTAAAGATCCTTCAAGAATCACTACATTCTGGAATAGTTCCAGAAGACTGGAAAAATGCAAATGTCACTTCACTATTCAAGAAGGAAGAGAGGCAGAAGAAAAGAAATTATAGGCCATTTATTTCGAGGGTTGCTGGTGGTGTGGCTTGAAGGACCAGAGGGCCCACTCTGCATTGTATATCAATCAATCAATAAATAAATAAATCTGTCACCATTACATATGAATTTTTGAAACTGCTTTACCTGTTGTTGCATATTCAGTTAATCTATTGTCTAACAAGTGTGACATAGTTTGGCCTAAGAAAAAATTAAAAATAAATTCACTTGAATTAACCAGTTTACTAGTTTGACCCATCAAATTACTTACAAAAAAGAGACCTAAATCTTTGAGTATGTTCTATTGCAAAGTCACTGAGCAAAAAACATAATTGAAACAGAAAATATGTTTATGTTTAATAAAATGTTGTTTTCCTATAGGTTTTATCTTAATTTAACATTTAGCACTCTTCACCATAGGAGGGAGGGCATTCTAACTACAGAATAATTGAAATGCAAGCTAGAACAAAGATTTGCCAGTTTATTTTGGTGAAGATTACAAGCGAAAACTACATGCACAGTATAAATTGTAATTGTTGTGCATGTATTTGCATGCTTCAACATGCATGTATTTACATGTTTGTGATTATTTTGCATGTATTTGCATGCTTTATGTAATTATTTTGCATGTATTTGTGCGCTTTAATTGAGATCCCCTTTTGTGTTCATCGTGACTCACCAGTCAGAAATATGCTCACAAAACAAACTTCATAGACAATTGTCTGCTTAACCTGAACCCTAACCCTGAATACATGAATGGTTTCAGCATGGATGTAGTCCAATATATCTCAGTGCTTGTTCTAAGTATCTCTTGTGTTTCCATCTTTTTTCTGTCTCTCATTTTTCTCAAGTATCTCTCATTCAGTTTTTTCTGTTTGAGTGCTTTGTGCCTCTTAGTTTATAAGCTTATTGTATGGTGGACAATGGTTTTCAAATATATAATTATTTGTATAGCTGTTTGACAAACTGCTTTTTTCTGGTATCAATGAGCTAGTCTGAATTAGGTGTGAAGTATTCTGTGGGCATATGAAAGGCCTGTTTGATCTATATGAACTGAGAAGTTGTAGCTGTCACACTGTGACAGACTTCACTAAGATATTTATTTCTGATTTAGGGGCTGATATATTAAATATTTTGCCAGTCTGTTGCACGAACAAGTTAAATGGTGCGGAAATGCAGAAAATTCCCAAATTTTAGTAAATATGATGGACACTTTTATCCTGGCCTCTGCAGGGTTGTCACTGTTGCATGGCAGTTAGTGCAACACCAGCGAACACTGATTGGGGTTAGATCTCACTATTGTCCATTCTCCGCATGACCACAGGGGTTTCCTCCCACACATTAGGATTGATGATGATGCAGGGATCGGGTTAGTGAGTTGTGGGCATGTTGTATTGTCATTGGACGCGTGGCGACACGAGGAGGCTGCACCCAAGTGTAGTCCTTTCCTTAGACTGTGTTGCTTGTTGATGTAAATCAATGCATTTCACTGCATATTTTGATGCATGTGTGACAAAATAAAGTTAGTTTAATGTAAAAGGTACAGTTGCACTGAGCAAGCTCAATTATCCCAGTGACACTATTCCAGATTGGGCTGTTCCGGAGTTTGGAGTTCAATTCTGGATCTATTCTGTAAGGAGTAAGTCTCTGTATGCCCTCCCCGTGGGGTTTTACTTGCTGCTCCAGTTTAGGCTAGGGTTAATCAGGGTTGTGCGGATGCTGAGGTGGTGCGGCTTGAAGGCCCCGAAAGGCAGGCTCTGTAACGTATCACGAAATAAATAAATAGCTAGAAATTAGTTAGAGAGATAATAGACAATTCTGTTGGATGTGGAAGAAAAAATAAATATGTTAACGTAATCTCAGATATCCAGGCTGTTGAAAAGAGCCCAAAATCAAATGTAATTTGTCTCATTGAATTAATTAAAGGATCACATCAATAGTCCAATAATCTGCAATGCTCATTATAAAGCTAATTTCCTTTCTGAAGTGCAATAATTCAAACTAAAGTGAGTACTTCAGTGTCGGCCTAACACGATCGCTATGTAATTATGGTGTAACATAATCTAATTGGTCTATGGCAGATTAGTATGTGTCGGTTTTGTGGAAGATTAAAATGTCTTAGTTTACACTTGAAAATATAGTGGGTGGGGGAATGAGGTGATGTATTGCAGATTACTGTGGTGTGGATGATTTAGGAACTGTACTGGCAAAGTGCAATCTGCAGATTACTGTGGTCTGGATGATTTAGAAACTGTATTGGCAAAGTGAAGTCTACAGATTACTGTGGTGTGGATGATTTAGGAACTGTATTGGCAAAGTGGAATCTGCAGATTACTGTGGTGTGGATGATTTAGGAACTGTATTGGCAAAGTGAAATCGGCAGATTACTGTGGTGTGGATGATTTAGAAACTGTATTGGCAAAGTGAAATCTACAGATTACTGTGGTGTGGATGATTTAGGAACTGTATTGGCAAAGTGAAGTCTACAGATTACTGTGGTGTGGATGATTTAGGAACAGTATTGGCAAAGTGAAATCTGCAGATTACTGTGGTGTGGATGATTTAGGAACTGTATTGGCAAAGTGAAATCGGCAGATTACTGTGGTGTGGATGATTTAGGAACTGTATTGGCAAAGTGAAATCTACAGATTACTGTGGTGTGGATGATTTAGGAACAGTATTGGCAAAGTGAAATCTGCAGATTACTGTGGTGTGGATGATTTAGGAACTGTATTGGCAAAGTGCAATCTGAGGATTACAGTGGTGTGGATGATTTAGGAACTGTATTGGCAAAGTGAAATCTACAGATTACTGTGGTGTGGATGATTTAGGAACTGTATTGGCAAAGTGAAATCTGCAGATTACTGTGGTGTGGATGATTTAGGAACTGTATTGGCAAAGTGAAATCTACAGATTACTGTGGTGTGGATGATTTAGAAACTGTATTGGCAAAGTGAAATCTGAGGATTACTGTGGTGTGGATGATTTAGGAACTGTATTGGCAAAGTGAAATCTGAGGATTACAGTGGTGTGGATGATTTAGGAACTGAGTTTGCAAAGTGAATTCTGCAGATTACTGTGGTGTGGATGATTTAGAAACTGTATTGGCAAAGTGAAATCGGCAGATTACTGTGGTGTGGATGATTTAGAAACTGTATTGGCAAAGTGAAATCTGCAGATTACTGTGGTGTGGATGATTTAGGAACTGTATTGGCAAAGTGAAATCTGCAGATTACTGTGGTGTGGATGATTTAGGAACTGTATTGGCAAAGTGAAATCTACAGATTACTGTGGTGTGGATGATTTAGAAACTGTATTGGCAAAGTGAAATCTGAGGATTACTGTGGTGTGGATGATTTAGAAACTGTATTGGCAAAGTGAAATCTGAGGATTACTGTGGTGTGGATGATTTAGGAACTGTATTGGCAAAGTGAAATCTGAGGATTACAGTGGTGTGGATGATTTAGGAACTGTATTGGCAAAGTGAAATCTGAGGATTACTGTGGTGTGGATGATTTAGGAACTGAGTTTGCAAAGTGAATTCTGCAGATTACGGTGGTGTGGATGGTTTCAGAATGATGTTGGCAAAGTGGAATGTGTAATTTCAACCATCCTATTTTCTTGATGAATAAGGCTGTCTGACAGTTAAAGCAATATATGACAGAGAGGTCAAAGAAGGCAGGAGAGAGAAAAAGGGAACTAATTTGTAGAGCCTCTTGTCATGAAGTCAGGACATTACTTTGAGTTCACACCCAATGAAATAATTTATGAAGCCTGTTTGTAAGTAAATAGAAATTGCAGCAAACAATACTGTATTATGGGTCATGCTTGTCTCTGTATTATGGGTCATGTTCGTGTCTGTATTATGGGTCATGTTCGTGTCTGTACTATGGGTCATGTTTGTCTCTGTACTATGGGTCATGTCCGTGTCTGTACTATGGGTCATGTTTGTCTCTGTACTATGGGTCATGTCCGTGTCTGTACTATGGGTCATGTTTGTCTCTGTATTATGGGTCATGCTTGTCTCTGTATTATGGGTCATGTTTGTCTCTGTATTATGGGTCATGTTCATGTCTGTACTATGGGTCATGTCCGTGTCTGTACTATGGGTCATGTCTGTGTCTGTACTATGGGTCATGTCCGTGTCTGTACTATGGGTCATGTCCGTGTCTGTACTATGGGTCATGTCCGTGTCTGTACTATGGGTCATGTTTGTCTCTGTATTATGGGTCATGTTCGCGTCTGTACTATGGGTCCTGTTCATGTCTGTATTATGGGTCATGTCCGTGTCTGTACTATGGGTCATGTCCGTGTCTGTACTATGGGTCCTGTTCATGTCTGTATTATGGATCACGTTTGTCTCTGTACTATGGGTCATGTCCGTGTCTGTATTATGGGATATTAAGCAGCAGGCAGGAATTCATTTTAAGCATTTTATCTGAAAGGCAGCTCCCCAACAGTATGCAGTGCTGCACTAGATCAGCCAAAATTGATCTCTGTGAATCTCTGTGAACTGATATTCTAGATTAAATATTTTACATCTCAATTAAACAAATAAAGATCTGATCCATTTTTCAATTTGCCGTACTACAAGTAATTGTCACTTAGGTTGTATTTCCAAATTTATGCTAAATGTGATATTTAAAATTCTGTTTCTCCAGGGAGCAGTGACCCATTTTGTGTGATTGAATTGAATAATGACAGACTGCAGACACATACTGTCCATAGGAGTCTCAGCCCTGTATGGAACAAAGTCTTCACATTGTGAGTATCAGTACACTGATGTGATTTTCCACTTATTTTTCCTACAAATGTGATGTCCTGGTTTCCGGAGCTCTTGACAGTTCACACCAAGAGCAGCAGCAGAAGCAAAGTGTGCAGTGCCTAACGCAGCACACAGAAGGTGACTGCAACTTCAAGTGTGCCTTCTAAGCAATTAAGTTCAACAGTCATACACAGTACAAGGCACAGATAAGATAGCAGTAAACATACAGTTACACAAAGTGTATAGCGCAGCCAGAATTCCTGCAACTATGAATGTTGCTGAGAAAAGCAAGCTTGCAGTCAAACGGAGTCCAGCTTGCCTTCCACCAAGCAAACACTGGTGTTATTCTTTAACATGTTTATTTTATGAAATTAATATTAACCACGTGGTTTTGTAAGCTAAATACGTTAAAGAATAAGTTTTTAAACTCTATGTTTGCCTTCCCCTTTTCTTCATAAACACAAGAGATTCTGCAGATGCTGGAAATCCAGAGAAACACACACAAAATGCTGGAGGAACTCAGCAGGTCAGGCAGCATCTATTGGAAAGGAATAAACAGCTGGACTGGAAAGGAAGGGGGAAGAAGCCAGAATAAAAAGGTGGGAGGGAGGGGAGGAGTACAAACTGGAAGGTGATAGTTGAAGCCAGGTGAGATGGAAGCAGGTGGTTGGGAGAGGGAAAACGAAATGAGAAGATAGGCGGTGATAAATGGAGAAGATAAGGGGCTGAAGGAGGAATCTGATGGGACAGAAAACTGGACCATGGGAGAAAAAGGAGCAGGAGAACCAGAGGATGGTGATCAGCAGATGAGGAGAAAGGAAAGGGGTAAGAAGGGAGCCAGAATGGGGAATTGAAATAGAGATAATTTATCTGTCATTCCAGAAGCAAAGGCCCAGTATTGTTCTGCACCTAGTACTATTCATAAAGAGGCAGTGAGATGTGGGATTTTTCCGTCATTTTGCTTGTAAATGGAGGAAACGGTATGGAAACACCAATGCCCATGAACAGAAAAGCTGACAAAAAGCCCAGTTCATCACAGGCAAAGCCTTTCTCACATTGAGCACATCCACAAGGAGTACTGATGCAAAGGACCAACATCCATTATCAAAGATTCCCACCATCCAAACAGGAGGTACAGGAGCCATAATGTTCAGGAACAGTTACTACCCTTCAACTAATAGGCTCTTAATCCAGCAGGATAACTTCACTCACCTCAACTCTGATCTTATTTCATGACCTATGTACTCACTTTCAAGGTCTCTACAACTGATATTCTCAGTATTTATTTTCTTATTTTGATATGCATAGCTTGTCTTCTTTTGCACATTGCTTGTTTGTCAGTCTTTGTTGTGTGTAGATTTTTACTGATTCTTTTGTACTTCCCTATTCTATTGCAAATGCCTGGGAGTAGATGGATCTCAGGGTAGTATATAGTAATATATATTAACTTAAGTAATATGTTTATCAGTTGCTGGAGTAGACTGCATACTTGCATTGCAGTAGTGTGGTTCAGGGAAATTAGAATTGGAATCAGTTTGAATATCGTTGGCATATGTCATGAAACTTGTTTTTATAAATTACAATAAAAAATGTAAACAATATTTAGACCCACTATGTAGCTAGGGAGATTCAACCTTTGCACAGTAGTGTAGTCATTTTATGTATTGTACAGTACTGCTGTCGCCAAAGAAAAAACAAATTTTGTGACATATGTGAGTGATGATAAACCTGATTCTGATCTGGGTCTCTATTGTGGACTGAGAATGGGAAAGGGGCAGGGGGAGGGGAATCATAGTTGGGAAGAGGGGAATGGAGAAGGGAGGGAGTGGGAAGTTTCAGAGAGACATCCTGTAGTGATCAATAAACCAATTGTTTGGAATCAGATAACCTTGCCTGGTGTCTCAGGAGTGGGTGTGGCTGGATCCTTGCCTCACCCCTGGCCCTGGAACTTCTCACACCACTTCTGCTGTGCTTCAGCCTCACCATTCCCAACATCCTTTTCTCCTGATAGATTTACAACCTCCCTCTCTGCTTCATGTTGATAAATACAGTTCTGTGCAAAAGTCTTAGGAACCCTAGCTATATATATGGGATTAAGACTTTGTATGGTACTGTATTAAAATACATTAAATAAATAGTGCAAAAGGAGAGGAAAAAATATTGAGGTAGTGCTCATGGGTTCAATGCCCTTTCAGAAATCTGATGGCAGAGGGGAAGAAGCAGTTCCTAAAATATTGACTGTGTGCCTTCAGGTTCCTTTGCCACCTCCTTGAAGGTAACAATGAGAAGAGGGTATATCCTGGGTGGTGGGGGTCCTTCGTGATGGATGCCACCATTTGAAGATGTCCTGCATGCGGGGGAGGCTCACCCACGATGGAGCTGGCTGAGTGCACAACTTCCTGCTAAAATGTCAATAGATCCTGCCACCTTGCAACAGAGAGTATTTTCAAAGTTTCAAGATAAAATTTCCATTTGAGCTGTAATTCATTAAGTAATTCTTGACGTTGTCTATTAAGTACATAGTAGAAGTTAATAAAGACATAAGTGTAGGGAAGAAAGACAGAAAGGCATTTACATTTTTTTTTTACACGATGGTCAGAGAATGCAAAGTCAGGGCGCTGATTGTGTCTTTACGTACAAGCTAACATCATTTATCAAAGCGCAGCTAACTGCAATGTCTGCTGCTTAAACCATAGAAAAAAGTCCATAATTGCTTCATCCCATTCAGAAAGGTCAGGTCACTTATCTCTTAAATTATACAGAATAATGGAAGTGTTTGCCATGTTCATTCTGGCTGAAAGTGATGGCACCCTGTCAAAGCAAGATGTTCCATTCATTTAATAGAATGTAATCTGATCTATTGAGTCATTATTGGTTTATGTTGTAACAACCTACAGAAAACTGCATGTGATGAATTTATACAATGAGTTCTGCATATTGTTCTGTACATGCAAGTATCCATGTATCCATCCATCAAATGATTAGCCAAAAGGGGTTGGGCACCTTCACTGTGGAGAGGATTGCTGAAGTGATTATTTGGTGAATCCAAAAATGAGCAGATGATTTGTTCTGATATTCAAACTGAAAGTTACCCTCAACTGGCTTTGGATCTCAAACATTTTTTCAGGAATGAGCAAAAAGGAAGTTGTATAAGGATTTCTTAACATTGAAATGTTTGCAGAGTCATTAACAGAATCTGCAGGTGCTTGAAATCTTGAGTGACACATACAAAATGCTGGAAGAAATCCAAGTTCTCCAAGACAAGAGTCCAGATGAAGAGCCTCGGCCCAAAATGTCAACTATTTGTTCTCTCCATAGATACTGCCTGTCCTGCAAAGTGTGTGTTACTCTACATTTCCAGCAGCTGCAGAACCTCTTGTTTGTAATAACTCAAAGCCAGTTAGATTTTTGAAAGATATAAAACAATTTTGCTCCAAAGATTTGAAAAAAGCACCTTTTATACTGTTAATCTGAAAACTGTAAGGAAGATCGGTGTGTCACTCACACACTGTTGTGGAAATTGTGTGCATTGAAAGTCTCTTCCCCCCCTATTCTTCCACTCCCTCCCTTTCCTACTTCCTCTCTCACCCCCTCTCCCTCCCTCTCCCCCTCTCCCTCCCTCTCCCCTCTCCCTCTCTCCTTGCTTCCCTCCACCCCTCTTTCTCCCTACCACCCCTCCCTCTCCCCTCTCCAACCCCTCTCTCTCCCTCTCTCTCTCCTCCCCTCTCTAGCCCCCTCTCCTTCCCTTCCCCCTCTACCCTCTCTCTCCCTTTCCTCCCTCCATCCTTCCACCCCTCTCCCTCCCTGACTAATTCTGTTCCAATATTCAAGAAGGCAACTAGGGATAATCCTGGGAACTATGGATTGGTGAGTCTCACGTTAGTGGTAGGGAAGTTGCTGGTGAGAATTTTTAGGGATAGGATTTATCAGCATTTGGAAAACCATAGTTTCATTTAAAGTTGACTAAAATTTAAAGAGTAGATTTAAAAGGCTGATTTCTCAAACTTCTGGTAATGCCCCCCCCCCTTCACCATTCCCCATCCTCTTTTCCCTCTCTCACCTTATCTCCTTGCCAGCCCATCACCTCCCTCTGGTGCTCCTCCCCCTTTTCTTCCTCCCATGGCTGTCTGTCCCCTCCTATCAGATTCCTCCTTCTCTAGCCCTGTATCTCTTTCACCAATCAACTTCCCAGCTCTATACTTCACCCCTCCCTTCTCAGTTGCGCCTATTACCTTGTGTTTCTCCCACCCCTCTCCCCCAGCTTTTAAATCTACTCATCTTTTTTTCTCCAGTCCCGCTGAAGGGTCTTGGCCCGAAATGTTGACTGTACTTTTTTCCATAGATGCTGCCTGACCTGCTGAGTTCCTCCAGCATTTTGTGTACTTTGCTTGAATTTCCAGCATATGCAGATTTTCTCAGTTCAAAAGTCAGGAAGTTATGCTGCAGCTTTATAAAACTTGATAAGGCTGCATTTGGAGCATTGTGTACAGTTTGGTTACAGGTCACCTATTATAGGAAGAATGTTGATTCTTTGGAGAAGGTGCAGAAGAGGTTTACCAGGATGAGAGAGCATGTGCTGTGACGAGAGGCTGGACAAATATGGGTTGTTTTCTCTGGAGGAGCAGAGTCTGAGGGGAGATCAGATAGAGGTTATAAGATTATGAGAGGTATAGACAGAGTAGACACTATATCTTTTTCCCAGGGTTGAAAAGTCTGACAGCAGAAGACTTGCATTTCAGGTAAGGATGGGTAATTTCAAAGGAGATGTGAGAGGTAAGTTTTTTACACAGGGGGAGTGGTGGGAGCCGGAAATGCACTGTCTGGGGTGGTGGTAGAGGCAGATACATTAGGGACTTTTAATAGATGTTGAGATAAGCACATGAATGTGAGGAAACTGGAAGGATATGGACGTTGTGTAGACAAAGGGGATTAGTTTAGTTGGCCATTTGATGACAAGTTAATTTGCTTCGCCCCAGCATGGTACTGCACTGTGTTCTATTTGACTTATTTGACTGACGTAACTCTCCTCTACTGCTTTATTCATAGTTGAGAATTGAAAATTGAGAAGTTCAGTTGAACTTGGGGAGGGTTGAATTTTAGCAGCACAGACATGCACTAAACTTCAGTTGTATTTTAGTTCTTTACTCTAAGTGCGGTCTCACCGGAGATTTGTAGAGTTGCAACATGACCTCTCTACTCTTGAACTCAATCCCCGTTAATGAAGCCTAGCAACCCATAGGCCTTCTTAACTATCCTATCAACCTGTGCAGCGACCTTGAGGGATGTATGGATTTGAACCCCAAGGTCCCTCTGTTCATCCACACTCTTAAGTAACCGACCATTAATCCTGTACTCAGTCTTCCGGTTTGTCCTTCCAAAATGCATCACCTCACACTTGTCCAGATTGAACTCCATCTGCCATTTTTCTGCACAACTCTGCAGCCTGTCTATATCCTTTTGTAACCTTCGACCACCTACAACTCCAATCTTCGTGTCATCCACAAACTTACTCACCCATCCTTCCGCCTCTACATCCAGGTCATTTATAAAAATCACAAATAGCAGGGGTCCCAGGACAGATCCCTGTGGCACTCCACTAGTCACTGACCTCCAGGCAGAATACTTTCCTTCCACAACTACCCTCTGCTTTCTTCCTTGAAGCCAATTTTTTATCCAAACAGCCAAGGTTCCAATTATCCCATGTCTCATGACTTTCTGGATGAGTCTCTCATGAGGGACCTTGTCAAATGCTTTGCTAAAGTCCATGTAGACCACATCCACTGCCCTACCCTCATCAATTTCTTTAGTTACCTCTTCAAAAAACTCAATCAGGCTCATGAGGCACAATCTTCCTTTCACAAAGCCATGTTGACTGTCCATGAGTAGACTGTACTTCTCCAAATGATCGTAGATCCTATCCTTAAGAATGCTTTCCAGTAGTTTGCATACCACTGACGTAAGACTCACCGATCTATAGTTCCCAGGTTTCTCCCTATTACCTTTTCTCACTGCTGCCATTAGGAAGAAGGTACAATAAATCAGTTCCTACATATCCAGGTTCAGGTACAGTTATTACCCTCAACCATTTGGCTCTTGAATCAGAGTGGATAATTTCAGTCAACTTCACTCACACCAACACTGAATTAGACCCACTTCCAAGGACTCTACATCTCATGTTCTCAATATTCATTGCTCATTTACTTAACATTTTCATTATTTCTATTTTCCTCTTTCATTTTGTATCGACAAGAGTTTGGTGTCTTTTGCACATTGGTTGTTTGTCTGACCTTTCATTGATTCTATTGTGTTTCTTGTATTATCTGTGATTGCCTGCAAGTGAATGAATCTCAGGCTTGTATATGGAAACATCTATGTACTTTGATAATAAATTTACTTTGAACTTTGAATACCATCATTGAGCTTTGAAGGGGCCTTTCAGGCCATCACTCTTCATGTTGCTGTGAGTCAGATGTAACTAGGTGGGTTTTGTTCACTAGTGGCCATTAGGACTAATCGTCTCTTTATTAATCAAAGTCTCATTTTGGTAAAGTCTCGAAGAGCCAGTCTTTTCTGGTGGCTTGTAGCAAGTTGCTAATAATTCAATTTCACATGGACTTTTTCTTCTGGTGTTGTTTGATTTGCTAACACTTTTCAGTGCTACATCAAACAAAAGGATGTTTACAGGAAAGTGTCTAAACTTTCTATTAACCAAGCTACCTATTAACTGCTAAAGCACAAAGTTATTTGACTGCAGTGAATATAGATCATAAAACAAAACATTAAGTTTAGAATATATTACAATAGCCTACAATTTGTAGTCTATGGTTGAATAGTTTGTCCGTGGGCTCACACAGAAAGAGTACTCACTTGCCCAAGGTACTAAACAGCAGAAAATACCAATCAAATCTCAGAGCTAGAATTTTAGAAAATGAAAGAAAATTTAAAAATGCTAAAAATTGGAATTCAGAGAACAGTAACAGCAGGAAAAGTTAGGGTAATACACACAAAATACTGGAGGAACTCAACTGGGATGTCCTAATGAAGGGTCTCAGCCTGAAATGTCAACTGTTGACTCTTTCCCATAGATGCTGCCTGGCCTGCTGAGTTCCTCCAACAGTTTGTGTGCGTTACTTTGATTTCTAACGTCTGCAGATTTTCTCCTGTTTGTGAACAAGAAAAGTCAAGGTCGTTTGAAACTGGAGTCCATGAGAGATATTTTAAAACACGTTTAGTTCCATGAAATATTTCTAAATGAGTGTGATATAACGGTTCACTAGAACTTTAAATCATCTCTCAGAATCAATTTTCTTGTAGGATTCAGTATGGATTTGAAATATATTCTGAACTTTGTCTCCCCCTGCATGACAGGAAGAACTTGTACTTGTTTTGTCAACTGTACTTATCAAATTAGTTTAGAGAATATTCACCTATCTTAACCAATACACTTGATGGCACCACAGTAGTGTAGCAGTTAGCGTGATGCTATTACAGCTTGGTGTGTTGGAGTTCAGAATTCAATCCTGCCGTCCTTTGTAAGGATTCTCTGGGTGTTCCAGTTTCCTCCCAGTCTAAAGGAATATCAGTTAGTAGGTTAATTGTAAATTCCCCCAAGATTAGGCTAGGATTAAGTTGGGGGGTTGCTGGGTGGCATGGATCAAAGGGCCAGAAAAGCCAGTTCTGCAATATATCTGTAAATAAACCTGCCAGTTCACATTAAGCCAGTCTAAGTATATACAATGGCTCTGAGCCGAATTCTGAAGATTTCCCATTCTGGTAGCCAGACCCCAACTACTTTGTCTGTGTCAAATCTGCTTTTGGTATCTCGTTTACTGAGTGTGACAGATGTGCTTGCTGAAGGCTGCAGTAAGTCAGCCAATTGACAGCTTTGAGTACCTGCAGCACTACAACAGCTGTTGCTTCGTACACTGACACCAGCATCTAGATCCCTTTTTGCTTTCCTGTTTATTACTCTAAGGTGCTAAATTATTTCAATTTCCAAGCACCCTTCGCTATGTTTAGAGGAAGAGATAATATAACTTCAATGTTCTGAAATTGCAATATAATATTCTGGCATCTTCCCCTTCCATAAGACCATAAGATATAGAAGAACTGGGCCATTTGATCAATCGAGTCTGCCCTGCCATTTCATCATGGCTGATCCATTTTCCCTCTTAGCCCAAATCCCAGTATTCCTTCATGCCTTGTCTAATCAGGAATCCATCAATCTCTGCCTTAAATATATCCAATGACCTGGCCTCCACAGCCATCTGTGGCAATGAATTCCACAGATTCACCACCCTCTGATGAAAGAAATTCCTCTTCAGATCTGTCCATTTTGAGGCAGTGTCCCGTGCTCTTGGACTTCTCCAGCATCGGAAACATCCTCTCAACATCCACTCTATCAAGGTCTTCCGACATTCTTCTGAATTCCAGTGAGTACCAGTCCAGGGCCATCAAATGCTCCTCATATGATAAGCCTTTCAATTCCAGAATCATTTTTGTGAACACAAGAATATCTGCAGGTGCTGGAAATCCAAGCAGCATGCACAAAGTGCGGGAGGAACTCAGCAAGTCAGGCAGTGTCTATGGAAAAGAGTAAACAGTCGCCATTCTATAAGAGCATAAGATATAGGAGCAGAATTTGGCTATTTGACCCATCAAGTCTGTCCCGCCATTTCAGCAAGGCTGATTCACTTCTCCTTGCCCCAATCTCCTGCTTACTCCTTCATGCCCCAACCAAATGAGAATCTATCATCCTCTGCCTTAAATATACATAAAGAATTGGCCTCTAAAGCTGCCTGTGGCAAAGAATTCCACAGATTCATCACTCTCTGGCTAAAGAAATTCCTCCTTGAGTCATTCTAAAAGGACACCCTTTATTTTGAGACTTTGTCCTGTGGTCTTAGACTCTCCCACCATTGAAAATATTCTTCCCACATTCACTCTATCAAGGCCTTTCACTATTTGATAGGTTTCAAT
Organism: Hypanus sabinus; assembly: GCF_030144855.1. Lineage (NCBI taxonomy): Eukaryota > Metazoa > Chordata > Chondrichthyes > Myliobatiformes > Dasyatidae > Hypanus > Hypanus sabinus. Next base: position 2,320,758 of record NC_082710.1, read on the forward strand.
TAGGTCACCCCTCATTCTTCTGAATTCCAGTGAATACAGGCCCAAAGCCATGAAATGTTCTTCATATGACAAGCCATTCAATCCTGGAATCATTTTTGCGAATCTCCTTTGAACCCTCTCCAGTTTCAGAATGTCCTTTATAAGAAAAGGAGCCCAAAACTACTCACAATACCAGTGCTTTATAAAGTCTCAACATGATATCCTTGCTTTTATATACTAGACCTCCTTAAATGAAAGCTAACTTCGTGTTTGCCTTCCTCACCACAGACTCAAACTGCAAACTAACCTTCAGGGAATCCTGCACAAGGATTCCCAGCTCCTTTTGCACCTCAGTTTTTTTTTGTATTTTCTCTCCATTTAGGAAACAGTCAACCCTTTCATTTCTTCTACCAAAGTGCATGACCATACACTTCCCAACACTGTATTCCATCTGCCATATCTTTGCCCATTCTCTGAATCTGTTCAAGTCTTTCTGTAGCCTCTCTTCTGCCTCAAAGCTACCTACCCCTTCACCTACCTTCATATCATCTGCAAACTTTGCAACAAAGCCATCAATTCCATCACCCAAATCATTGACATATAATGTAAAAAGAACCAGTCCCAACACAGACCCTATTGAACATGGCTGGTCTCCGGCTGGAAGCCAGAAAAGGTGCTCTTTATTCCCACTCTTTGCTTCCTGTCAGTCAGCCACTGCTTTATCCATAATAGAATCTTTCTTGTAATACCTCGGGCTCGGAGCTTGTTGAACAACCTCATGTGTGGCATCTTCTCCAAGGCTTTCTGAAAATCCAAGTGCACAACATCCACCATTTCTCCTTTGCTTATCCTGCTTGTTATTTCTTCAAAGAATTCCAACAAATTTATCAGGCAAGATTTTCCCCATTTTATCATGTGCTTCCAAGTGTCCTGAGACCTCAACCGTAATAATCAAATTGACTTTATGTCTTACACCCTTCATATACATGAACTAGTTTGGCAGGGGGGTGGGAATCAGAATGTGAGTGCAGGGATTAAGGTAGAAAGAAGGACAAGGGCATGATGCTAAGAGTTCTGCGTTGATTAGGAAGGACAGGGAGGGGACAGAACATAATTGTAGCCAGTTAAAGGGGTTAAAATGTGTCTATTTCAATGCTAGGAGTATTAGGAACAAGGAGGATGAACTTGGAGCATGGATTAGTACGTGGAACCACGATGTTGTGGCCGTTACTGAAACTTGGTTGGAGGAAGGGCAGGATTGGATGATGCAGGTCCCGGGGTTCAGGTGTTTTAAAAATAATAGGATGGGAGGTAGACGAGAGGGCGGGGAGTAGCATTGCTGGTCAGGGATAGTAACACAGCTATAGAAAAGGAGGACGCTGCAGAAGGAGTGTCCACAGAATCAGTCTGGGTGGAAGTCAGAAATAGGAAGGGATCAATCACTGTGCTGGGAGTAGTCTATAGGCCCCCAACTAGCCCTCAGGACACCGAGAAGCAGATAAGCAGGCAGATTTTAGAATAGAGCAGGAAATACAGGGTAGTAGTTATGGGTGATTTCAACTGCCCTCATATTGACTGGCACCTCCTGAGTGCAAGGGGGATAGATGGGGCTGAATTTGTCAGGTGTGTTCAAGAAGGATTCCTGACACAGTATGTGGACCGGCCGACGAGAGGAGAGGCTGTACTGGATCTAGTTCTGGGTAATGAACCTGGTCAGGTGACAGACCTCTTGGTGGGGGAGCATTTTGGTGAGAGTGACCACAACTCCCTTAGCTTCAGCATAGCTATGGAAAGGGATAAAATCAGACTGATGCATCGTCAATAACTCTGAGACGTGGGTTAAGGTAGGCTTTTATTGGCTGGAAGAAAGCACAAGCAGCAAGTGATCATCACACAACATCCTGGAGACTGAGAGGCCAGGCTCAGGCCTCAATGGCCTTTATACAGGGGTCTGTGGGAGGAGCCACAGGAGCAGTCAGCGGTGGGGGGGGGGGGGGGGCGTGTCCAGACAGGTATATGTAGTTCATCACACAGACAAAACAGTAAAGTGCTTAACTGGGGAAGGGCTAACGTTGAAGGGATGAGGCAGGAACTAGCGGGAGTAAATTGGAAGCAGATGTTCAAAGGGGAAAGCACTGAAGTAATGTGGGAGAAGTTTAGGGACCACTTGAGCTGGGTTCAGGATAGGTTTGTCCCACTGAGGCAAGGAAAAAATGGTAAGAAAAGGGAACCGTGGCTGATGAAACATGTGAGGCAACTCGTCAAGAGGAAAAAGGAAGCATATGTTAGATATAAGAAGCAGGAACTAGGAGGGGCTTATGAGAAATATAGGGTAGCCAGGAAGAAGCTAAAGAAAGGACATAGGAGAGATCGAAGGGGGCATGAGAAGGCCTTGGCATGTAGGATTAAGGAGAACCCCCAAGGCATTCTATGCGTATGTGAAGAATAGGAGGATGATGAGAATGAAGGTGGGACCGCTAAAGGATAAAGAGGGCAACATGTGCCTGGAGGTGGAGGAGGTTGGGGAGGTCCTAAATGAATACTTTGCTTCAGTATTCACAAGTGTAAAGGATCTTGATCAGGATGAGGTCGAAGTAGAGCGGGCCTGTATGCTGGACAATTTGGAGATTAGGGAAGAAGTAGTGCTGGATCTTCTTAAAAACGTTAAGATTAATAAGTCCCCAGGGCCAGATATGATACCCCCCAGGTTGTTGTGGGAATTGAGAGAAGAGATCGCTGGAGCATTAGCCATGATCTTTGAATCCTCTTTGGCTACAGGGGAAGTGCTGGAGGAGTGGAGATGGCAAATGTAGTTCCCTTGTTTAAAAAAGGTAACAGGGAGAAACCTGGGAACTATAGACCGGTGAGTCTTACGTCGGTGGTATGCAAACTACTGGAAAGCATTCTTAAGGATAAGATCTACCAGCATTTGGAGAAGTACAGTCTATTCATGGACAGTCAACATGGCTTTGTGAAAGGAAGATCGTGCCTCATGAGCCTGATTGAGTTTTTTGAAGAGGTAACAAAAGAAATTGATGAGGGTAGGGCCGTGGATGTGGTCTACATGGACTTTAGCAAAGCATTTGACAAGGTCCCTCATGAGAGACTCATCCAGAAAGTCATGAGACATGGGATAAGTGGAACCTTGGCTGTTTGGATAAAAAATTGGCTTAAAGGAAGAAAGCAGAGTGTAGTTGTGGAAGGAAAGTATTCTGCCTGGAGGTCGGTGACTAGTGGAGTGCCGCAGGGATCTGTCCTGGGACTCTTGCTATTTGTGATTTTTATAAATGACCTGGATGTAGAGGCGGAAGGATGGGTGAGTAAGTTTGTGGATGACACGAAGATTGGAGTTGTAGGTGGTCGAAGGTTACAAAAGGATATAGACAGGCTGCAGAGTTGTGCAGAAAAATGGCAGATGGAGTTCAATCCGGACAAGTGTGAGGTGATGAATTTTGGAAGGACAAACCAGAAGACTGAGTACAGGATTAATGGTCGGTTACTTAAGAGTGTGGATGAACAAAGGGACCTTGGGGTTCAAATCCATACATCCCTCAAGGTCATTGCAAAGGTTGATAGGGTAGTTAAGAAGGCCTATGGGATGCTAGGCTTCATTAACAGGGGTTTGAGTTCAAGAGTAGAGAGGTCATGTTGCAACTCCACAAATCTCTGGTGAGACCGCCCTTAGAGTATTGTGTTCAATTCTGGTCACCTCATTATAGCAAGGATGGAGAGGGTGCAGAGAAGATTCACCAGGATGTTGCCTGGATTGGAGAACAAGTCATATGAAGCATGGTTAGCAGAGCTGGGACTTTTCTCTTTGGAGTGTAGAAGAATGAGAGGGGACTTGATAGAGGTCTACAAGATTATGAGAGGCATAGATAGGGTGGATAGTCAGTACCTGTTTCCCAGGGCACCAATAGCAAACACCAGAGGGCATATGTACAAAATTAAGGGAGACATCGGGGTAAGTTTTTTTACACAGAGGGTTGTGAGTGCCTGGAATGACTTGCCAGGGATGGTGGTGGAGGCTAAAACATTAGGGGTATTTAAGAGCCTCTTGGACAGGCACATGGATGAAAGAAAAATGGAGGGTTATGGGGTAGTGTGGGTTTAGTACTTGAAGGGCCTGTACTGTGCTGTAGTGTTCTATGGTTCTATGGTTCTAACTGTATCAACATTAGTTAATCAGTCTGATGGCCTGGTGGAAGAAGCTGCCCTGGAGCTTGTTGGTCCTGACTTTAATGCTGTGGTACCATTTCCTGGATGGTAGCAGCTGGAAAAACTTGTAGTTGGGGTGACTTGGGTCCCCAATGATCCTTTGGGCCCTTTTTACACACCTGTCTCTGTAAATATCCTGAATAGTGGGAAGGTCACATCTACAGATGTGCTGGGCTGTCTGCACCACTCTCTACAGAGTCCTGCAATTGAGGGAAGTAAAGTTCCCATACCAGGCAGTGATGCAGCCAGTCAGGATGTTTTCAACTGTGCCCCTATAGAAAGTCCTTAGGATCCGGGGGACTCATGCCAAACTTCTTCAACCATCTAAGGTGAAAGAAACAAGTGAGATCCACAGTGATCACCTCTCAACCCCAGATCCATTGATGTCAATAGGTGTTAGCCTGTCTCCACTCCTTCTGTAGTCCACAACCAGCTCCTTTGTTTCTGCAACATTGAGGGAGAGGTTGTTTCCTTGACACCACTGTGTCAAGGTGATGACTTCTCAGTAGGCTGCCTCGTTATTATGTATGTAATATAGTGTGTGTGTGTGTGTGTGTATAGGAGGAGTACACAGGGAAATCTTTTCTGTGTAATGGATTTGTTCACTGACTATTATGAATACTGCAACTCACAAGTAGGGGGGGGGTTATCCCCCACAGCTAGACATTTCCTCTAGCTCAACACAGGGTCATCTACTAGAGACCTCAGCCTTGGAATCACATGTTCGTTGCCATTTTAGTTATTATTTGTGTTTCTTGGTTCTTATTTGTTCAGGGAGTAGATCAATTTTTATTCTAATTTAAATGATACATTGATAGATTAATACAGATGGCTAAGGACCAGGTAAAATTCATTTCTTTTAATGTCAATGGGCTATTAAATCTAATCAAACATAAGAGAATTTTACCAAATTTGGAACAATTTGATTCATACTGGGAAAAATGGTTTAACTACATAATGCCTCATAGGCCTGATTTTATTCTCACAAAACAGTGAATCTCTTGTTAAAAAAAAACAATCACTCCCTACTTGTACATAGTTCTTTCCTTTTGCTTGTTTTTTCTTTCCACTCTTTTCTATAAGTGTGTACCTCAGATAAATACTATGTGGAGATTTGTGATATATATGATTATATGATATATATGTACAATGTCTGAAATACATTTTATGGAAATGTTTGTTTGATGATGAACTTCAATAAAAAAATAAATTACAAAAAAAAAGAGATAAGGCCGATAAATGTAGTATCTTCTGCAGATTTAATTGGCAGGTTGGAGCTGTGGATGGTGACACAATCATGGGTATACAGAGAGTAAAGGAGGGTGCTTTGGACACAGCCTCAAGGGGCTCCTGAGGGTCAGAGGGGCAGAGGTGAGGAAGCCCACTCTTACCAACAACCTGCAGTCTGACAGGAAGTCCAAGATCCAGCTGCACAAGGCAGGGTGAAGGCTGAGGCTTCTGAGTCTCTTGTCAAGCCTGGATGGAATTACTGAACTGTAGTCCAGGAACAGCATTTTCACAGAAGTATCCCTCTTCTTTAGATGTATAATGATTATGTGTAGAGCTATGGCTATTGCATCATCTGTTGACGGTTGTGTTGGTAGTCAGATTGTAGAGGGTCCAATGCAGGTGGTAGCTTGCTGCAGATGTAGTCCTTGACCAGCCTCTCAAAGCATTTGCTTATTATTGAGGTGAATGCGACAAGATGCCAGTTGGTCAGTCATGATAGCTTGGTCTTATTAGGTACATGAAAATAGTGGATGTTTTGAAGCAGGGGGGTACTCTACAATCCAACATCTTCCCAACCACGGAGTTCAAACTTACTGGTCTATAGTTTCCTTTTTTCTACTTCTCTCCCTTCTTGAAAAATGGACAAATCTAGTGATTCTTGAAAGATCATTACTAATGCCTGCACAATCTCTTCAGCCACCTCTTTCAGAACTCTGGGGTGTACACCATCTGGTCCAGGTGACTTATCTACCTTCGGACCATTCAGTTTCCCAAGAACCTTCTGTCTAGTTGTGGTACTTTCACACTCTTCACACCTCCTGACTCCTGAAACTTCCACAATTCTGCTCGTGTCATCCACAGAGAAGGCTAATGCAAAATACATATTCAGTTCAACTGCCTTCTCTGCAGTGCCATATTCAAGCCATCCAATATCCACTCTCACTTTATGTATCTGAAGAAACGTTTAGTACCATTAGCAGTCTTGATCCTGGCTCTTAGCCCAAGACATCAACTGCTTACACTTTTCCACAGATGCTGCCTCGCTTGCTGAGTTCATCCAGCATTTTCTGTATGAATTGCAGATCAATCAGTGGGCATTTTTTGTGAGGAATAGTGTGAACTTTAGTCTTGGAGCACAAATTAATCCAAAGTGGTATGGATTTGGAGAAGCAGATGTCTGACTGAAGTAACTGAACACTTTGACACGGCAAGAATTGTTGTTGAGGGAATCTTGTTGCTGATAAGCTCATTAGAAACATAGAAAACCTATAGCACAATACAGGCCCTTTGGCCTACAAAGCTGCGCCAAACATGTCCTTACCTTAGAACTACCTAAGCTTACCTATAGCCCTCTATTTTCCTGAGCTCCATGTATCCATCCAGGTGATTCTTAAAAGACCCTATCGTTTCCACCTCCGCCACCGGCAGCCCATTCCACACACTCACCACTCTCTGCTTAAAAACTGACCCCTGACATCTCCTCTGTACCTTCTTCCAAGCAGCTTAAAAGTATGTCCTCTCGTGCTAATCATTTCAGCCCTGGGGAAAGCCTCTGACTATCCCGACGATCAATGCCTCTCATTATCTTGTACACCTCTATCAGGTCACCTCTCATCCTCTGTCACTCTAAGGAGAAAAGGTGAAGTTCACTCAGCCTATTCTCGTAAGGCATGCTCCCCAATCCAGGCAACATCCTTGTAAGTCCCTCTGAACCCTTTCTATGGTTTCCATGTCCTTCCTGTAGTGAGGCGACCAGAATTGAGTACAGTACTCCAAATGGGGTCTGACCAGGGTCCTATATAGCTGCAACATTACCTCTCGGCTCCTAAACTCAATCCCACGGTTGATGAAGGCCAATGCACCGTATGCCTTCTTAACCACAGAGTCAACCTGCACAGCTGCTTTGAGTGTCCTATGGACTTGGACCCCAAGATCCCTCTGATCCTCCACGCTGCCAAGAGTCTTACCATTAATACTATATTTTGCCATCATATTTGACCTACCAAAATGAACCACCTCACACTTATCTGGCACTTCTCAGCCCAGTTTGGCATCCTATCAGTGTCCCGCTGTAACCTCTAACAGCCCTCCACACTATCCACAACACCTCCAATTTGGTGTCATCAGAAAATTTACTTACCCATCCCTCCACTTTCTTATCCAGGTCAATTATAAGAATCACGAAGAGTAGGAGTCCCAGTATAGATCCCTGAGGCACACCACTGGTCACCGACCTCCATGCAGAATATGACCCATCTACAACCACTTTGTGCCTTCTGTGGGCAAGCCAGTTCTGGATCCACAAAACAATGTCCCCTTGGATCCCTTGCCTCCTTACTTTCTCAATAAGCCTTGCATGGGGTACCTTATCAAATGCCTTGCTGAAATCTATATACACTGCATCTACTGCTCTTCCTTCATCAATGTGTTTAGTCACATCCTCAAAAAATTCAATCAGGCTCATAAGGCATGACCTGCCTTTGACAAAGCCATGCTGACTATTTCGAATCATATTATGCTTCTCCAAATATTCATAAGTTCTGCCTCTCAGGATCTCAGTATCTTCTCCATCAACTTACCATTGATTTCAGCAGGTCTTATGAGAAGGCACGGTGGGGGGTGGGGGTGGGTGTGTGGGTGTGTGTGTGTGTGACAATCATAATACACAGAGCAGAATTAGGCCATTTGGCTCATTGCGTCTGCGCCACCATTTCATCATAGCTGATCCATTTCCCTTCTCAGTCCTAATCAGGCATCTTCTCTCCATATCTGCCTTAAATATCCCCAATAACCGGGCCTCCAGAGCCACCTGTGGCAACAAATTTCAGAGATTCACCACCTTCAGGCTGAAGGAATTTCTCCTCATCTCCATGCTAAATGGATGCTCCTCTACTCTGAATCTATGTCGTCTGGTCTTAGACACTCCCATATGAAACATCCTCTCCACATCCACTCTATCAAGGCCTTTCACCATTTGATAAGTTTCAATGAGATCATTCTTCTGAATTCTAGTGAATACAAGCCCAGAGTCATCAAGTGCTCTTCATATGACAAGACATTCAACCCTGTAATCATTTTCATGAACCTCCTTTGAACCCTCTCCCATTTCAGAATGTCCTTTATAAGGTAAGGGTTCAAAACTGCTCACAATACTCTAAGTGAGGCCTCACCAGTGCTTTATAATGTCTCAATATTACATCCTTGGTTTTATATTCTAGTCATTATGAAATGAATTCTAATATTACATTTGCCTGCCTCACCAGAGTCTCAAACTACAAATTAACCTTTAGGGAATCCTGCACAAGAACTCCCAAGTCCTTTCGGGCCTCAGTTTTTTGTATTTTCTCTCAGTTTAGAAAATAGTCAACCCTTTCATTTCTACTACCAAAGTGTATGACCATATATTTATTAGCACAGTATTCCATCTACTATTTCTTTGCCCATTCTCCTAATCTGTATAATTCCTCAAAACTCCTTGCCCTCCACCTATTTTCATGTCAACTGCAGACTTTGCAACAAAGCCATCAATTCTATCATCCAAATCATTGACACATAATGCAGAAAGAGTTGGTTCCAACACAAACCCCTGTGGAACATCACCAGTTACCACCAGCCAATCAGTAAGGCTCCCTTTATTCCCAGTCTTTGCTTGCTGCACATCTGCCAATGCTCTATCCATGATCCGATACCTACTCTCACCTCTCTTTTAAACTTTATATATCTGAAAGAACTTTTGGTATCCTGTTTAATATTATTGGCTAGCTTACCTTCGTATTCCACTTTTTCCTTCCTTATGACTTCTTTAGTTGCTTTATGGTGTTTTTTCAAAGCTTCCTATTAATTCCTTCACTGTTATAGGCTTTTTCTTTTGCTTTGACTTCTCTTGTCAGCCATGGTGGTTGCATCATCCTGTTTTTAGAATACTTCTTCAGGATGTATATATCCTGAGCTCCCAGAACTTCCAGCCATTGCTGCTCTGGTGTCATCCCTGCCAGTGTTCTTTTTCAATCAATGCTGGCCAACTCCTCTCTCTTGCCTGTGCAACTCCCTTTACTCCACTATAATACGGATAGATAGATCTGTCTTTGTCCAAAACTGGCACAGGAGCAAGGGACTGAGATGAAAATTGATGGGTATCTTTGTGACTGAATGGCAACAGCAAGGCCACTCACAAAGCTTTCATATTTTGTTATATAGGTAAATAAGATTTAAATGTAGGAGGCATGATAAATTTTGAAGATATAATTTGTGTTTGACAAGTTAAGGATGGTTTTTCACTTCAGAGAGACATCAATAATCTTCTGTTCAGTTGACCAGTAAAGGTTCCATTTAACAGTTCTTATAATCATTATACTGTATTCTGTTTAACTTCAATAACGTGAATGGGCATTTTTGTTTTAGAGATGATGACTATGTTCTATCGTTAGAATAAAGCCAGCCACAGTGTAATTTCCTGTTATGTTTCCAAGTTATCTAGATCATCTACATGCCCATGTTACATCACATCTATACAGGTTTTCTTCTCTGTCCATTCTGGAAATCCCTTGAAGATCTGTTCTTGACTTCCTCCTCCTCCTCCTTAACTAACATACTCTATGTGGACATCAGTCTTGATTACAGGGCCAACTCTACTTCTTCGACCCTCTCAGATACATTGTCAGTCATTTCATAAATTAATCTAATTTCTCTGCTTTTTTATTGTTATTTCACTAGCATTTTGCCCATTGCCTCTCATTAGTGGCCCAGTTTCATCCACTTTCTTAGCCAGTGTAATCCAGGTTCTTGTCACTCTAGCTGAAGAAGGTTTCCCCACTCTCCCCCAGTAACACCTCTAAATCTCATCCCCATTACTTCAAACCTAGTTCTATCTGAGTATGGGATGAAGAAATGTTTCCTAGTTTTATATAGCTCAGCCACATCCCCACTTAACCTCCTCCACCCCAGGGAGTACACCCTAGCTTCTCCCAATTCTCCACATAATAGAACTAAGCCAGGCAACTTCCTGGTGAATCTACTCTGCATCCTCACCAATTCCATTCCATCTTTCAAATACCCCAGGCAAGATCTGACCATGGTTTTATAAATTTGGAGCATTACCTCCCTACTTCAGTATTTAATGGCTTGACTCAAGAGGGCCTGTATCGCATATTCCATCTTAACACTGTTATCTATCTGTGTTGTCTCCCTCAAGGACCTTAAACTTCAGGGAACCTCATTAGCGTCTTCATGTCTTTGGTCAACTTATTGATCTACAGCTATGTCATTCATGTACAGTACATCACAAATAGCAGTGACCTAGCACCTGCAAGGATGTAGCAGCATCTTTGTGGGTCAGTCACGTGTCCTAGCATCATTCATGTTGGACATTTCCACTTGCATATCCTAGAACCATCATTGTGGGACACTTCCATTCAAGTGTTCTAGCAGCTGCAAGGACCTAGCACCATCATTGTGGGACAGTCACGTGTCCTAGAACCATCATTGTGGGACAGTCACATGTCCTAGTATCATAATTCTGGGACAGTCACATGTCCTAGCATCATCAATGTGGGACACTTCCACTCACGTGTCCTACCACCATCATTGTGGATGCTGTAAATCTTGTGCAACAGACACAATGCTGGAGGAACTCAGCAGGTCAGACAGCATCAATGCAGGGATAAACTGTTGGCATTTCATACCAAGTCCCTTCATTAGATCTTGTTTATTCCCCTCCATTTATACTGTCTGATTGGAGTTTCTCCAGCGTTTTGTGTGCGTGTTTCTACTTCTGTCACCCTCTGTCTCCTGTGTGAGAGGAACTCAGTGGGTAAAGCAGCATCTTTTGATGTAATGGTTGATGTTTTAGGCTGTGACCCTGAATCAGTACTTGAGAGTATGAAGGGTCGATAACCAGTATAAATAGGTGGCAATGGGTCCAGGTCCTTGCTGAGGCAGGAGTTCAGTCTAGTCATGACCGACCTCTGAAAGCATTTCATCACTGTCGATGTGAGTGCTTCTAGGTAATAGTCATTAAGGCAGCTCATGTTATTCATCTTAGGCACTGGTATAATTATTGCCTTTTTGAAGCATGGGAACTTCAGCCTGTAGCAGGGAGAAGTTGAAAATGTCGTTGAATACTCCCGCCAGTTGGTTGGCACAGGTTTTCAGGGCCTTACCAGGTACGTCCACCTTGTAAGGGTTCACCCTCTTTAAAGACAGCCTTCCATCGGTCTCTGAGACAGAGGTCACAGGGTCATCTGGTGCAGCAGGGATCTTCACAGCTGTATTTGTATTCTCCATTTCAAAGTGGGCCTAGAAAGCATTGAGTTCACCTGGTAGTGAAGCATCGCTGCCATTCATGCTATTAACCATATTAATATAACCATATAGAAAATACAGCAGGGAAACAGGCCATTTTGCCCTTCTAGTCCATGCCAAATGCTTATTCTCACCTAGTCCCACCTACCTGCACTCAGCCCATAACCCTCCATTCCTTTCCTGTCCATATACCTATCCAATTTTACGTTAAATGACACAACTGAACTGGCCTCTACTACTTCTACAGGAAGCTCATTCCACACAGCTACCACTCTCTGAGTAAAGAAGTTCCCCCCTCATGTTACCCCTAAACTTTTGCCCTGTAAGGGTGTGGTGAACTATGTGCCTGTCGGGACACGCCCCTGCTGACTGCTCCTGTGGCTCCTCCCACAGGCCCCTGTATAAAGGAGACCTGCGGCCTGAAGATCGGCCTCAGTCTCCAGGACCTTGTATGATAGACACTCACTCCTGGTTCCTTCTTCCAGTCAATAAAAGCCGATATCTCGCCTACGTCTCAGTGTGAGTTATTGATGGTGCATCAATTTTATTGACTGGAAGTTTTAAAACATGGAACCCGTTTTGCGTCCGGACCGGTTGGATTTGGACCCTCAAGACCCTGACGCAGCTCTCGCTTTTGAACACTGGCTTGCATGCTTCCAATCGTACTTGGCGGAGCTTCGTGCGACTGAACCCGCCGTTATGCACAGAATCCTACTCTCGAGGGTCTCCTCCAAAGTTTACTCCTTTATCCGGGACCTGCCGACCTACGAAGGGGCACTGGACGCCCTCAAACGACAGTACCTGCGGCCGGTGAACACCGTCTACGCAAGACATCGCTTAGCTACCCGGCAACAGCGGCCTGGCGATAGAGAAGGCCAACGCTCTAGAAGCTGCGCGGCATAACGCCGACGCTGTCCAGTCGCGCGATTCCCCACCGGTTTCGTGGACGCCTCAGACCCCGCCACCGCCGGCTCCCGGGAGCGAATTCGCCAACGCCGCCGCCAGTCGCCATTCCACGAGCTCCCCGACCCAGACCACGGCTGTGGCCCGTAAGAAACTCGTGCTTTGTTATTTCTGTGGCCAAAAGAAACATCCTCGACAACGCTGTCCAGCGCGAGAAGCGACCTGCTCCAGCTGCGGAAAGCGGGGCCACTTCGCCAAGGTCTGTAAGTCTCAACCTCGAGCGGAGTGCAGCGCTGCGGGTGAAACGTGGGGGCCGCCATCTTGCATGCCGGGATGTGGGCGGCCATCTTTGTCGACGTCAGCACGCCCCGCCCCCGATCCTCGGATGCTGACCGGGTACCCCGGATGTGAGCGGCCATCTTTGTCGGCGTCAGCATGCCCCGCCCCCGACCCTCCGATGCTGACCGGGTACCCCGACGGCGATCCAACTCTGGACACTGTGACTCTCGACCAAAGCGCCCCACACCAGCTTGCAAGATCCATGATGGACATCCAGGTGGAGGGGCATTGGACTGGATGCCTGTTTGACACGGGCAGCACTGGGAGTTTTATTCACCCGGACACAGTGCAACGCTGCGGACTTGCAACGCGGCCGGTCAGTCGGAGGTTCCATTTGGCCTCTGGGTCGCAGTCCGCAGACTTCCGGGCGGGTTGTGTAGCGACTTTGGTGGTGCAAGGCACAGTATATCGGGACTTTGAACTGCTGGTCATGCCTAATCTGTGTGCACCTGTGCTATTGGGGCTGGACTTCCAGAGCCATCTCGAAAGTGTGACTATGGTATACGACGGGCCCCTCCCACCACTCACTGTCAAGAATCCTCAGTTTTGTGGGACTTCTTCACATACCCCGCTACTGACCACACACACACACGGACACACACATCCCATCCAGAACCAGGCCAACAGCTGCGCTACCGACACTTGCAGCCTCTCCACTCTCAAGATCCCTCCCCCACCGCTGTTCGCCAACCTGACCCCCGACTGTAAACCTGTGGCAACCAAAAGCAGGAGGTACAGCGCGGGGGACCGGGCCTTCATTCAGTCGGAGGTGCAGCGGCTGCTCAGGGAGGGGATCATTGAGACGAGCACAAGCCCTTGGAGGGCCCAGGTGGTTGTTGTTCGGACTGGGCAGAAAAATAGGATGGTGGTGGACTATAGTCAAACCATCAATAGGTTTACGCAGCTTGACGCATACCCCCTACCCCGCATCGCGGATATGGTCAACCAGATTGCTCAGTATAAGGTGTACTCGACAATAGATCTGAAATCCGCTTATCACCAGCTCCCCATCTGCCCAGAGGACCGCCCCTACACCGCCTTCGAGGCGGGCGGCCGGCTCTATCACTTCCTGCGCGTCCCTTTCGGTGTCACGAATGGTGTCTCTGTCTTCCAGAGGGAAATGGACCGGATGGTGGACCAGTACCAACTGCAGGCCACATTTCCCTATCTGGATAACATCACCATCTGTGGTCATGACAGGCCAGATCACGACGCCAACCTCCAATGGCTTCTCCAAGTGGCCGCAGCTCTGAACCTTACTTATAACAGGGACAAGTGTGTTTTTGGTACCACCCGCCTTGCTATACTTGGGTATGTCGTGGAAAACGGGGTTATTGGGCCTGATCCCGAACGTATGCGCCCCCTGTTAGAGCTCCCTCTTCCCACCACTCTCAAGGCCCTCAGACGGTGCCTGGGGTTTTTTTCCTATTACGCCCAATGGGTCCCCCATTACGCAGACAAGGCTCGCCCCCTGGTCAAGTCTACCTCGTTTCCCCTCTCTGCTGAGGCCTGCGCGGCCTTCAACTGCATTAAAGCGGACATTGCCAAAGCTACGATGCATGCAGTGGACGAGACCGCTCCCTTCCAAGTGGAGTGTGATGCCTCCGATTTCGCTCTGGCTGCTACCCTTAATCAGGAAGGCAGACCAGTAGCATTCTTTTCTCGCACCCTCCAAGGCTCTGAAATTCGGCACTCCGCGGTGGAGAAAGAAGCCCAGGCCAAAGTGGAGGCTGTTAGGCACTGGAGGCACTATCTTGCTGGCAAAAGATTCACTGTGCTGACCGACCAGCGCTCAGTTGCGTTCCTGTTCAGCAACCAACAGCGGGGCAAGATCAAAAATGATAAGATTTTGCGGTGGAGGATAGAACTCTCCACCTACACCTATGATATCCTGTACCGGCCTGGCAGACTCAATGAGCCCCCTGATGCCCTATCCCGGGGAACATGTGCTAGCACACAGCTCGACCAGCTGTACGCCCTTCATGCACAACTTTGCCATCCGGGGGTCACCCGATTTTACCATTTTGTGAAAGCTCGGAACCTGCCGTACTCCCTGGAGGACATCAGGACGATGACCAGGGACTGCCAAATTTGTGCCGAGTGCAAACCGCACTTCTACTGTCCTGACACGGCACAACTTGTCAAGGCCACCCGCCCTTTTGAACGCCTGAGTGTTGACTTCAAGGGCCCCCTTCCCTCCACTGACCGCAATGTCTATTTTCTCAGTGTTATTGATGAGTTCTCACGGTTCCCCTTTGCCATCCCCTGCCCCGACACCACTGCCACGTCCGTCATAAAAGCCCTGCACCAGCTCTTCACTCTGTTCGGGTATCCCTGCTATATCCACAGTGATAGAGGGTCCTCCTTTATGAGTGAGGAGCTGCGCCAGTACTTGCTAGCTAGGGGCATTGCTACCACGAGCTATAATCCCCGGGGTAATGGCCAGGTAGAGCGGGAGAATGCCACAGTGTGGAAGGCCACACTTTTAGCCCTTAAGTCCAAAGGGTTGCCGGTCTCTCGATGGCAGGAGGTCCTCCCTGAGGCACTGCACTCTATCCGCTCTCTGTTATGTACGTCCACCAATGCCACCCCTCACGAACGCCTATTCTCTTTTCCCAGGAAGTCTGTCACTGGGACCACCCTACCAGTTTGGCTGACGTCCCCGGGGCCAGTGCTGCTCCGGAAACATGTGAGGAGCAATAAATACTCCCCGCTGGTGGAGAGGGTTCACCTTCTCCATGCGAACCCCCAGTATACTTACGTGGTCTTGCCTGATGGGCGGGAGGACACGGTCTCCATCCGCGACCTGGCACCCGCAGGTGCAGCAGACCACTACCCTGAAGGCTCTCCGGTAACTGTGAACCCTGCACCAGAGGTGACACCGTACTCACCAGGCCCTACACAGACTCCTCACGACACTTGTATACCGGGCGTTTCGTACGCATTTATA
This sequence comes from Hypanus sabinus, assembly GCF_030144855.1. Taxonomy (NCBI): domain Eukaryota; kingdom Metazoa; phylum Chordata; class Chondrichthyes; order Myliobatiformes; family Dasyatidae; genus Hypanus; species Hypanus sabinus. Next base: position 2,336,677 of record NC_082710.1, read on the forward strand.
CCAGGCGCCTCGCACATGCATGAGGGATCACCGGCGCCTAGTGGGCAAGAACACGCGCAACCCCCGTCCCCTGTGCAATCGCCAATGTTGCCGGCACCTATGCGATCACAGCCGGTGCTACATAGATCGCAGCGACAGATTCGACCGCCTGATCGGCTTGACTTGTAAGAACCTTCGCTACATGAGGACTTTTTCAAACGAAGGGGGGGTGAATGTGGTGAACTATGTGCCTGTCGGGACACGCCCCTGCTGACTGCTCCTGTGGCTCCTCCCACAGGCCCCTGTATAAAGGAGACCTGCGGCCTGAAGATCGGCCTCAGTCTCCAGGACCTTGTACGATAGACACTCACTCCTGGTTCCTTCTTCCAGTCAATAAAAGCCGATATCTCGCCTACGTCTCAGTGTGAGTTATTGATGGTGCATCAAAGGGTTTCATTTTGTAGGAAGTAATGTATTGCAAAACCTGCCAGAGTTGTCGTGCATCTGATGTCGCCTCCAAACTCATTTGAAATTGTCCCTTCGCCCTTAAAATAGCCCTCTGCAAATCATATCTGGTTTTCTGGTAAAGGCCTGGGTCGCCAGACTTGAATGCCACAAGTCTAGCCTTCAGCAGATGACCTGTTGTGGTGATAGGCAAATTGCAGTATGTCTAGGTCCTTGCTTAGGCAGGAATTGATTCTAACCATAACCAACCTCTTAAAGCACTTCTTCACCATAGATATGAGAGCTACTGGATGATAGTCATTAAGGCAGCTCATCCTGCACTTCTTGGCCATCGGTATGCCTTCTCTCCGTAACCTTTGGTGCCCTGACTAATCAAGAATCCATCAGCCTCTGCTTTGAATATTCCCGATAACTTGGCCTCCACAGCCATACGAGGCCATGAATTCCGCAGATTCACCACCCTCTGACTGAAGAAATTCCTCCTCATCTAAGTTCTAAAGAAATGGCCCTGTGTGCTGGGACTGTACCCTCTGGCCTAGCTCCTATTGGAAACATCCATTCTATCTGGGCCTTTCAATATTTGATACATTTCAGAGATCCCTCCTCATTCTTCTGAACTCCAGGGAATACAGACCCAGATCATGAAACCCTCCTCCTACATTAACTCTTCAATTCCTGGGATCATTCTTATGAGCCTCGTCTGGACCCTCTCCAATCCCAGGTTATCTTTGCTTAGATAAGGGGCCCAAAACTGTTCACAATATTCCAAGGAAAGCCTCACAAGGGCCTTATAAAGCCTCACCATTGCATCTTTGCTTTAAATTCTGGTCCTCTTCAAATGAATGCTAACATTGCTTTTGCCTTCCTCACCATCAACTCAGCTTGCAAATGTACATATTTTCATCTCATTGCTCAGTAGGAACATCAGTTTCACTTAACACACACGAAATACTGGAGGAACTCAGCTGACCAGGCAGCATCTATGGGAAAGAGTATTGTCGATGTTTCAGGCCGAAATCGTTCAGTGGGACTGGAGGAAGAAAAGCTGAGGAGTAGATTTAAGAAGTGGGGGGAGGGAAGCAAGAAACACAAGGTAACGGGTGAAATCTGAAGCGAGAAGGATGAGGTAAAGAGCCAGGAAGTTAATTGGTGGAGACAGAAGGCCATGGAAGAAAGAAAAGGTGGGAGGAGTACCAGAGGGAGTCGATGAGCAAGGAAGGAGATAAGGTGAGCATGAGAAAAGGGGATGCGAAATGGTTAAGGGGGGTGCAGGGTGGGGGGCATTACTAGAAGTTTGAGAAATCGATGTTCACGCCATCAGGTTGGAGGCTACCCAAACAGAATATAAGGTGTTGTTTCCCCAGCCTAAGTTGGCCTCATCATGAAAATGGAGGAGGCCATGGAAAGACATTTCAGAATGGGAATGGGAAGTGGAATTAAAATGAATGGCTGCTGGGAGATCCCACTTTTTCTGGCAGACAGAGTGTAGGCATTTGGCAAAGCAGTCTCCCAATCTACACTGGGTCTCACCTATCTACAGGAGACCACATTGGGAGCACCAGACACAGTACATGACACTGACATACTCATAGGTGAAGTATTATTTCACTTGGAAGGTCTGTTTAGGGCCTTGGTTGGTAGTCAGGGAGGAGGCATAGGGGCAGGTGTAGCATTTGTACTGCTTACAAGGATAAGTGCCAGGAGGGAGATCAGTGGGGGTGGACAAAGGAGTCCTGTAGCGAGTGATCCCCGTGGAAAGCAGAAAGGGGGGGGGGAAGGAAAGATGTGCTTGGTGGTGGGATCTGGATCTTCATCCTTAACAATTGATTCCAACATCTTCCCAACCACTGAGGTCAGGTTACCTGGTCTATAATTTCCTTTCTGCTGCCTTCCTCCTTTCTTAAAGAGTGGTGTGACATTTGCAATTTTCCAGTCCTTTGGCTCCAATGATTTTTGAATGATTATTACTAATACGATTATTATTACTAATGCCTCCACAATCCCTTCCGCTATTTCTCTCAGAACCCAAGGGTGCAGTTCGTCCGGCCCGGGTGACTTTTGTACCCTTAGGTCTTTCAGCTTTTTGAGCACCTTCTCCCTTGTAATAGTAACTGCACTCACTTCTCTTCCCTCACACCCTTCAACATCTGGCACACTGTTAGTGTCTTCCATAGTGAAGACCGATGCAAATTACTCATCTGCCATCTCCTTGACCCCATTATTATTTCTCCTGCCTCATTTTCTAGTAGTCCTGTATCCACTCTCATCGCTTTTTTATTTTTTACGTACTTGAAAAAGCTTTTACTATCCACGTTGATATTGTTTGCTAGCACAGTTGTACTACTTTGCCATTTGAGTATTTCTTCATTTTTGGAATACACCTATCCTGCACCTTCCTCATTTTAACCAGAAATGCACGCCATTGCTGCTCTACTGTCATCCCTGCCAGCATCTCCTTCCAATTTACTTTGGCCAACTCCTCTCTCATACCACTAATTACCTTTACTCTGCTGAAATATTGCTGCATCAGACTTCACTTTCTCCCTAGCAAATTTCAATTTGAACTCGATCACATTGTGATTAGTGATTCCTAAGGGCTCTTTTACCTTAAGCTCCCTAAGCACCTCTGGTTCATTACATAACACCCAATTCAGTATACCTGATCTCTAGCAGGCTCAACAACAAACTGCTCTAAAAAGCCATTTCTTAGGTGTTCAGCAAACTCACCCTCTTAAGATCCATTACCATCCTGATTTTCCCAAAGTGCATGTTGAAATCTCCCATGACTATCATAATAGTGCCCTTTTGACACACCTTTTTCTGTTTCCTGTTGTAATCTGTGGTCCACATCCCAGCTACTGTTGGGAGCCCTGCATATAACTGCCATCAGGGTTCTTTTACCCTTGCAGTTTCTTAACTCAGCCCACAAGCATTCAGCATCTTCTGATCCTGTCACATCTTTCTACTGGTTTGATGCCATTCTTTACCAGCAGAGCCATGCCACCCTCTTTGCCTACCTTCCTGTCCCTCCCATACAATGCGTAACCTTGGACATTCAGCTCTTAACTACAACTATCCTTCAGCCACAATTCGGTGAAGGCCACAACAACATACCTGGCAATCTGTAATAGTGCAACAAGATCATCCACCTTATTTCTTATACTCTGTGCATTCAGATTATCACTTTGAGTGCTGTATTTGCTACTCTTTTTGATTTTGCATCCCTCATGCGCTGATACTCGCCCTGCTGGCTGCAATTTTGTCCTATCATCTGCCTGCCCTTCCTGACAATCTGACTGCACACTATCTTTGAGCTTTTTTTAACCATCCGTCCTATCCAGAGTCGCTTCTCTCTGGTTCCCACCCCCTGCCGGATTACTTTTCATGCTAACTTTTCATGAGTTACTCTTTATCTGGTTTCTGTCCACCTATACATTATTTTATGAAGTTTAGTATTTGTTGTTCATTATCTTATATTTTCCCCCTTTCCACTGTTTTCTATTCAGCAACATTAAAGACATCCACTCGGTTCTGGAAGTGACAGTTTATGATGAAGATCGGGATCGCAGAGCGGACTTTCTGGGCAAAGTTGCTATACCTTTGCTAAATGTAAGTTTAATCTGGCAGTTGCATGCTTTATTTTCCTTGTTTAAAGAAATTTCAGTCTGCGTGTGTCAGTTCTCAAGCAAGGTTTGCAGTAATATGGCGAAAATACTCGCACGCACAATCTAAAACATGCGGAATACTCGCACGCACAATCTACAACATGCGGAATACTCGCACGCACAATCTACAACATGCGGAATACTCGCACGCACAATCTAAAACATGCGGAATACTTGCACGCACAATCTAAAACATGCGGAATACTCGCACGCACAATCTACAACATGTGGAATACTCGCACGCACAATCTAAAACATGTGGAATACTCGCACGCACAATCTACAACATGCGGAATACTCGCACGCACAATCTACAACATGCGGAATACTCGCACGCACAATCTAAAACATGCGGAATACTCGCACGCACAATCTAAAACATGTGGAATACTCGCACGCACAATCTAAAACATGCGGAATACTTGCACGCACAATCTAAAACATGCGGAATACTCGCACGCACAATCTACAACATGTGGAATACTCGCACGCACAATCTAAAACATGTGGAATACTCGCACGCACAATCTACAACATGCGGAATACTCGCACGCACAATCTACAACATGCGGAATACTCGCACGCACAATCTACAACATGCGGAATACTCGCACGCACAATCTAAAACATGCGGAATACTCGCACGCACAATCTACAACATGCTCAATCCACGGCCGTGCGGAATCCCATGATACTTTTTTTTTGACAGACTTGGTGCTGGTAATGAACAGGTACTTGTCAAAGTTGCCACAGTTGTTTTGGGTTCTCTGTCAGTTTCAGCAGATCGGGGTCAAAGGTGGCTGGGTGTGTGTATTCAGCAGAGACCGAGAGACAGACGGCTGTCATGTCCTTTTCCCACAGATTCAAAGCGGAAAAGAGAAAGCCTACGTCTTGAAAAACAAGAATCTGACAGGGGCAACAAAGGGGGTCATCTATCTTGAAATGGATGTGATTTTTAATGTTGTAAGTGTTAACTTTGTCTTTTTATACTGGATACAAACTTTTTGATTGGTTAATTCTCATTAAAGATCCTTTATGAGTAATTTATGCTACATAAATCATTTATTTTCCTCATGCTTTTCTCTGTAGACCACCAGTGTAATTTTTTTTTCAATCCTGTGATTGTCATGGGAAATACTTTACACTGAGACTGAAACATTTTTGTCCCTCTATGATACATTGCAGGTAAGAGCAAGTATCAGAACTATCACTCCCAAAGAAGAGAAGTACATTGAAGAGGAACAGAAAATCTCCAAAGAGGTAAACATTGCCACATTGAAATGTTTTTCAGTGTATTATCACAATATTCTTTCAAAGTACTGTAATACCAGTGATCCAATATGCACAGTGAAGTTTTTCAGTAGCCATCAGTTGTATCTGATTAGTTTGCCAATACTTTGGTGATATGTAAGTAATTTAGTTTTCTAAATTTACCCAAAGAAATATACATTCATCTAACTTGATCATTTTGACAGCAAAGTTATTGTTTGGTCTACAATTATGTGTTGCAGTTATAAAACCATGGGGGTACATGGACACAGAGTTTATACTCAAACAAGGGCAAATAGGAACAGAATTAAACCATTCGGCCCATCAATTCTGTTCTGCCATTTATTTTTCCTCTCAATCCCATTCAATGCCCTTACTAATTAAGAACTTATCAACCTCCACGTTAATGACTGTGGCAATGAATTCCACAGACTGGACTGTCTTAGGAGGGAATCTTGGTTAGCATGGACCAGTTGGGCTGGAGGGCTTGTTAAGGTGCCCTTTTACTCTAACCGAGTGGTGGCAGGTTGAAATTTGCAGGTTTTGTTTCTGCAGATGCTAGAAAACCAAAGCAGCAGCACACAAAATGCTGGAGGAACTCAGTAGGTCAGGCAGCGTCCATGGAGACAAATAAACATCTGACTTTTCAGGCCAAGACCCTTTATCAGGACTGAAAAGGAATGGGGAAGATGTCAGAATAAAAAGATGATGGAGGGGAAGGAAGACTCACTAGAAGGTGATATGTGAAGCTAAGTGGGTGGGAAAGGTAAAGAGCTGGAGAGGAAGGAATCTGGTAGGAGAGGAGAGAGGACCGACCATAGGAGAAAGGGAAGAAGTTATTTTGTAGAAATATTTTTCATCTGCTGTTTGGCACAATATTGTAGCCAGTTCAGTTAAACTGTGTAGAAAAGTATAATTATTGGGAAATGCTAACAATTTCATGATATGACTGGAGACATTTCATGGCAACATCCACAGCGGATGCCATAATGCTCTGGCTGCAATGTATTGGACAATTGACATTTCCTGGCTTCACTTTCCATGGAGATCAAAAACAGAACAGAAGCTACATTTATCCTGTCCATTTGCTCCTGAGTTAGACCTGGATTGTAGTGTGGCACTGAAGCAAAATAAGGGCATAATATTATTAATGTCTATTCTTGATTTGATCAGAATTCAAATCAGGTTTACTATCACTGACAAATGTCATGAAATTTGTTAACTTTGTGGCAGCAGTACAATGCAATACATGATTAATTGGAGAAAAATAAAAGTAATTATATATATATATATTAAATTAAGTAAGTAGTGCCACAAAAAGAACATTTTTTTAAAAAGTAGTGAGGTATTGTTCATAGGTCCTTTCAGAAATCAGATGGTAGAGAGGAGTCGAAACTTCCTGAATCATTAAGTGTGTGACTTCAATCTTCTGTACCTCCTTCCTGATGGTAGCAATGAGAACGGCACATCCTGGGTGATGAGGGTCCTTAATGATGGACGCTGCCTTCCTGAGTCACCTCTCCTTGAAGATATCCTGGTTACTATGGAGGCTAGTGACTAATTTTACAACTTTCTGCAGCTTATTTCAATCCTGTCTGTGGCACCCCCTCCCACCCAGTGGAGCTTTGATATCCAGAAAGGATGTCAATCAGGTTTTATTGTTGCAGAGGAGTTTATTTTTTTATTTTATTTATTGAGGTACAGCACAGGATAGGCCCTTCCCACCCATCAAGTCACACTGCCCAACAACCCCCAGGTTAACCCGAGCCTGATCACAGGACAATTTACAATGACCAATTAACCAACTAATCAGTATATCTTTCGACGGTGGGAGGAAACCGAGGATCCAGAAGAAACCTACACATTCCATGGGGAGGACATAAAACTTCTTAAAGAGGACACAGGAATTAAACTCTGAACTCCATCACCCTGTGTTGTAATGGCATCACGCTAACCACTACGTTACCATGCCACCAGATGGAGCATGACTGGATCCACTCAGGTCACTCAATTACATTGTGCAAGTATCTGCTTCTGCCCTGAGCTTTGTCACTCAGCTTGGAACTGACTGGTCAAAACTGAGCCAAGCTAGACTTGCCTGAGTGCAGCATTGGGGAAACAAAATGTGCATCAACATGTTGGGCCCAAGATAGATCCTTTGGGATGTTGACACCCAAGAGCTTGAAAATATTCACCTTTCTACCACTGTCCTTTCAATGAACACTTGCATATTCTCCTAATTTCCCTTTCCTGAAGTCCATAATCAACTCTTTGGTCTTACTGATGTTGAGAATAAGTTTGTTATTGAGACAAGACTTGAATAGTCAATCTATTTCACTTGCAGCTTGTCAGTGTAATGACCATACGGATTCAGTTCAGCTTGTCTATGTTTGCATTCTTTCATAATAACAAACAGGTACTGATTTTACTAACAGTGTTTAGATAGAACATCAGCAAAGATGTATTTTGAACATAAGTTACAAAGCAAGTTTTAATTAAATTCTGCCACGTCACCTCAGCTTCATATTCCAGTAAATCCTGATGCAGGTTTTCAAACTCTTTCCTCCCAGGTACTGTTCCACCTGCTGAGTTACTGAATCCAAATCAGAATCAGAATCTGATTTTATATCACTGGAACAACAGCACATTGCAATAGATACTAATTTTAAAAACCGTTGTAACACTCACACGATCGGCTGGTGTATGTCTAGGGGAAAATCCATCCACCCGCCAAATCATGTCTCCCGTATACGTGGATACTGTGAAATGCACACTGATACAAACTCGCACACACAATATCAAACCGCACACCATGTATGTTTACAGAATACACTTTATAAATCTTACTAGAACTAAGTGATTAATAGCGATACAATATACATGAAAGAAAAGAAAGGAAAGAAAAGGCGCCAAAACTTATCAGGGTTCAGACAATTCGTGCACAATCTTTGGAGCTCAACCATTGAAGTCTTCAGTCCACTATTCGATCTTCTCTGACCTCCGCGACCCACCGCCTGGGACTAACCTTGGTGGTCGACCAGAGCACATCCAGCACTGTTCGCCTTCCTTGCGATCTCCTCTCCAACTCTCCAAAAGCCCACACAACACCAGCTTACAGATCCACAAGAAAGAATAACATCTATCCCAATTGGTTATCAAATCAATACAATTCTTGTTATCAGTAATTATAACCCAAATAAGCTGCGAGAGAAAGCACTCTCTCACCAGTTGCCATAACAAAGAAGCATTCTTACTTTTAACTTAACAAAGAAGCCATTTTGATTAACATACGCAATAACATAAAGAAGAAACCCCTTACACTATAGATTACTATAACTAATATAAACATTTAAATTAACTATTGCGAAAAGGGAGAAATTTGTGTATTAATAGATTTTGAAATGTTTTAAAACAAAATTGCTTATTGAAGTATCCATGGAACTCACTGTAATAGTCCTAAAAAGAAATATTTGATGATTCCCATTGGAGCTGCACACAAACCATTGCCACTCATTGGTGCCATTTTGATCAATCCAATTATTACTTCTGATACCTGCAATTCCTGTAAATGCCTTCAAGTTTCTTCCCCCAAGCTATCAGACTCCTCAATACCCAAAGCCTGGACTGACACTTTGCCCTATTGTCCTGTTTATTATTTATTGTAATGCCTGCACTGTTTTTGTGCACTTTATGCAGTCCAGTGTAGGTCTGTAGTCTAGTGTAGCTTTCTGTGTGTTGTGTTTTTTTTTATTATGTAGTTCAGTCTAGTTTTTTGTACTGTGTCATGTAACACCATGGTCCTGAAATATTTGTCTCATTTTTACTATGCACTGTACCAGCAGTTATGGTCGAAATGACCATAAAAGTTGACTTGACTTGAGAAAATGAGCCTTAATATGGTAAGATATATGAACTTTGTTAATAAATTTATTTTGAACTCCGAACTTTGCAAATGTGGCTCCTGTGAAATTGGAAGCAGTCTTCATCTCATGTTCTCGATATTTATTGCTTATTTATTATTATTACTTCTTTCTTTTTGTATTTGCATAGTCTTGTTGCCTTTTGCACAATGGTTGATCTCTCAAGCTGGGGTGTTATTTCTGAGTCTCACTGTAAAGTGAACTTGGGGCACCACAATAGTGCAGCATTTAGGCTGATCCTGTTACAGCTCAGGGCTGAGTCTTGGCATCCCACAGTCCCAAGATGTACCAATTAGTAGGTTAATGGATCAGTGTAAACTGACCCATGATTAAGCTAGAGTTCAATCAGGGGTCATTGGACAAGGGATGTCCTTCTATTTTGAGACTGCAGCTTCTGGTCCCAGACTCTCCCACTACTGAAAATATTCTCTCCATGTCTATCTCAGCCTTTCAATACTTGGTAGATTTCGATAAAATATCCCTGTCCGATGGTTTAATAAGATTGAGCAGTTTTCTGTTAGTTCTGAAGATTACCTCCACTTCCACTTGCATTTTGTAGGAGATGAGAAGTTATATTTTGGCAAGAAAGACAGAGGAAAGTGCTAGGGCAATTATATGATCTTGTTTGATTTTGTTTCTCATTGAGTGGTTCAAAGGTTCACTTTATTGTCAAAGTATGCATGTATAATATAACTCCAATATTTGTCTTCTCCAATAGCCATTAAATACAGAAAGACTATGCATGTTGATGAAAGAAAAGATGTCAACTCTGCCCCAGCATGAAAAAGAAACAAACTTGCAGACCCCCAAATCCCTGCTTACCTGCAGCAAAAACCATCTGCATTAAGAGAAACACGAGGGGGTATTTCTTTACTCAGAGAGTGATAGCTGTGTGGAATGAGCTTCCTGTAGAAGTAGTAGAGGCCAGTTCAGTTGTGTCATTTAAGGTAAAATTGGATAGGCATATGGACAGGAAAGGAGTGGAGGGTGATGGGCTGAGTGCGGGTAGGTGGGACTAGGTGAGATTAAGAGTTTGGCACGGACTAGGTGGGCCAAGATGGCCTGTTTCCGTGCTGTGATTGTTATATGGTTATATGGTTAATAACAATCAGCTACCCTGTATGCATAACAGTCCCCAACCCCCTCACTCGCAGAAAAGAACAGTGACAGTAGCACCAAACACCCAGCCCACCTTTTACACACAAAATTTAACAGATCACCCACGTGCCAATCGTCCACAAGTAAACACTGAAAAACTGAAGGAAACCAATATTAAGTCCAGTCCAATATTCACATAGGTCTCCGAATACGGGAAATGTCTTTTCACTGCATTCATTGAGAGCAACCACATGTTATCAGTCATTCGGTAAAGAGTGACTGCCTACCCGAGTCCAAACACACCGATACGGGTCAAACACCACCGGCCAGTGACTAACACACCGATACGGGTCAAACACCACCGGCCAGTGACTAACACACCGATACGGGTCGAACACCACCGGCCAGTGACTAACACACCGATACGGGTCGAACACCACCGGCCAGTGACTAACACACCGATACGGGTCGAACACCACCGGCCAGTGACTAACACACCGATACGGGTCGAACACCACCGGCCAGTGACTAACACACCGATATGGGTCGAACACCACCGGCCAGTGACTAACACACCGATATGGGTCAAACGCTGCCGATCTGGGTCCAAACACACCGATATGGGTCAAACGCTGCCGATCCGGGTCCAAACACACCGATATGGGTCGAACGCTGCCGATCCGGGTCCAAACACACCGATATGGGTCGAACGCTGCCGATCCGGGTCCAAACACACCGATACGGGTCAAACGCTGCCGATCTGGGTCCAAACACACCGATACGGGTCAAACGCTGCCGATCCGGGTCCAAACACACCGATATGGGTCAAACGCTGCCGATCTGGGTCCAAACACACCGATATGGGTCAAACGCTGCCGATCTGGGTCCAAACACACCGATATGGGTCAAACGCTGCCGATCTGGGTCCAAACACACCGATATGGGTCAAACGCTGCCGATCTGGGTCCAAACACACCGATATGGGTCAAACGCTGCCGATCTGGGTCCAAACACACCGATATGGGTCAAACGCTGCCGATCCGGGTCCAAACACACCGATATGGGTCAAACGCTGCCGATCCGGGTCCAAACACACCGATATGGGTCAAACGCTGCCGATCCGGGGCCAAACACACCGATATGGGTCAAACGCTGCCGATCTGGGTCCAAACACACCGATATGGCTCAAACGCTGCCGATCTGGGTCCAAACACACCGATATGGGTCAAACGCTGCCGATCTGGGTCCAAACACACCGATATGGGTCAAACGCTGCCGATCCGGGTCCAAACACACCGATATGGGTCAAACGCTGCCGATCTGGGTCCAAACACACCGATATAGGTCAAACGCTGCCGATCTGGGTCCAAACACACCGATATGGGTCCGAACACTGCGGATCCGGGTCCAAACACACCGATATGGGTCGAACGCTGCCGATCCAGGTCCAAACACACCGATACGGGTCAAACGCTGCCGATCTGGGTCCAAACACACCGATATGGGTCAAACGCTGCCGATCCGGGTCCAAACACACCGATATGGGTCAAACGCTGCCGATCTGGGTCCAAACACACCGATATGGGTCAAACGCTGCCGATCTGGGTCCAAACACACCGATATGGGTCAAACGCTGCCGATCTGGGTCCAAACACACCGATATGGGTCAAACACTGCCGATCTGGGTCCAAACACACCGATATGGGTCAAACGCTGCCGATCTGGGTCCAAACACACCGATATGGGTCAAACGCTGCCGATCCGGGTCCAAACACACCGATATGGGTCAAACGCTGCCGATCTGGGTCCAAACACACCGATATAGGTCAAACGCTGCCGATCTGGGTCCAAACACACCGATATGGGTCCGAACACTGCGGATCCGGGTCCAAACACACCGATATGGGTCAAACGCTGCCGATCTGGGTCCAAACACACCGATATGGGTCAAACGCTGCCGATCCGGGTCCAAACACACCGATATGGGTCAAACGCTGCCGATCCGGGTCCAAACACACCGATATGGGTCAAACGCTGCCGATCCGGGTCCAAACACACCGATATGGGTCAAACGCTGCCGATCTGGGTCCAAACACACCGATATGGGTCAAACACTGCCAATCCGGGTCCAAACACACCGATATGGGTCAAACGCTGCCGATCCGGGGCCAAACACAACGATATGGGTCAAACGCTGCCGATCCGGGTCCAAACACACCGATATGGGTCAAACGCTGCCGATCTGGGTCCAAACACACCGATATGGGTCAAACACTGCCTATCCGGGTCCAAACACACCGATATGGGTCAAACGCTGCCGATCCGGGGCCAAACACACCGATATGGGTCAAACGCTGCCGATCTGGGTCCAAACACACTGATATGGGTCAAACGCTGCCGATCTGGGTCCAAACACACCGATATGGGTCAAACGCTGCCGATCTGGGTCCAAACACACCGATATGGGTCAAACGCTGCCGATCTGGGTCCAAACACACCGATATGGGTCAAACGCTGCCGATCCGGGTCCAAACACACCGACATGGGTCAAACGCTGCCGATCCGGGTCCAAACACACCGATATGGGTCAAACGCTGCCGATCCGGGTCCAAACACACCGATATGGGTCAAACGCTGCCGATCCGGGTCCAAACACACCGATATGGGTCAAACACTGCCAATCCGGGTCCAAACACACCGATATGGGTCAAACGCTGCCGATCCGGGGCCAAACACACCGATATGGGTCAAACGCTGCCGATCTGGGTCCAAACACACTGATATGGGTCAAACGCTGCCGATCTGGGTCCAAACACACTGATATGGGTCAAATGCTGCCGATCTGGGTCCAAACACACCGATATGGGTCAAACGCTGCCGATCTGGGTCCAAACACACCGATATGGGTCAAACACTGCCGATCCGGCTCCAAACACACCGATATGGGTCAAACGCTGCCGATCCGGCTCCAAACACACCGATATGGGTCAAACGCTGCCGATCCGGGTCCAAACACACCGATATGGGTCAAACGCTGCCGATCCGGGGCCAAACACACCGATATGGGTCAAACGCTGCCGATCCGGGTCCAAACACACCGATATGGGTCAAACGCTGCCGATCCGGGTCCAAACACACCGATATGGGTCAAACGCTGCCGATCTGGGTCCAAACACACCGATATGGGTCAAACACTGCCGATCCGGGTCCAAACACACTGATATGGGTCAAACGCTGCCGATCCGGGTCCAAACACACCGATATGGCTCAAACGCTGCCGATCTGGCTCCAAACACACTGTTTTAGGTCAAACGCTGCCGATCCGGGTCCAAACACACCGATATGGGTCAAACGCTGCGGATCCGGGTCCAAACACACCGATATGGGTCAAACGCTGCGGATCCGGGTCCAAACACACCGATATGGGTCAAATGCTGCCGATCCGGGTCCAAACACACCGATATGGGTCAAACACTGCCGATCCGGGTCCAAACACACTGATATGGGTCAAATGCTGCCGATCCGGGTCCAAACACACCGATATGGGTTGAACGCTGCCGATCCGGGTCCAAACACACCGATATGGGTCAAATGCTGCCGATCCGGGTCCAAACACACCGATATGGGTCAAACACTGCCGATCCGGGTCCAAACACACTGATATGGGTCAAATGCTGCCGATCCGGGTCCAAACACACCGATATGGGTCAAACGCTGACAATCCGGGTCCAAACACACTGATATGGGTCAAACGCTGACAATCCGGGTCCAAACACACTGATATGGGTCAAACGCTGACAATCCGGGTCCAAACACACCGATATGGGTCAAACGCTGACAATCCGGGTCCAAACACACTGATATGGGTCAAACGCTGACAATCCGGGTCCAAACACACCGATATGGGTCAAACGCTGCCGATCCGGGTCCAAACACACCGATATGGGTCAAATGCTGCCGATCCGGGTCCAAACACACCGATATGGGTCAAACACTGCCGATCCGGGTCCAAACACACTGATATGGGTCAAATGCTGCCGATCCGGGTCCAAACACACTGATATGGGTCAAACACTGCCGATCCGGGTCCAAACACACCGATATGGGTCCGAACACTGCTGTTTCAGTGACAAACACACCGATATGGGTTTAACGCTGCCGAGCTGATGACAAACATGTCTATCTGGCTGTTGACGTGTTTTAAACATAAGGTGAATGTGGAATAGGTCAGCGTTGGCTCAGCACAAGACGGTCGGGAGCCAGACTGGCACATTCAGCCCCGGGTCAGTATTCAAATCCGTTCGGCGGAGTAGGTCAGCATTGATGGTCAGGAGCTGGATTGATCAGTTTGATCCCGGGTCAGTGGATTTGCTACTGTCCACATATGCAATGAAAAATCGTTTCCCATATTCTGAGGTTTATGTGATTATTGGGCTGTATTCTATATTTGACCTTTAGTTTTTCAGTGTTTTCTTTCATGTGTTTGATTGGCGGGTGGGTGATCGGTTAATTTTTGTGTACGAGAGGGGAAGATGGGGATTAGGGGTCACTGTCGCTGTTCTTTTCTGTGAGTGCGGTGGGTAGGGGATTGTTAACTGCAGAGGGTAGTTGTTTGTGTTTGTAGCTGTTTTTTGCTGTGCATGGGTGGTGGGGTTTGGGGTCTGAGTTTTGTTTCTTTTCTTTCATCAGCAACCATGGTCTTTCTGTGTCAGTGGCTATCTGGAGAAGACAAATATCAAGGCTGTATTGGTCACACATACTTTGACAATAAAATGAACCTTTGAATCTTCTGAAACTTTGACCATCTCATACTGTTAGGTACCCCGTAACTGGGTCACTTACCAGCAAAGATAGAGAGGTCCATTGAAGTCTGATGGTACTATTTTTAACAGTAATTATTGATAAAAATACACAAAAATATTATCAATGCAAACATACAGATAATATACATCGTCAATACTAAATCTAAAAGCGCGGGTATAATAATACTCAATAAGAAATAGCTCTATCGTTGTCTAGGGGATAATGTATTGTCTGATGGAAATATAAAAGTCACTTTAGTTCATTCAAGCTTTAGGCTGCAGCCTTCTTTGGTTGGAGAGATAGACGGAGTTTTAACTTGCCCATTCCTTTTATGATGTCAAATCTTCGAGAGTCGTTGGGGGACTGGGTTCCCCTTTGTGGTAAGCTAAAGCCATGCTTCCATGGCAAGACCCACCAATTCTGAGGCAAATGGAAAAGGGCGCACATGGGCTGTTTCCACCGGCTTTCACTATTACGCTGTTACAGGAGTTCTAGCATTTTTTCTGGTGCGTCTGAGGGGCTGTTCCCACAGACCCTCTTTTATCCTGACTCACAGGGTCTCAGATGTCAATCAGGTTGGAATGATGCAATCCCTCCACCAACCCCACCCCTCGGTTCATTGCCTGGGGGCTTCGATGCATCGTACAGGATTCAATACACAATTCCGTCTCCAAGAGACAATAGCCGGTATCAATGGTTCCGCCTTTTGGAGGCTAGGATACTTTCCAAACTCTTTGTGGACTCTGCATGTCTTTCTCTCATTTCCTGGGTCTCCTGAACTGACTTAATAGTGATCTTGCGATTCTCAAAAAGGAGGGGGCTATGTTGTATCCTTCCGTCCCTCAGAGTTGTGGCACATTCGTAACAATACCAAGCTATCATTGACCCCCTCTGCACTCACCTCATAGAAATCTGCAGCACATTACAGGCCCTTCGGCCCACAATGTTGTGCCGACCACGTAACCTGCTCTAGAAACTGCACAGAATTTTTCTGCCACATAGCTCTCTATTTTTCTAAGCTCCATGTACCTCTCTAAAAGACTCTTAAAAGACCCTATTGTATCCGCCTCTACCACTATCGCTGGCAGTGCATTCCACACACCCACCACTCTCTGTGTAAAAAAAAAACTTACCTCTGACATCTCTCTTATACTTACTTGCAAGCACCTTAAAACTATGCCCCCTCTTGTTAGCCATTTCAGTCCAGGGAAAAAGCCTCTGGCTCTCCACACAATAAATGCCTCTCATCATCTTATATACCTTTATAAGTTCACCTCACATCCTCCGTCGCTCCAAGGAGAAAAGGCCAAGTTCACACAACCTATTCTCAATAGGCATGCTCTCCAATCCAGGCAACCTCCTTGTAAATCTCTTCACTCTCTCTATAGTATCCATATCCTCCCTGTAGTGAGCTGATCAGAACTGAACACAGTACTCCAAGTGGGGTCGAACTAAGGTCTTATACAGCTCTTGAACTCAATCCCATGGTTGACGAAGGCCAACACACCATACACTTTCGTACAACACTGTCAACCTGTGCAGCAGCTTTGAGTGTCCTATGGACGTGGATCCCAAGATCTTGCTAATCCTCCACACTGCCGAGAGTCTTACCATTCTGTCTTCAAATTTGACCTACCGAAATGAACCACTTCACACTGGGGTGAATGCTATCTGCCACTTTTCAGCACAGTTCTGCATCCTGTTAATGTTGCACTGTAACCTGTGACAACCCTCCAGATTATTCACCACACCCCCAACTTTTGTGTCATCAGCAAATTTACTAACCCACCCTTCTACTTCTTCATCCAGGTCATTTATAAATATCACAAGGAGGAGGGGTCTCAGAACAGATCCCTGTGGAACACCACTGGTCACCAACCTCCATACAGAATACAAGCCATCTACAATCACCCTGTGCCTTCTGTGGGCAAGCTAAGGTCTCCTTGGATCCCATGCCTCCTTACTTTCTGAATGAGCCTCGCATGGGGAACCTTATCAAATGCCTTACTGAAATCCATATACACTACATCCACTGCGCCACCTTTATTACTGTGTTTTGTTCATTTAGGCTCATAATGCATGGCCTGCTCTTGACAAAGCCATGCTGACTATCCCTAATCAGATTACCATCTCTCCAGCTGCTCATAAATCCCATCTCTCATTATCTTCTCCAACAACTTGCCCACCACTGTCAGCCACTGGTCTATAATTTCCCGGGTAATCTCTATTTCCTTTCTTGAACAAGGGAACATTTTCAACCTTCGATCCTCTGGTACTTTTCCTGTCCCTATTGATGATACAAAGATCATCACCAGAGGCTCAGCAATCTCCTCCCTCGCTTCCCACAGTAACCTTGGTATATCTCATCTGGTCCCGGCGACTTATCTAACTTAGTACCTTTCAGAAGCTCCAGCACATCCTCTTTCTTAATGTCTATGCACTCAAGCCTTTCAGTCCACTGTAAGTCATCCTCACAATTGCCAGTTCTTTTCACAAGTGAACACTGAAGCAAAGTATTCATTAGGTATCTCTGCTACCTCCTCTGACTCCATGCACATGTTTCCATTATCCACCTGATTGGTCCTATTCTCATCCTCTTGCTCTTCACATACTTGTAGAATGCCTTGGGGGTTTCCTTAATCCAGCTCACCGAGGCCTTCTCATGGCCCCTTCTAGCTCTCCTAATTTCATTCCTGAGCTTCTTCATGGCACCCTTGTAATTTTCTAGAACTCTAACAGTATCTAGTTTCTTGAACCTTTTGTAAGCTTTTTTCTTCTTAATTAGATTTTCTACATCTTTTGTATACCATGGTTCTTTTACCCTACCACCCTTTTTCTGCCTCAATGAAACAGACACTTACAGAACACTGTGTAAATGTTTCCTGAACGTTTGCCACATTTCTGCCGTGCATTTCTCTGAGAAAATCTGATCCCAATTTATGTTCCAAGTTCCAGCCTAATCACATCATATTTCTCCTTACCACAGTTAAACGTTTTCCCAAATTGTCTGTTCCTATCCCTCTCCAGTGCTATGGTAAAGGAGATAGAATTGTGATCATTACCTCCAAAATGCTCTCCCACCGAGAGATCTGACACCTGACCAGGTTCATTTCCCAACACCAGATCAAGTACAGCCTCTCCCATAGTTGGATTATCTACATATTGTGTCAGGAAACCTTCCTGTACACACTTAACAAACTCCACCCCATCTAAACCCCTTGCTCTAGGGAGATGCCAGTCAATATTAGGAAAGTTAAAATCACCCATCACAACAACCCAATTATTAATGCACTGTTCCAGAATTTGCCACCCTATCTGCTTCTTGATGCCCCTGTTACTGTTGGGGGGGGGGGGGGTTATAAAAAACACCCAGTATTCTCTTTCATATTATTGGCTAGCTTGCTTTTATATTTTATCTTTACCATCTTAATGATGTTTTTAGTTGCCTTCTGTTGGTTTTTAAAAGCTTCCCAATCCTTTAACTTTCCACTAATCTTTGCTTTATTGTATGCCCTCTCTTTGGCATTTGTTGGCTTTGACTTCTCTTGCTGACCACGGTTGTGTCATCTTGCCTTTGGAATACTTCTTCCTCTTTGGGATGTATATATCCTGGTTATATTGGTGTAATAGGATTGCTGCTCTGCTGTCATCCCTAATAATTCTTTTCCAATCAATTCTGGCCATCTCCACTCTCATGCCTCTATAGTTTCCTTTACTCCACTTTAATACTGATCCATCTGGCTTCAGCTTCTCCTTCTCATATTTCAGTGTGAATTCAAGCATATTATGATCACTTTCCCCAAGGGTTTTTTTTTTACCTTCAGCTCTCTAATCAATTCTGGTTTATTGCACAACACCCAATGTAGAATAGTTGATCCTCTCTTGGTCTCAACCACGAGCTACTCTAAAAATTTATCTTGTAGGCACTCTACAAATTCCCCCTCTTGGAATCCAGCACCAACCTAATTTTTCCATTCTACCTGTATATTGAAATCCCACATGACTATTTTAACATTGCTTGATGAGCTCATGAGAAGAGAATAAATAAAAGACTCCAAAATAATTCTGAATCCTCATGTACACCTTTTTAGAATCATTGTGGCAACGAAATGTATTTGAAGCTGTATAATATTGTGGCGACCCATTTCCTAGCGTATCTGAACCGACTCACAATTAGATAGCCTATGGGGGTTTGCGAGCACAGAGCTTTGGAGCCTCTGCGCCATGGGGGGCCGGTTGACAGAGGCTTAAAAGTGAGGCTGAAGTTTTCGAATAAAGTTTTTTCCTTCGACTGCAGTTACCGACTCCATGTCATAATTTTAGCGCTGCGTGTAGCACACCGCTACAATTGGTGACCCCGACGGTTCAAACAATTTTTGGACCAGAAATGACCGACATCGCCTCTGTTCATGCGGTTTCGTTGAAACTGCCGGGTTTCTGGACACAGCGACCGACCCTATGGTTCCAGCAAGCCGAAGCCCAATTCCACGTTCGCCGGATCACCTCAGAAGACACCCGCTACTACTACGTGGTGAGCTCCCTCAAACAGGACACAGGCCCAGATCGCGGAGTTCGTACAGTCGCCCCCGGCAGACGGCAAGTACACGGAATTCAAAGCCCTGCTCCTCAGGACTTTCGGACTCTCACGGCGCGAGCGGGCTGCCCGTTTACTGCACCTGGATGGCTTGGGTGACAGACCTCCATCGGCTTTAATGAATGAGATGTTGTCTCTGGCCGACGGACACACACCCTGCCTCATGTTTGAGCAGGCATTCCTGGAGCAGCTGCCCGAGGACATACACCTGCTGCTGTCCGACGCGGATTTCAGTGACCCCCGGAAGGTGGCAGCCCGGGCGGACTTGCTGTGGAACGCCAAGGTGAGCGGGGCGTCCATCACACGGATCTCCCAGCCACGCTCCCAGCAGCAAACCAGTCCAGGCCCGGCCGCAGAGCCCGCCAACCCCCGGCCCAATGAACACTGGTGCTTCTACCACCAGCGGTGGGGCGCAGAAGCCCGCCGTTGTCGCCCGCCCTGCAAGTTCCCGGGAAACGCCAGGGCCAGCCGCCGCTGATGGCTATGGCGGCTGGCCATCAGGATAGCCTCCTGTATGTGTGGGACAGAAGGTCGGGACGCTGGTTTTTGGTCGACACTGGTGCCAAGATCAGCGTTTTACCTCTGACGAGTTACGACACCCGCAGCAGGGCACCGGGGCCCCCCCTGAGGCCCATGAACGGCAGCACAGTAAGGACCTATGGCACCCGTCAGGTGCAGCTACAGTTCGGCTCCAGCCAGTTCACGTGGGACTTTACACTGGCCGCCGTAGCCCAACCGCTTCTGGGTGCGGATTTTTTGCGGGCTCACAGCCTGCTGGTCGACCTGCCCAGGAAGAGACTGGTACATGCCGAGACCTTTCAGACGTTCTCCCTGGGTGCAGCCCAGTTGCCAGCCCCTCACCTCGGCTCCATCACGCTGTCCGACAACGACTTCACCAGGGTCCTGGCGGAGTTCCCATCGGTTCTGGCACCGCAGTTCACAGCGGCCATGCCCAGGCACGGTGTACAGCACCACATCCCGACCCAGGGACCACCCCTCCATGCCCGTGCTCGGCGGCTTCCCCCGGACAAGCTCCGACTGGCGAAGGAGGAGTTCCAGAGGATGGAGGAATTGGGGATCATCCAGCGGTCCGACAACCCATGGGCCTCCCCCTGCACATGGTGCCCAAAGCGACGGGGGGCTGGAGACCGTGCGGCGACTACCGCAGGCTGAACGAGGCTACCACACCGGACCGCTACCCTGTGCTGCACATTCAGGACTTTGCAGCAAACCTGCACGGCGCACGGATCTTCTCCAAGGTAGATCTCGTCCGGGGATACCATCAAATCCCGATGCATCCTGACGACGTCCCCAAAACGGCTCTCATCACCCCTTTCGGCCTTTTCGAGTTCCTCCGCATGCCGTTCGGCCTGAAGAATGCCGCACAGACGTTCCAGCGGTTAATGGACGCGGTGGGACGGGACCTGGACTTCGCGTTCATCTATTTGGATGACATCCTCATAGCCAGCGGCAGTCGTCAGGAGCATCTGTCCCACCTCCGTCAACTCTGCGCCCGACTGAGTGAGTACGGTCTTACAATCAACCCCGCCAAATGCCAGTTCGGACTCGATACCATTGACTTCCTGGGCCATAGGATTACTAAAGACGGGGCAACCCCTCTGCCCGCTAAGGTAGATGCGGTCCGCCACTTCCCCCGACCCACCACGATCAAAGGCCTTCAGGAATTCGTCGGTATGGTCAATTTCTACCGCCGCTTCCTCCCTTCAGCTGCCCGGATCATGCGCCCCCTGTTCGCCCTGATGTCGGGTCCGAGCAAGGACATTACCTGGGACGAGGAGTCCGCCGCCGCTTTCGTTCAAACGAAGGAAGCTTTGGCGGACGCCGCAATGCTAGTACATCCCAGAATGGACACCCCTACCGCCCTCACAGTGGACGCATCCAACACGGCAGTCGGTGGGGTGCTGGAGCAGCTCATCGCAGGTCGCTGGCAACCCCTGGCGTTTTTCAGCAAACACCTGCGGCCACTCGAGCTCAAGTACAGTGCTTTCGACCGGGAACTGTTGGCGCTCTACCTGGCAATCCGGCTTTTCAGGTACTTCCTAGAAGGTCGGCCCTTCACCGCGTTCACGGACCACAAACCGCTTACCTTTGCGTTTACGAAAGCATCCGACCCCTGGTCGTCCCGCCAGCAACGCCACCTGTCCTACATCTCTGAATACACGACGGATGTCCGGCACGTCTCGGGTAAGGACAATGTCGTGGCGGATGCGCTCTCTCGCCCTACCGTTCATGCCCTTTCCCAAGGGGTAGACTTTGAGGCACTGGCAGAGGCGCAGCAGGCAGATGAGGAGATTCCGAGTTACAGAACCGCAGTCTCCGGTCTGCAGCTCCAGGACCTCCCCGTGGGCCCAGGTGAGAGGACCCTACTGGCCACCGGCCAGCCCCGTCCCGTCGTCCCGACAGCATGGCGGCGCCGTGTTTTTGACTCCATTCATAACTTGGCGCATCCCTCCATCCGGACAACTGTCCGGATGGTTTCCAGCAGGTTCGTTTGGCACGGACTCCGCAAACAGGTCAGTGAATGGGCCAGAACGTGCATGCACTGCCAGACAGCCAAGGTGCAACGGCACACCAAAGCCCCACCGCAGCAGTTCCATCCCGCCCACCGGCGTTTCGACCACATTCATGTGGATATCGTGGGCCCCCTGCCAGTGTCGCGCGGAGCGCGTTACCTCCTGACTATCGTGGACCGGTTCACAAGATGGCCAGAGGCAGTCCCGCTCACCGACACCACCTCCAAATCTTGCGCCCGAGCCCTGATCGCCACCTGGAAATCTCGCTTTGGTGTCCCGGCCCACATTACCTCCGACAGAGGCGCCCAGTTCATCTCCAGCCTGTGGTCAGCTATGGCCAGCCTTTTGGGGACTCAGCTGCACCACACAACTGCCTACCACCCACAGTCGAACGGGCTAGTGGAGCGTTTCCACCGTCACCTGAAGTCGGCCCTCATGGCCCTCCTGCGAGGAGCCAACTGGGCGGACGAGCTTCCCTGGGTCCTACTCGGCATCCGCACAGCGCCCAAGGATGACCTGCATGCCTCGTCGGCCGAGTTGGTATACGGCGCGCCCCTGGTCGTCCCCGGGGAGTTCCTACCAGCCCCAAGGGGGCAAGAGGAAGAACCCGCAGCAGTCCTGGGCAGACTACGCGAGAAGCTCGGTAACCTGGCCCCCATACCCACTTCACAGCACGGGCGGCCCCCGACCTGCATACCCAAAGACCTACAGAACTGTAAGTTTGTGTTTGTACGAAGGGGCGGGCATCGGCCACCGCTGCAGCGGCCATACGAGGGGCCGTTTATGGTGCTCCGGAACAACGGGTCCACGTTCGTGCTGGACGTTGGGGGGAAAGAGGAGGTTTTCACGGTGGACCGCCTCAAACCGGCCCATGTGGACCTGGTGCAACCGGCTGAGTTTCCAGCGCCTCGGCGCAGAGGCCGACGTCCCAAGCAGGTTCTGGCCCAGACTGTGGACATTGGGGGGTGTATCGCTGGTTCTGGGGGGGGGTTATGTGGCGACCCATTTCCTAGCGTATGCGAACCGACTCACAATTAGATAGCCTACGGGGGTTTGCGAGCACAGAGCTTTGGAGCCTCTGCGCCATGGGGGGCCGGTTGACAGAGGCTTAAAAGTGAGGCTGAAGTTTTCGAATAAAGTTTTTTCCTTCGACTGCAGTTACCGACTCCGTGTCGTAATTTTAGCGCTGCGTGTAGCACACCGCTACAATATCTTTTTTCCCATTCTAATTTTGCTTTTCATTCACTTTTCCGGCTTCTCGTCAAGCTGTCAAGCATCTTTAGCAATTTCTAAATCCCTAATAACAAATTTCCTCAATAGGTCCCTAGCTACATACTTGCAGTTCCAGCCTTCGGTTGGTCTTCTGGACCAACAGATCAAATTTCCTTGGTAGTTAATCACCTGTTGGATCAGGTGCCCAATATACTCTGACACAACAGTGAGTTAGATAAGCATGTTTAGTCTGGCAGTGTGGTAGTTGCTGCTCTGTCTGATGGTCTAAGAGTTGATATGTCCCACCCTGAGGCAGTTCTCTCTGGTGTTCTAGGATTTGATATGTCCCACTCTCTGGCAGTTCTCTCTGGTGGTCTAGGATTTGATATGTCCCACTCTCTGGCAGTGTGGTAATTGCTGCTCTCTCTTGTGGTCTAGAATTTAGTTTGTCCCACTCTTCTCGCAGTGTGGCAGGTATGTTTTTTGGGTCTGTAGCACTAATATATGATATGTCATTAGGAACTGATGAGTTAAATTCATTAATTCATTAGTTAAACTTTCAAAATCAATATTAATGCTTTACAATCTATTGCCTGTGAATTTTCAAGTCATTTTTTCTATCTTAACATCAACATTTTTGAAGCAATTAGTCAGTGAGATGGCCAAGGGCAGGTTCGCTGTCTTGCCTTATTAAAAAATCTAGAAATTTATTTCCTTGTAATTGATCAGTTGCCTTTTTTTTATTCTGATTTAATCTGTATTTTTCATTAATTGGATTTTAGTTCCTTACAGTATTGTGTAACAGAGGAGAGCAAAATTAAGTCTTCAACCATTAATACTGACCCAAGGGAATGAAGCAATATAAATTAGAGTCTAGATAAGTTTTTTTTATGTAAATATGAAGGTGGCTAGATTTTTGTAGTCAGGGAAATGATCTCAAATGTAAGGTAGGCTGTTCAGGAAATACATCTTACAGTTAGAGGTCACTGTTATAGGTACCTCCTCTGGTCATCCAAGTGTGTATGTCTGTGTTCTTCAGCTGCTGTAGCCCATCCACTTCAATGTGTGCTGTGTTCAGAGATCCTCTTCTGCACAGCGCTGTCGTAACTCCTGTGTATTTCAGTTAGTGTCACCTTCGTGTCAGCTTGAACCAGTCTGGTCATTCTCTGACATCTCTTATTAACAAGGTAGTTTCTCCCACAGAACTGCTGCTCACTTTTTTTTTCACACTATTCTCTGTAAACTCTAGAAACCAATGTGTGTGAAAATCCCAAATCAGCAGTTTCAGAGTTCAAAGTTCAAAGAGATTCCATGGTATACTTTCAAAGAGGTTGGGAAACCCTCATTAAAGTCCTGTTCAATGTCAGTCCCAAAAACTGATCAACCGGTTATTTATCACTTTGCCATTCTAAGGTGCACAAGAATAGATGGATGTTATAAAATCATATAAATGCATATTCTCTCTTGTTATTTAACCTTTCATGTAGGAAACCTCTAGTCATACAAATATTAATTAGAGCAAATGAGCTTTGCAGCTTGAACTGCATCTGTGGAACCTCCACATTCGTCAAGTACCACCAATTTGTAATGATCAGTGTGTGCAAAAATCATGTGCTGGGCAGTATTTTGCCCAGTGAAAGCAACACGTGTGCACTGAATTTTATGTAGTTTATAGAGGTACTCAGCTGTCAATTAGAACTTTGATCTTCTCTAGGACAGATCATGTTTTCTCTTGTTCATCTGCACTCTACACATGGTAGGCCTACAGTGGGTAATGAAGGATTTTCTTGCTGGAGTTTTTGTACACCAGCTATATGTAATTTGCTTAATAAGTGACACTTTGAAAAGTCAGTTTTCCAAATTTCACCCAACTTCTTCCCACCTGCAAATTCTCTAGTAACTTTTGCATCACAATATACGCAGCTGACAACAGTTCCTGTATTGTACATAAATATTTCTCATTGCTGCACGTTCCTGGCCTCATGAGCTTTCGGTGTAGCAGTTCCTACTGCTTCATTGAGCTATTCTGTTTAAATGAACTAGCAGTTCTTTTACACTTCACACCCTTTGTTTTCTTGGAATTCGATAGAGTGAATCAATAATTTCTTCAATAAAAGCAGTATAAATAAGCCAGTTCAAAAATCTGCAGACAAATCATTACAAACTCCACATTGTTAACACCGTCCGCACCAGAAAGCAGAAAAGGAAGTGTGATTGTGTACAATCATGAAAGATACTTAACCATATTAACGAGGTACGGAGTGACAACCATTTATGCGCAATCTAAATTCCTTTGTGCTTTAGCAGCAAAAGATGTGTGTGCCCGCACACATGCACAACTTAGAGGAGACATTGCCACCAACCCTTTGTTTCTTACTCCCAACTACAGCATCCCCGGCATCTTTTATCTCTATGTATTAAATAAGCTTTTATAAATTGCCTTACATTTAAGGTGAGAAGGTGTAAGTTCAAAAGAGATCTGAGGAGCAAGTTGTTTTTTTTTACACAGAGTGGTAGGTGCCTGGATTGCCTGGGCTGGCGGTAGAAGCAGATACATAGCAGACGTTTAGACAGGCCATGAATGTGAGGAAAATGGAAGGATGTGGACATTGCGTAGGCAGAGGGGATTAGTTTACTTGGCCATTTGATTACTAATTTAATTGGTTTGGTACAGTATTGTGGGCTGAAGGGCCTGTTCCTGTGTTGTACTGTTCTAATGTTATCTGAGCCAAAGGAGAAATGATGGGGAAAGAGAAGAATCAGGTTTTTTTATGAGGTTCTTAAGAATGATAAGTTTAGCAAAAGAAGGTTGGAGTACAATGTGTAAAATCAGAACTACTGATGGTTATTTTCCACATAAAATCAGACTTAGGTTTGCTGACAATGAGTGCGAGATTGTTGCTGTGACACCATTCAACCAAATGATATCACTGTACCATATTTCATTTCTGTATACCTCCTGTGATTCTACCAACAACAGTGGTGCCATCAGTAAATTTGTGGACTTGTAGACAAAATAAGTGCAGGATTATGCTTAACAGGTCTGACAGCATCTTCAAACAAATCTATTAACTGACCCATATGTTTCCTTGTGTTGATGTTTCACGTCATTATATAATATTTAACATTTTTCCATATTTAACATTTCAGATTTATAATCATCATAGCAATTATTATTGTCTATAATAAAAAAGATAATGTTACCATTGGTGGCTTAAGGGGAGGGGAGTGGCTCCACAGATTCATCTGAACTCTTCAGTACAATGCCAGATTTGCCTTGGAGATTTGGACAATGTAAATTTCTTCCTGCAGAGCATTTCATGACATGAATAATCTGATTTGCACACGACTGCAGCTATATCATCCATCTTTCTATATTCTTGTTTAACATGTCTCTACATCTGGATATATTTCACTTGTATATATAGTGTATACAGTACTGCACAAAAGTCTGAGGCGTATATACATACATATACACACACACACATCAAGGGTACCTAAGACTTTTGTGCAATACTGTATTTGTCAACATGGAGCAGAGAGTGAGTTTGTAAATCTGGCAGGAGCAAAGGATGTTGGGAATAGAGAGGGTGGAGCACCATGGTGGGAATGTAGGGCAAGAGGCAGAGAAGGAGTGCCAGGGGTGGGAGGGATGGCATGGGTGAAGATAAACCCAGCCCTGAGGCACCAGGCAAGGTCATTCGATTCCAGACAACTAGCTATTAATCATTACAGAATGTCTCCCTGGTGCTTCCTGCTCCTTCCCCTCTCCCTTCCCCCTTTCCCTGCCCTCTTCCCACTCTACGTCCTACTGTGCAAAAGTCTTGTGATATATATGTGCCAAAGACTTCTGAACACACAACTGTATTTGTTTGCATTTCCTGCTCTTCAGTCTTTAAAATTTTTTTCCTAATTTATGTTCAGACCTTTCCACTCATTGGCAGTACATTGACCGTACTAGTAATGGAACTCCCTCATGTAACATAATCAGAATCAAAAACAAGAGAAAATCTGCCGGTGCTGCCTGACCTGCTGAGTTCCTGCAGAATTTTGTGTGTGTTGCTCAGGTATATTATCACTGATATAGGTCATAAGATTTATTGTTTGCAGAAGTAGTACAGTGCCAGGATTAAAAATTACTACAAGTTGCCTTCTTCGTATGGCTGCCATCAGGGAGAAGGTACAGGAGCCTGAAGACACACACGCAACATTTCAGGAACAGTTTCTTCCCCTCCATCATCAGATTTCTGAATGGACATTGAGCCATGAACACTAACTTATTATTTTTCCTCTCTTTTTGGACTACTTATTTAATTTAATTTTTTTTTATATACAGTAAATATTTATTGTAATTTACAGTTTTTAAAAATTATTGTTTATTGCAATGTACTGCTACCTCAAAACAACGCATTTCAAGACATATGCCGGTGATACCAAACCTGATTCTGAAAATAAAATATGAAAGGTGAATAATGAGGTAGCTGATGGATTCATGGAATCCTCAAAAAGCTGGTGGTGGAGGAGAAAGAGGCTGTTCCTAAATTACTGTGAACATCTTCCGACTTCTGTACCTCCTCCCTGATGGGAGTGGTGTGAACAGGGTGTATCGTGGATGGTAAAATTACTGTGAGCATCTTCCGACTTCTGTACCTCCTCCCTGATGGGAGTGGTGTGAACAGGGTGTATCGTGGATGGTAAAATTACTGTGAGCATCTTCCGACTTCTGTACCTCCTCCCTGATGGGACTGGTGTGAACAGGGTGTATCATGGATGGTAAAGGTCGTTAGTGATGGATACTGCCTTCTTGAGGCACCACCTTTTGAAGTTGTTCTCAATGGTGAGGAGGGTTGTGTCCATGATGGACACAACATTTACCGAATTTTGAGCCACACACTCATGAGTTTGGAGAGAGTACCCAGCTAGTAAGTTATTTATTGTTCTCCAGAGCTAAATCCTCAAAACATCTGAGAGAACATGGCATCGTTCTTTGGAGTAGAATAAAAATACATTAAACCAGTGAATCTTTGGGGACTCATTGAGTCATAGCAAACTACAACATAGGAACAGAACCTTTGGCCCATCTAGTCCTTGCTGAACTATTAATCTGCATAGTCCCATTGACCTGCACTCAGACCATTTCCCTCCCATTATGTTTTTTAAATGTTGAAATCAAACCTGCATCTGGCAAGCTGTTCCACAATCTCACCACCTTCTGAGTGAAGTTCCCTCTCAGGTTCCCCTTAAACATATCACCTTTTACCCTTAAGCCATGACCTCTAATTCTAGTCTCAACCAACTGCAGTGAAAAAAACCTTTGCTAATTAACTCCATTAATTTGTTTCTATTAAATAAACTGTAGTTAATCTCAGTGCATACCTGTTGGTCTTGCTGTCAAGAAACCAGTGCAAAACATGTGCTGGTGACTTGTGAAAGTGGCCTCTGTTCTCTTTTCAATCTACATGCATAGTCAAATAGTTTCATTGTGTGTCTCTATATATCTCCCCAGGACAGGGGTGGGCAAACTTTTTGACTTGAGGGCCACAAAGGGTTCTAAAATTTGACAGGGGGGCTGGACCAGGAGCAGATGGACGGAGTGTTTTGGTAATACACCTCATAAGAGAAAATAAAATATCATGGGATATGTAGAAAACATGTGCTTTAATTTCAATTGAAAATGAACAAATGCATTACAACAAAATATCTGTCTTTGAAGTCCCATGGTATTTAGCTATTTATTGAAATGACTTTTAAAACACTGAAAATTAAATGAATAAAATACAGCTTTTTAAAATAGTAACAGTTATTATTTTAAAGCACTGAAAATTCTGTTATCCTTCAAGATATTATCATCATCACTCTCCTCCTGACTGTCTTTATTTCAAAAACGGTAGGAGATGCAGGTCTACTTGTCCTGCTCCTTCTTATTCAATTGTCCCCTGTGCCAAAACTCAACAACGACCCGCACACTGACAGAACAGTGAGAGCGCGCCAGTATGCGGAGCGCGTTATTTGATCTGGAGCGCATTTTTTATTTTAAGAACCTACGTGTACCTGCGCACTACTCATGTCCATCACTTAACAGAAATGACATGTAACATGTAAGGCTTATTGAAAAAAAATATTTTCAAATGCATTTTTTACATAACACAATGAAGAAACTTATTTTTAATTTCAGTGGGAATAGTGTTGTTGGTCTCCCTTTTTAGCCAGCGCATCAAAGTCTGGATTTAGTTTTGTTGTGGCGATTCTCAGGATGGATCTGAGGTGTTGGTCAGTTAACTTGGATCTGTGGCTGGCTTTGTTGAAGTTCATGACGCTGAACGCCTGTTCACACAAATAGGTCGAGCCGAACAAAGAGTAAAGCGCAAATGTGGAGTAATACGCTGCACCTCAACAAAGGTCAATGTGTAGCGGTGTGCTACATGCAGCGCTAAAATTACGACACGGAGTCGGTAACTGCAGTCGAAGAAAAAAACTTTATTCGAAATCCCCAGCCTCACTTTTAAGCCTCCCTCAACCTGCCCCCCTGTGCACAGGCTCCAAAGCTCTGTGCTCGCAAATCCCCGCAGGCTATCTCCCTTAGCCGGAACGCTGGCTAATTGTGAGCCGGGTCGGATGTGCCAGGAAATGGGTCGCCACAAATGTATATAGAGTGCGTCATCTATTGGGAAAACGCCAGAATTGCGGGGGAAAAACGTTAACAAGGTTTATTAATATAATTTCATCAAGTTCTGCGGGCTGGATTAAAAAGCTTAATGGGCCGTAGTTTGCCCATGCCTGCCCCAGGACTTTCAGGGTGCGTACTCCCGCCTTAACCTATCAATTGTCTACCCTAAATTACTATCTAATATACATTAATAACAAACTAATCAAAGGGGAGTTGATGAGCATGTGTGAGAGCAACAACTTTCAGGTGTTACATGACAATAAGAAATGAGATCATGAGAGTTGGCTGGCTCCCAGCAGGTAAAGTAACTCCAGCACTCATTAGCAGAGGACATTATAAATAAACCCAGGTTAATGCCAGTTTAAGGAAGGTTATTTGATCTGAAGTGTTAACTTGTTTCTTCTTTCCAGAGATGCTATCAGATCTAACACTTGGTTTCATTTCTGATTTTATTTTGATTTCAACACTTTTAATAGAAGTTTGAATAAGTACATACATGGGAAGGGTGTGGAGGGCTATGGTCCAGCTGCATGTTGATTGGACTAGACAGAACAGACCAGATGGGCTGAAGGTCTGTTTCTGTGCTCTAGTGCTCTTTGACTCTATTTACAACATCTGTAGTTTTTTGATTTTCATTGTTGCCTAGTAATTACTGAGGTAGGGACATGTTCGGCACAACTTTGTGGGCTGAAGGGCCCGTTTCTATGTTGCCATTAAATATATATTCCAAACTTGTATTTTGATAAATATGATCATCACTGGAACTCAAGAGGGAAATGTTATGGCTGGGACCTTTGCCCCATGTGACCAGCATGTGAGTTTCATCCATCCACATTGACCGTTTACCGAGGTTACGTTCTCCTGATTAGTCCACTCATTAACCACAAAGAATTTCTGGAATCATACACAGCAGCTGTAAATCACATGCATTAACGTATAACACAATAGATTCTGCAGATGCTGGAAATCCAGAGCAACGTACATAAAATGCTGGAGGAATACATTCAAAATGGTCAAGCACCATCTTTGGAGAGGAATAAGCAGTTGACATTTCGAGCTGAGGCCCTCTTTCAGGACTGAGCAGGAAGGGGGAAGATGTTAGAATAAAAACATGGTGAGAGGGGAAGGAGGATAGCCAGAGGGTGACTGGTGAAGCCAGGTGGGTGGGAAAGGTAAAAGGCTGGAGAAGAAGGAATCTGAAAGGAAAGGAAAGTGGACCACAGGAGAAAGGGAATGAGGAGGAGACCTAGGGGGAAGTAATAGACAGGTGGGACAAGACAAAAGGTCAGAGTGGAGAATAGAAGAGGGGAGGGGCAGGGAAGATTTGTTTATCTGAAGGAGAAATTAATATTCATGCCATCAGTTTGGGCATACCCAAACAGAATATAAGGTGTTACTCTCCCACCCTGAGGGTGGTCTCATCTTGGCACAAGAGGAAGCAATGGACTGACACATTGGAACAGGAATGGGAATGGGAATTAAAATGTTTGGCCACCGGGAAGTCCACCTTGTGGCAGATGGAGCGGAGGTACTCAACGAAGCGGACCCCCAGTTTAAGGTGGGTCTGTCCAATGTAGAGAAGGCCGTATTGGGAGCACTGGACACAATGTATCAGTCTTGGAATGTTGGCAGCAATGGCCAAATTCCCTTGACCTGCCAAGGCAGGGAGAAGTTACGAACCTTTGGAAACACGGCATCAATGACATCACCGATGCACTGAATGCCCTAAACAGTGACGTGCATGGACTCATCCTCTGAGTGACAAGCACAGAGTGATCGTGACCTTCACTGTGCAGAACAGTCCATAGTTCAGGACATTACCAGATCTCTACCTGCAGATGATGACAAAGCTGTACGTTCAGTAACCTTATAAATCATTGTTGCCCAATGCGATCTCCCTAAAGTGCTGGTGGATACACCCCATCTTCAGGTTCAAAGTAAATTTATTATCAAAGTATGTATATGTCACCATACTCAACCCTGAGATTCATTTTCTTGTGGGCATTCACAGTAAAACAAAGAAATACAATGGAATCAATAAAAACACTACACACCAAGGCATGTGCAAATAAATAAATAAAAGGTAACAAATGTGAAAATATAAAAAGAAAATCAATAATAATAACAAACAAAGAAATAAATAATATTGAGAATACGAGTTTAAATTCCTTGAAAGTTTGTCCCTAGGTTGTAGAATCAATTCAGTGTCCATAAGACATAGGAGCAGAATTAGGCCATTCAGCCCATTGAACCTGCTCTGTCATTCCTTCATGGCAGGTTTATTATCCCTCTCAACCCCATTCTCCTGCCTTCTCCTGTAACCTTTAGCCTTTACTAATCAAGAATATATCAACCTCTGCTTTAACTATACTCAATGACTCGTCCTCCACAGCCGACTGTGGCAATGAATTCCACAGAATCACCACCCTCTGGCTAAAGAAATTCCTCCTTATCTCTGTTCTACATCGACATCTCTCTTTTCTGAGATTCTCCTGGACTCCCCCAATATAAGAAACATTCTCTCCAGTAAAGAAAATGCACTCTCATTTTCAACTCCTTTGAAAAAGAACTCTTATCATTAGCCTTTCATTTCTGAGGCCCATTGAAACAACAATTAGGGAACTCTCTGTCTTCTTCAAAATACTGATCAAACATCATGATTTTATGATTAATTCCTGTAATCTTTCAAGTAAATGAGCTTTACAATTGAATATCTAGGCCGTAAATTTGGAATTAAATTGCCCAGTATGTTCAGTATGTTCCAATTAAGTTTATTTTTCCTTATATTCAGTCATCTATATTTCATAAAATTTAGCCTCTGGGTTTTGGTTAATTGTGCTTTCTGAATTACGTCAACTAGCAGAGTCATGTTTTATTTTTAAAAGTTCTTAACTGATAACAGTGTGACCTTGCATATCCAAAAAGATGTGTTCACTTTCATTAGGAATTTGCAGAGTAATACGTGACTCTTCTCCTTTGGCATAGCAGCTCACAGGTATTTTACTCAGTGTTCATGACATCTAACTGCAACACTTCAGTCCAGTTTAAACCCTATTATTTTCAAAGTAAAGTCAAAGTTCAAAGAAAATTTATTATCAAAGTACACATGTCACCACTTGCAACTCTGAGATTCATTGCCTTGTAGACATACTCAATAAATCTATAGGATAATAACCATAACAGAATCAATGAAAGATTGCACCAACTTGGACGTTCAACCAGAGTGCAGAAGACAACAAACTGTGCAAAGACAAAAAGAAATAATAATTATTAGACAATAAATATCAAGGACGTGAGATGAAGAGTCCTTGAAAGGAGTCCATAGGTTGTGGGAACAAGTAGTGATGAGGAGAGTGAAATTGAGTGAAGTTATCCCTTTTGATTCAAGAGCCTGATGGTTGAAGAGGTAATAACTGTTCCTGAACCTGGTGGTGAGAGTCCTGAGGTTCCTGTACCTTCATCTTGATGGCTCAGTGAGAAGAGAGCATGACCTGGGTGGTGGGGGTCCCTGATGATGGATGCCGCTTTCCTGCAAAAGGGTTTCATGAAGATGTGCTCAATGGTGGGGAGAGCTGTACCTGTGATGGACTGGGCTGTATTCAGTACGGAACTGCATTACAGGACATTGGTGCCATGCTGATAAGGACTGATAAGATCTTTCAGTCCTCAGGCAGATGCTTCCCTTTCCATTATAGTTTATTATCCAAGCACTATCTTTTATGTTGTGCTGTACTTCACATGGTTCAATTAAAATGGGGATAATTAAAATTAATTTTCTGCAAAGTTATATTTGATCAAAGATAAAGAAGATAGAGACATGGCTCATTCCACAGATTTATTATCTGTTCCCAAGAGGTTTTCATTCTTAAGAAGTATGATACTGATTTTGAACATTGAGATCCCTTTCTCTGTTATAATTGAATTTTTGTAGCAGCGATGCTATCAGATCTGGTCGAGCAGTGCCGCACCAATGCGGAGCTGGGGATCTGTCTTCAGATATCTACAGAACTAAACAAAAATCAAACTGAAGCTGCAGATGCTAAAAATCCAAAGTACCATCAGAAAATGGTGGAAAAACTCAGCAGGTCAGGCAACATCTTTGGAAAGAGAAACAGTTAATGTTTCAAGTGAGAGCCTTTCATTGGGATTGAGTTCCAGTGATGGGCCTAAACCTGCTGAAGTTGATGACAACCCATCTCCAGGTAACAGCAGGGTTTCATTTTGATATCCATAACTCAATTTTGTCCATGTCAGGAAGTACATAAAGCCTGCTTGATCATGGGCACTAACTTCCTTAGCATTGAGGACACCTTCGAAAGGCAATATCACAAAAGGTGGTATCTGTCATTAAGGTCATAGCCTCTTCTCATCGCTACCCACAGAGAGGAGATACACAAGCATGAAGACCTATACTTAATGTTTTAGGAACAGCTTCTACCCCTCCACCATCAGATTTCTGAACAGTCCATGAACCTATGACCATTTGCTCTCTTTTTGCATTAATTGCTTATTGTTCTTATATGTCTTATTGCACCTAATAGTATTTTTTTTTGCATTGCAATCTGCTTCTGCCATAAAGCTGCAAATGTTCTGACATATATTAGTGATAAAGATTCAGATTCTAATGGCATTGTATTCAATGGCAAATAATGGCAGTGTTCAGTTCTGGTTGCCTCAGTATGGGAAGGATCTGCAAGTTTTAGACATTTACCAGGATGCTGCCTGGATTAGTGAACATGTCTTATGAGAAAAGGTTTTCTGTTTAAGCAAAGGAGGATGAAAGGTGACTTGATAGAGGTGTACAAAATGATCGGAAGCTGAGATAGAATGGACAGACAGTGGTTTTTCCCTTGGGCAGCACTGGCTAATAACTGAGGAGATATGTGTAAGGAGAGTGGAAAAAAGCTGGAAGGAGATACTGCATCAAGGGTAGATTTTTACATAGAGGGTGGAGAGTGCATAGAACACACTGCTGGGTGCAGGTCGAAACACATACATAGAAACATAGAAAACCTACAGCCTATAATACAGGCCCTTCGGCCCACGAAGCTGTGCCGAACATGTCCCTACTTTAGAAATTACTAGGCTTACCCATAGCCCTCTATTTTTCAAAGTTCCATGTATCTATCCAAAAGTCTCTTAAAAGACCCTGTCATATCCGCCTCCACCACCGTTGCCAGCAGCCTATTCCACACACTCACCACTCTCTGAGAAAAAAAACTTACCCCTGACATCTCCTCTGTACCTATTCTCCAGCACCTTAAACCTGTGTCCTCTTGTGGCAACCATTTCAGCCCTGGAAAAAAGCCTCTGACTATCCACACGATCAATGCCTCTCATCATCTTATTCACCTCTGTCAGATCACCTCTCATCCTCCATCGCTCCAAAGAGAAAAAGCAAAGTTCACTCAACCTATTCTCATAAGGCACGCTCCCCAATCTAGGCAACATCCTTGTAAATCTCCTCTGCACCCTTTCAATGGCTTCCACATCCTTCCTGTAGCGAGGCAACCAGAACAGAGCACAGTACTCCAAGTGGGGTCTGACCAGGGTCCTCTATACCTGCAACATCACCTCTCAGCTCCTAAATTCAATTCCACAATTGATGAAGGTCAATACGCCGTATGCCTTCTTAACCACAGAGTCATCTTGCGCAGCTGCTTTGAGCGTCCTATGGACTCAGACCCCAAGATCCCTCTGATCCTCCACACTGCCAAGAGTCTTACCATTAGTACTATATTCTGCCATCATATTTGACCTACCAAAATTAAGCACTTCACACTTATCTGGGTTGAACTCCATCTGCCACTTCTCAGCCCAGTTTTGCATCCTATCAATGTCCCACTGTAACCTCTGACAGCCCTCCACACTATCCACAACACCTCTAACCTTTGTGTCATCAGCAAACTTACTAACCCATCCCTCCACTTCCTCATCCAGGTCATTTATAAAAATCATGAAGAGTAAGGGTCCCAGAACAGATCCCTGAGGCTCACCACTGGTCACCAACCTCCAAACAGAATATGACCCATCTACAATCACTCTTTGCCTTCTGTGGGCAAGCCAGTTCTGGATCCACAAGGCAATGTCCCCTTGGATCCCATGCCTCCTTACTTTCTCAATAAGCTTTGCCTGGGGTGTCTTATCAAATGCCTTACTGAAATACAATATACTAATCATCTACTGCTCTTCCTTCATCAATGTGTTTAGTCACATCCTCAAAAAATTCAATCAGGCTCGTAAGGCACGACATGCCCTTGACAAAGCCATGCTGACTATTCCTAATCATATTATACCTCTCCAAATGTTCATAATCCCTGCCTCTCAGGATCTTCTCCATCAACTTACCAACCACTGAAGTAAGACTCACTGGTCTATAATTTCCTGGGCTATCTCTACTCCCTTTCTTGAATAAAGAAACAACATCCATAACCCTCCAATCCTCCAGAACCTCTCCCATCCCCATTGATGATGCAAAGATCATCGGCAGAGGCTCAGCAGTCTCCTCCCTCGCCTCCCACAGTAGCCTGGGGTACATCTCATATGGGCCCGGTGACTTATCCAACTTGATGCTTTCCGAAAGCTCCAGCACATCCTTTCTTAATAGCTACATGCTCAAGGTTTTCAGTCTGCTACAAGTCATCACTACAATCATGAAGATCCTTTTCCATAGTGAATACTGAAGTAAAGTATTAATTAAGTACCTCTGCTATTTCCTCCGGTTCCATTTACACTTTCCCACTGTCACACTTGATAGGTCCTATTCTTTCACGTCTTATCCTCTTGCTCTTCACATACTTGTAGAATGCCTTGGGGTTTTCCTTAATCCTACCCGCCAAGGCCTTCTCATGGCTCCTTCTGGCTCTCCTAATTTCCTTCTTAAGCTCCTTCCTGTTAGCCTTATAATTTTCTAGATCTCTAGCATTGCCTAGCTCTCTGAATCTTTTGTAAGCTTTTCTTTTCTTCTTGACTAGATTTATTACAGCCTTTGTGCACCACAGTTCCTGTACCCCACCATAACTTCCCTGTCTCATTGGAATGTACCTATGCAGAACTCCACACAAATATTCCCTGAACATTTGCCACATTTCTTCTGTACCTTTCCCTGAGAACATCTGTTTCCAAGTTATGCTTTCAAGTTCCTGCCTGTTAGCCTCATATTTACCGTTACTCCAATTAAACACTTTTCTAACCTGTCTGTTCCTACCTCTCTCCATTGCTATTGTAAAGGAGATAGAATTATGATCACTATCTCCAAAATGTTCTCCCACTGAGAGATCTGACACCTGACCAGGTTAATTTCCCAATACC
Source organism: Hypanus sabinus (assembly GCF_030144855.1). Classification (NCBI taxonomy): domain Eukaryota; kingdom Metazoa; phylum Chordata; class Chondrichthyes; order Myliobatiformes; family Dasyatidae; genus Hypanus; species Hypanus sabinus. The sequence continues at coordinate 2,374,194 of NC_082710.1, forward strand.
AGATCAAGCCTCTCCTCTTGTAGGCCCTTCTACATATTGTGTCAAGAAACCTTCCTGTACACACCTAACAAACTCCACCCCATCTAAACTCCTTGCTCTGGGGAGATGCCAATCTATATTTTGGAAATTAATATCACCCATCATGACAACTCTGTTATTACAACTTTCCAGGATCTGTTTCCCTATCTGCTCCTCGATATCCCTGTTACTATTAGGGACTTTTACACAGAGAGTGGAAGGTGCATAGAACACACGCCTGGGGTGCTGTTAGAAGCATGTACGTTAGGGACATTTACATGGAGACTAGAGGGTGCATAGAACACACGCCTGGGGTGCTGTTAGAAGCACGTACATTAGAGACATTTACACGGAGACTAGAGGGTGCATAGAACACACGCCTGGGGTGCTGTTAGAAGCACGTACATTAGAGACATTTACACGGAGACTAGAGGGTGCATAGAACACACGCCTGGGGTGCTGTTAGAAGCACGTACGTTAGAGACATTTACACGGAGACTAGAGGGTGCATAGAACACACGCCTGGGGTGCTGTTAGAAGCATGTACGTTAGGGACATTTACATGGAGACTAGAGGGTGCGTAGAACACACGCCTGGAGTGCTGGTAGAAGCACGTACGTTAGAGACACTTACATGGAGACTAGAGGGTGCATAGAACACACTGCTGGGGTGCTGGTAGAAGCACATACGTTAGGGACATTTACATGGAGACTAGAGGGTGCATAGAACACACTGCTGGGGTGCTGTTAGAAGCACGTACGTTAGGGACATTCACATGGAGATGAGAGGGTGCATAGAACACACACCTGGGGTGCTGTTAGAAGTAGGTTTAAAGGTCAGCACATTTTGTGTGGAAAGAACTGTGCTTTGTCATATTGTATGTTTAAAGAAAGCACTTGAGACTGGTAAGAGAAAACAGTTACAAACAGTGGAGAGGGAGAGGGAGGAACCTAGTTCTGCCATTTTTAGGAATGAATATATTAATGTACTGTACATTACATTTTTGAATTTAATAATGAAACAGGAACTCATTCAAAAATAGAGATGTCTATAAATCAGATGTTGTTAACTCAGGACTATCTGTACACCATGCAGTTTCTGTGTGCTCTTTATTTTTAAGCCATTACCAAGCTGTTTGATGTTATTATAACTTTATTCATAAATATTAATAATGTCTTACATTTAGAATAATCTTTAGTTTATATGATTTGAATGAAGGTCAGAAGGAATTTTAAGATTTGCTTGTCAGTTTCCAACTTTATCCAGAATTGAAAGGCTGTACATTGATTTAAAATAGTCTCTGGAGATCAGGCCTGTCAAGTATAACTGCACAGGAATTCCATATCATATCAATTAAACTTTAAATCTTGACTTCCATCAATCTATATTCAAAATTTGTTCACACTTTATTTTGTTTTAATCTGATTCTCCGAGCTTTTGTTAAATCTCCCTTTTATTTTCAACATTTTAATGAGGAACTTCCTGAAAGATACAGTGGTGGTAATAATAATGATAATAATAACAATAGTAAACACTGCTAGAACAATCTGTAAGGTCCTAGCAATTGAGAAATGAGTGTGCTTGGCTCAGGTTTTACCAATTTGAGCTGAGAGAAAAAGAATATTATTATCTTTATTCATACAGCACATTTCTTTCATATGGCAGAGTTCAAAGTGCTTTGCAATGGGATAAAAGTACAAATATGAAAAATAGTTATAAAAAGTAAAGATAAAAGACAAAGAGATGTTTGTTAAAAGCAACGCTAAGTAAATAAGATTTGAGCAGGCATCTGAGAGTCAGCTGAATCCACACCCCTCTATCACTTCATGCTCTGACCAATCAAGAACCTATCAACCTCTGCCTTAAATATACATAAAGACTTGGCCTCCACAGCTGCCTGTGGCAAAGAATTCCACAAATTCACCACCCCCTGGCTAAAGAAATTCCTCCTCGTCTCCATTTTAAAAGGATGCCTTGCTATTCTGAGGCCGTGTCCTCTGGTCTTAGACTCTTCCGTCATAGGAAAGATTGTCTCCACTTCCACTCTATCAAGACCTTTCACCATTCAATATGTTTCAATAAGGTCACCCCTTATTTTCCTGAATTCTAATTAATAGAGGCCCAGAGCCATCAAATGCTTTTCAAATGACAAGCCATTCAAGGCTGGAATCATTTTTGTGAACCTCCTTTGAACCCTCACCAGTTTCAGCAAATCCTTTCTTAGATAAGGGGCCAGAACTGCTGACAATACTGCAAGTGAGGACTCACCATTGCTTTATAAAATCTCACCATTACCTCCTTACCTTTATATTCTAGTCCTCTTGAAATGAATGCCAACATTGCATTTGTCTGCCTCACCACAGAGTTAACCTGCAAATTAGCCTTCAGGGAATCCTGCACGTAGACTCCAAAATCCCTTTGCACCTCAGAGTTTTGGTATTTTCTCTCCGTTTATAAAGTAGTCAATCCTTCCATTTATTTTACCGAAGTGCGTGACTGTTTGCTTCCTGACTCTCTATTCTATCTGCCACTTCTTTTCCCATTCTCTTAATCTGTGTAAATTTGTCTTCTGTAGCCTCTCTGCTTCCTCAAAAGAAACTGCCTCTCCAGCTCTCATGTCGCCTGCAAACTTCAGTAGCCAAATACCAACTCTCACCTCCCTTTTACTCTTCATATTGCTGAACAAAGCATTTTGTATCCTGCTTTTTATTATTGGCTAGTTTGCCCTCATATTTCATCTTTTCCCTTCCTATAGCTTTATTAATTGCCTTTTGTTGGATTTTTAAAACTTCCCAATCATTTAACTTCTCACTCATTTTTGCTACCTTATATGTCTTTTCCTTGGCTTATGTGCAGTCCTTAACTTCCCTTGTCAGAGTTGGTTGCCTAGCCTTGCCATTTGAGAACTTCTTTGGGACATATCTACCCTGTGCCTAATGAATTATTCCCAGAAACTGCAGCCATCTCTGCTCTGCCATCATCCCAGTATCCTCCAATCCACCTGGGCAAGCTCCAGTCACAGTGAGGTCACTGTGGTGACCTCAAGGTAACAGTGAGAAAAGGGCATGCCCTGGGTGCTGAGGGTGCTTCATAATGGACGCTGCCTTTCTGAGACATCGCTCCTTGAAGATGTCCTGAGTACTTTGTAGGCTAGTACCCAAGATGGAGCCGACTAAATTTACAACCCTCTGAGGCTTCTTTTGGTCTGATGCAGTAGCTTTCCCCCGCCCCCCCCCCCTCCCAATACCAGACAGTGATGCAGCCCGTCAGAATGCTCTCCACGGTACATCTATAGAAGTTTTTGAGTGCATGTGTTGACATACCAAATCTCTTCAAACTCCTGATGAAATATAGTTGCTGTCTTGCCTTCTTTATAACTGCATCGATATGTTGGGACCAAATTAGATTCTCAGAGATATTGACACCCAGGAACTTGAAATTGCTGACTCTCTCCACTTCTGGTCCCTCTATGAGGATTGGTTTGTGTTCCCTTGTCTTACCTTTCTGAAGTCCACAATCAGCTCTTTGGTCTTACTGATGTTGAGTGTGAGATTGTGACTGCAACACAACTCAACTAGCTGATATATCTTGTTCCTGTACACCCTCTTGTCTCCATCTGAGATTCTACCAACCATGGTTGTATCGTCAGCAAACTTATATTTGAGCCATGACGAGCCACATAGTCATGGGTGTGGAGAGCGCAGACCAGGGTAGGTCTTACACAGTGAATGGTAGAGAACTGAGGAGTGTGGTAGGACAGAGCAACCTAGGAAAACAGGTCCATAATTCCTTCTGTGTGGTGTCACAGATGCATAGGATCATGTAGAAAGCCTCTGGCACATTGGCCTTCTTAAATCAAAGTATTAAGTGAGCACTAGAATTGGGAAGTTATGTTTAAATTGTATAAGATGTTGGTGAGGCCAAATCTGAAGTATTGAGTGCAGTTTTGGAAAGTTTATAGGAAAGATGTCAATAAGATGAAAGATTGCAGGGAAATTTTTCAAGGATGTTGCCAGGACTTGAGGACCCAAGTTACAAGGAAATGTTGACTAGTTTAGGACTTTTTCCCAAAAAGAGCATAGTAGATTGAGGTGAGATTTGATAGGGGAATATAAAATTACGAGGAATAGACTATAGATAGGGTAAATGTAAGCAGGATTTTTCACAAAGTTAGATGGGACTAGAACTAGAGGTTAAGGGGAAACGTGAAATAGTTAAGGGAAACTTCTTCTCTCAAAGGGTGGTGAAAATTTGGAATAAGCTGCCAGCAGAAGTGGTGCATGCGAATGCAATATCAATGTTTAAGAGAAGTTTGGATAGGTACATGGATAGTAGGAATATGGAGAGCTATGGTCCAGATGCAAGTCATTTGGAGTAGGCAGTTTAAATAGTTTCAGCATGGACGGTCTGGACTGAAGGGCCTGTTTCTGTGCTGTAGTGTTCTTTGACCCAATACATCGATTGTCTGTTTCCTTGCACAGGTGTTGCCTGACCTGCTGTGTTCCTCCAGCTGTTAGTCTTTGCTCCCGATTCCAACATCTACTGTCACTTGTGTCTCCACTTCCTTTTTATGTGTTTGGAATAGAAAAATGAGCCACAATATCAGATGTGGTACTTTTTACCTACCCTGACTGATTGGGACCTGTTTAAAATAGTATTGTAATGACATGTCATATTTGCTTACTACATTCCTAGCCACAATCAACCTAATTATTTGCTTCTATTATGATCCACACTACATTGGTACCAGCTTCAGTAAGACACACAAATCATAACCCAATTAAAACTCAGCAGCTTCACAGGTAAGTAACTGCACAGATGTCTTGTTTTCTAGTATTTTTGCTGGGATGAAAGAAGGGCTTAGATAACTCAACCTGGGCGGTTCAGTTGTGTAGCAGTTAGTGTAACACTACTACAGTGCCAGGGACCCGGGTTCACTTCCACCGCTGTCTGGAACGAGTTTGTACACTCTCCCCGTGACCATGTAGGCTTCCTCCAGGTGCTCTGGTTTCCTCCCACAGTGCAAAGTTGTACAGGTTAGGAGGTAAATTAGTAAATGGGTGTAATTGGACAGTGAGAGCACATTGGGCTGGAGAGAGCCTGTTACTACACTCTATCTCTAAATCAAAAAATATAGACAGAGTCTTATGGAACCATATCTCAGGAATGTCTGGGCCTCTGCTGACCTCAGTTTAAAACTAATAATTTTATTTGTGGCAATGAATTAAGCCCATTTCCTTCAATTGTGTAAATGTGCTTTTGTAATATCATGAGTGGCTAGGACAAATAATGGTGCTGTTCATGGGCCTGTTGTGCGTTTCAGCTCCTTCAGCAAAACTACTACCGTGTGAGGCGCTGCATCATGGTGCTGGTTACTACTGGCCGCTTCATCAACAGTTGCTTTGAGTGGGAGTCGACACAGCGGAGTCTCACTGCCTTCCTGGTATGTACAGTTCAGGATTACCACAGACATGTTGACAGGTTTTAGATGTACAAAATGAAATTCACTATTATGCACACAGATTTAAACTAGTTTGATTTGTTGAGCAATGGTTTTTGATTCAGTGAAGTAATTGCTTACTTATAAACATGATAACATTGTGGACATAGGAGCAGAATTAGGCCATTTGACCCATTGAGTCTGCTCCACCATTCCATCATGGCTGATTTCTTATCTCTCAAGCCCAGTCTCCTGCCTTGTCCCTGTAACCATTGGCACACTGACTAATCAAAAAGACTATGTGTCAACCTCCACTTCAAGTATACTCAATGATTTAACCTTCACAACTGTCTACGGCAATGAATTCCACAGATTCACTACTCTCTGGTGAAAGAAATTCCTCATCTCTGTTCTAATGGATATTTCTCTATTCTGAGGCTGTGTCCTCTGGTCATAGACTCACGCACTATAGGAAACATCCTCTCCACATCCAATCTAACCAGGTCTTCTAATATTCAATAGGTTTCAATGAGATCTGCCCTCATTCTTCTAAATTCCAGTGAGTACAGGCCCAGAGACATCAAACACTCCTCATAGGTTAACTCAGAATCATTTTTTTTTAACCTACCTAGGACCCTCTCTAAAGTCAGCACGTTTTCTTAGATAAGTGGCCCAAAACTGCTCACAGTACTTCAAGTGTGGTCTGACCAAAGATTTATAAACCTCAGCATTACATCTTTGCTTTTATGAGTCCTCTCAAAATGAATGCTAACATTGCACTTGACCATAAGACCATAAGCTATAGGAGCAGAATTAGGTCATTTGGCCCATTGAGTCTACTCCGACATTTCATCATGACTGATCCAATTTTCCTCTCAGCCACAATCTCCTGCCTTTTCCACATATCCCTTCATGCACGAACCAATCAAGAATCTAACAGCCTCTGCCTTAAATAGACATAAAGGCTTGGCTTCCACAGCTGCCAGTGGCAAAGAATTCTACAGATTTGCCAATCTCTGCCTAAAGAAATTCCTCATCATCTCCATTCTAAAAGGACACCCCTCTATTCTGAATCTGTGTTCTCTGGTCTTAGACTGTTACACCCTAGGAAACATCCTCTCCACATCCACTTTATCATTCGATAGGTTTCAAAGAGGTCACTCCGCATTCTTCAGAATTCCAGTAAATACAGGCCCAGAGCCATCAAACGCTCTTCAAGTGACAAGCCATTCAATCCTGGAATCGTTTTCGTGAACCTCCTTTGAACTCTCTATGGTTTCAGCACATCCTTTCTAAGATAAGGGGCCCAAACTTACTCACAATACTCCAAGTGAGGCCTCTGCAGTGCTTCAAAAGTGCTTCAACATTACATCCTTGCTTTTATATTTTTGTTCTTTTGAAATGAAAGCTAACATTGCATTTGTCTTCCTCACCACAGGCTCAACATGCAAAGTAACCTTTAGGGAATCCTGCATAAAGACTCTCAAGTTCCTTTGCACATCAATTTTGTATTTTCTCTCCATTTATAAAATAGTCAATCCTTTCATTTTTCTACCAAAGTGCAAGACCATACGCTTCCTGACACTGTATTCCATCTGCCATTTCTTTGCCCATTCTCCTAATCTGTCTAATTCCTCCTATAGCCTCTCTACTTCTTCAAACTACCTGTCCTTCCACCTATCTTTATATCATCTTCAAACTTTTCAACAAAGCCATCAATTCTATCATCCAAATCATTGACATATAACATAAAAAGAATTGGTTCCAACATGGACCCCTGTGGAACATCACTAGTCACTGACAACCAGTCAGAAAAGGCTCCCTTTACTCCCATTTTTAGCCTTCTGCCAATCAGCCATTGCTTTATCCTTGCTAGATTCTTTCCTGTAATACCTGAGCTTGTAGCTTATTAAACAACGTCATGAGTGGCACCTTGTCAAAGGCCTTTGTGAAAATCCAAGTACACAAAATCAACCGATTCTCCTTTGTCTATAATTCCAACGGATTTGTCAGGCAAGATTTCTTCTTGAGGAAACCATGCTGACTTTGGCCTATTTTATCATGTGCCTCCAAGTACCCTGAGAGTTCATCCTTAATAATCAACTCCAACATCTTCCCAGCCACTGGGGTCAGGCTAACTGGCCTACAGTTTACTTTCTTCTGCTCTCTCCCTTCTTGAAGAGAGGAGTGACATTGGTAGTTTTCCAGTCTTTCAGAACTAGAACCATTCTGGAATCTAGTGATTCTTGAAAGATCATTACTAATGCCTCCACAATCTCTTTAGCCAGATCTTTCAGAACCCCGGGGTGTACACCATCTGGTCCAGGTGACTTATCTACCTTCAGACTTTTCAGCTTCCCAAGAACCTTCTGTCTAGTTGTGGTACTTTCACACTCTTCACACCTCCTGACTCCTGGAACTCCCACCAAACTGCTCGTGTCTTCCACAGTGAAGACTGATGCAAAATATCTATTCAGTTCATCCACCAATTCCTTGTCCCCATTACCTCTCCAGCATCGTTTTCCAGCAATCCGATATCCATTCTCATCTCTCTTTTACACTTTTGGTATCTGAAGAAACTTTTGGTATCCTGTTTAATATTATTGGCTAGCTTACTTTCATATTCCAACTTTACCTTTTTAATGACTTTTTAGTTGCTTTCTGTTGGTTTTTTTAGCACCTCCCTGTAGCCATTATCTGTCACCTCCTCATTCTCCGTATGATCTGATGGTCATCCAGCTGCAGCTCCAGTTCCTTAACACAGTCTCTGAGGAGCTTGCAGTGCAGTGCACCTGGCGCAGATGTGGTTATCAGTGAGACTGGAGGTCTCCCAGGGTTCCCACATTTCACTCAAAGAACATACCACTATCTCTCGACCCATTCTCAGCTTAGCCACTACATACTAATCGACAAAGAAAGAAAAAAAGAAACTTACTATACTTGGAAACTCTGCTTGTGCTTTCCCAAGGCCTTAAAGGCTGATTGGGTCTTAATTTTAATGGGAGTTGTGAAAGGCTGATGAGATGCAGTGTGTGCACACTCTGAGACAATGAAATACGGCTCACTTTAACAGCTGATGTCTCATCTCTGTTCATTCGCTATGTGGGTTATAGGATACTGCTCAAGTATAGAAACTAATTATATCCTAACCTGAATGCAGAGGCTCCATGGTAGTGTGGCAGTTAGTGGGACACCATTACAGTTTGTGGTGTCGGAGTTCGCATTTCCTTCCCAGCAGCATCCTTCCTGTAGAATTTGTGGGTTTTCTCCCACTGTCTAAAGACGTCCCATTTGGTAGGTCAATTGGTTCTTGTAAATTGTCCTGTGATTAGGTAACAGTTCAGTCAGGGTTGAGTGCAATGGCCTGGAGAGCTGGAAAGGCCTATTCCACACCCTATCTCTAAGTAAGTAAATCAATAAATAATTTGATATTCTGGAGTAACTTAAAGGAACACAAAGCCAGCTTTAGTCCCTTGCTGTCACCTAACCCAGCAAACTCCTAAGCAACACACAAAATGCTGGAAGAACACAGCAAGCCAGGCAGCGTCTATGGAAAAACAGCTGATGTTTTGGGCCAAGACTCTTCATCAGTCTCAGCCCAAAATGTGTATTGCTTCCTCTTTTCCACTGACGCTGCCTGACCTGCTGAATTCCTCCAGCATTTTGTGTGTGTTGCTTTGAATTTCCTCATGCCAGCAAACTCAGCTTTTTTTCCTTAGGACGCACTTTCACAATTACTTCAGTTTCACAGAGAAGCATTGAAGTTGTGATTTCCAAATTTATGGAGTAAAATAATTTTTAAAGATAAGAAATGTGTGACTCAATGCACATAATACACTAATAGCTTTCCTCTCTTAAACATGAGAACATATTAGTAAGGTCAATAAAGATCTCCTCTCATTTGAAAGTGAGAACTATTACAAAAAAAACCTTACTTCTCACCTTAGTTTCCTCTTTCTTTGAAACATTTTCATTGTCATAATAGTCTCTTCATAATTATAGAATTCATGCAAATAATTCTGGAGGATTAACACTGTAGGGTCTCTCTAGCCTTAATGTTTGTTTGAATGCAAGGTCAGGAATAAACTTCTGACAACAAAGCAATTCCAGATGTTAAAGGTGCAAGAGGATTTCTGAGAAACAGCAACATCTGCCTGCCCAGAGGATGTTGTGACATTTAATAAAAAGAGTCAGACTACAGAATAGGTTAATCAGCAGATATCCTGTATCTTCAATTATCCTTTACATTAATTTTTCTGATAAATAGAAAAGGTGCAATTTTTTTTAGCAGGAGTTCACATGTTAAAGTCAATACATCATTTTAATGGAGGAACTTTTCACCTTATTTTTTTTAAAGAAGTACAGGTAATTTGCTGGGCCAGCACTTTTGTCTGCATTCTCATCTATGTGACACCATTCAACGTTTACACTTCATATTTCACACAGTTAATTTCAGGTCTCAAGGTCCATTGGGATTTGAACAGCAGTGCTACATAAAAGAGACAGTGTATTGATCAGTTAACATTTCTCTCGCACTTTTTTGTATGCTTTGAAATTAATGAGACTTCAAGACAAAAATGTCAAAGAACTCCTATAAGCTATGATGATTAGTTTTACATTTACAGTCTCTGGTCTGCTCAAATTAATAAATTGTGGATTATTGAGAAAGCCTTGCTTCTGCTTACTGAGCACATTGAGAAGTGCTGCATTCTCCAAAGGGAGTTCTCTCACTCAAAGTTTGGGGCAATCTTCAAATTCACAGTTGGGCGAGTTTGATTTTATTATTAACTCTTTAGGAGCAAAGTACAGATGGAATTCATTAATTCATTAATTAATAACCTATCTCCAGCCGAAATAACAAATTACAGATGGAATTCAATAGTTTTGAATATCATTTTGGATAGGAAAACCGAGGCTTCCAAATTTCTTCTGTTGATTCCTGAAATATATTTTATTTAATTGCTTGCAAAAAGCATGTTTTTTTTAAAACAATTATTACTGTGTTGAGTTCTTCACTCCTTTGAAAGGAAGGAGAGAGGACTTCAACACAGTAACTGAACACCGATTGCTTTATTTTGAATAATATTCACAAAGGCTGGAGAAACTTGGCAGTTCAGAGAGGAATAAAGAGTAAAGATAAAAAAAGGAATTAAGAGTCCTGATGAAAGGTCTTGGTCTGAAACATTGACTGTTTATTCCTCTTCATAGATGCTGCCTGGCCTGCAGAGTTTCTGCAGTATTTTGTGTGTGTTGCTTTGATTTCCAGCATCTGCAGACTCTGTCTTGTTTATTATTTGTGTAGTTACTTTCAATACCTGCTGCACGGTGGAGTGGATGGAGTGAGTGAACAACAAATGTGGACTGCTTGCCAGTACTGTAAATTCTTGGCCAAAAAAAGTAATTAACAAATAATTTTTGAGCTTCATTCCTCACTGGCACCACAGGTTGGGGCATTCCAGAGTTCTGAGATAACTTTCGGTGCTGTTCTGTAAGGTGTTTGCATTTTCTCCCTGTGAGTGTGGGAATTTTCTCTGTGTGCTCCAGTTTACTCCCACAGTCCAGGTAAGTTAATTGATCATTGTAAATTGCCAGTGATTAAGTTAGAGGTTAATCAGAGTTGTAGCATTGCTAGGGGACATGGCTTGAAAGGCAGAAGGCCTACCATTAAATAAAAAATAAAATAAAATTCAGAGCAACAGAATTGACTTTTTACTTTAATACCTTTCCATTACTTATCAATTTTATTTTGCCTTTCGTGACATCGTGTACCTCATTGGAGTTTTGAATATTTGGCTGTGCAACTTGAAAAAGAGACCATCTAATTTTTGGTGAATCACACAGCCATGATTCCTCACTTATAGATTATTTTACTTTTAAACTTCACATATTGTCCTTTGAGAGAACAGGGAACTGTTAAACTGTACTGTACAGTGCCTGGGGCAGATAGTTATTAAATCTACTCTAGAGCTTCATTTTGAAGAAATACCAAAGGCAAAATTTATTTCTGATTTTTTCTTTTCTATTTCAATAAAATATTAATGATGAAATCTTTTGAAGTTAAAAAAAGACTTTTTCCCTGTTCTGATGTTAACCTTTGCTCCATTGTAAATAATATGTATACAACATACATTTGGAGTCTTTTCCAAGTTTAGAACATCCTATTAGACCCCCATTATTGTAGGCCTTGAGTTAATCCTGCATTTCAAAGCAATTTACGTAAGCTTTTTGGGCATCTTATTCTAACTGACTGCTGAGGCACGTCAAGGTTCACATGTAGCTGAGGAAACTATGTAATAACATGCTGTTTTCAGACTACAGTAAAGAAAATGAATAAATGGGAAAAAACTGATTAAAGTAAAATACCCTGTTTAATAACACTAATAGGTGATTTCTGAACAGACACAGTGCTCTATAAAATGATGCAGTTCTAAATCACATTTTCAAATGTCGTTGTAGATGGCAAAATATTACCTGCGGGCTGTTTGTTTATTATTAATGTGCACTGTTATGGTCTTGAACTTGGTTGCTGGTTATGGTTATGGAACCATTATTCTAGGGTCTCAATGTTAACAAACATAGGTCACTAACCAAAACAGGATATTTCTGCAGGAAGTGGCCACCCAATCAGAAGCTTTTTGCGTAGCACTTCTTTGAACTATTTAGCTTAACTCTGTAAGGTTCGTGGACCTCCAATATTTGGAAGCAGGAAGAGAGGCGGAGATGTTATGATGTGTTTCGGGTTTCTGACTACTGCTTTTCTTACTGATTTTCAGGGTAAACTGGCTCTGGTCTGCAGTCAACGAGCAGCACAGTGCTAAATTCACCTGAACTGAACTAAACTGAACATTCATAGACTGTTTTAATGACTGTGGTTTGATGTTTTATATTCTCTTTTTTTGTCACTTCTGTGATTTGTCCCTTTTATCTTTATTTGGGTGTATTGGGTGTTTGATATTTTAGAAACATAGAAAACCTACAGCACAATACAGGCCCTTCAGCCCACAAAGTTGTGCCAAACATGTCCCTACCTTAGAAATTACTAGGCTTACCCATAGCCCTCTATTTTTCTAAGCTCCATGTACCTATCCAAAAGTCTCTTAATAGACCCTATCGTATCCGCCTCCACCACCATTGCCAGCAGCCCATTCCACGCACTCACCATTCTCTGCGTAAAAAACTTGAATAGTTTAATGATGTTTCTTTGTTTCATGGCTGTCTGTGGGAAGACAAATCTCAGGGATGAATACTGCATACATACTTCAATAATAAGTGTACTTTAAATCTTTGAAACACACACAAAACGCTAGAGGAACTCAGCAAGTCATCTGACACAAATCATAGTAAGTCAATCATCATGGTTTCCTTATTAACTCTCAATTGCAAATAACAGTAGTTCATGAAAAGTAGAACGAGGATTTTGGCAAGATTTGACAAAGGCCTAAATCATACACCACACTAGAAATCAAAAGTTCATGAGATCCAAGGGGAAGTAGTAAGTTGGATTAAAGATGATAAAAATGGCAGAAACCTAAATGATAATCACTGGAAGATGTTATACAGTTAGGTCCCAATGGATAGTCCCATGTCTTTTGTGGAAAACCTCAAACAGTTTCAAATGTAGGAGCCACATACAAAATGCTGGAGGAACAAGGCAGGCCAGACAGCATATATGGAGAGAAATAAAGAGTTGACATTTCAGGCTGGAACTCTTCATCAGTGCTGGAAAGGAAAGGAGCAGAAACCAGAATAAGAAGGTGGTGGAGGGGACGGAGGACAAGCTGACAGGTGAAACCAAGTGAAACCAGGTGAAGGGGAAGAGAAGTAGGTGGAGAATGATGGCTGAAGTGAGGTGATAGTCAGATGAGATAAAGGGATGAAAACAAAGGAGTCTGATAGGAGAGGACAGTGGATTATGAAAGAAATGGAAGGAGAGTGAGAGAGGGGGGCATACGTAGATACATAGGAATCTTGGAAGTACAGATTCCCCAATCATTCTACGGAAATTTAACACATTGCTCAACAACCATGTGAGCTCTGACATAAAGAACTTTTCCTGCTCGTCACCAGATCTTGGTGCCAGATATCAGATATGCTGGTTTGAGGGGTTAGATGGTGAAGTGAATATATCGGTTAACCAATAGCAGGAGCCCAGTTAATTGTAGATAAATATATTGGGGCTGCAGGGCACTTAAAGAAAATAGTTTTACTTGTCACATGTGAAAGGTCTTGTTTGCGTCAATGACCAACATAGTCTGACAATGTGTGCCCACTAGAGTCACTGTAATTCCAACACCAACATAGCACCCCACAACTCACTAACCCTAATCCATGTGCCATTGGAATGTGGGAGGGAGCCAGAGCTCCTGAAGGAAACCCACGGGGGTCTTAGGGTAAATATAGAAACTCCTTACAGAGGGTGGCAGGAATGAAACTGCAGTCGCTGGTGCCGTAAAGTGTCGTGCTAATCACCACATAATGTCCTGCCCCTATATTACTATGCTGCCTTATTCAATTTCCTGTTCTACGCGGGCTGCTCAAATGCAGGAAAGGTACTAAACTAATCAAACTAGACTTCCTTAACTCCTTTTAGCATCTTGGTGTCCTGAGCATGAGAAAGTGCAATTAAGACAGAGACACAAACTCCTTAAAAGACTTTTGTAGGTGATCTGCCTGATAGGCAGGTTGGGTAACTGCAATCAGCACAACTTCTCCCTCTTCCACCATTCCACCATTCATCCCAACAGCCTGCTTTTATTGAAACTGAAAGTAAGCAGGATGGAGCAGGGTTTGAGACGGGCAACATTAGAACCAGAATTAGGTTTATTATCATTACATACTGTGTGCCATGCAATCTGTTCTTTTGTGGCAGTAGTACAGTGAATACATAGAAATTATGATAAAGAACAATAAGAATATGGAGTATATAAAAATAAAATGAATATAGTGCAAAAGGAAAACAAAACAGTTCAAAAACCTGACGGCAAAGGGGAAGAAGCTGTTCCTAAATTGTTGAGTATGTATTTTATCTAAATGGGGAGAAGGTACAAACATCAGGGGTGCAGAGTAACTTAGGAGTGCTCATACAAGACTGCCAGATGGTTAATTTACAAGTTGAGTCTGTGAAAAGAAGGCAAATGCAATGTTGGTATTTATTTCAAGGAGATAATGTTGAGGCTTTATAAGACACTAGAGAGGCTGCACTTGGAGTGTTGTCAACAGTTTGGGCCCCTTATCACAGGAAGGACGTGTTGTCATCGGACAGAGTCCAGAGGAGGTTCATGGGGAAGATTCCAGGAATGAAGGGGTTAACGTGAGGAGTGCTTGGCAGCTTTGGGCCTGTACTCACTGGAATTTAGAACAATGCATGATGTTTCAACCTACCGAATGTTGAAAGACTAGATAAAGTGGACATGGAGAGGATGTTTCCCATGGTGGGGGTATCTAGAACTAGAGGGCACAGCCTCAAAATTGAGGGGCGACTCTTTAGAACAGAGGTAAGGAGGAATTTATTTAGCTGGAGAGTAGTAAATCTGTGGAATGCTCTGCTACAGACTACGATGGAGGCCAAGTCCATGCATATATTTAAGGCAGAAGTTGATTATTTCCTGATCAGTCAGGGCATCAAAGGATATTGCAAGAAGGCAGGTGTATGGGGTTGAGTGGAATCTGGGGTCAGCCATGACGGAATGGTGGAGCAGATTCGATGGGCTGAATGGCCCAATTCTGCTCCTATTTATTATGGTCCTATGGTCTTATCTCAAGCTTCTGTACTTCCTCCCTATGGTAGCAATGAGAAGAGAGATATTCTGTATGGTGAGGGTATTTAGTGACGGATGCCACCTTCTTGAGCTGTCACCTTTTGAATGATGGAGAGGCTAGTGCTGACTGAGTTTACAAGCCTCTGCAGCCTTCTCTCTGCTTAAGATACAGGAACAGAAATAGGCATTTAGGCTCTTCAAGTCTGCTCAGCCATTTCATCATGGCTGATCCATTTTTCCTCTCAGCCCCAGTCTTCCCCCATATCCCTTCATGCCCTGACAAATCAGTAATCTACCAATCTCTGCCTCAAATATACAGAAAAACTTGGCCTCTGTGGTAAACTATGTATACCTGTCTGGACATACCCCTCTGCTGACTGCTCCTATGGCTCCTCCCACAGACCCCTGTATAAAGGCAATTGGGGCAATGCTCCTCCCTCAGTCTTCGACATGGTCGTGCTCCCTTTTCGCTGTTAATAAAAGCCTATCGTTCACTTTTAGTCTCCTAGAGCTATTGATGGTGCATCAGCCTCTTCAAATGCCTTAGCAATGAATTCCACAGTTTCACTATACTCTGGCTAAATAAGTTCCTCCTCATCTCCGTTTTAAGAGGACACTGCGCTATTCTGAGGTTGTGTCCTTTTGTCTTAGACACCATAGGAAACATTCTCTCCACATCCACTCTATCAAGGCCTTTCACCAAATGATAGGTTTCAATTAGGTCACCCCTCATTCTTCTGAATTCTAGTGAATACAGGTCCAGAGCTATGAAACGCTCTTCATATGACAAGCTGATCAATCCTAGAAAAATTTCTTGTGAACCTCATTTGAGTCCTCTCCAGTTTTATCTATGATAGATAAGGGACCCAAATCTGCTCACAATACTCCAAGTAAGACCTTTCCAGTGCTTTATAAGGCCTCAACATTACACCCCTGCTTTTATATTCTAGTCCGCTTGAAATGAATGCTAACATTGCATTTGCCTTCCTCACCACAGACTCAACCAGCAAATTAACCTTCAGTGAATCCTGCACAAGGACTCCCAAGTATTTTAGTGCCTAAGGTTTTTGTATTTCCACTTCATTTAGAAAATAATCTATCCTTTTATTTCTTCTACCAAAGTGCATGACCGTACAATTCCCTACACTGTATTCCATCTGCTACTTTTTTTTTACCCATTCTCCGAATCTGTCCAAGTCCTTCCATATCCTCTCTACTTCCTCAAAACTACCTGCCCCTCCATCGATCTTCATATCATCTGCAAATGTTGCAACAAAGTCATCAATTCCATCATCCAAATATCGTGAGAATAAACAGTCCCAACACAGACCCCTGTGGAGCATCACTGGTCACCAGCAGCCAACTAAAAAAGGGCCCCTTTATTCCCACTCTTTACCTCCTGCCAAGCAGCCACTGCTTTACCCATGCTAAACTCTTTCCAGTAACTGCACTGGCTCTCTCATGTGTGGCACCTTGTCAACGACCTTCTGAAAACCTAAGTGCACAACATTAACTGATTCTCCTTTGTCTATCCTGCTTCTTATTTCTTCAAAGAATTCCAACAGATTTGTGAGACAAGATTTTCTTTGAGGAAACCATACTGACTATGGCCTGTTTTATCATGTATCTCCAAGTGCCCTGAGACCACATCTTTATTGTCAACTCCAACATCTTCCACTGAGATCAGACTAACTGGCCTAGAGTTTTCTTTCTTCTGCCTTTATCCCCTTCTTGAAGAGTGGTGTGACATTTGCAATTTTCCAGCATTCCAGAACCAGTCTAGGATCTAGTGATACTTGAAAGATCCTTACTATGCCTCCACAATTTCTTCATCCTCCTCTTTCAGAACCCTGGGGTGTACAGCATCTGGTCCAGCTGACTTATCTGCCTTGAGAATTTTCTGTTTCCCAAGAACTTTCTCAGTAGAAATGGTAACATAGCACATGTCATGCCCCCAACACAAGGAACTCCCACCCTACGAGTGTCTCTCACAGTGAGGACTGATGCAAAGTACTTATTTGGTTCATCAGCTATTTCTTTGTCCCTTGTGACTACCTCTTGAGCATCATTTTCCAATGGTCAGATATCCACTCTCACCTCTCTTTTACACTTTCTATACCTGAAGAATCTTTTGGTATCCTCTTTAATATTATTGGCTAGCTTACTTTCAGATTCAATTTTTACCTTCTTAATAACATTTTTAGTTGCATTCTAATCACAAACAAGAAAATATGTGGATGATGGAAATCTAAGCAATACACACAAAATGGTGGAGGAACTCAGCAGGCCAGGCAGCATCTATGGAAATGAGTACAGTTAACGTTTCAGGCTGAGACCCTTTGGCTGTCCTGGCTAAGGATCTGGGACTGAAATATCAACTGTACTCTTTCCATAGATGGTGCCTGGCCGGCTGAGTTCTTCCAGTATTTTATGCGTATTAGTTGCTTTCTTTTGGTTTTTACAAGCTTCCCAATTCTCTAACTTCCCACGAATTTTTGCTCTATTATATGCCCACTCTTTAATGCTGACATTGACTTCTCTTGTTAGCCATGGCTGTGTCACCTTGCCTTTAGAATATATCTTCCTCTTTGGGATTCTTATATCATGAGCCTTCCAAATTGCTTCCAGATATTCCGGCCATTGCTTCATCACTGCCACTGTCATCCCTGCCAGTTTTCTTTTCTAATCAGTTTTGTCCACCTCCTCTCTCATGCCTCTGTAATTCCCTTTATTCCACTGTATTACTGATACATCTGACTTTAGCTTCTCCTTCTCCAATTTCAGGATGAATTCAATCATATTATAATCATTAGCTCCCAAGAGTTCTTTTACTTAAGGTCCCTAATCAATTTTGGTTCATTAGACAACACCCAATCCAAAGTAGCTGATCCCCCCAGTGGGTTTAACCATGATCCACTCTAAAAAGCTATCTGCATATTAGACTAATGCAACCAGTCAGAATGCTTTCCATGGTACATATGTAGAAAATTGTTAGATTCTTTAGTGACATACCAAATCTCCTCAAACTCCTAATGAAATACATATGCTGGGAAGCCTTTTATGTAATTGCACCAGTGTACTGGTCATAAGATACATAGATCTTAAGAGATGTTGACACCAGGAACTACTCTCTCTTTCCTCTCTGATCCTTCGATGAGGATTGGTGAGTGTACCCTTGACTTCCCTTTTCTGAAGTCTACAATCAATTCCTTAGTTTTACTGACACTGAATGCAAGGTTGTTGTTGTGACTCACCAGTCCTGAATTCACCTCTTTTTGTCAATTACAATTCCTTCCAGGACTTGTAAATTAGTATCTTTTCCCGTAGATTATGAAAACAACACCAAAATACTGAAGTAAAAACTGCTCCGTGGAGCATTCTGATTATGATGTGTACAATCTGTATCCAGTATAGTAGCTTAAGGTCAAAATTAAATTTGTGATTTAGAAATTAAGATGTGAATTTTGGAAAGTCAGGATTTGAACTGCTAATCAAAATATTACAGGATTATCATTAATATCAAAAGTTTGTTTGCCCAAGGATAAGATGGTACTCCTGAATTCTTGATTGATATATCAAATGTCCCAGTTATGACTGGGTTTGCAGTAGAGGAGAACACAGACAGTGTCTTGGGGTTTGCAGATGTCAGAACATGAACTCATCTGATTGCTCACTGGGGCCGGCTGTTTTGTTGCTAGCGATGCCCTTGGGGGAGTTCTGGAAAGAACACACTGCTGAAGGTGTTTTAGTATTGTTATTATTCTTGCCGTGGATGAGAAAAGTGCCGTTTCTCAGTTCTTCGCTGCATTCTTTACTGCTGTGCTCTGGCTGTTTTGCACCTTTTTTACTACAAGTCAGAGGAGCAGAATTAGGCCTCTTGGCCCATCAAATCTGCTCTGCTATTTCATCATGGTTGATTTACCTTCCTTCTCAACACCATTCTTCTGCCTTCTCCCCGTAACCTTTGGCATCCTTCCTAATCACAAACCTATATATTTAAACCTCTGCTTTAAACGTACTCAATGACTTGGCTTCCACAGCCGTCCGTGCAATGAATTCCAAAGATTCACCATCCTCTGGCTAAAGAAATTCTTCCACATCTCTTTTCTAAATGGACACCTTCTATTTTGAAGTTGACTTCTCTGGTCCTAGATTTCCCCACTATCGGAAAATTCCTCTCCATATCCACTCTATTGAGGTTTTCCAATATTCGATAGGTTTCAATGAGACCTCCCATCATTATTCTAAACTCCTATGAGTGAAGGCTCAGAACCATCAAACGCTCCTCATATGTTAATCCTTTCATTCTGGGATTATTCTAATGAATCTTCTCAGGACCCTCTCCAAAACCAACACACTATCTCTGAGATAAGAGGCCAAAACTTCTCACTATACTCTGTGCAGTCTGACCAATGCCTTATGAAATCTCAGCATTGCATTTTTGTTTTTATGTTCTCATCTTCTCAAAATGAATGCCAACATTACATTTACTTTCCTCACCACTAACTCAACTGTTAGGGAATCCTACTTGAGGACTCCCCAGACACTTTGCATGCTAGATTTTTGAAATTACCCCCATTTCAAAAATAGCGCTTTCAAAAAGCATTAATTCATGATTCCTTTTCCTGACAATACTTATTTTATAATTTATTGTCACTTTATGTCTTTGCATTGTACTGTTGCAGCAAAATAATAAAATTCATGTCAAGTAGGACCATAAGACATAGGAGCAGAATTAGGCCATTCAGCCCATCGCACAGTTCTGCCATTGCATCATGGTTGATTTATTATCCCTCTCAACCCCATTTTCCTACCTTTTCCCCGTGATCTTTGACATACTTCCTATCAACCACCATTCTAAACATATCCAATGACTTGGCCTCCACAGCCACCTGTGGCAAAGAATTCCACAGGTTCAGCGCCCTCTGGTTAGAGAAATTCCTCCTCACCATGCCTTTACCATATTTTTCATTCTCAAAACAAAACTAAAGATAATTTCTATAGGTCAAGCTGTTTGGTGGTGGTGTTCTAAGTTTAGTGTTGAACAAAAGAAGGATTAAACTGGTCAATATAGTGTTTATCAGTGAACGGCCATGTTAAACTTTCAGATGAATAATGGAGTCTGAGTATATTTCCAAATAAAATCCACCTGTTTACAGCAAGACTGTTATTAGAAAATGCACATTTAATAATATTACTTGTAAAATGTTGCATTTATTGACAGTTACAAAGTAGTTGAGTTGAAAATACACTCAGTGGCCACTTTATTAGATACACCTCTATACCTGCTCATTAATGCAAATCACAAGTTATATTGATATAAGTTATAAGTTAAATAACAATATTAAGTTATGCTGTAAATACCAAAGAAAGGATTTATACCTCTTAGAATTTGAACTGTAGCAATTATTCAGGGTGTAATGATGAAATGTATTTTATGCCATAAGGCATAGGAGCAAGATGAGGCCATTTGGCCCATTGAGCTGGCCCACCATTCTATCATGTTTGATCTATTATTCCTCTCAACCACGTTCCCCCGCCTTCTCTCTGAAATGTTGACACCCTAATTAATCTGATCCTGGTTTCAATAGACACAATCACTTGACCTCCCTGCCATCTTTGGCAATGAATTCCACAGATTTACCACCTTCTGACCAAAGAAATTACTTCTCATCACTAAAGAGATGTCCTTCTAAAGAGATACCCTTCTATTTTGAGGCTGTGCCCTCTGGTCCTAACCTCCCCCTTTCTAGGTAACTTCCTCTCTGTATATCTATATCTATATCGATCTATCCACACTCTCTCTCTCTCTCTCTCTCTCTCTCTCTCTCTCTCTCTCTCTCTCTCTCCCTCTCCCTCTCCCTCTCCCTCTCCCTCTCCCTCTCCCTCTCCCTCTCCCTCTCCCTCTCCCTCTCCCTCTCCCTCTCCCTCTCCCTCTCCCTCTCCCTCTCCCTCTCCCTCTCCCTCTCTCTCTCTCTCTCTCTCTCTCCTCTCTCTCTTCTCTCTCTCTCTCTCTCTCTCCCTCCCTCCTCTCTCTCTCTCTCTCTCTCTCTCTCTCTCTCTCTCTCTCTCTCTCTCTCTCTCTCTCTCTCTCCTCTCTCCTCTCTCCTCTCTCCTCTCTCCTCTCTCCTCTCTCCTCTCTCCTCTCTCCTCTCTCCTCTCTCCTCTCTCCTCTCTCCTCTCTCCTCTCTCCTCTCTCCTCTCTCCTCTCTCCTCTCTCCTCTCTCCTCTCTCTCTCTCCTCTCTCCTCTCTCCTCTCTCCTCTCTCTCTCCTCTCCCCCCCCCCACCTCTCTCTCTCCCTCTCCCTCTCCCTCCCCCCCCCCCCATAAAAAGTATTCATCCCCCCTTGGAAGTTTTCATTTTTTACACTGTTGAATAGTGTAAATATTAAATTTGGATTTAATTCAGTTTTGACACTATTCAATGGAAAAAAATTCTTTCATGTCACCATGAAAACAGATCACTACAAGGTGATCTAAATTAATTACAAACATAAAACATAAAATAATTGATTGCATAAGTATTCACCCCTTTTAGTATGACACACCAAATCATCACTGGTGCATCCAATTGTTTTAGAAGTCACATAATTAGTTGAATGGAGATCACAGTATGCAGCCAAGGTGTTTCAATTGATAATAGTGAAAATACACCTGTATCTGGAAGGTGAGTCAGTACCCTGGCAAAAAACATACCATGAAGACAAAAGAACACTCCTAGCAAATCTATGAAAAGGTTATTGAAAAGTTTGCTAGGAAGCATATGGGAGACTGAAATCAGCTGGAAGAAGGTTCAAATTGAGCTTTTTGGCCATCGAACTAAACACTATGTTTGGTTTGGCATAAGCTGAACACTGCACATCATCACTGCAGTAGGCCCTGGAAGACCAGTGAAGGCAGAAGGGTAAACGAATGCAGCAAAATGCAGGGAAGTCCTGGAGGAAAACCTGATGCAGTCTGCAAGAGAGACTTGTTTTCCAGCAAAACAATGACTCCAAGCATAAAGCCAAAGCTACACAGGAATGTCTTAAAAACAAGAAAGTTAATGTCCTGAGTGGCTTTCAGAGTTCAGGCCTCAATCTAATTCAGAATTTGCAGTTGGAATTGAAAAGGGCTGTTAGTCATGATCCCATGCAATTTGACAGAGTTTCAGCAGTTTTGAAAAGAAGAATGGGGATAAATTGCGTTGTCCAGATGTGCAAAGCTGATAGAGACCTATCCACACAAACTCGGCTGTAATTGCTGCCAAAGGTGCATCTACTTAATGCTGACTTGAAGGGGGTGAATACTTGTGCAATCAATTGTTCTGTGTTTTATATTTGTAGTAACTTAGATCACTTTGTAGAGATCTGTTTTCACTTTAACATGACAGAGTCTTTTTCAGCGGCTCAGTGTCTAAACCCGGAATTACATTAAATATGCGTGTGTGTGTGTGTGTATTAAATAGGTAAATTATTTAATATAAGTAGTGCAAAAATAGAAATAAAAAGGAGTGAGGTAGTTGTGGTGAACTACATATACCTGTCTGGACATGCCCCCCCCCCCCCCCGCTGACTGCTCCTGTGGCTCCTCCCACAGACCCCGGTATAAAGGCGATTGGGGACTCCGCCCCGGCCTCAGTCTGCAGGATGCAGTGTGGTGGTCAATTGCTGCTTGTTCTTTCTTCCAGCCAATAAAAGCCTATATCTCGCCTCACGTCTCAGAGAGTTATTGATGGTGCATCAGTAGTGTTCATGGGTTCATTGTCCTTTTGGGAATCCTATGGCAGAGGGGAAGAAACTGTTCCTGAATTACTGAGTGTGTGCCTTCGGGCTTCCGTACCTTGGTAACAGTGAGAAGAGAGTATGTCCTGAGTTGTGAGGGTTCTTGATGATGGACACCACCTTTCTGAGTCATTGCTCCTTGAACATGTCTTAGATGCTACGGAGGCTAATGCCCATGATGGAACTGACTAATTTTACAACCTTCTGCAGCTTACTTTGATCCTGTGCAGTAGTACTCCCACATACCAGACAGTGACACAGCCTGTCAGAATGCTCTCCATGGTACATCTGCAGAAGTTTTTGATTGTTTTAGGTGACAAAACAAATCTTTTCAAACTCCTGATGAAATATAGCCCCATCTTGCCTTCTTTATAGCTGCATTGATATGTTAGAACCAGTTAGATCCTAAGAGAGATTGAAATTGCTCACTCTTTCCACATCTAATTCCTCTAGAAGAGTTGGTTCATGTTCCCTCGTCTTACCTTTTCTAAAGCTATGCCTATCCACACAGTCATGGGCATGGAGAGAGTAGAGCAGTGGGCTAAGCACACATCTCTGAGGTGTGCCAGTGTTGATTGTTAGTGAGGTAGAAATGTTATTGCCAATCTGCACAGAATATGGTCTTCTGGTTACAAATATCGAGAGAGCTAGTGTGCCAAAGACTTTTGTACAGTTCTATATTTGTCAATGTGGAGCGGGGAGCAAGTTTGTAAACCTGTCAGGGGCAACAGATGTTGGGAATGCAAGGGTGGAGTGCTGCGGGAGGGGTTTGGGACAGGTGGCAGAGAAGGAGAGCTGGGGCAGAGGGTGGAAGGTGTCACAGGTGCAGACACCAGGCAAGGTCATTTGATTCCAAACAGTTGGATTATTGATCATTACAGAATGTCTCGCTGGTCCTCCCTGTACTCTCCCTTCTCCCTTCCCCTTTTCCAAACCATGATTTCCCCTCTCCTTGCCCCCTTCCCACTTACAGTCCACAATAGAGACCCATATCAGAATCAGGTTTATCATCACTCACATATGTCATGAGATTTGTTTTTTTTTGTGGCAGCAGTACAGTGCAAGACATAAAATTACTACAGTACTGTACAAGTCTTAGGGACCCTAGCTATATACTGTATTTTGTGCCTAAGACTTTTGCATATTACTGTATACTAAAGTCTTGTCAGTGTAAGTCAGTTCCCAGCTAAAACATATGAGTGAGACATGTCCTCGACTTTAGCACTTGAAGAAAACCTATTGTTTAAAATAATCCAGAGCAATAGAATTCGCCAGTGTTATCCCATCAGGAAGCAACCCAGTTTAATCAGCCAGCTTTTTGCTGCCGCTAACAATTTGCAATGACAAACCAAGAATGGCTGACCTGGACCTACACCTGCTTGGCAGATATGGTTCAAACATGTTAAAGGACTTGCTGCTCCACTTCCCTTGATTTTTGCAGAAGAAACTTCAAAGCTCTCTAGGCTCCACAAAAGGAGCTCTCTTCCTTCCTCTGGAAGCTGCCAGCTAATGCTGAACTGCAGTTGCACATCCCAGAGGTAAGTTGGTCCGCATCTGGACTGATATTCAGCACCAGAGATGATTGAATTCCCATTACAATTGCCATAATAGATCCTGAAAATTCTCCATATTTGGAACTGTACCAACTTCAGTAATGTTTGCAAGAGAAAAGTTGGTTCAGATACTATTATATGCGGATCTGCATATCCTGTTGCCTAGAGCTAATAAAACTTTGGCCTTTTCTCTAACTTTTCTCAAATATATATTTTTGGCCTCATCATCCCTACTGAGGTGTAAGCCGCAGGCGGTAGCTCACCCGAGTCCTCTGTCCTGGGCCAGTCTTTCATGCTGTCTCCAGGTGTGATCCTTCTTCTCCCGTGATGAGGTCTTTGGAGCTTTCACTGATGTTTCTGTAGTTCTAGGTTAATATGAGATGGGGTTGCGAGCCCCATGACCAACCCTCCTCCTTTCGCAGCCAGGCATGGGACTGTCCGTGATGGAGTGGAGATTTAAGCTCAAATATGAAGGCTTTATTGTTGACCATACCACCATTTTCAATATGAAGTGCACTTTTTCTGTCCAATTTAATGCTGGAACTAAATACAAAAATATTATAATGCACAATTTTATGTACATAGCATAGTGGTTAGTGATTTACAGCACTAGCTGTAAGATTGGGGTTCAATTGGCAGATGGAGTTCAACCCAGGTAAGTGTGAAGTGGTTCATTTTGGTAGGTCAAATATGATGGCAGAATATAGTATTAATGGTAAGACTCTTGGCAGTGTGGAAGATCAGAGGGATCTTGGGGTCTGAGTTCATAGGACACTCAAAACTCCTGCGCAGGTTGACTTTGTGGTTAAAAAGGCATACGGTGCATTGGCCGTCATCAATCATGGGATTGAGTTCAAGAGCTGAGAGGTAATGTTACAGCTATATAGGACATTGGTCAGACCCCACTTGGAGTACTGTTTTCAATTCTGTTTGCCACACTACAGGAAGGGCGTGGAAACCATAGAAAGGGTGCAGAGGAAATTTACAAGGATGTTGCCTGGATTGGGGAGCATGCCTTATGAGAATAGGCTGAGTGAACTCTGCCTTTTTTCCTTGGAGTGATGGAAGATGAGAGGTGACCTGATAGAGATGTATAAGATGATGAGAGGCATTGATCGTGTGGATAGTCAGAGGCTTTTTCCCAGGCTGAAATGACTACCAGGAGAGAACACAGTTTTAAGGTGCTTGGAAGTAGGTTTAGAAGAGATGTCGGGGTTAAGTTTTTTACACAGAGAGTGGTGAGTGCGTGGAATGGGCAGCCAGTGACGGTGGTGGAAGCAGGTACATTAAGGTCTTTTAAGAGACTGCTGGATAGGTACATGGAGCTTAGAAAAATACAGGGCTATGGGTAACCCTAGGTAATCTCTAAAATAAGTACATGCTCAGCATAGCATTGTGGGCCGAAGGGCCTGTATTGTGCTGTAGGTGTTCTATGTTTCTATAATTCCTGCCGCTGTCTGTAAGCTCCCCATGACCGTGTGGGTGCTTCAAAGGCATAGAGGGTAAGTTTGTTAAGTTGTGGACATTGTGTGTTGGTGCCAGAAGCATGGGGACACATCTGGGATGCTCCCAGCACATCCTTATTAATGCAAATGATGTATTTGTGTTGATTTTCTCTGTACATGTGCTAAATAAAGCTAATCTTTCTCTTTAGTCTTACCACCTGTGACTGCAGTGAATTTCGAAGCAATGGAAATATTGTATTTATCTTTCAGTTTCAGAGTGCAGCAGCCTGAATGTTTGATTGTGCATTTGAAGATTAGGCAGTACTTTATTTTGCACAGATAATACCAGAGTTACTAATGTTATTGTTTTAGTCTTGCCAGATTGTAGTTCTAATTTATGTGAGAAATGTTGTGGAAATATTGGATTAGAATAGATGGGCTGTTTAGGTGATGTGAGAGGAAAGCTAGAGTTACTGACCACACTCTCTCAGTGATCGCATTACCATTTATCTTTCTATCCATACACCTGCAAATTAAGTTATCTCCGATTTCACCACAAGAGAACAGACCCATTGTGATGGGCAACAGTGTTTGTTTCTGGGAGAAAATGATGCCAGTTCTGGTCCTGAAAGGAAGACAAGGGCATTATTTCTCATGGGACAGTAAGCATCACTGGTTTTGCAAGAAAACAAATTGGTTGTAACTTTATCGAGCATTTAGCACGGAAGAGTCACAAACAGACACTGTAGTACATTCGAAGTGAAGAGAAAGAACAGTTGTTCAGTACACAGGGAATGTAAGCAATTTAATTTTGGGCTTTCTTTATCAAGGCTGATTTGACAATGAAGTTGAAAATATTTTGGTTGCAATCTCAGCACCAAACACCTGTTTTAGATTTCAGTAAGTAAAGTTCTGTGAGAAATGCTACATAAATGTTTGTGCCATTTTGTGTATCTGTGATACATTAAAATTGCAGTTTTCCCGAGGCCACTACAAAATGTCAATAAGGTATGTTATTTCTTTAAGGCAGGGTCACCTCCCAGAGCAATGAACTCCCTATTACTCCTTCTGTTCCTGAAGCCAAACTTTGTTTGACTTGACCTTAGTTAACTTGAAGCAGCAATGGGCATAAACTCAGGGGCTGTGTTAAGCCTCCACTCCTTGTAAAAATGAATAATTAAAATTCCTGACTTCATACTGAGTGTCAGCTGCTGAAAAGTACTAGTTAGTGCCCATCTGGTCGTAAGCTGGAGATCTGCACGGATAAGAGGCATTTGCCCCCAAGAAACAATGGAAGTACTATTGCAAGCATATTAGAAAAATGTATCTTCTAACTAAATGGACAGTGGCAAGGGATTACTTGCTTTCCAAGGTTACTTAGTTAGTCTAAGGAAATGAGTGTCATGTTACCTTTCAAATAAAATAAAAGGGAAATCCTTCATTGAGAGTTTTCAAAAGTACAGCAAAATGAATTTTACTTATCAGTAGAATACATATTTGAATTCTCATTGTGACAGTCCTTACTCAGTTCTGTACATTTTGACAGATTTTATTATGATGTGTTGTTTTGTGCTGACACAATCTAGGTTTAATACTGTAATGTAAAATTGGATGTGCAAGGTGGATAATTAATAATTATATTCAATAGTAATCCTTAATCCTCTTGAAAATATATGAACATGTGAATTCATGCATTGGAATTATAACAGAATGAAACTAAAAGTTGAAATTACTGGATGTGCCAATCTCAGGAAATTAAATGGACATTGCACCTCAAATAGCCTCTGGCCTGACAACGAAGTCCAGCTCCTGGTCTTCATGAGTGGCTTAACTAAGCCCGGTGGAACTGTTTCACCTGACTGGAGAATAGGCAAAGGCAGGTTACTGCTACCTTAAAACTAGTCACTTCGGGCAGATGGAGCTTGTCAGCTGTGTTGGCAACTCATCTAGGAGAAGGAAAGCTCTGATCTCAAACCTCCACTGCCTTGCAGCTATACCTACTCATGGGGAAGGCTTCATGAGTAAACCTTGAGGAAAAATCTGGAGTTGAACTTCCTAACCAAGTCCTATATTGAGTTCGACGCTGACTGGCAACTTCTGCGATGTTGCTGGTGCCAAATTATATTGGTCTCTGCCATTTTTTGAGTTCATCAGATCCACGGAGTAGGGGAGGTTGCTATGTGGATATCAGCTTGCTTGCTACATCGTACTCTATATATCTCTATCACTCTCTGTACAGTGACTAGTGGTGTACTTCAGGGGTCAGTATTGGGACTGCAACTTTTCACATTGTTTGTCAATGATTTGGAAAATGGAATTGATGGCTTTGTGGCAAAGTTTGCAGATGATACGAAGATAAGTGGAGGGATAGGCAGTACTGAGGAAGCAATATGATTGCAGCAGGACTTGGACAAATTTGAAAAACGGGCAAAAATGTGGCAGTTGGAATACAGTGTTGGGAAATGTATGATACTGCATTTTGGTAAAAGGAACAATAGTGCAGATTATTATCTAAATAGGGAGATGGTTTAAACATTAGTGCTGTAGAGGGACTTGTGCAAGAGTCCCAGAAGGTTAATTTATAGGTTGAGTCTGTGGTAGAGAAGGCAAACGCTACGTTGGCATTCATTTTAAGCAGAATAAAATATAAAAACAAGGAGGGTCAGTATTATAGTTCCACTGACCAGGTTCAATTTCGGCTGCAGTTTGTAAGGAGTTTGAATCTACCCATTGATACCATGTAGGTTTCCTTCAACGTTCCAAAGGCATACCATTTGGTATGATAATTCCTCACATGGGTGTAAATGGGTAGAGTGGGCTCTTTCGGCCAGAAGGACCACTTACCTTCCTGTATCTCCAAATAATTTTAAAAACTAATGTCACGTTAATCTCATCTTGGCCTTAGGTGTACTTACAATACCTGCTTGTTGCTGAAATCCTTGACTCCAGCATTGAGTCTACCTAGATCAATCATACTGATCACACGTATGAACCCCAGCTAGATTCCCATCTAGGTCATTCTAACACATTCTATCAACCCCTTCCAGAATCCAGATTCCCCCTCGATCACACTGACCACATCCCATCAACCCCTTCCAGAATCCAGATTCCCCCTCGATCACACTGACTGCTTCCTATCGACCCCTTCCAGAATCCAGATTCCCCCTCGATCACACTGACCACATCCCATCAACCCCTTCCAGAATCCAGATTCCCCCTCGATCACACTGACCACATCCCATCAACCCCTTCCAGAATCCAGATTCCCCCTCGATCACACTGACCACATCCCATCAACACCTTCCAGAATCCAGATTCCCCCTCGATCACACTGACCACATCCCATCAACCCCTTCCAGAATCCAGATTCCCCCTCGATCACACTGACCGCATCCCATCAACCCCTTCCAGAATCCAGATTCCGCCTCGATCACACTGACTGCTTCCTATCGACCCCTTCCAGAATCCAGATTCCCCTTCGATCACACTGACCACATCCCATCAACCCCTTCCAGAATCCCGATTCCCCCTCGATCGCACTGACCGCATCCCATCAACCCCTTCCAGAATCCCGATTCCCCCTCGATCACACTGACCACATCCTATCGACCCCTTCCAGAATCCAGATTCCCCCTCGATCACACTGACCGCATCCCATCAACCCCTTCCAGAATCCAGATTCTCCCTCGATCACACTGACCGAATCGCATCAACTCCTTCCAGAATCCAGATTCCCCCTCGATCACACTGACTGCATCCCATCAACCCCTTCCAGAATCCAGATTCTCCCTCGATCACACTGACCGAATCGCATCAACTCCTTCCAGAATCCAGATTCCCCCTCAATCACACTGACCGCATCCTATCGACCCCTTCCAGAATCCAGATTCCCCCTCGATCACACTGACCGCATCCCATCAACCCCTTCCAGAATCCAGATTCTCCCTCGATCACACTGACCGAATCGCATCAACTCCTTCCAGAATCCAGATTCCCCCTCGATCACACTGACCGCATCCTATCAACCCCTTCCAGAATCCAGATTCCCGCTCGATCACACTGACCACATCCCATCAACCCCTTCCAGAATCCCGATTCCCCCTCGATCGCACTGACCGCATCCCATCAACCCCTTCCAGAATCCCGATTCCCCCTCGATCGCACTGACCACATCCCATCAACCCCTTCCAGAATCCAGATTCCCCCTCGATCACACTGACCGCATCCCATCAACCCCTTCCAGAATCCAGATTCCCCCTCGATCACACTGACTGCTTCCTATCGACCCCTTCCAGAATCCAGATTCCCCCTCGATCACACTGACCACATCCCATCAACCCCTTCCAGAATCCAGATTCCCCCTCGATCACACTGACCACATCCCATCAACCCCTTCCAGAATCCAGATTCCCCCTCGATCACACTGACCACATCCCATCAACCCCTTCCAGAATCCAGATTCCCCCTCGATCACACTGACCGCATCCCATCAACCCCTTCCAGAATCCAGATTCTCCCTCGATCACACTGACCGAATCGCATCAACCCCTTCCAGAATCCAGATTCTCCCTCGATCACACTGACCACACCCCATCAACCCCTTCCAGAATCCAGATTCCCCTTCGATCACACTGACCGCATCCCATCAACCCCTTCCAGAATCCAGATTCCCCTTCGATCACACTGACTGCTTCCTATCGACCCCTTCCAGAATCCAGATTCCCCCTCGATCACACTGACCACATCCCATCAACCCCTTCCAGAATCCCGATTCCCCCTCGATCACACTGACTGCTTCCTATCAACCCCTTCCAGAATCCAGATTCCCCTTCGATCACACTGACCGCATCCCATCAACCCCTTCCAGAATCCAGATTCCCCTTCGATCACACTGACTGCTTCCTATCGACCCCTTCCAGAATCCAGATTCCCCCTCGATCACACTGACCACATCCCATCAACCCCTTCCAGAATCCCGATTCCCCCTCGATCACACTGACTGCTTCCTATCAACCCCTTCCAGAATCCAGATTCCCCCTCAATCACACTGACTGCATCCTATCAACCCCTTCCAGAATGCAGATTCTGCACCCTCCATACACTGACACTCTACACTTACACCTCACACCTCACCGCTACTGGGCACTGACACAGTCACTGTCCTATTGTGTTTCTAACAGTCCTGCTGCTCCCTGAGAGAGTCACTTTGTCATTTTATGTGGGAGTCACCTTATGTACAGATACTCCCCCTCCTCTCATCACTTTATGTACATACAATCAGTCTACCTAATAAGCTAATTTTATGTGTATATACGACTACACTCAACAGCTACTTGAACATTGTGTTTTACAGAATTGCTTTTGTATTTACAGTATATTGTGTTTTTTACTGATTGTGTTGTCTTATGTTACATCGTATCAGGAGTAACAATCATTTCACTCTCTTTTACACCCATGTTCTATAAAAAATCTTCAATCTTAAATATTCTTCTAAATTCTGATACACACAACCTCTTCAAACTTATAATTTAACTTCTAAGCTTTCTCTGAACTACCTTCAGTGCGATTAAGGAACAACTGTACAGTTTATTCCAAATGTTATGGCCAATCATATGGATATGGCAAGACAACTCTATTTTTATACTACACTTTTGTTTCTCATTCCTGGTTAGTTTATGTTTGGCCTGTTAAATTTGTGTTTTTCACCTATGAGGACACTTCATCTGTCAGATTTCTGCTCAAATACTTACCTATCTGTAATTTTCTTTATAACTTCCCAAGTCAACCAGAAATTTGGATGCTATAAAAGACCATAAGATATCTGAAACAGAATTTAGGCCATTCAGTCCATCGGACCTATTCCATTATTCCATCATGGCTGATTTATTATCCCATTTAACCCCATTCTCCTCCCTTCTCACAGTAACCTTTGACAACCTTATTATCCAAACTACAGCGATGACATGACTATCATTGGCTGAATCAAAGGTGGTGATGAATCAGCATATAGGAGGGAGATTGAAAATCTGGCTGAGTGGTGTCTCACTCAAGATCAGCAAGACCTAGAGACTAATTTCTGACTACAAGAGGAAGAAACCGGAGGTCGATGAACCAATCCTCATTGGGGAATCAGAGGTAGAAAAGGTTCTTTTGTAGTCAACATTTAACATTTTAATTTTAACATTACAATTTAATGATGTTAACATTTCAGAGGATCAGTCCTGGGCCCGGCACATAAGTGCTGTTACAAAAAAGGCTCAGCAGTGTCTCTACTTTCTTAGAAGTCTGCGAAGATTCAGCATGTTATCTAAAATTTTTTAGTAAACTTCTTTAAATATGTAGTGGAGAATATATTGACTGGTTGCATCATGCTCTCATATGCAAGCACCAATGTCCTTGAATGGAAGAGCCTAATAAACATACTAGATATAGTCCAGTCCCTCCCCACCACTGAGCACATCTACACGGAGCACTGTCCCAGGTAACCTGCATCCACCACCCAGGCCATGTTCTCTTCTCACTACTGCCATCAGGAAGAAGATACAGGAGTCTCTGGATCCACAACACCAGGTTTAGAAACAGTAATTACCCTTTAAGCTGAAGAGTCCTTGAAAGTGAGTCCCATGCTCCTTGAAAGTGGGAACAGTTTAGTGATGGGGTGAGTGAGGCCCCGAGCTCTAATAACGCCACATTAACCACTACGCTACCGTGGTCAGACAGACACGTCAATAGATTGGGGATAGGAAGAACAGTTATTACCCCTCAACCATCAGGTTCTTGAACCAGACGGGGATAACTTCACTCACCCAATCACTGAAGTGTTCCCATAACCTATGGGATTCATTTTCCAGGACTCTTCATCACAGTCTGCCTGCCATCAGGGAAATATAGTGCCTATAAAAAGGATTCAGCCCCTCCCCCAGAAGTTTTCATGTTTTATTGTTTTGCAACATTGAACTGTAGTGGATTTTTTTGGCTTTTTTGACACTGATCAACAGAAGAAGACTCACATGTCAAAGTGAAAACAGATCTCTACAAAGTGATCTAAATTAATTACAAATATAAAACACAAAATAATTGATTGCATAAGTATTCACCCCCTTCAAGTCAGTATTTAGTAGATGCACCTTTGACTGCAGTTAAGCCTTGACTCTGTATGGATAGGTCTCAATCAGCTTTGCACATCTGGACACTGCAATTTTCCCCCATTCTTCTTTACAAAACTGTTCAAATTCCATCAGATTACATGGGTGTGAACAGCTCTTTTCAAGTCCAGCCACAAATTCTCAATTGGATTGAGGTCTGGACTCTGACTTGGCCACTCCAGGACATCGACTTTGTTGTTTTTAAGCCATTCCTATGTAACTTTGGCTTTATGCTTGGGGTCATCGTCTTTCTGGAGGGCAAGTCTTCTCCCAAGTCACAGTTCTCTTGCAGACTGCATCAGGTTTTCCTCCAGGAATTCCTTGTATTTTTTTGCATTTAATTTACCCTCTACCTGCACAAGCCTTCCAGGGCCTGTTGCAGTGAAGCATCCCCACAGCATGATGCAGCCACCACCATGCTTCATGGTAGAGATGGTGTGTTTTTGATGATATGTGATGTCTGGCCTATGCCAAACTTAGCATTTAGTCTGATAGCCAGAAAGCTTAATTTTGGTTTCATCAGACCATAGAACCTTATTCCAGCTGACTTCAGAGTCTCCAACATATCTTCTGGCAAAGTCTAGCTGAGATTTTATGTGAACAGTGGTTTTCTCTTTGCCATTGTCCTATAAAGCTGTGACTGGTAAAGCACCCAGGCAACAGTTTTTGTATGTGAGTCTCTCCCATTCAGCCATTGTAACTCCTCCAGAGTTGGCATAGGTCTCTTGGTGGCCTCCCTCACTTGCACGATCTCTCTGTTTTTGAAGATGGCCTGCTCTAGGTGGATTTACAGCTGTGTCATATTCTTCCTATTTCTTGATGATTGACAACTGTACTCCAAGGGATATGAAGTGATTTGGGAATATTCTTGTATCCATCTCCTGACTTGTGCTTTTCAATAACCTTTTCACAGAATTGCTTGGAGTGTTCTTTTGTCTTCATGGTGTAGTTTTTACCAGGATACTGACTCACTGGTAGTTGGATCTTCCAGATACAGGTGTATTTTTACTACAATCAGTTGAAATACCTTGACTGCACACAGGTCTCCAAACACAGATCTCCATTTAACTAATTATGTGACTTATAAAACCTATTAGCTGTGCCAGTGATCATTTACATAAAGTACACTGCAGATGCTGTGGTCAAATGTTTGTACGTCCAGTGATAATTTGGTGTGTCATACTAAAATGAGTGAATACTTACTCAATCAATTACTTTGTGTTTTATATTTGTAATTAATTTAGATCACTTTGTAGAGATCTGTTTTTACTTTGACACAGAAGAGTCTTTTTCTGGTGATCAGTGTCAAAAATACCAAATTAAGATTAGATTAGATTAGATTCAACTTTATTGTCATTGTGCCAAGTACAGATACAAAACCAATGAAATGCAATTAGCATCTAACCAGAAATGCAAAAGAATAGTATTATTTACAAAATAACTGTAAATAAAAAGTAAATACTACAGCATGCAAATATAAAAGTACTGAGACAGTACAATATGGGTGTACTGCTTAGTGCTGTGATGTGAGGTTCAGCAGGGTCACAGCCTCAGGGAAGAAGCTCTTCCTGTGCCTGCTGGTGTGGGAGCGGAGGCTTCTGTAGTGCCTACCAGATGGGAGGAGAGTAAATAGTCCATGGTTAGGGTGAGATGCATCCTTGATAATGTTTCTCACCCTGCCCAGGCAGCGTTTATGGTAGATATTCTCAATGGTGGGCAATTGGGTGCTGATAATCCACTGGATAGTTTTCACCACCCGCTGGAGTGCTTTGCGGTCTGATACAGGACAATTGCTATACCACACTGAGCTGCAGTTGGTGAGTATGCTCTCAATGGTACAGCGGTAAAAGTCCATCGGTATCCTGGGACAGAGGTGAGCTTTCTTGATGCCCTGCAGGAAATAACCACCGTGGTTCAACGATGTAAATCAATAAAACATGAACGCTTCTGGGGGGAGGGGGGGATGAATACTTTTCATAGACACTGTGAATACAGAAAGGACTAGTAACATCGTAAAGGACCCCACCCACCCTGCACCCTGCTCATGGACTGCTGTCCCACTCCCATCAGCGAGGAGTCTATGTAGCATCCACACCAGGATCACAAGGCTCAAAAACAGTTACTTTCCACAAGCAGTAGAATGATCAATGTTCAAAGTAAATTCATTATGAAAGTACATATGTCACCATATACAACACTGAGATTCATTTTCTTGTGGGCATACTCAATAAATCCATAATAGAATTATAACCATAACAGAATCAATGAAAGACCACACCAACTTGAGCATTCAACAATTGTGCAATATACAATAAACTGTGCAAATAAAAACAGAAAAAATACTAATAATAAATAAGCAATAAATATCAAGAACATGAGATGAAGTGTCCTTGAATGTAAGTCTATACCTCCACCCACTAACCCACCCCTTCGCAACCCAACCACCTTTATTTATCATTTTCTGTCACCTTATGTATAGACATTCCTATGCCTAGCATCACTTTGTGGACATTAAATCAATTGATGAAGATAAGATATCTTAAGTATTTGTATTTTTTTTATCATTGTATTCTTTATTTTACTGTCTTTTTTTTGTGTTGCATCAGATCAGAATATTTTGTTCTCTTTTACTTTTGTGTACTGGAGATGGCATTAAACAATGCTGAATACTGTTAAATCTTGAATGTTGCACTTTTCCCAAACCCTTCTGGAAAAGCAAATGCAAGACATCTTCCAGTTGCTCCCTCCTATCCAACTAGTTTGTTAGATTTGCTAGATTTCAAAAACTCTAGCAAATTTGTCAAACATTATATATAACCTTTCATAAAAACCATGTGACTTGCTTGACTGAATCATCGTTTTCTAAATGACTTGTTGCTACTCAGCTTAATAATTAATTCCAGCATTTTCCCAAAGACAGATATCATGGCAATATTTTTCTGACTTGCTTCTCATTCCTTTTGTTAATTCATTAAGTTAATGCATAGGCTGATACTTGGTAGACGAGATGCACTTAGTGACCACTTTATTAAGCACCTCCAGCACCTGAAATAAAGTGGCCACTGGGTGATGTTTGTGGCCTTCTGCGCCTGTAGCTCATCCACTTTGAGATTCAACATAAAGCTTGTTCTTCTCCACACCACTGTTGTAATGTGTGGTTATTTGAGTTACTGTCGTCTTCCTGTCAGCTTGAAACAGTCTGGCCATTCTCCTCTGACCTCTCTCATTAACAAGGCATTCTCACCCACAGAATTGCTACTCACTGGATTTTTTTTTTTGGTTTTGCACCATTTTCTGTAAACTGCTGAGTGTGAAATTCCTAGGAGATCAGCAGCTTTTGCGATAATCAAACTACCTTGTCTGGCACCAACAATCATCCCACAATCAAAATCACTTAGATCACATTTCTCCCCATTCTGATATTTAGTCTGAACAATAATGAACCTCTTTACCATGTCTGCATGTAATTATGTATTGAACTGCTGTCACATGATTGGCTGATGAGACAACAGGTAGCGTGATGCTCAGGGTATTGGAGTTCTGAGCTCAATTCTGATGCCACCTGTAAGAAATCCTCTGTATGACCACTTGGGTTTCCTCCAAATGCTCCGGTTTCCTCCCACAGTCCAAAGACAAAACAGTTAGTAGGTTAGTTAGTCATTGTAAATGGTTGTGTGATTAGGCTAGGGTTAAATTGCTGAGAAGTGTGACTCACTGGGCTGGAAAGGCTTATTCTGTGCTGTATAAATAAATAAATAAATATTTGAATTAGCAAGTACCTAATAAAATGGCCACTGAGTGGATATTGCCAACAATCTCAATTAGTATACCCTCATTAACACGATAAAATATTACACAGTGCATCATGAGAGGACTGTGCACTCAGGAAAGGAGATAAGGCTTGAAACGTTAGATTTTGTTAGATTTTAAGGAAGAAGGGGAAGTTTGAAAGCTGAAAAGGTTTAAGAAGAGAATTTCAGTGTTTTGGGTTGAGGCACTGACCCCACTAGTATAGTGAATAGAATCAAAGATGATTAAGCTGTGGCCTGAATAGCCTTTCACACCATTGTAAGCAAGTTGTAAAACAGAATGCTCCCTTGATCTACATGACAGAACAATTTTCAAAGAATCTTGAAGCATAATGATGCTTTAAAGTTCTCTTGGCTATCCTGAAAATTCATTTTGTCTTATTAATCTGAAGCCTTCAAGTTCAAGTTTGAGTCCTCTTGGAAAGGATTGTGGGGAAGGATAGTTAATCTATAAAAGCAGTAAAATGAGATTTCCAATGCAAATAACATTGATTTTGAAATTCTAAAGGATAGATTAAAGTCCTTGTGCACTGTGCCACAGAACTTTGACAAAAACTGATTGTGAGATATCATTATGTATTTACAATGCAGTTCAGTAAATCTGCATGTTGCATCGTGAGTCTCCATGTTATTGGGAGATGGCTGGACACACACCATGGACTCAAGATCTGCAAAGTTTGAAGTACATTTATACAACCGTAAGATTCATTTTCTTGCAAGCATACACAAAGCAAAAAAACACAACATAATTCATGAAATACCCCACACCACAAAGACCATCCAGTGTGTGAAATTGTGCAAACAATAAAAAAAGTGAACAAGTAACACAAAAAACGTGAACCACAGAGTCCCCAAATGTGAGGCCACAGCCATGGAGCCAGTTCAGTGCTGAGGTGAGTAAATCTCAGTGTTGAGTTCATCAATGACCTTAAGCCCAGTTCTGATCTCAGCCCATTTATGAGTAGCTGGATGTAAGCTACCCCCTCCTGCCCTGAACATTATGACTTCATCACCTTTCCCATCAAGTTTTCCTGACCCTGAAACTTCCCTGTTTTCCATTGCAGAAACAGGTAGAGGGAAATCCCTGAGTACTTTATTCCATGCATCCCTTAGGCTTTATGCACAATGGTACTTTGACCTCTGGATATAATTTCTGGGTAATTATTTCTGATACGCTGCAGGTTGAAAACCATGGAGAATTGTAAGTGATCTGTGGAGACACATAAAATAAATTGCAACAAAAACATGATACTCCAGCATTTCGAGTGTCTTTCTCAGGATATCCAGTATCTGCAGAATCTCATATATTTATGCTTAGTTATTCTAGCATTTAAAGAATTTTGAATCTGAGTGGATTGTGATAAACAAGGAAATCAGTAGGTTTATCAGTGCTAGCTCTCAGAACAATCCCATTGTCCCCACTTATTACCCAGTACCTCTCTTCTCTCATTCCCCAGTTTCCTCATCAGCCATCTACACCGGGAGACAATTCCGCTGGCAGTCATAATAAGAGAGGAAACTGTAGCACCTCAGAAAATCCCACCGAGTAACAGAGAATGTGCAAACTCCACCAAGTGAGCATGTGAGAAAATTAAACCTGGATCTCTGGAGCTATGAGCATCTTTTGTAGTTAAATCCCCTCTGTGCCACACTGTGATATCCTATCCCACTGCTCCCCACACTGTAACTTGGTCCTGTTAATATACAATTTTCTGATTTATTTATGATTGCTGAACAGACAAGGCTTGGCCACATGATTGACACAAGGAGATAAAGACTTCATGTTCCTTGAGTAACACGCACAAACTGCTGGAGGAACTCAGCAGATGAGGCAACATCTATGGAGGGGGATTATCAGTTGATGTTTTGGGCTGAGACCCTTCATCAGGACTGGAAAGGAAGGGGATAAAAGCCAGAATAAAAAGGCGGTAGGTGGGGAAAGTGCACGAGCTGGCAGGTGATAGGTGAGGGGAGGTGGGTAGGTGGGGAAAGTGCACGAGCTGGCAGGTGATAGGTGAGGGGAGGTGGGTAGGTGGGGGTGGAAACTGGGAGGTAAAGGACTGAAGAAGATGATTAAAACTACTTTGTGTTTCTTTGCACTCTCTTATCCCCTTCCCAAGTGCGGTGTTCCTTGTCAGACAGTAAGGCTCACATTTAAAAGCTGATTTATTTTCTATAAATGTGGATTTAGTAAATGCAGATGAAGTGGTTTGTTCTACAAGGATCTATCATTGGGCCCTTTTCCTTGTATAGACTGCCCAGTTAGCATTAAGTGTTACAGAAGGGCCAACTTCCACTTATAAAGTAACAGCACCAAACTCATTCTCTTGACCCTTATTTCACCTCAGTACTGTCTGCCTGTCTGTTCAACATCCAATTAACTTCTGTTAAAGACGTTGAGTTTGGCTGCCACCACCAATCTCATTACCTAGCCATCAGTATCAGCAATGTTCCTGTGGCAGTGAACTTGACCTCATTTGAACTAATCATCTGCTTGTTAACCATATTTGATATGAATGTTACATTACTGTGAATGTTATATCCTCAGCCAATTTTACTTTACTCTTATTTTTTTTTACTACTTTTCTTTGTAATGAGGAGTCAACAAGGAAATTATGGGCTGGTGAGCCTGAGGAAAGTTATTGGAAGCTTTTCTAAGGGAACAGATATATGAGTACTTGGGTAGATATGGACTGATTAAGGATAGTCAGCATGGCATCATGCATGGAAGGATGTGTCTAACCAAACTTGAAGAGTTTTTTGAGAAAGTTTCCAGGAAAGTTAATGCAAGGCATAGACGTTGTCTCCATGGACATTGATAAGACACTTGACAAGGTCTCACATTTGGTTGGTCAGGAAGGTTCAGTCGCTCAGCATTCAGGATGAGGTAATAAATTGGATTAGACACTGGTTTTATGGAAGAAGCCTGAGAGTGGTAGTGGATGGTTGCCTCTCTGACTAGAGCCCTGTGACTAGTGGAGTGCCACATTGATCTGTGCTGGGTTCTTTGTTGTTTGTCATCTATATCAATGATCTGGATGATAATGTGGTTAACTGGATCAACAAGTTAGCAGATGACACCGAGATTGTGGGTGTAGTGGACAGTAAGGAAGGCTATTATGACTTGCAGAGGGATCTGGACCATCTGAGGAAATGGGCTGAAAAATGGCTGATGGCATTTAATGCAGACAAGTGTGAGGTGTTGTATTGGAAAGTTAAAAGACAGATTAGTCCAACTCCAAAACTACAACAACTAGACAATACTTATGCAGTGTTTAAATTGGTTGAGCAATTTTAAAGCATACAGTTGGTCTTAAAATTACTTTACAATGTGTATATTGGTGTGGAGGGAGTAAGGAAGTTATACTGAAGTAAAGATCAGTCCCAACCAGAGAAATAGCAAAGGAACATCTAGCCTGCTTGAATGTACAGAGAGTTTGTACCTTCTCCCCGTGACCCCGACTTTGCTCTGAGTGCTCCAGTTTACTCCAGATTCCAAAGACATATGTGTTAGGGTTGGTAAGTTGTGGGCGTGCTATGTTGGCACTAGAAGCATGGTGACACTTGCTGGCTGCCCCCAGCACATCCTCACACCGTATTGGCCATTGACGCAAAGTAACACATTTCACATAAGGTTTCGATGTACATATGACAAATAAGGCTAATACTTCTCTTTAATTATCTGTTACCCCAAGTAACCGGAGTAAGCCAGGTCTCACATGGAGTATGAGCACAATTTGAGTCAGATATGCTCTTCCTTTAGAATACCCATTCGTGGTTTCTCTTCAGTCTGTTTCTACTTACAGCTACCTGTATTCTGTTGCAGAAAAACATGGGATCAATAGTAACACAGATATGCTTGAATTCTTGCACAATTCCCTGAAGTCAGTTTATTTATTTTTATATTTTATTGAGATACAGCTCATCCGGCCCTTCGAGGGAAGCAACCCAACAACCCCTGATTTAACTCTAGCCTGGGCAACTTACCCTGGCTAATTAACCTACTAACCTGCACATTATTGGAAACCAGAGCACACGGAGGAAACCCATGCGATCACAGGAAGAACGTAGAACGTAGACAGCGGCAGTAATTGAACCCGGGTTGCTGGTGCTGTAAAGCGTTATGCTAACTACAACGCCACCGTGCCTTGGTTCAGTGCAAGTCTCTGAAATTGAGCACTTTAATGAGTGAATATATTCAACTAAAGATATTTCAAGACAACAATCTTTACCAATTACAATAAATCATTTAATAGCCAGAAGAGATAAACTAGGTTATAGTTGGTGAGTGGTTAAAACCAGGTTCTCAATGTTCTATATCCATTAGCCTATAGCAAAGTGCCGTATACCTTCTTCAGATTCATGGTGTACATTGTACACGCATTATGTTACATGGAACTTTCAAATCAATGCAATGATTGTGCTGTCTTGTTGCTGAAGTATTGTGATTTCACCACTAGGTGGTGATGTTGCCTCAGAAATAATAGGCAGGTCCTAATTATAGAAAAGATCTGAAAAAATTTGTGTTATTAAATTAGAATTTCCTCAATTTATTTTTCCTAATTTAAACCTACATATAGGATTAATAGGCAATCAGATCTACAGCAAAAATATTAGGTGTATATGGTAGCATGTGGTTAGAGTGATGCTATTACAGCTCAGGGTGGTGGAGTTTAATTCCAGCGTTCTTTGTAAGTAAGTTTGTACATCCTTAAAGTCTTCCTCCTGGGGTTAGGCTCAGGTTGGATGATGCGGCTCAAAGGGCCTGTTCCACACCACACTTAAACAAACATATGCTAAAAAAGACCTGCAGATGAACCAGGCTCAAACAATGTAATGAGTCGGCCATTAAAGGCCCACTCCAACGGCTACCTCTCACCACTGACACACATAATGGTTGCATGGAGAGGACACGGGGTGCAGAGAAGAGAGAAGGAGTTCCAATATGCGAAGAAAAAGACCTAATTCACCACTGACATCAAGTTCAAGTTCAGTTTATTGTCGGTCAACCGTTCACATGTATTCCATCAAATGAAACAATGTTCCTCCGGACCAAGGTGCACTCACGCACATAACACAAGGTAATATTACCACTAATAAATTAACAAATAATAAGGTGAATACAGTATATGATACAAGTTAAAAAGTAAACAGTATATTGCTACTGGCATGTCAAACGTGGTGAGACCCGGGTGGTAGCAGGAGGTTCAGTAGTCTTTAGCCTGGGGGAAGAGGCTGTTTCCCACCCTAACAGCTCGTGCCCAAATGCAATGTACCTTCTGTCTGATGGTAGAGGGTCAAACAGGTTGTTGGATGGATGGGAGGGATCACTAACAATGTAAAGGGCCCTGTGTACATAGTGCTCCTGATAAATATCTCTAAATGGAGGATGAGAGACCTCGATGACCCTCTCAGCTGTCCTTGCAATTCTTCATTGGAACTTGAGGTTAGTTAACTTGCAAGTTCAGGTTAGGATGAGTCGCATTCCACTGAACGCTGTTGTGATCAGCAATTCGGTAAATAGGTAAGGAGTTCAATCTCTGATCTATTATATTCAGCACTGTTGACTCTTCAGAGTGAAATTTGACGGCTTCTGATAGGCTGGCACGG
Source organism: Hypanus sabinus (assembly GCF_030144855.1). Classification (NCBI taxonomy): domain Eukaryota; kingdom Metazoa; phylum Chordata; class Chondrichthyes; order Myliobatiformes; family Dasyatidae; genus Hypanus; species Hypanus sabinus. Next base: position 2,416,735 of record NC_082710.1, read on the forward strand.
TAGCACAGCGGTTAGTGCGACACTATTACAGCTCTGGGTGTTGGAGTTTGGAGTTCAAATCCGATATCATCTGTAAGTTCCCCCCACGGAATTCAATCCTGGCATCTTCTGTAAGGAATTTCTCTGGGTGCTCCCACTTTCTCCCACTGTCCAAAGGTATAGTTGTTTGTAGGTTAGTTGGTCATTGTAAATTGCCCTGTGATTAGGCTAAGGTTAAATCAGGGGTTGCTGGGTGGTACAGCTCAAAGGTCTGTAAGGGCCTATATCGTGCTCTATCTCTAAATATAGTCAGATAGATCAATCAGTCAATCAATCCTTAGTGTTTGCCTGAGATCTCACTTTTAGTCACCCAGAAGAGCACAGCATAGCACAGGCTGCTCAGTCCACAAATCACCTCCTATTCTCCTTCACTCCAAAGAGAAAAGCACTAGCTTTCTCAACCTATCCTCATAAGACACACTCCCTAATCCAGGCAGCATGCTGGTAAATCTCCTCTGTACCCTTTCTAAAGTTTCTACATCTTTCTTCTGATGAGGCAACCAGAAATGAACATAATATTTAAGTCTGATCTAACCAGAGTTTTACAGAGCTGTAAAACTACTTCATGGTTCTTGAACTCAGTCCACCAACTAATGAAGTCATGGGGAGAACGTACAAACTTCTGACAGGCAGCATCAGGAGTTGAACTCCACTCGCTAGTGCTGTAAAGTATTACGCTAAGCATGACATTTCCATAATGTTCATTGCTCTGCCTCTCCAACTGCCACCAGAGTCATGGATTGGGAACATCGTGAGCATCTTTTTTTCTCTGTGTAAGGCTCTGAAACTGTCAGGTGGTTAAGTCTTCCTAAAGTTGGAAGTGTAAGGATGAAAGGTTACGGACCCCCATTATCCAGGACATGTCCTCGTCTTATTGCTGCCATCAGGTATGAGGTACAAAAGCCAGAAGACACACACTCAACATTTCAGGAACAGCTTCTTCCTCTCTGCCATCAGATTTCTGAATAGACACTGAGCTACCATGTATACTACCTTTCTACATTTTTCTCTTTTTGTACTTTTTATTTAATTTAAATTTTATTAAATTTTAATAAAATTAATCAAATTCAAATTAAGTTAATTTAAACTCTTATTTAATTTAATTGTATATATATTTGTTATCATAATATATAATTTTCAAAAATTATTATGCATTGCAATGTACTGTTGGAACAAAACAACAAATTTCATGACATATCCCAGAGTAATTAAACCTGATTTGAATTGTGAGTCACGCGTGCTTCCCAGAAACATGGCTGTCACCGTCAGGAAATTCTTCTTACCTCAGCGTTGAGGGGATGGAACCCTTTTCTGCTGATAGGAAAAGCTGCTGCCAGCAGCTTGGCAAGCAGTGTATTCCACATTCCAGTCACACACCACATGAAACAGTCTTTCCTCTTGTCACAATCAATTCTCTTCCCCTTTTGTTTTATACCTGTGACCTCTGCTCCTCTCCCCTTGCACCAATGGGAAAACTGTGCCCCAATCCCTCAGCATTTTAGATACATCTATCAGCCTTCTCTTCTCTAAAGTAATGGCTTTAATTATTAAAGTCTTTGTCAGTATTTTAAGAGACATTTTAAATTTTTAATCATTTCTGATTTAAAAAAATTATTTCATTGTTAATAATTTTCAATTTTTACTGAACCTTGGAGGCACTTGAAAAACTTGACAACTATGGCAGGTGTCAAAGCATGGCTTTGCATCACGAGAAAGATTTTTTAGTGGAGTTCTGTTTGTGGTACACCCATGTCTCAGTGTATTGCGCAGGGTCTGTTGCCAGAATGGTGTTTCTCAAGGTGGATAGTGTGGAGAAAGAAGGCGTGTGGCAGGCCTGCTCTCACCATTGAGACTAGAAAGTTGGGGAGTCAGATTACAACTGTATTAGACTTTGATCAGGCCACGTTTGGAATGGAAAAGTCTACAGAAAATGGTGATATGGCCCAGTCCAAAGGTAAAGCTCTCCCCACCATCGAACACAGTTACATGGTGCGCTCTCACAAGAAAGCAGCATCCATCATCAAGGACTGCCACCCTCTGCACCATGCTCCCTTCTCACTGCTGACACTGGACAGTTCAGGAGACCTGGGCCCCACACCAGCAAGTTCATGAACCTATTACCCTACAACTGCCAGAGTCCTGAACCAACATGAGTAACTTCACTCACCACAACTCTGAACTTGATTCTACAACTTGCAGACTCACTTCCAAGGACTCCACAATTCATCTTCCCAGTATTGCTTATTTTTCATTTTGCACAATTTGTCTTCTTTAGCATGTTGGTGGTTTATCAATCTTTGATTATGTATAATTTTTCATAAATTCTATGGTACTTCATTATTTTTCTGTGAATGCCTGTAAGCAAATGAACCTCAGGGTAAGTTATGGTAGCACATATGTACTTTGACAATTAGTTTACTTTGACTTCAAGTGTTGTGTGTTGTTTGGTCACTGTACAAAAAGAAGAATGATGAAACTATGGAGAAGATGTTGAAGAAATTCACCAGCATGTTGCCTGAATTGGAGTTTATTTGCTATAAGGCGAGGTTGGACTGTTTTCTCCAATCCAGACTTGGATTGTATTCTCTGGGATGATGGAGGCTGACAGGCAATCTGGAACTTTTTAAAAACAGGAGGAGGCACAGATAGGCTGGAAATTCAGTGTCTTTATCCCAGTGGCATGGTAGCGTAGCAGCACAATGACACAGTGCTAAATTGAACTGAACTAAACTGAACATTCCTGGACTATGTCAATGACTTTGTGGTTTGATCACAAATATGAGAAAGCCTGCAGATGTTGGAAATCCAGAGAAACACACACAAAATGCTGGAGGAACTCAGCAGGTCAGGCAGCATCTGTGGAAAAGAGTACAGTCAACATTTCGGGCTGAGACCCTTCATCAGGATAGATGAAGGACCACAGCCTGAAATATCAACCGTTTACTCTTTTCCATAGATGCTGCCTGGCCTGCTGAGTTCCTTCAGCATTTTGTGTGCGTTGATTGTGGTTTGGTGTTTTATATTATGTGTTTTTCAATTGTGTTTTGCTGTTTGTGTAATTTGTTCTTTTTTTTTTGCTGAGGTTTTAATGTTTTTGGGTTCCATGATTTTCTTTGCTTCCTGACTGTCTGTGGAAAGACACATCTCAGGGTTGTATACCATAGGTAATCATATAACAATTACAGCGCGGAAACAGACCATCTCGGCCTTTCTAGTCCATGCTGACACTTACACTCACCTAGTCCCACTAACCCACACTCAGCCCATAACCCTCCATTCCCTTCCTGTCCATATACCTATCTAATTTTACTTTAAATGACCATACTGAACCTGCCTCTACCACTTCTACTGGAAGCTCATTCCACACAGCTACCACTCCCTGAGTAAAGAAATTCCCCCTCATGTTAACCTTAAACTTTTGCCCCCTAACTCTCAAATCATGTCCTCTTGTTTGAATCTCCCCTACTCTCAATGGAAAAAAAGCCTATCCACGTCAACTCGATCTATCCCCCTCATTATTTTAAATACCTCTATCAAGTCCCCCCTCAACCTTCTATGCTCCGAAGAATAAAAACCTAACTTGTTCACCTTTTCCTGTAACTTCTGCTGAAACCCAGGTAACATTCTAGTAAATCTTCTCTGTACTCTCTCTATTTTGTTGATATCTGTCCTATAATTCGGTGACCAGAACTGTACACAATTCTCCAAATTCGGCCTTACCAATGCCTTGTACAATTTTAACATTACATCCCAACTCCTATACTCAATGCTCTGATTTATAAAGGCCAGCATACCAAAAGCTTTATTCACCACCCTATCCACATGAGATTCCACCTTCAGGGAACTATGCACCACACAGCATACATAATTTAATAAATGTACTTCAACTCTACAGCAGTCAGCTGTAAGATGGGGTCTTGATTGCTGCTGTTGTCTGTAGGAGTTTGTACGGTCTTCCCATGATTGCACGTATTTCCTTCAGGTACTCTGGTTTCACCCCACTTCAAAGTACGGATTAAGGTTGGTGAGTTGTGGCATGCTACATTGGCATCCGAAACATGGTGAAACGTATGGTGGTCCCGGCACAAAATGTAGAAGAGTCTTGGTCCAAAACATCGACTGTTTATTCATCTCCTGCTGAATTTCTCCAGCATTTTGTGTGCGAGCTGATGGTATTTAATTTGAGGAAACGAGGACTTGGTAAACATGAGGTTTGTATCAGCAGAAGGTGATGAGGGAAGCTTTCTGAACTGCAAGTTGCAGTTCGCAGTGGAAAGGCACCGGTGCATCACTTTGCAATCCCGTGCAGCGATGGCCGATCAGGGTCAGCCTGTAAGGAGTTTGTGTGTTCTCCCTGTGACACTGCGTGTATTCTTTGAGAGCTCTGTTTCCCCTCACAGTTCTAAGGCAATAGTGACTTCTGGGCATGTTATGCCAGCACCACTTGTGGGCTGTCCAGCACAAATCTCACTGATTTGATCTGACACAAATGATGCATTTCACTCTATGTTCCAATGCTGCAATGTACAGACTGCTGCAATCAGACTATCTCTGATCTTTAATTCCTCTTCCCATCCACTTATTTGCTAAGCTATATAACTCTTATAGTGACTAGTGTAGGTTTGTATGATGTGAATTGTAGCTTCTGAGCTGGATAATGAAGTCAATGTGGGAACACAGATACTTCCAGTGAATTGATGACTGCAAAGATTGTGAGCTGGTGAGTTCTGATGTTAATCACGTGGCACCTATGTGTCCTCCTGAGATACGGAAGCCTTGGGCCCCACATCACCAGGTTCAGGAACAGTTATTAACCATCAGGCTTGTGAACCAATGTGAGTAACTTCATTCACCATTCCTCTGAACTGATTCCACAACCTACAGCAGTGAATATAAAAATGCAAGCACAAGGAAATCTGCAGAAGCTGGAAATTCAAGCAACACACACAAAATGCTGTTGGAATGCAATAGGCCAGGCAGCATCTATAGGAAGAAATACAGTTTACATTTTGGGTCTTGGCCCAAAACATCGACTGTATTTCTTCCTGTAGATGCTGCCTGGCCTGCTGTGTTCTACCAGCATTTTGTGTGTGTTGTCACAACCTACAGGCTCACTTTGAAAGTCTGTTTACAATTTATATTCTCATATTATTTTATGTACATTATTTGTCTTTTTTGCACATTGGCTGTTCGTCACTTTTTGTTTATGCATAGTTTTTTGCTAATTGCTTTATTGTCCTGTAAATGCCGACAAGAGAAAAAAACTGGAAGTATACCGCAGCATATAAATAAATACTCTGATAATAAATTTGACTTGGATTTGACTTTGACATTGATGCACGTCTTCAAGATTCTTGATACTATTCCAAATGCTTCTTTAGTACTTAGATGCAGTGGTTTCCAGTTAATTGGGCCATCGGTTAATTGGGGCAGCCACTTATTTGGGACAACTGTTAAATAACAAAATCTAATCAAGAAAGTAGCTGGGACTCCCTTTGTTTATTTGGTACACTCTGCCTCTCAATTGGGACAGGAGACTGTTGCCGAACAGTTTCTAACAAGTGTCAATCATATGCAATTGTGTGGCCATTAGACACTACACCATGCTGAGTGAACAGTTTTTAAATAATCTCATTTGTATACACAGGATGAATTCCTCCATCAGTAGCTATTAGGAAGGCACAGTTTTATACTACTGTAGTAGTTTTGGTGGTGTTCTAGCATGTTCTGTATTGCATTTAAATACATAGTTTGTTACTCAGTCAAACCGTAGTTTATTTTTTAAAACCTTTTTAACTATTTCCATGAAACTTTGGCTAATTGGGGCAGCTACTTAATTGGGCCAAAGTGTACCCATCCCAATGTGTCCCAGTTAACAGGAATCCATCGTATTTATGTCAGTGGGGATGGTGTCGATTTTCTCAGCAGATCCTTGAGTCTTCTCCAGCACCTCCCATGTTGGAGCCAGAGTACCATGCCTGCTTGATGTTGAGGATGGAAGTGCCATGGACCGTGTATTGACGACCTTGTTACTGGGATTATTAGCTTGAAACAGTTCAAATGTTTAAAGTAAACTTATTGTCAACGAACGTCTATGTCACCAGATTCTATATTGAGATTCATTTTCTTGCAGGCGTTCACAGTAGAATATGGAAATAAAGTAAAATCAATGAAAAACTGCACACAACAAAGATTAGCAAAAAACCAATGTGCAAAAGAAGACAAACTGCAAATAAATAGATGAATAAGAATGATAATAAATAAGTAACAAATAAATAAGGAAAATGAATTGTAAAGTCCTTAGAGTGAATCCATTGATTGTGGAATCAGTTCAGAGTTGAGATGAGTGAAGTTATCCATACTGGTTCAGGAGCCTGATGGTTGAAGGGTAATAACTGTTCCTGAACATGGTGGTGTGGGACCATAAGACAATAAGATACTGAATTCGGCCACTCAGCCTATTGAGTCTGCTCTGCCATTTCATCATGGCTAATCCCGGATCCCACTCAACCCCATACTCCTTCCTTCTCACAATATCCTTTGATGCTCTGATCAATCAGGAAACTATTAACTTCCACTTTAAATATAGTCACAGACCTGGCCTCCACCACAGCCTGTGGCAGAGCATTCCACACATTCACTACTCTCTGGCTTAAAAAATCCTCTTTACCTCTGTTCTAAAAGGTCACCCCTCAATGTTGAGGCTGTGCCCTCTAGTTCTGGATACCCCCGCCATAGGGAACATCCTCTCTGCTTCCACTTTATCTAGTCCTTAAACATTCCGTAGGTTTCAATGAGATCCCCCACATTCTTCTAAATTCCAGTGAGTACAGGCCTAAAGCTGCCAATGCTCCTCATATGTTAACCCCTTCATTCCTGTAATCATTCTTGTGGACCTCCTCTGGACTCTCTCCAATGACAACACATCTTTTCCAAGTGTGGCCTGACCAGTGTGTAGTAAAGCTTCAACATTATCTCCTTGCTTTTATATTCTATTCCCCTCGAATTCAACGCCAACATTGTATTTGCCTTCTTTACCACAGACTCAACCTGTGAATTAACCTGCTGGGAGAATTGTACAAGGACTCCTAAGTCTCTCTGCACCTCTGATGTTTGAATTTTCTCCCCATTTAGATAATGGTTTGCACTTTTGTTCCTTTTACTAAAATGCGTTACCATACATTTCCCAACACCGTATTCCATCTGCCACTTTTTGCCCATTCTTCCAATTTGTCTAAGTCCTGCTGCAATCACATTGCTTCCTCAGTACTACCTACCCCTCCACCTATCTTTGTATCATCTGCAGACATTGCCACAAAACCATCAATTCTATTAACCAAATCATTGGCAAACAATGTGAAAAGCAGCAGTCCCAATACTGACCCCTGAGGAACACCTGAGGTTCTTGAACCTCCTTCCTGATGGCAGCGGTGAGAAGAGAACATGGCCTGGACGGTGGGGCTCCATAATGATGGGTGCTTCTTTCTTGTTGCAGTGCTCCTTGTAGGTGTACTGAAAGGTGGGAAGAGCTCTGCTTGTGATGACTTGGCTGTAACTACAACTTTCCTTTCTTGGGCACTGATGTTTCCCTACCAGGCTGTGATGCAACCTCTCCACCGTATATCTATCGAAGTCTGTTGCAGTTTTAGATGACGTGCCAAATCTGTGCAAACTTCAAGGGAAGTAGAGGTGCTTTTGTGCCTTCCTTGTGATGGCACTTACAGTACTGTGCAAAAGTCTTCGGCAGAAAAGTATCTCTGAGTGCACATATCAAACCATGAAAGGGATGGGCTACAGCAGCAGAGAGAGAGAGCTAGGGTGCCTAAGACTTTTGCATAGTACTGTAGTCATTTAGTAATTTTATGTATTGCACTGCATTGCTGCTGCAAAAAAAATGAATTTCATGACATATGCGAGCGATGATATACCTGATTTGGATATGGGTCTCTATTGTGGACTGAGAGTTGGAAGGAGGCATGGAGAGGGGAATCATGGTTGTGAAAAGGGGAAGGGAGAGGGGAGGAGGCAGGAAGGACCAGAGGGTAATGATCAATAAACTAGTTGTTTGGAATCAAATGGCGCCATCAGATGACGTTCAGATGCTGTTCATAGACTTCAGTTCAGCATTCAACACAACCATCCCTCAGAAACTGATTGGAAAGCTGAGCCTACTGGGCCTGAACACCTCCCTCTGCAACTGGATCCTAGACTTCCTGACTGGGAGACCTCAGCCAGTCCGGAATGGGAACAGCATCTCCAACACCATCACACTGGGCACAGGGGCCAGGGCTGTGTGCTCAGTCCACTGCTGTTCACTCTGCTGACCCATGACTGTGCTGCAATACACAGCTGGAACCACATCATCAGGTTTGCCAATGACACAACCATGGTGGGTCTCATCAGCAAGAACGACGAGTCAGCATACAGAGAGGAGGTGCAGTGACTAACAGACTGGTGCAGAGCCAACAAACTGTCTCTGAATGAGAGCAAAACAAAAGAGATGGTTGTTGACTTCAGGGGGGCATGGAGTGACCACTCTCTACTGAACATTGACGGTTCCTCAGCAGAGATCGTTAAGAGCACCAAATTTCTTGGTGTTCACCTGGTGGAGAATCTCACCTGGTCCCTCAACACCAGCTCCACAGCAAAGAAACCCCAGCAGCATCTCTACTTTCTGCAAAGGCTGAGGAAAGTCCATCTCCCACCCCCCCCCCCCCATCCTCATCACATTCTACAAGGGTTGTATTGAGAGCATCCTAAGCAGCTGCATCACTGCCTGGTTTGGAAATTTCACCATCTCGGATTGCAAGACCCTGCTGTGGATAGTGAGGTCAGCTGAGAAGATCATAGGGGTCTCTCTTCTTGCCATTACAGATATTTACACTACATGCTGCATCCGCAAAGCAAACAGCATTATGAAGGACTCCATAAACCCCTCATACAATCTCTTCTCCCTCCTGCTGTCTGGGAAAAGGCACCGAAGCATTCAGGCTCTCACGACCAGACTATGTAAAATTTCTTCCCCCAAGCTATCAGACTCCTCAATACCCAGAGCCTGGACTGACACCTTGTCCTATTGTCCTGTTTATTATTTATTGTAATGCCTGCACTCTTTTGTGCACTTTATGCAGTCCTGGGTAGGTCTGTAGTCTAGTGTAGTTGTTGTCTGTTTTTTTTCTCTGTGTTGTTTTTTAACGTAGTTCAGTCTAGTTTTTGTAATGTGTCATGTAACACTATGGTCCTGAAAAATGTTGTCTCATTTTTACTGTGTACTGTACCAGCAGTTATGGTTGAAATGACAATAAAAATGACTTGACTTGACTTGCCTAGTGTCTCAGGGATGTTTGTTTCTGCACCTGTGCCCCACCCTCCCTCAACCCTACCACACCTACTCTGCCACCTGTCCCACTCCTCTCGCATGGTTCTGCACCCTCGATATTCCCAATATCCTTTGCTCCTGCCAGATTTACAAACTCACTCTCTGCTCCACATTGACAAATGCAGTAAGTCTTAGGCACCCCAGCCAGGTATATGTGGCTAAAGTTTGTGCATGGTGTTGTATGTGCTAGACCCTGGACAGGTCCTCTGATATGAAGCTAATGACCCTCTCCACTTCTGATCCCCTAATGAGGATCCTCGGGTAATCCCCATATCTTTCCTATGAATCCAGAGGATTCTACAACATCAGTAATAGTGCACACAGCTCCCTGATGTTGCTCATCCGGATCTCAGAGGGGATCACTGGCACTTTGTCAATGAAGGATTTTGTGCAAGTCTGACATGTTGTTCTTCAAACACCTGTTTCATAGAACACAGAGCAGTACAGCACAGTGCAGGTCTTATGGCCCACAATGTTATGCTGACCTTTTAACCTGCTCCAATAGCAATCTAACCCTTCCTTCACACATAGCCCTCCGTTTTCTGTCATCGCTGTGCCTACCTAAGGGTCTTTTAAATAATGTATCTGCCTCTGCCACTACCTACCATGGGCTGTGTAAGAAAACCTGCCTCTGACATCCCCACTATAATTTCTTCCAAGCACCTTAAAGTTATGCCCCCTGGCATTAGCCATTTCAGCCCTGGGAAGAAGTTTTTGGCTGTCTGTGCGATCTATGCCTCTCATCATCTTGTACACCTGTAAAGTCATATGTATTTCTCCTTCCCTCCAAAGAGGTCAAACATCACAATGTCTCTGGGTTCCCTCGTTATATCCTGCTTTTTATGGATGTGGACAATGAGATGGTGAATTCATAGTTGAGCCCGTTAGGAAGTCATGAATCAATGTCATACAACTCTACAGCATAATGGAAGATCACTTAAAGGAAATCAGAAACTATTTATGGTTTATTTGCTGACTTATTTCATTGAGAGCTGCTGTAATTTCATTCATTTCAAACAGAAATATTCAACTTTATTTGTATATTTGATTAATGTTTGAAAAGCCTGATGTTGTTTTCATGTATTTAATAGATTCCACACATTCCACTAGTGGCCTGAGAGGAATTCCAGTGATTTTAAATAAAATATAAGGATTGTAAGGATGCTGTGCAAAGCTGGACAAGCTATGAGAATAGAGGGAGGAGGAAAGTCTCTGGGTATTTTCCTTCAGAGTAAGATGTCTTCATTTCGCAAGTGGTTGTGACTGAAATCTGCCAAAAACTGTAATCTCAGAGCAATATCTGTCTTTATGTATGGCTGTCTTGTAAAACAGCAGCCAGTATGTGTGCCTTGTGAGCTGTGGGAGCAAGGCTGAGGGTAAGGTAATGTTTATGAATGGGAAGAAACATTTTCAAGCCATCAACATTGCTAATAGGTGGGCAATAATTGAGCTGTGGATTCTTAAAATTCAGAATCATACTGAAATTCGTCATGCAATTTATTGTGTTGTGGTAGGAGTGCAGTGCAATGCAATGCATAAATTGCAGTAAGAATATACAAAAATACATCATGTAAGAAACAACAAAAATCCTGAGTTTTTGCTGTGGCCTGCTGTTTAAAACTGAAGTCCATCACATCCCATGTGAGATTTTTAAAATACTTCCCTCATTTCATTTCTGGCAGCATGTCAACATTATTTCCCCATCTGCCTCCTCATACATATTCTGGGGAGTTTTTAGTCCCTTTATAGGTACTGGATTTTTAATTACCATGCAATGAAACCTGGAATAATTGCCGGCTGAAGATTACCAGCACAACATTGGACCAGGTGCCCAGTCACTCTATTGGCTGCATCTGTACTCCTGCTTGGTATGACTAGCGTGGCCCTCTCCTTCATGTGGCCGCAGCTCAATGCATAAAAGCATGCAGACGTGGTCAAGGGTTTCAGCTGTTGTTCAGACTAAACATCAGAATGGGGAAGAAATGTGATCTAAGTGACTTTGACCGTGGAATGATTGTTGGTTCCAGTTGGGGTAGTTTCTGTACCTCAGAAACTGCTGACCTGTTGGGATTTTCACACACAACAGACTCCAGTATACAGCGAATGGTAGGAAAAACAATAACACATAAGCATCCAAGCAACACACACAAAATGCTGGAGGAGCTCAGCAGGTCATGTAGCATTTATGCAGAGGAATAAAGAGTCGACCTTTCGGGTCTGATCAAGGGTCTTGGCCCAACACATCGGCTCTTTATTTCTCTCTAAAGATGCTGCCTGATGTGCTGAGTTCTTCCCACATTTTGTGTGTGTGTGCCTTGAGAGCAGTGAGGAGGCCTAGAAGGATGTCAAAGCCTTGCAGGTCCAGTGAAGCAGGTTCAAATCAGACCTTCAGTGCTGTCTGTGTGGTATGACGCTAGTATTCCCATTTCATCTCACACAACAAAACCATCTCTTTTTGCATTGTTCGTTTACTTTTAATATATTCTTACATGGATGGAACAGGTACGGAGGGCTGTGCCCCAGCTGCAAATCGATGGTACGAGGCAGAATTATCCTGTCTTACATAGACATGCACCTCACACTTTGCATCAACCTGTCAACCTTCAGGCCATGCCACTCAGGACTTGTGTTAATATCATGTTGTGACCGTATGTGCTGGATTGTAACTGTATGTGCTGTGTGTGACTGTATTTGTTTACTTAGCAATACAGCGTGAGTAGGCCCTTCCAGCCCTATGAATCATGCTGTCCCGGCAACCCCCAATAAACCAATCAACCCTAGTCTAATCACAGGACAGTTTGCCAATTAACCTCCTGACTGGTACATCTTTGGGCTGTGGAAGGAAACCAGAGCACTTGGAGAAACACACTCATGCCACCGGGAGGATGTAGGGAGTCCTTACAGACAGCACTGGAATTGAACTCCAGACTGCAAAAACACACCATGCTCACCACCACCATGGTGCCCACGATATGTACTGTGTTCTGCACTTTTGCCCCAGAAAAATATTTTATTTAACTGTATATGTGAGCATGGTTGAATAAGAATAAACAAATAGCAGTTTGGCACCAATGAGATGGGCTGAATGGCCTGTTTCTCTGTGTGGTGCCCTATGACCCTATGACTTGATGGCTTGATGTGGCATACTTCCATGCTGAATGCAGTAAGAAGCATGAGAGAATTTCTGAAAGTTGGAGCTGCCTACGTCTCTGTAGCAGCTTCTCTCTCCCCTTGGCTTCTTTTTTGTGTCCGGCATGGGGAGCACGACTTTAATGCCTAACATCTGTCCCTAGGTGTTTGCAGGAAATGTGCTGAAATTAGAGGACCCCTTGGAAGTCAAACAATTCATATTTCAGCACTTTTTTGGTGTGTAAATTATGCTAACAAAGTTTCAAAGTAAATTTATTATCAAAGTACATACATGTCATCGTATAATACCCTGCTATTTATTTTCTTTCATGTATTCACATTAGACCAAATGTATTTTTGGCTAGGATCATAATGTCCATTAACCTATGAACAATAGCAAACATGAGGAAATCTGTAGATGCTGGAAATTCAAACAACACACACAAAATGTTGGTGGAACACAGCAGGCCAGGCAGCATCTATAATGAGAAGCACTGTCGACGTTCCTGATGAAGGGTCTCGGCCTGAAAAGTCAACAGTGCTTCTCCTTATAGATGCTGCCTGGCCTGCTGTGTTCCACCAGCATTTTGTGTGTGTTGTATGAACAATAGCTCTCTTTTTGCACAATAATGCCGTAAGATATAGGAACAGGATTAGGCTATTTGGCCCATCGAGTCTGCTCCACATTTTATCATGGCTGATCCATTTTCCGTCTCAGTTCCAATCTCCTGCTTTGCCCCACCCCTGTATCCCTTCATGTCCCAACCAATCAAGAATCTATCAACCTCTGCCTTAAGAATACATACAGACTTGGCTTCTACAGCAGCCTGTGGCAACAAATTCCGTAGATTTACCACGCTCTGGTTAAAAGAATTCCTCTTCATCTGCATTCTAAAAGGACGCCCTTCTACTCTGAGGCGGTGTCCTCTGGCCTTACACTCTCCCACCATAAGAAACATCCTCTCCACATCCACTCTGTCAAGGCCTTCCACCATTTGATAGATTTCAATTGAGTCACCCCTCATTCTTCTGAATCCCAGTGAATACAGGCCCAGAGCCATTAAACGCTCTTCATACAAAAAGCCATTCAAACCTGGAATCATTTTTATGAACTTCCTTTGAACCCTCTCCAGTTTTATATCCTTTCTAAGATAGGGGACCAAAACTGCTCACAATACTCCAAGTGAGGCCTCACCAGTACTTTATAAAGTCTGAACATTACATCTTTGGTTTTAAATTCTAGTCCTATTAAAACGAATGCTAACATTGCATTTGCCTTCTTCACCACAGACTCAACCTGCAAATTAACTTTGAGGAATCCTGCACAAGGTCTCCCAAGCCCCTTTGCACTCATATTTTTGTATTTCTCTCCATTTAGTAAATAGTCAACCCTTTCATTTCATCTACCAAATTACATGACCATACACTTCCCAACACTGTATTCCATCTGACACTTCTTTGCCCGTTCTCCTAATCTGTCTGGGTCCTTTTATAGCCCTTCTACTTCCTCAAAACTACCTGCCCTCCCAACTTTCTTCATATCATCTGCAAACTTTGCAACAAAGTCATCAATTCCATCTTCCAAATCATTGACATAAAATGCAAAAAGCATCGGTCTCAACACAAACACTTGTGGAAGACCACTAGTCACCGGCAGCTAGCCAGAAAAGAATCCCTTTATTCCCAATCGTTGTCTCCTGCCAACCAGCCACTGTTTTGAATCTTTCCTGTAATACCATGTGCATGTAGCTAGTTAAGCAGCCTCATGTGGCACCTTGTCAAAGGCCTTCTGAAAATCCAAGTACACAACATCCACCAATTCTCCTTTGTCTATCTTGCTTGTTACTTCTTCAAAGAATTCCAGCAGATTTGTTAGACAAAACTTTCCCTTGAGGAAACCATGCAGACTATGGCCAATTTTATCATGTGCTTCCAAGTACCCCGAATGACCTGTCATATGAAGAACACTGGATGGCTTTGGGCCTGTATTCACTAGAATTCAGTTGATTGAGCGGTGACGTAATTGAAATTTATCAAATGGTGAAAGGCCTTGACAGAGTGGGTGTGGAGAGGATGTTCCTATGGCGGGAGAGTCTAAAACTAGAGAACAGCCACAGAATAGAAGGCATCCTTTTAAAATGCAGATGAAGAGGAATTCTTTTAACTAGAGAGCAGTAAATCTGTGGAATTTGTTGCCACAGGCAGCTGTGGAGGCCAGGTCTTTATGCATATTTCAGGCAGAGATTGATAGGTTCTTGATTGGTCAGGGCATGAAGGGATATGTGGAGAAGGCAAGAGATTGGGGCTGAGAGGAAAATTGCATCAGCCATCATGAAATGGCAGAGTTGACTTGATGGTCCAAGTGGCCTAATTCTCCTCCTATATCTTATTGTCTTTTGGTCCTATTGTAGCGTAGCAGTGATCTGGTGTGTTGGAACCTCTGGTGCAACAGGTTCTGGCTGCATAATTGTATAATTACAATTATAATATATATTTTATATGTATTAATGGTTATGTATTAAACAAATAATTCAAAAATATATTGAGGTGGTGTTAATGGGTTCATTGTCCATTCAGAAATTTGATGGCAGAGGGGTAGAAGCTGTTCCTGAATCATTGAGTGTGTGTCTTCAGACTCCTGTACCTCCTCCTCCCTGATGGTAACAATGGGAAGAGGACGTGTCCGGGTGTTGGGGGTCCTTAATGAAGGATGCGGCCTTTTTGAGGCATCGCTCCTCGAAGGAGCCCTGGATACTGAGGAGACCAGTGCCCAGAATGGAGCTGACTGATTTTCCAATATGCTGCAGCTGATTTCGATCTTATTTTGTTTTGATAATTTTCTGTGCCTTGTCATGCCCTTCGATCTCCACGAAATGTTGCAGAGCCACCTTCCTGGCCATTGAATCTCACTGTTGATCTCATCCACCCAGTCATCAGAGCTGACTTCGCATGCTAGGACAGGCATGTCCCTATCCCTATGTCCCAGTATGAGACTCGCTGCCTTCTCTCACCTGGTTTAGCCCACCTATCAAAAATATGTACCGACATATGGTGACACCCCATACACCTCACTGGAACTGTACTGTTGCCATAAAACAGCAAATTCCATGATCTATGTCTACGGTACTAAAATGTGATTATGATTCTGGGGTTCTGAGGGGCACCCAATTTAATACGAGAACTAAATGCAAAAATGCTGCAAGGCATGCATAGCATAGCAGTTAGTTCACAGCACCAGCTGAGAGTTCGCGGTTCAATTCCTGCAACTGTCTGTAAAGAGTATGTACATTCTCCCTGTGATCACATAGTGTTCTTCCAGTTCACTCCCACATTCCGAAGACATGTAGATTAGGGTTAACAAGTTTTGGCATGCTATGTTGGCACAGTATGCATGTTGACACTTGCGGGCAGCCCTCATCACACCCTCGGACTGTGTGGATGGTTGACACAAATTACACATCTCACTATGTTTCAATGTTTTGATGTACATGTGACAAATGAAGCCGATCTTTATAAAACAGCTTTTTGAAGTGATTTATAGAAGTGATGATTGCATGAATAACACCAATCTGCCTCCACTAAACTTCCTAATCCTCCAGTATCATATATCTGCAGAGAGGTGGGGACACAGCTTAGTGCATAGTGGAAACCACCCATCCCTCATGGACTTTGTACTCTTGCTGCCTCAGTATTTCTGCCAGCATAATCAAAAACCTCACCCGTCCCAGGCACTCTCTCTTCTCCCCCAACCCATTGGGCAGAATATACAAAGCACATGCCGCCAGGCCAAGGGAAACTTCTATCAGACTCCTGAATGGACCCCTTGTATTATGAGATAGACTCTTATATCTATATCTTTGTAATCTTTTAGTTCAGGGTTTTCAAACCTTTTTTTTATACCATTGGCACCTGCTATTAACGGAGGGGCCTGTGGACCCCCAGGTTGGGGGCCCCAGGTCACGTTTGATGTTTGCCTGCAGGGCACTTTCTTTATTCTGCACTGTTGTTGTTTTACTTTATCTTACCTCAATCACTATGCAATGATCTGATTTGTATCAACAGGTTGCAAGACAATTTTTTTTGGTAAATATGACAACACTAAGCCAGCACCAAATAACAATGAATTAGTTACACTTAGTGGCCTATAAGGTATCTCCTGTAGCTAATCCAGTGGCCATTCAGTGTATGTTCGTGGTCCTCTGCCGCTATAGCACATCCACGTCAAGGTTTGATGTTTGTGTTTTCAGAGATGCTCTTCTGCACACCACTGTTGTAACATAAGAACATAAGAAATAGGAGCAGGAGCAGGCCATCTGGCCCATCTAACCTGCCCCACCATTCAATAAGATCATGGCTGATCTGTCCGTAAACTCTGCTCCATCTACCTGCCTTTTCCTCATAATCCTTAATTCCCCTACTGTGTAAAAACCTATCTAACTGTATCTTAAATATATTTAGTGAAGAAGCAGTTAGATAGGTTTTTACACAGTAGGGGAATTCCTGAGCAGAGAATTCCACATGTTCACCACTCTCTGGGAAAAACAGTTTCTCCTCATCTCCGTCCTAAATCTTGTCCCCTGAATCTTGAGGCAATGTCCCTCAGTTCTAGTAACACGTGGTTATTTGAGTTGCTGTTGCTCTCCTGTCAGCTTGGACCATTCTGACTATCCTCCTCTGATCTCTTTCATTAACAAGGCATTTTTCAACACAGAACTGCCCCTCACTAGATTATATTTTTTTTTTGTTTTTTGCACCATTCTCTGTAAATTCTGGAGATTGTTGTGCACAAAAATCCCCTGAATTCAGCAGTTTCTGAGATACTCAAACCACCACCTCTGGCACCAACAATCATTCCACAGTCAAAGTCACTTAAATCACATTTCTTCCCCACTCTGATGTTTGGTCTGAACAACAACTGAACCTCTTGACCGTGTCTGCACGCTTTTATGCATTGAATTGCTGCCAAATGATTGGGTGATTATATATTAGCATTAACTAGCTTTTGTATGGGTGTACCTAATAAAGTGGCCACTGTGTTTATATCTGTAGTAGCAATCTGACTATCATGATATGTATGCCAATAGCATTATTGAAAGGCAAAGACTGATTTTGATTTCTGCTTCTTGAGAGCTTTGTTGCTGTTTTTTGCTCCAGTTTTGCTGGAGGATGTTGCAATAAATCACACAGACAAGAAACCTTCATGATGAGTATCTGTGTTGATCCCCATTCCCCCATTCCTGATGAAGGGTCTCGGCCCGAAACGTTGGCTACTCTTTTCTCACGGATGCTGCCTGACCTGCTGAGTTCTTCTAGCGTTGTGTACATATTCTGTGTTGATCCTGCCTGCTTGTTTCAACTAGAGTTTCATATTGGCCTTCACACCTTTGGGCAATAACTATTCAGAGACCACATGTTCAAAGCAGCATATCTGTGAGTTACAAATGAATATATCTTCAGATTGGCCTCTGATATTTCTCTTTATTAATCAGTCGCTGCTGGAATTGAACTTGAATCTCTGATGCCACAAGCTGCAGTAACGTTGCGCTAACCACAATGCTACTGTGATGTCCTTCTGTGCCTTATTTCCTACTGTCCCAGAATAAATCCATCATGGCACCATGGTCATGTAGCAGTTAGTGTGACACTGTTGCTGTTTGGGGTGTTCCAGAGCAGAATTCAATTCCAGTGTCATTCTATAGATCCTCCCTGTAGAATGCATGCTTCCCCCAGTTTCCTCCCACAGTCCAAAAACATACCGGGTAGGTTAATTATCCTTTGATTAGCCTAGGGTGAAATCAGTGGTTGAAAGGCCTATTCCACACAGTATCACTAAATTAATTAAATAAATAAATAAGGTTGCTGATGGGCACTATTTCATGTTGAAGTTTAATTGTCATTCAGTCATACGCATGAATTCCCATGGATGCAGTCAAACGAAACAGCGGTACTCCAGGGCCAAGGTGCATTATACAGTACCAACAGTCATACACAGCACAAGGTACATCTGGTACGTACAGGGTACAGAGAATAAGGAGTACAGTGGTCAAAGAGTGTTGGATACAAGCAAGGCTAACAGGATCTTCTAGCCCAATAAACTCATGCCACACACTTACACCCATGAGACTAATTAAGCTAGCCTGTGCTTCTTTGAAATGTGGGAGGAAACTGGAGCACCCAGAGAAACCCACGTGGTCATGGGGAGAATGTACAAGCTCCTTACAGACAGCAGTGGGAATTGAACCTGGGTTGCTGGCACAGTGATAGTGTTATGCTGGCATACCTTGTGACAATGTAATACCTCAGGTTTCTAATCAATATTTATTTTGAAGATCAGAGCAGAAATAAACACAGGTGTATAAATACTTGTAAAATGGGTAGATTGGCCAGTAATTCCTCATCATGTGTTAATCTAAATTTTAATCTTCACTGAATAATAATTGTGTTCACTCATCAATTAAGTGAATGGAATGAAAGTCACTGTAAAGTGAATTGATGAATGGTTTAGGGCCGAAAATTTGCCTGTTTCTTCCTCTCTAGAGATGCTACCTGATCTGCTGAGTTCCTCCAGCATTTTGTGTGTGTTACAATGTAAAGAGTATGCCACCACCTACACAGATTATTGTCAAGATATCTGTGACTACTTCAAATTGATTTGAACTCCTAATGCAGAGCATTAAGAGCAGGTTGATGACTTTATTTCTTGCATCATACACTGGGATGCTCTCTACAGTTACCTGATGATGAGACCTTAGCCTTTGGCCGGGAGCAGATGTCATCAGGTGGTGCCCAACCTTCATAGAGTGTTTCGACCTGAACCACTACACTCTCAAGCTGGTGGGTCAACAGTGGTGACCAAGTCACTGCCCATCTGCTCCTGACTACCAGCTCAACTCCTCTCGCCTGCTCCATATCCAGCAAGGGGCCCTGCCTGCCTCCTCCCCCATCCTGCGAGCTGCTCGGTTCTTGCTCTTTTCATCAAGGCCCAGCACAGACAGCAACCTCCATGCCAGCTTCACCAGGAACCCTTTACAGCCGATCTCCCTGGGAAATGTCCACGTCTGCCATCCTTTGTTCCTGTACTCCTGAACTAAGGACTAGTATTTTAGGGCCTTCTTCTCCCGAGCCTCCTCATATCCTTTCTCCCATGGTACTGTGAGCTCCACCAGGATGATTTTCTTGTCTTTGGTGGACCACACTATGACGTCTGGTCAAAGGGTGGTTTGCACCACCCTTGGAAAGTGCAACCTCCTCCCGGCATAGAGCTTCCTCTTCACCCTCATCTCCACCCTCCTCTCCACCCTCCTCTCCACCCTCATCTCCACCCTCATCTCCACCCTCCTCTCCACTCTAATCTCCCATGATTTGGCAGTTTGCAGCAGATTGGCTTTAGGCCTCTTTGATATGACTAGCTTGGTCCTCTCCTTGATGAAAATGCCTGCCCTGTTTGCCTCTCTGCCAGCTGGCCTATTTTCACACCTCTTCCACTCCAGTGTGTCAGCAAGGGACAGCAGGACTCTGTCATGTCGCCACCGATACCAGCCTTGTGTTAAAGCTGTTTTGTATCCTGTTTTGAATCCTCCTTGGTTTTGTATCCTGCCAGTGAAGCCCAAAGTTACGGTCCTCTCTCAGCCCCCATGTATGCTGCTGTGATGGTGTAGGGAGAGTGTCGTACACAGAGCGTAGGAGGAAAGAAAAGCAGGAAGGCTCCAATCTCTAAAGCTCAGCTCAAGTGACCCTGCTCTTGGGAAGATCCCATTTCATCCAACACCACTGCCTTCGATACCAGCCTTTCATCCTAAATGTTCCATACCTCTGCCTGGACTATGTCACACCTATCTCTTGAACTTGCACTCCCCCATTGTTGGAAGTCTGCAGAGCCGAGGACTTCTGTCCCCAGGCAGGGGTTGCCAATGATGTCTCACAATTGCAGGGAGCTCACTGCCTCGTGTGTGGTTGAGTTGGCAGCCCACTTTTGGCTTGATTGTGACTCCTGCTTAGTTTATTAGCTTGTCATTGAAGCCCTTCAGTGTTAACACAACTCTACACTTTGTCACCTTGAACACCTCCACTACTGATGACAATGGGAGCTGTAGCTGGCTTGGTTTCATATATAGCCCCACTAAAGAAAATCTTGGGGGAATTCCCAGGCTCCTTTGAAGATGTTTGTTGATTTTCCTGTTGATGTCTTCTACAGTGATCACCATGAAAAGCCAGAGCAGCCTTGGTAGAAGACCATGTTGGTACAACAATGTCTTAAATTTACCAGGGAGTCTGGTTTTGTCGACCTTCTTCAGCCACTTCTCAGTCTGCTTCATAGTGTCGGTAATGTTGGTGCTGTCCATCATTACTGCATGAACCCACTTTCCAAGACACTTTACTGGGTTGTCCTCTATGGATGGAATGACTGTACTTGAAGACTGAACTTGCTAGTAACCTTACCCTTTTTGATCACAATGCATCTGGACTTCCTGGATTCAAAGATCATGCTAGCCCAGGTAGCTACCTTTTCCAGGGTTTCCAATACCCATCTTGCTTGGACATGGGATACAGTGATTACTGTGATGTCATCCATGAACCCCTGTATTGCAGGTTGTCATATGCTGGGCTCCGACACTGGGCCTCAGGTTACGTCTGCTGCTGCTGATATGAGGAGGTTCATACCCATGACAAACAAGATGGGGGAGACGGTACAGCTGGTTGGATTCATTTTTTGGAGGTCTTGCCACCTGGTTGTAAAGTGGGCTCAAGTGGAGCGTAGTTTGTATCCTCCTTGGTTGCTGGTGATCCTGTCTCGTGTTACTGATGGGATATGGTGATAGTTCAGGCCAATCTGGATGAGGTCGTGTGGAAGAAAATTCTTAAAACTGGAGTTCATTCAGTGCTATTATTATAGTCAAGGAGATAATGGGATCTCTAGACTTCTCAGTTTCTGTGGCAGGTTGTTGAGATGTACATTGCTTCAATTGTGGAAGGTCTACACTGCCTTATGGGTGTCTAGTCTTGATCTGTCAAGTCTTCTTTTTCATTTGATACAATTGTGCCACCATACAACACAATGAAGGTTTGGTTCATTATGAACATGAGGCTCAGCCTTTGCAATGACTGCACAGCAATCACTTCTACAGAACTACCATGGCTCTCCCTGCATGCAGAGTCATCTCCAGTAGAACAGACAGATGAGATCTGCAGTAAGAACCAATGATCTGCAATGCTCCATGGAGAGCAAAGGACATGATGAGGCACTGAAGAACTGATGGCCATCCTCTGCAACCCAGGAAGACCCCAGTTGTGATGCTTGTTCATACCACTGGACCCGGACTTCTGAGGTTGAAGGAGTGGAATTGCCTAGTGAACTGGCTTTTACAATTTAAAAACTCTCCTGGACAGGTTTCCTGTCAGCGTCAGGTACTATGACCAACCAGCACCACCACCATGGACAACTACATAGACCTGTTGTAGTGGGGAGAACAAGGTCGAACAGAGTTATCCATGATTGGATAAATGATTAGATCCATGATTACCTAGGAAGAGTTCCTCAGGTCTTAGCCAGCTCAGTGTGTGGGAGATGTAACAGACCACTCTTGAAGCCCACACCAAGTGCACATTTTGTAGACTAGTAATTCTCAGTGCACCAAGCATGTAGTCCTTAGTGCATGTATTTAGTCTCTTTTCTTTATCATTTATGATAAACATTATAAAAATTGAAATGCCTTTGTGGTATTTATTAATAATTATTACCAATACACTCAGTGGCCACTTTATTAGATATGCATGTACCTGCTCGTTAATGTAAATATCTTATCAACCAATCATGTGGCAGCAACTCAGAATGGGGGAAAATGTCACCGAAGTGACTTTAACCATGGAATAATTGTTGGTGCCAGACGGGGTGGTTTGAGTATCTCAGAAACTGCTGATCTCCTGGAATTATCATGCACAACAGTCTCTAGAGTTTGTGAAAAACAACAAAAAAAGACACCAAATGAATGGCAGTTCTGTGAGTGAAAACGTCTTGTTAATGAGAGAGGTCAGAAGAGAATGGCCAGACTGGTTCAAGCTGACAGGAAGGCGACAGTAACAGTTGCCTACGGTAACAGTAACAGTGGTGTGCAGACAGCATCTTTCAACACACAATATGTCAAACCTTGAAGTGAATGAGCTACAACAGGAGAAGACCACAATCATAAACTCAGTGGCCACTCTGTCAGGTACCTTCTGTTCCGAATAAGTTGGTCACTGAGTATAAAGCTCGAAGGTACATTTAATGTCAGAGGAATGTATACAATATACATCCTGAAATGCTTTTTCTTCAGTTCAGTGTCCTCTTCACTATGTCCAGGACCAATTAAATCTTCTGTCTAGAAATGGATTTTATCTGATTTGCCTAATTGCTCATTGGGAATTACAATATTAGGAAAAATAATTAAAATGATTTTTGGATGGTTTATATCCAAAAATATCCACCAACTTTGAGTGTAAAAGAAAACATGAATTTACTTGCATCCAATACAGTTGAGTTTGGAAGGTTTCAGTGCACACAAGTCAGTTGAGAGGTTGCCAATCAGGTCAGCTGATGGTAACAGAATGTTTAAGAGCAACAACAACAAAAGCCCCTGGTTCTACTATACAGTCAGATCTTCATGATCTCTTGGCTTTGGTTTGGGGGTGTGGCACTGCTGATCAGAGATAGTGTCACAGCTGCAGAAAAGGAAGAAGTCATGGAGGGGTTGTCTACGGAGTGTCTATGGGTGGAAGTTAGGAATAGGAAGGGGTCAATAACTCTACTGGGTGTTTTTTATAGACCATCCAAAAGTAACAGGGATGTTGAGGA
Organism: Hypanus sabinus; assembly: GCF_030144855.1. NCBI lineage: Eukaryota > Metazoa > Chordata > Chondrichthyes > Myliobatiformes > Dasyatidae > Hypanus > Hypanus sabinus. Next base: position 2,440,113 of record NC_082710.1, read on the forward strand.
GCAGATAGAGAAACAGATTATGGAAAGGAGTAATAAACAGGGTTGTTGTGATGGGAGATATTAATTTCCCAAAAATTGATAGGCATCTCCCTAGAGGGAAGGGTTTAGATGGGGTAGAGTTAGGTGTGTTCAGGAAGGTTTCTTGATACAATATGTAGATAAGCCTACAAGAGGAGAGGCTGTACTTGATCTGGTATTGGAAAATGAGCCTTGTCAAGTGTCAGGTCTCTCAATGGGAGAACATTTTGAAGATAGTGATCACAATTCTATCTCCTTTACCATAGCATTGGAGAGGGATAGGAACAGACAAGTTAGGGAAATGTTTAATTGGAGTAAGGGGAAATATGAGACGATCAGGCAGGAACTTGAAAGCATAAATTGGAAACAGATGTTCTCGGGGAAACGTACAGAAGAAATATGGCAAATGTTCAGGGGATATTTGCATGGGGTTCTGAGTTCCAATGAGACAGAGAAAGGATGGTAGGGTACAGGAACCATAGTGTACAAAGGCTGTTGCAAATCTAATCAAGAAGAAAAGAACAGCTAATGAAAGGTTCAAAAAAACTAGGTAATGATAGGAATCCAGAAGATTATATGGTTAGCAGGAAGGAGCTCAAGAATGAAATTAGGAGAGCTAGAAGGGGCCATGAGAAGGCCTTGGCAGACAGAATTAAGGAAAACCCCAAGGTATTCTATGAGTATGTGAAGAGCAAGAGGATAAGACATGAGAGAATAGGACCAATCAAGTGTGACAGTGGAACAGTGTGTATGGAACCGGAGGAAATAGCGGAGGTACTTAATGAATACTTTTCTTAAGTATTCACTACGGAAAAAGATCTTGGCAATTGTAGGGATGACTTACAGTGGCCCGAAAAGCTTGAGCATGTAGATATTAAGGAAGAGGATGTGCTGGAGCTTTTGGAAAGCATCAAGTTGGATAAGTCACTGGGACCAGATGTACCCCAGGCTACTGTGGGAGGCGAGGGAGGAAATTGTTGAGCATCTGGGAATGATCTTTGCGTCATCAATGAGTAAGGGAGAGGTTCTGGAGGATTGGAGAGTTGTAGATGTTGTTCCCTTATTCAAGAAAGGGAGTAGGGATAGCCCAGGAAATTATAGACCAGTGAGTATTACTTCAGTGGTTGGTAAGTTGATGGAGAAGATCCTGAGGGGCAGGATTTATGAACATTTAGGGAGGCATAATATGATTAGGAATAGTCAGTATGGCTTTGTCAAAGGCAGGTCGTGCCTTACGAGCCTGATTGAATTTTTTGAGGATGTGACTAAGCACATTGATGAAGGAAGAGCAGTAGATGTAGTGTATATGGATTTCAGCAAGGCATTTGATAAGATACCCTATGTAAGGCTTATTGAGAAAGAAAGGAGGCATGCAATCCAAGGGGACATTGCTTTGTGGAACCAGAACTGTCTTGCCCACAGAAGGCAAAGAGTGGTTGTAGACAGGTCATATTCTGCATGAAGGTCGGTGACCAGTGGAGTGCCTCAGGGATCTGTTCTGGGACCCTTACTCTTCGTGATTTTTATAAATCACCTGGATGAGGAAGTGGAGGGAGGGGTTAGTAAGTTTGCTGATGACTCAAAGGCTGGGGGTGTTGTGGCTAGTGTGGAGAACTGTCAGAGGTTACAGCGGGACATTGATAGGATGCAAAACTGGGCTGAGAAGTGGCAGATGGAGTTCAACCCAGATAGGTGTGAAGTGGGTCATTTTGGTAGGTCAGATATGATGACAGAATATAGCATTAATAGTAAGACTCTTGGCAGTGTGGAGGATCAGAGGGATCTTGGGGCCTGAGTCCATAGGACACTCAAAGCCGCTACGCAGTTTGATTCTGTGGTTAAGAAGGCATACGGTACATTGGCCTTCATCAATCATGGAATTGAGTTTAAGAGCCAAGAGGTAATGTTGCAACTATGTAAGACCCTGGTCAGACCACACTTGGAGTACTGTGCTCAGTTGTGGTTGCCTCACTACAGGAAGAATGTGGAAACCATAGAAAGGGTGCAGAGGAGATTTACAAGGATGTTTTCTGGACTGGGGAGTATTCCTTATGAGAACAGGTTGAGTAAACTCGGCCGTTTCTCCTTGGAACGACAGAGGATGAGAAGTGACCTGATAGAGTTGTACAAGATAATGAGAGGCATTGATCATGTGGATAGTCAGAGGCTTTTCCCCAAGGCTGAAATGGCTAGCACAAGAGGGCATATTTTTAAGGCGCTTGGAAGTAAGTACAGAGGAGATATCAGGGGTAAATTTCTTATGCAGAGAGTGGTGAGTGCGTTGAATGGGCTGCCAATGGCGGCGGTGGAGGCGGAAACAATAGGGTCTTTCAAGAGATTCCTGGATGGCTACATGGGGCTTAGTAAAATAGAGGGCTACGGGTAAAACCTAGGTAGTTCTAAGTTAAGGACATGTTCAGCACAGCTTTGTGGGCCAAAGGGCCTGTATTGTGCAGTAGGTTTTCTATGTTTCTATGAAATGGGAACTGCACAACCAGAGACATCATTTGATGCCAAACCAACACCTGCAAAAGGTCAGGCACATTGATATAATTAATGCCCTATCTAATGCGTCACCTAAAAATATAATCTATCCATCTAAACTGTAAGCGGATCATGTGTTACTGAAATGGCAGAAGTGTGCAGTCTAATTTCTAGACAAGAATACAGTAGCACGTTCTTACAGGAGTGAGATATTCCAGTTAGTCGTGTGGTGTCACACCAACAACCTCACACTCAACACCAGTAAGACCAAAGAGCTGACTGTGGACTTCAGAAAGGGTAAGATAAGGGAACAGAAACCAATCCTCATAGAGGGATCAGAAGTGGAGAGTGGATAGAGTGAACATTTTTATGTTCCTGGGCGTCAGTATCTCTGAGGACCTAACCTGGAAGCACTATATTAATGCAATTGTAACGAAGGCAAGACAGCGGCTATATTTCATTAGAAGTTTGAGGAGATTTGATTTGTCAACTAAAACACTCAAAAACTTCTGCAAATGTATTGACTGGCTGCATCAGGTATCAAGCTATGCCTGTTATTGGGGGTATTACACAAGACTGAAGTAAGCTGCAGAAACTTGTAAAATTAGCTCCATCATGGCTAGCATCCCCTGTAGTATCCAAGACATCTTCAGGATTGGTACTTTAGGAAGGCGACGTTCATCATTAAGTATCCCCACTACCCAGGACATGCCCTTTTCTCACTGTTACCATTGGGAAGGAGGTACAGAAGCTTGAAGGCACACACTCAGCGATTCAGGAATGGCTTCCCCTCTGTCATCCGATTTCTAAATGGACATTGAACCCATGACCACTACCTCACTACTTCTACATATCTGATTTTTTTTTGCAATACTTATTTTTTTAAGTTAACTATTTAATGGACACACATATACCCAACGTAACTCAGTTTTTTACCCATATTTATTTATCATGCATTTCATTGTACTACTGCTGTAAGGCTACAAATTTCATGAAACATGCTGGGATATTAAACCTGATTCTACTTTTGATATTTATAAAACATTTTCAGGATTACAATTTGCTACACTAACTCAATCCACCATTTACTTCAGTCTACAAATGTGAAAAAAATATAAAGCTGAACAGACATTGGTTAATCTGCTTCAGTGAATGAGGCTAACATATCCCTTTACTATTAGTACCTTCAAAGTTCAAAGTAAATTTATTATCAAAGTACATATCTGTCACCATATACAACCTAGTGATTTGTTTCCCTGCAGGCATACTCAGCAAATTTGTAACAGAGTCAACTGGACCGCACCAACTGGGCATTCAGCCAGTGTGCAAAAGACAACAAGCTGTCCAAATACAAAAAGAAAGATATAATTATAATAAATGAATAAGCAATAACTTTTGAGAACATGAGATGAAGAGTCCTAGAAAGTGAGTCCATTGGCTGTGAGAACAGTTCAGTGATGGGGCAAATGAAATTGAGTGAAGTTTTCCCTCTGGTTCAAGAACCTGATGATTGAAGGGTGATAAATGTTTCTGAACCTGGTGGTGTGAGTCCTGAGGCTCCTGTACCTCCTTCCTGATAGCAGCGGTGAGAAGGGAGCATGTCTTGACTGGTGGGAGTCCCTGATGATGGATGCTGCTTTCCTGCATCACCGCTGAGGAGTATAAAGAAATGTCAACTAGGCATTAGATTGTGGGAACACAAAAGCCTATCAGATCACTAAGAGTTTATCTTCTTTGGATTTCCTTTTATGGTGTGCACTGGTGAGAAATATTATGGTACCTTGGAGGCATGGGAGACAAAATCAAATCAGTATTTGTCATGTATTTTCATGGAGGTGCCACCTTGATCATTGTTTGAATATATCTCAGACACAATCACTCGATGAATCATTAAGTAATAAAAGACCAAGTGTCAGCTGATAAGAATAGCAGTTTAAACCAAAAAAGACACAGCTCACTGAACTCTTTCAGAAGAAAAGATATAGTATCTTATTAAAAATACAAATCAATGAGACATCTGATATTTATCAGGGGCGCTGCGTACGCAGGACCCTTAGCAGTTTCGATGATCCCTCCCATCCGTCCACCTATCTGTTTGACCTCCTTCCATCAGTCAGGAGGTATCGTAGCATTAGGTGAAGAACCGTTGGGATGGAAACAGCATCTTCTCTCAGGCTATAAGACTACTGAAATCTCTCCCACCATCCAGGTCTCTTCACACATCCAGCACTAGTAGCGTTATACCATTTACTTTTTAGCTGATATTGTATATGCACCTTATTATTTGTTAATTTATTTGTGGTAATATTACTTTATGGGTTATGTGTGAGTTACATGTACTGTGTTGTGGACCTTGAGGAACATTCGGTGGTATACCTGTGTAGAGTTGAATGACAATAAACTCTATTTGAACTGAAATTTAACCTAAATAGAGTTATACTGTATTTACTAACAAAGTGACTCTGTATTTAAATATATTTTACTGCAGAATAAGTGAAGTTGCTAGTCACAGCTAATATTTGCAACATAATCTTACCTGACGTCTATAATACCAAGTTGGTGGATGCCTCCAAATATAATTCATTTTAGCTGATCAAGTAACACACAGTAGTGTTGTCCAGTCTCTACCATCAGCACCCATTGTGATGTTTAAGAGGATTGAATACACACAAAAGTACATGAAACAATCAAAAACAGACAATGAAATGTGTTCTTTATGATACTGGACTTGGGTTGGTGTTGATTGACAACTTGCCTCATTATCTTTCTAGGTCTACCTGGTTTTAGTTTGGAACTTTGAACTCTTTATGATCCCATTGATGCTTCTCATTCTGCTCTTCTACAACTATTGGTTAATTAGATCAGGAAAGGACAATACTTTACGCTCAATGGTAAGATTCACATTTTTGTCACTTCTTATCCTAATTAGCCTTGAGCTAAAATGTATTTGGTTAAGAAATTATTGGAGGTTCAACGCTTTTTGTGCAAATGCGAGGAGTATTATGAATAAAGCAGATGAGCTTAGAGCATAGATCGGCACTTGGAGCTATGATGTTGTGGCCATTACAGAGACTTCGATGGTACAGGGGCAGGAATGGCTACTTCACGTGCCAGGCTTCGATGGTGCAGGGGCAGGAATGGCTACTTCACGTGCCAGACTTTAGAAGTTTCAGACTCGGAGCACGAAGGCTGCGAGTGAACTGCTGATTTTTCGGAGCAAAGGGAGTTTTTTTACGACTTGGGTTAAAGAGAGACAAGACTGCGTGATGTCGGCCAGTAGAACACAAAAGGTTTAAAAAGAAGACCACCATATCCAGCAGGCAGCATCGGAGTGGGCAGCGGACTGAGAGGCAGCAGAGTGGTAGGGCTTTGGCTCAACAGGTTTAGGTGGTAACGGGACAAGGCAAGGTAGGAAGTGTGTGTGTGAGGCCAGTTTTCTGTGGGGTCCTGGAGTCTCTCAGCCTCCCAGACGGCCATATTTGCACCCAGTGTGTCGAGCTACAGCTCCTGAGGGACCGTGTTGGGGAACTGGAGATGCAGCTCGATGACCTTCGCCTAGTCCGGGAGAGCGAGGAGGTGATAGAGAGGAGTTACAGGCAAGTGGTCACACATGGGTCATGGGAGATGGACAAGTGGATCACAGTCAGGAGGGGGAAGGGGAAGAGTCAGGTACTAGAGAGTACCCCTGTGGCTGTACTCCTTGACAATAAGTACTACTGTTTGAGTACTGTTGGGGGGGACAGCCTACCTGGGGGAAGCGACAGTGCTCAGAGTCTGGCCCTGTGGCTGAGAAGGGTAGGGGAAGGAAGAGGAAGGCAGTAGTGATAGGGGACTCTATAGTTAGGGGGTCAGATGGGCGATTCAGTGGATGCAGGAAAGAAACTCGGATGGTAGCTTGCCTCCCAGGTGCCAGGGTCTGGGATGTTTTGGATTGCGTCCAAGAAATTCTGCAGTGGGAGGGAGAACAGCCAGAGGTCGTGGTACATATTGGTACCAATGACATAGGTAGGAAAAGGGAAGAGCTCCTGAAAAAGGAGAACAGGGAGTTAGGAAGGAAGTTGAGAAGCAGGACCGCAAAGGTAGTAATCTCGGGATTACTACCTGTGCCATGCGACAGTGAGAATAGGAATAGAATGAGGTGGAGGATAAATGCATGGCTGAGCAATTGGAGCAGGGGGCAGGGATTCAGATTTCTGAATCATTGGGACTTCTTCTGGGGAAGAAGTGTCCTTTACAAAAAGGACAGGTTGCACTTGAATCCCAGGGGGACCAATATCCTGGTGGGGAGGTTTGCTAAGGTTACTGGAGAGAGTTTAAACTAGAATTGTTGGGGGGTGGGAACCAAACTGAAGACACTAGGGAAGAGGAGGTTGGCTCACAAATAGAGAAAGCTTGTAGGCAGTGTGAGAGGGAGGATAGGCAGATGATAGAGAAGGGACATGCTCAGGCCGAAGCTTGAAATAGACTGAAGGTCTATTTTAATGTAAGGAGTGTTATGAACATAGTGGATGAGCTTAGAGCATGGATCAGTACTTGGAGATATGATGTGGTGGCCATCACAAAAACTTGGATGGCTTATGACCCTATCCACCTGTGACATCACTTTCAACGAATTATGGACCTGTACTCCTAGATCCCTTTGTTCTACCACACTTCTCAGTGCTCTACTGTTTACTGTATAAGAGCTACCTTGGCTGGTCCTACTGAAGTGCAATACTGTATTAAATTGCATCTGCCATTTTGCAGCCCATTTATCCAGTTGATACAGATCCCTCTGGAAGCCATGATAACTTTCCTCACTATCCACTACTTACCCAATCGTAGTGTCATATGCAAATTTGCTGATCCTGTTTATCAGGTTATCATCCAGATCATTGATATAGATGACAAACAACAAAGGATCCAGCACCAATCCCTGCAGCACTCCACAAGTCAGAGGCCTCCAGTCTGAGGCAACCCTCCACTACCACTCTCTGGCTTCTCCCAGAAAGCCAGTGTCTAATCCAATTTACTACCTCATCCTGAATGTTGAGTGACTGAACCTTCTTGACCAGCTTTCCTTGTGGGACCCTGTCAAATGCCTTACTAAAGTCCATGTAGAGAACATCGATTTCCTTGCCTTCATCCACTTTCCTGGTAACTTCCTCAAAAAAACTATGAGATTGGTTAGACATGACTGAGCACACATGAAGCCATGCTGACTATCCTTAATCAGTCGATGTCTATCCAAATACTTATATTTTTGGTCCCTTAGAATACCTTCCAATAACTTTTGCATAATTGATGTCAGACTCACTGGCCTATCATTTCTTGGTTTATGTTTAAAGAATTTTTTTAAACAAATAAATACATAGGCTTTACTTCAATCTTCTGGTACATCCCCTGTCACTAGGGATGAATTAAATATCTCTGCAGGGCTGTGATAATTTCTGCACTTTCCTTCTGTAGGGTCAGGGAACACCTTTCCAGGCTCTGGGGAATCTTCCACCTTGATTTGCCTCACGGTAACAAACACCTCCTCCTCTGTAATTTATATGGGGTCCATGAAGTTGATGCTGCTTCTATAATGCTGCTTCTATGATACTGCCTCACTTCTATAGACTCTGTATCCATCTCCTGAGTGAATACCATTGCAAAGAATTCATTTAAGATTTCCCCCATCTGTTTTGGCTCCACACAAGGATTACCATTCTGATCATCCAAAGGACCAATTTTGTCCCTAGCGATCCTTTTGCTCTTAACATATCTGTAGAATCCTTTGGGATTCTTCTTCACCTTGCCTGCTGGAGCAACTTTTTGCCTCCTTTTAGCATTTCTAATTTCCTTCTTAAGTGTTCTCTTGCATTTTTTGTACTCCATTGGCACTTCATTTGATCTTGTTTGCCTATATCTGCTATGGACCTCCTTTTTTCTCTTAACCAGGGCCTCAGTATCTCTTGAAAACCAAGGCTTTCTACACTTGTTATCTTTATCTTTTATTCTGATAGGCACATACAAGCTTAGTAATCTCAAAATTTTATTTTTGAAGGCCTCCCATTTTCCAAGTACATCTTTGCCTGGAAACTGCCTATCCCTATCAACATTTGCCAGATCATTTCTAATACCCTCAGAATTTGCCTTCCTCCGATTTAGAATCTCAACCCTTGGACCAGACCTATCTTTTTCCATGCTTACTTTGAAACTAATGGCATTGTGGTCACTGGAAGCAAGTGTTCCCCTACAAAAGTTTCTGTCACCTGCCCTGTCTCATTCCCTAATAGCAGATCCAGTATTGCACAGTCTCTCATTGGGACTACTATGTACTGATGAAGGAAAGTTTGCTGAACACATTTGACAAACTCTATCCCATCTAATCCTTTTACAGTATGGGATTCCCAGTCAATATACGGAAAGTTAAAATCACCAACTATAGCAACCTTATAAGAGGAAAGAGTGAGCCAGAGTGAGGAATAGAAGGGGGAAATTACCGGAAAGAGAAATTGATATTCATGCTGAAAGAACTCAGCAGAGCTGAGCAAAGTTGAGTATACTCAGCCGGCCAGGCGAAGTGAGTTAATGTTTCATGTTGGAACAGTGAGTGAACAATCTGGTCTGAAGTTACCCCATGACTAGAAGTCTAGGAATACAGAGAGAGAGCAGGCGTGCTGATAATTCAGTCTGATTAATGAACATTGTGGGGGGGGGGGGGCAGATATCACATAGAATTTTTGCAGAAATAGAAGAATGAAATGAACTTTTCAGAAAGGTAAAGGGGAGAAGAGGGGTGTAAAAGTAAGAAAAAGACTAAAATAAGACCAGCAGACATGGAAGTAGAACTAGAGCATCCAGCCCATTGAGATTGCTCTGCCATTCCATCTTAGCTGATTTACTATCCCTCCCTGCCCCATTCTCCTGTCTTCTCTCCGTACTTTTAACACCCTAGATAATCAAGAACATATCAATCTCTGCTTTAAATATACTCAATAACTTTGTTTCGCAGCCATCTGTGGAAATGAATTCCATAGATTCAGCACCCTCTAGCTGAAGGGACATCCTTCTACTCTGAGGCTGTACCCGTGACTCCCCCACTATAGGAAACATCCTCTCCACGTCTACTACATCTAGGCCTTTCGGCATTCAATAGGTTTCAAAAAGATCCCTCCTTCATTCTTCTAAATTTGAGCCATCATGGCAATGAATACCAGAGATTCACCACCCTCTAGCTGAAGAAATTCCACCTTATCTCTGTTGACCTGTAATAGTTAATCAAATTAAATTAAATTTTTAATATACTTGAAGTTTTAATTCCAATATGCTTTCATGATTTTCACTTTTTAAAGATCTGCACAATTTATGATTTTTTTTTCTTTACCTTGGGCCTTAATATCTTGAAACCAAATTCTTTTATGCTGAAATGTAGTTGTTGAATTATGGGTATTGCTGATAAGGTAATTGGTGCCTTCACGTATTCTCAATATTGTAATGACTAAAAGTGTAAACACAAGAGAGTCTGCAGATGCTAGAAATCCAGAGTTACACACACACACAATCCTGGAGGAACTTAGGACTGGTCTTGGCCTGAAACATCAACACATTAATATTTTCCATAGATGCTGCCTGGCCTGTCCAGTTCCTCCAGCATTTTGTGTGTATTGCTTGGATTTCCAGCATTTGCAGATTTTCTTTTGTTAGTGATATGTGTCATTTGGCATGGTAGCATAGTGATTAGCACAATGCTTTACAGTGCAGGAGACAAGAGTTCAAATCCCATCAGTGCCTGTAAGGAGTTTGTACATTCTCCCTGTGACCACATGGTTTGCCTCCAGGGGCTCCAGTTTCCTCCAAAAGTCCAAAGATGTATCAGTTGGTAGGTTAATTGGTTATTGTAAATTGTCCCATGATTCAGTTACGTTTAAATCGGGGATATGTTTTGCAGCATGGTTTGAAGGCCTGGAAGGATCTGTGCCGCACTGTATCTGGATAAATAAATAACCTAATATATTTGCATCAACAATCAACTCACCCAATGTTGTGCTGGCGGCAGCCTGCAGAAGTATTGCCACATTGCATGCCCACAATGTTCATCAAGAATTCATAATGCTAGGGTAGATGTTTTGCAGGTCCCCTTTGCTCTCTCCCTCCTTTGTCAAATAATGCCAGCATGGTGATATTCAAGATGGAATCAGTGCAGTGTGTACAATGGAGCCATTGGCCTCTCAAAGCAGACATGATCTATAGAATAATCTGTAGCCATATTGCTATTTTTGATGTTTAAACCTATTAGACTACAAAAACATATATAAGAGCAGTATTAGGCCATTTGACCCATTGAGTCTGCTCTGCAATTTCATCATGGCTGATCCAATTTCCCTCTCAGCCCCAAACTTCTGCCTTCTGCCCATATCCCTTCATCCCCTGTCTAATCAGCAATCTACCAAACTCTGCCTTAAATAAACCACATGACCTGGCCTCCAGAGTTGCCCGTGTCAACAAATTCCACAGATTCAGCACCCTCTGGCTAAAGAAATTGATTCTCATATCCATTCCTAAAGCACGGCTCTCTATTCTGAGGGTGTGTCCTCTAGTCTTAAACTCTCTCACCATAGGAAGCATCCTCTCCACATCCACTCCATCAAGCCCTTTACCATTTAATAGATTAAAATTAGCCGCCTTTTATTCTTCTGAATTCTAGTGAATATAGGCTAAGAGCCATCAAACGCTCTTCATATGACAAGCCATTCAATCCTGGAATCGTTTTCGTGAACCTCCTTTGAACCCTCTTCAGTTTCAGCACATCCTTTCTACGATAAGGGGCCCAAAACTCCTCACAATACTCCAAATGAGGCCTCACCAGGGCTTTATAAGTCTCAACATTGCATTCTTCCTTTCATATTCTAGTTCTCTCAAAATGAACGCTAACATCACATTTGCCTTCCTCACCACAGGCTCAACCTGTGAGTTAACTTTTAGGGAATCCTGCACAAGGACTCCCAAGTCCCTTTGCACCTCAGATTTTTTGTATTTTCTCTCCATTTAAAAAATAGTCAACCCTTTCATTTCTTCTACCAAAGTGAATGAACTTACACTTCCTGACACTGTATTCCATCCGCTGTATCTTTGCCCAATCTCCTAATCTGTCTAAGACCTTCTGTTGCCTCTCTACTTCCTCAAAACTCCCTGCTCCTCCACCTATCTTCATATCATTTGCAAACTTTACATCAAAGCTATCAATTCCATTATCTAAATCATTGACATATAACTTAAAAATAATCAGTCCCTATAGACCACCACTAGTCTCCAGCAGCCAGCCAGAAAAGGCTCCCTTTATTCTCACTCTCTTCCTTCCGCCAATCTGCCTCTGCTTTATCCATGTTGGAATCTTTCCTGTAACACCATGGGCTCATAACTTATGTGTGGTACCTCATCAAGCGCTCCGGACCAGAAAATCCAAGTACACAACACCAATCGATTCTCTTTTGTCTACCCTCCTTGTTATTTCTTCAAAGAATTCCAACAGATTTGTCAGTCAAGATTTTGCCTTGAGGAAACCATACTGACTATTTTATCATCTGCCTCCAAGTAACCTAAGCTCTCATCCTTAATCACCAAGTCCAATGTTTTCCGAACCAATGAGGTCAGACTAATGGGCCTATCGTTTTCTTTCTTCTCTCTTCTTTCTTGAAGAGTGGAGTGACATTTATGATTTTGCAGTCTTCTGGAACCATTCCAAAACTAGTGATATTTGAAAGATCATTACTAATGCCTTCACAACTCTTTAACCACCTCTTTCAGAACCCTGGGGTGTACACCATCAGGTCCAGGTGATTTATCTTCCTTCTGAGTTTCCCAAGAACCTTCTGTCTAATTATGGTAACTCACACACTTCAAGACCCCTGACACCTGGAAGTCCTATCATACTGCTATTGTCTTCCACAGTGAAAACTGTTGCAAAATACTTATTCAGTACATCTGCCATTTTGTTGTCCCCCACTACTACTTCTCCAGCTTTGTTTTACAGTGGTCCAATATCCACTCTCACCTCTCTTTTACATTTTAGGTATTTGAACAAAGTTTAATATTATTGGCTAGGTTACTTTCATCTTCCATCTTTCTCTTCTAATGACTTCTTAGTTGCCTTCAGTTGGCTTTTGAAAGCTTCCCAATCCTCTTCCTACGAATCTTTGTTTTATTATATGCCCTCTCTTCAGCTTTTATGTTGGCTTATATTAATGATTTCCTTCATTTTTAAAAAAAATTATAAAAATTCTTAAAGTAGCTACACCCAGTAGCCACTTTATTAGGTGTATCTGTTCCCCTGCTCATCAATGCACATACAATATTTAATTAGCCAATCATGTGGCAGCAACTCAAAGTATATAAGCATGCAGAACATGGTCAAGAGGCTCAGTTGTTGTTCAGACCAGACATCAGCATGGGGAAGAAATGTGATCTAAGGGACTTTGACTGTGGAATGATTGTTGGTGCAAGATGGGGTGATTTGAGTATCTTAGAAATTGATGATTCCCTTGGATTTTCATGCACAACTGTCTCTAGAGTTTGGTGCAAAAAACAAAATAAAACATCAAATGTGCAGCAATTCTCTGGGTAGAAGCACTTTGTTGATGAGCAAGGAAAATGGCCAGACAGGAAGGTAACAGTAACTCAAATGACCACATGTTACAACAATGGTGTGCAGATGAGCATCTCTGAATATTCAACACGTTCAACCTTGAGGTGAATGGGCTACAGCAACAGAAGACTACGAACATAAACTCAGTGGCTGCTTCATTAGCTACAGAAGATAGCCCATGCTGTGGCTACTGAGTGTCTGTCCTGCTGTTTGAAATTATTTTTCGATATTTGGTGATTGGAGGAATGTATAGCAGGGATGTCAGATTTAAGTTCTTTGCACATAGAGTTGTGGGTGTGTAGAACACCCTGTATTATGGGTTGGTAGAGGCAGATACATTAAAGGCATTTAAGTAACTCTTGAATAAGCAGATGAATGATAGAAAAATGGAGGGTTATGTAGGAGAGAAGGGTTACATTGATCTTACAGTAAGTTAAAAGTTTGACAGAACATTGTGGGCTGAAGTGCCTGAACTGTTCTGTACTGTTCAAATTCGTTTAGTTGTCATTCAACCATACATGAAACCCATGAATACAGCCAAATGAAACAGCGTTCCTCCAAGGCCAAGGTGCAACACGTGATACCAACAGTCATTAACAGCACAAGGCACATATAGCACATACTAGATGGCAATAAACATACAGTTACATAAAATATAATGTAGCCCAAGTCCCTGGGTGTCATGTCCTGTAGATTGATGGTGCATGGGACGTTGGCTTTGAGAACAAGCCTACAGTAGCTCAGTCATCAGGTTCTAATGCAGCTGTTGCTGAACACAATTGAGCTTGGCTTCCACCAAGCAAACTCTGGAGAGCAGCCCTAACCCACCCCACCCTCTGGCTCTTGATCTCCCCCCCACCTCTCCGGATGACTGCAAACGGCAATCCCATGGCATGAAGACCTATTCCATGCTGCAAGTGAGGCCATGTAGCTCCCCCACCACTGGTCTCGCCAATAAAACAGTGAAGCAGATTTTCTGTATAAGACCCTTCTATGTTCTATGTTACATTACTTGTTCGGGTAACCTTGCTGACAAGACATGCAGGTTTTTATTGAAGCCTCAATAAGTGTTGGAGACCCACACACAGAACTCTGAGCTTCTCTAATGACTGTTATCTGCACTCTCTGTGGTTATCCTTATATTCCCACCATTGTACTCCTCATGGAGCACATTAGCAGAGTCTTGCCGTTCTGACATTACACAGGCATTTCAGAGTTATGGTTTATATATCATAATTATTTGAACTTTTCAAGGTGATTGTAACAAAGTGGTCACGGAATAAAAATCAGAAATAAATGAGGCATAAATAATAAATAGAATAAGCGAGGGAACAAAGGTTGTTGCTGTCGGAAGGGAACACAGGGCATCTTTTCATTTTTTCATTGACTCCGAGTTTGTATCTGATCTCACACAGCGCATCCTTGCTCATTGCTTTCCTTCCCTCTACCTTAAATTAGAAATGCCAAAACTCATTGTAGACGGTATAGAGTAATGCCTTGTGATGCCATAAATGCAAAATACTGAGCCTACATATTAGTTTCTCTAGAATAATTCAGCTCGAACCCTTTGTCACAGCTTTTTCAGTTCTGTTTATTCTGAGTTCAGTTCTTCCCTGCCGTGAAATGCGACGTGCTTGGGAAGGCAACAAAAAAAAAACTAGCAGGCAAACCCTGACTGACAAAAGATTTCATTTTTGCCGTATTTCATTTGACAGAACAGAGTTTTTTTTTAACAAACTAAACGAGTCAGTCTTTGACAATGAGATTACTTAAGTGCTTAGCTCTTTTTATATTTGCTTATGTGATGTTTTGCTCTTAGACAAATAGAATCACCGGATAACAAGGCAGTAACTGCTGAGATGTGCCTAAATCCCTGTGTAGACATGGTTCAGTTACTTTTAATGTTCAGCAGCCTGGAGGCCTAACAGGAGATCACATTTGGGGGAATCTAGGACCAGAGTGCATGGCCTCAGAACAGAGCAGGGCTTCCCAACATTTTTTATGTTTTGCACACTTCCCATTAACTGAGGGGTCCATGGGCCATCTCAAATAGAGGGACATCCATACAGAACATAGATGAGAAAAGTTTCTTTATCCAGAGTGTAGTGAATCTGTGGAATTCATTGCCACAGATGGCTGTGGAG
Source organism: Hypanus sabinus (assembly GCF_030144855.1). Classification (NCBI taxonomy): domain Eukaryota; kingdom Metazoa; phylum Chordata; class Chondrichthyes; order Myliobatiformes; family Dasyatidae; genus Hypanus; species Hypanus sabinus. The sequence continues at coordinate 2,455,368 of NC_082710.1, forward strand.
GTCAAATCATTGTGTATACTTTAAGCAGAGGTTGTTTGATTCTTGATTCGTCAGGGTGTCAGACGTTCCGGGGAGAAGGCACGAGAATGGGGTTAAGAGGGAAATGGATCAGCCATGAGGGTATGATGGAGCAGACTCAATGGGCTGAGTGGTCTAACTCTGCTCCTAGGTCTTATGGTCTTCTTTGGCCGTATCATAATCAACATTGATGAAATTGTCTTGCCAAATTCTGGTAGTTCTTGGTTGCTAACTGACAAGCTTCAAAGTCCAAAGTAACTTTATAAAGTACTTATATGTCATAATGTGCAACCCTGAGATTCATTTGCTTGTGTGCAGTCACAGTAAATACAAGAAGCACTAACTCTAGAAAAGCTGCAGATGTTGGAAATCCAAGTCCCGATGAAGGGTCTCAACCCAAAACATCAGCAGTTTATTCATTTCCATAGGTGCTACCTGACCTGCTGAGTTCTTCCAGCAATTTGTGTGTTTTGCCCCAGAAGCACAAGTTTATTCTAGGACTCTTATTTACTTAGCTTCCACATCCCTTCCTGCCTCCTCCACCTTTATCTAAGGAACTGTGCAGTCCCTAGGTAAACTGTAGAAACAATATATTATTAAAGTGAGTGCACAGTGAGAAAGGGGTAGTTCCATCTGCAAAAGAAACCAGTAGGAATTTTGGGATGATTCAGTTTTACAGGGAATTACAACCCATGTAATTTATGTTTCTTGAAAGGCAGTGCTGTGTACGTTGTCTGTGACATCTCCAGAGTTCTTTGCTTGTTGGGCTTCTTCGATGAAGCTGGCCAGTGGATTTACCTTATTGAGCTCAAGTATGAGTTGGATTTTGAACAACAATGTTGGGAACTTGGAGACCAGTCCTGCTGCAGCACAACATTCATTCCTTGAGGTGGCAGGAAACTCCATCTAGCTGAGGTGCTAACACACAGCTTGTTGTATGCCTAGAGGAAGGCAATGAATCTCAGTGAATTAGCTCAGGGCTAAGGCTGCAGTAGAAGTCATTGACCATTTGAAAAGACACTTGTACAATGACAATAAATTAGTGAGAATTAAGATAATTGAAAAAATAAAGATTGTTGTTTGCTCTACCTCAATTTTCTGAATGTTTAAACAATTATTTCATAATCATACTTAGAGCAGGGGTTTTTAAGCCTTGGACCCGTGCCATTAACTGAGGGATCTATAGACAGATGTTTTATTGCTCACATCTACATGAACGTGGATGAGTGCGGGGAGAAGGCTCAAGTAGGCCAAAAGCATTGACAGTGATCGACTGAACCTCATGATCTGTTTCTGCACTGGAATACTTTGAACCATAACTTCAGCCCTAAAGGCCATAAAAAATAGGAGCAGAATTAGGCTATTTGGCCCATCGAGTCCACACTGCCATTCCGTCATGGCTGATTTATTATTCCGCTCAACCCCATTCTCCTGCCATCACTGCCCCATTGTTGAAATGTTCCCACAATCTATAGACTCACTTTCAAGGAACTTTACACCTCATGTTCTTGGTTTATTTTTATCTATGTATTATTCTGTATTTGCTGTTTGTTGTCTTTTGCACACTGGTTGAATGCCCAAGTTGGTGCAGAGTTTCACTGATTTTGTTATGGTTATTATTCTCTTATGGATTTATTGGGTATGCCCACAATCTCAGTGTTGAATATGTTGGCGATAATCCAAATGCTGAAAGATCAGGTGTGGTTGGAGTAGGAAATATCGTGCCTTTGTGGAATAAGTCTGAATTTTGTTTTGTTGAGTCACTATCATAGGGGCCCTACAATTAGCCTCACAAGTGTCCGTCCCAACCAGTCAGAGTGGCAGGAAAATTAAAGGCAGGAACAGCTACAATTAGCAGTACGGTAATAATCCTTAAAATATTTATATATAAACATGAGATTCTGTTGATGCGAAAAGTCGAGGAGCAAATTCAAAATGCTGTAGTCAGGTAGCATCTTTCATCTATGTTCAGGCTGAGACCCTTCAACTGGACTGTAAAGGGAGGGGGGAAGCAGCCAGAATAGGAGGTGGGGAAGAGGGAAAGGAGTACAAGCTGGAAGGTGATAGCTGAAACCAGGTGGGGGGCAAGGTTTGTGGATGGGGAGAGGCGGGTGAAGTAAGAAGCTGGGTGGTGGTAGGTGGAAGGGGCAGGAGAGGAAGGAATCTGACTGGAGAAGAGAGTGGACCATTGGAGAAAGGGAAGGAGGAGAGGAATCAGGTGAAGAGAAGAGAGGAAATAAGAAGGGAGCCAGAATGGAGAATGGAAAATGAGAGGAGGAGGGAGGGGAAAGAAATGATCGAAAGTTAGAGAAGGTTCATGCCATCGCTTGTGTATAAGATGATGAGAGGCATTGATCATGCGATAATCAGGGGCTTTCTCCCAGGGCTGAAATGGCTAACACGAGAGGGCACAGTTTTAAGGTGCTTGGAAGTAGGCACAGAGGAGATGTCAGGGATAAGATTTTTACACAGAGAGTGGTGAGTGCGTGGAATGGGCTGCCGGTGGCAGTGGCGGAGGCAGATACGATAGGGTCTTTTAAGAGACTCTTGAGTAGGTACATGGAGCTTAAAAAAATAGAGGGCTATGTATAACCCTAGGTAATTTCTAAAGTAAGTACATGTTCGGCACAGCATTGTGGGCTGAAGGGCCTGTACGGTGCTGTAGGATTTCTATGTTTCTATCAGGTTGGAAGCTACCCAGGTGGAATAAGAGGTGTTGCTCCTAAAAACCTGAGAGTGACCTCACTGCAGCAGGAGAGGAGGCATGCACTGACATGTCAGAATAGGATTAGGGACAGGGATTAAAATAGATGGTCATCGGGAGGGAAGGTACATAAAAGATTTATTTGCAGAGTTACTAAAATGCCTTTTAAAAAACACCTGTGGTAAGTCACAGAAAATGCTGGAGGAAATCAGCAGGTCCAGCAGCATCTACGGAAATGAATAAACAGTTGACTTTCAAGCCGAGACCCTTCATCAGTTCTGGGGGAAAGAAGATGAGAAGTCAGAGCAAGCAGGTCGGGGAGGGGAGGAGAAAGCACAAGGTGGCCAGTGAGAGCTGCAGCTGGGAGAGGAGGAGTGGGCTGATGTAAAAAGCTGGGAAGTTGATTCATGAAAGAGATAAAAGGCTAGAAAAGGTGGGGGGGGGGCATCGAAGACCATGGAAAAAGGGGCAGGGGAGGAGTACCAAAGGGAGGTGTTGAGCAAGTAAGGAGAGAGAGGAATGTGGAATGATGAAGGAGAGGGGGACAATTATCAGATGTTGGAGAAATTGACGATCATGCTGTCAGGTTGGAGGCTACTCGGAGTCCTGAAAGAGGCTGCTGTCGAGATCACGGATGCACTCGCGATAATCTTTCAAGAATCACATGATTTTGGCATCGTTCCGGTGGACTGGAAAATGTCACTTCACTCTTAAAGAAAGGAGGATGGCAAAAGAAAGGAAATTTAGGCGAGTCACTCTAACTTCAGTGGTTGGGAAAGTGTCTATTATTAGGATAAGAATTGGAGGTACTTGGAGACTAATGATAAAATGTCAAAGTCAGCATGGTTTCTATGAAGGGAAATCTTGCCTGACGAATTTGTTAAGAGTTTGTTGAGGAAGTAACAAGCAGGATGGACAAAGGAGAGGCAGTGAATGTCATTTACTTGGATTTTCAGAAGGTGTTTGATAAGGTACCACACATGAGGCTGCTTAACAAGATAAAATCCTATGGCATTACAGGAAAGATACTGACATCGATAGAGGAATGGTTGACAGGGAGCGATTGGGAATAAAAGGAGCCCTTTTCTGGTTGGCTGCTGGTGACTGGTGGTGTTCCTCAGGAGTCAGTATTGGAACTGCTACTTTTCACATTGTTTGTCATTGATTTAAATAATGGAGTTGATAGTTCTGAGGCAAAGTTTGTGGATGAGGGTTAGGTAGTGCTGAGGAAGCAATGCAATTGCAGCAGAACTTAGACAAATGGGAAGAATGTGCAAAAATGGGGCAGATGAAATACAGTGTTGGGAAATGTACAATATTGCATTTTGGTAAAAGGATCAGTAGTAAGAACTATTATCTAAACGGGCAGAAGGTTCAAACATCAGAGGTGCAGAGGGATTTAGGAGTGCTTGTGCAAGACTCCCAGAAGGTTAATTTGCAGGTTGAGCCTGAGGTAAAGAAGGCAAATACAATGTTGGGATTTATTTCAAGGGGCCTAGTGGATAAGGCATCGGTCTAGTGAGCTGAAGGTCACTGGTTCGAGCCTCAGCTGAAGCAGTGTGTTGGGTCCTTGAGCAAGGCATTGCTCTACGATGACACTGGTGCCAAGCTGCTTGGGTCCTCGTGCCCTTCCCTTGGACAACATCAGTGGCATGGAGAGGGGAAGGGTTGCAGCTTGGGCAACTGCCGGTCTCCCATACAACCCTGCCCAGGCCTGCGCCCTGAACCTTCCATGGCGCAAATCCATGGTCTCACAAGACTAACGGATGCCTATATAAAAAAAAAGAATATAAAAGCAAAATGGTAATGCTGAGCCTTTATAAGATACTGGTCAGGCCACACTTGGAGTATTGTCAACAGTTTTAAGACCATAAGACATAAGAGCAGAAGTAGGCCATTTGGCCCATCAAGTCTGCTTTGCCATTCAATCATGGGCTGATCTAACTCTTCCAGTCATCCCCACTCCCCTGGTAACCAGCAGCCAACCAGAATAGGATCCCTTTATTCCCACTCTCTGTTTTCTGCTGATCAGCCAATGCTCCACCCATGCTAGGAACTCCCAAGTAAGTCCATAGGATTTTATCCTCATGTGTGGCACCTTGTCAAAAGCCTTCTGAAAATCCAAATATGCCACATCTACCACATCTCCTTTGTCGACCCTGCTTGTAATTTCCTCAAAGAATTGCAGTAGGTTTGTCAGGCAGGATTTTCCTTTCAGGAAACCATGCTGGCTTTGGCCTATCTTGGCCAAATTCAGGTACCCCGTAATCTCATCCCTAATAATCGATTCCAACAACTTCCCAACCACTGATGTCAGGCTAACAGGTCTATAGTTTCCTTTCTGCTGCCTCCCACCCTTCTTAAATGGCGGAGTAACATTTGCAATTTTCCAGTCATCTGGTACAATGCCAGAATCTATCAATTCTTGAAAGACCATTGTTAATGCCTCTGCAATCTCTCCAGCTACTTCCTTCAGAAGCCAAGGGTGCATTCCATCAGGTCCAGGAGATTTATCCACCCTCAGACCATTAGGCTTCCTGAGCACCTTCTCAGTCGTAATTTTCACTGCTCCTACTTCACTTCCCTGACACTCTTGAATGTCTGGTACACCGCAGATGTCTTCCACTGTGAAGACTAATGCAAAATACGCATTCAGTTCCTCTGCCATCTCTGCACCTCTCATTACAATATCTCCAGCATCATTTTCTATTGGTCCTATATCTACCCTCAACTCTCTTTTGCTCTTTATATACTTAAAAAAAAGCTTTTAGTATTTTCTTTGATATTAGTTGCAGCTTCCTTTCATGATTAATCTTTTCCTTCCTAATGACCTCCTTAGTTTCCTTCTGCAAGTTTTTAAAAGCTTTCCAATCCTCTGTCTTCCCACTGGCTTTAGCTTCCTTGTATGCCCTCTCTTTTGCTTTTACTTTGGCTCTGACTTCACTTGTCAGGCATGGTAGTGTCCTTCTTCCATTTGAAAATTTCCCTCATTTTTCACAGAAACTCCAGCAATTGCCACTCTGCTGTCCTTCCTGCAAATGTTCCTTTCAAGTCAAACTTGGCCAGTTCCTCTCTCGTGCCATTGTAATTTCCATATCTCAGAAAGGATGTGTCGGCATTGCAGAGAGTCCAGAGGAGGTTCACGAGGATGATTTCAGGAATGGAATGTTTAACATATGAGGAGTGTTTGACAGCTTTGGGCTTGTATTCACTGGAATTTGGAAGAATGCGAGGGGATCTGATTGAAACCTACCAAATGTTGAAAGGACTTGATAGGGTCGATGTGGAGAGGATGTTTCCTTTGGTGGGGGTATCCAGAACTAGAGAGCACAGCCTCAAAATTGAGGGGTGACCTTTTTAGAACAGAGGTAAAGAAGAATTGTTAGCCAGAGAGTAGTGAATCTATGGAAAAGTCCATGGGTATATATAGGGCTGAAGTTGATCATTTCCTGATCGAACAGGGCGTAAAAGAATATGGTGAGAAGACAGGTGTATAGGGTTGAGTGGGATCCAGGATCAGCCATGATGGAATGGTAGAGCAGACTCAATGGGCTGAATGACCTAATTCTGCTCCTATGTCTGATGGTTTTAAGGTGTTGCTCCTCCAACCTGAGTGTGGCCTCATCATGACAGTCATGAACTGACATATCGGAACAGGACTGGGAAGTGGAGTTACAATGTGTGGCCTCTGGAAGATCCTGCTTTTTCTAGCAGACGGAACATAGGTGCTCGGTGAAACGGTCTCCCAATCTACGCTGGGTCTCACCGATACACAGGAGGCCACACCTGGAGCACCGGATACAGTATATGACCCCAACAGACTCACAGGTGAAGTGTCGCCTCACCTGGAAGGACTGTTTGGGACCCTGAATGGTAGTGAGGGAGTTGGTGTAGGTGAAGGTGTGGCACATGTTCTGCTTGCAGGGATAGGTACTTTGTTTGTGGACCTGTGGTAAGTGTTTGCCAAATGTCATAGGAAAGAATTAGAACTGAAGCTGGGCTAGGTGGTATTGTCTATTACACAACGTCATGTCGTTTCTGAAGATGTATGTTCAGCAAATGATAAGCACAACTGATTTAGTTTGCATACTGCTTCTCATCTTCTCCTCATCTAAAACAACAGTGTTTGAGTTACTGTCGTCTTCCTGTCAGCTTGAACCAGGCTGGCCATTCTCCTCTGACCACTCTCACTAACACAGCATTTTCACCCACAGAACTGCCACTCACTGGATATTCGTTTTGTTTCTTGCACCATTCTCTGTAAACTCTAGAGACTGTTGTGCATGAAAATCCCAGGAGATCAGCAGTTTCTGAAATACTCAAACCACCCCATCTGGCACCAACAATCATACCACAGTCAAAGTCACTTAGATCACACTTCTTCTGCATTCTGATGTTTGGTATAAACTACAACTGAACCTTTTGACCATGTCTGCATGCTTTGATGCATTGAGTTGCTGTCACGTGATTAACTGATTAGATATTTTTTGCATGACAAGCAGATGTACAGGTGTACCTAATAAAATGGCCACTGAGTGTGGAATTCTTCAAGCTGCTGTTTCTGAAAAGAAATATTGATGGAACGGCAAATATTCATGGTCAGCAATGTACCACTTCCATCACTGGTTTCTTCGGTTGTGCATCCCTGTATCGTGTCACCACTTACATCAAAGGAGTTTGCACATGTAAATACACAGACAAATAGACCATAAGGTATAGAGCGAGAATTGGGCCATTTGGTCCATCGAGTCTGCTTTGCAAATAGAGGAAATACAAATATAAGAATAAAGTGGCTGTAGCATATTTAATTTCTTTCATACTTTGTGGTAATTTATGATCTTTCATTCATTTCATCATTTTCAAATAAATTATGCTGCAAATCATTGCTATGGTTGAAGGTAGAAATATGAATCATATTTATGTGAATTCATCTGACATCTTTTTGTTTGTCATCTGTTCATGAAGTTCTGTTGTCTAGAACCGATACTATGTAAAATCAGTATGCTACATTTGAACTATTTTGTGTTCTCGACAAATATTAACTATTTATTTAATTATTTGCTTAAATTCTACAAAACTATTTGTGGACTTTCATGTTAATAATAATAATAACTTATTTATAGAGCACTTTTCATAGTTCAACATCCTTTACAATGGGATAAAGTGTAAACAAGAAAATAAAATAAAAAATAAAAATAACGTGACAATAAAAGACAAAAAGATATTCATTAAAAGCAAGGTTAAATAAATCGATTTTTGACTAGTGTTTGAAAGTGTCAACTAAGTCTGAATCCCTTCCAGTTTTAGGTACAGTTTAGGTGCGTAGTTCAAAGAAGCTGACCTGCTGATTATCTTTTGCGGGAATTTGTTTAAATTGAAGAGACCGGCAGAAGAAGACATGAAAGTTTGCACAGGGTTATAAAATAAGAGGGATTCTGTGATGTATTCCAGTCCCAAACCATTGAGATCTTTAAAAGCAAGGAAGAGAACTTTAAAATTAATTCTCTAAATTACAGGAAACCAATGCAGAGCAGGTGTTACAGGAGTGATATGTTCCCTCATCATGGTTTTAGTTAAAAGTCTAGCATGGCATTCTGAATGAGCTGAAGTTTGTCAATAAATTGCTTTGGAAGGCCAGTAGAAAGAGCTCTGTCAACGGCATACTCATTCACTTGCTACCATCTGGAAATTCACCAAAGTAATTATTATTAATATGAGAGTTCAGATAGTGTCATTAAGCTCCTTGGGTCTGAAAACAATATGGGGGAAGTGATGACTTCAAAGCGAAACCATGTTTGTCTTCCCCCTAGTCTCACACACAACTCTGGTTGTGAATAGAAAGCAAATGTTTCAGACATGGTTCACCCAGCCACTGAACTCCTAAACTGCCTCTTCTGTTCCACGTTTTGAAATCACAGAGATCTTCCACATGTGACCTTCCAATACTCAGCCCAACATTTTCTTCTCTTTCCTTGACCTGAGGTCCATTGCTACATTGTGCCAGTGACCTGCTCAATGCAGCTTCTCTCAGGTAGGTTGTTCCCCCCTCATCCAACAGTATCCAAAGCAGAATACTTTTTATTGAGGGGAATGGCCAGCAGGGTACTCTGCACTGGCTGCTTATTCTCATTTCCTCTCCTGACTGTCACCCAGGTCCCTGCATCCTGCAACTTAGGAGTGACTATCTCCCAGTAGCTCCTGTCTATCACCTCCTCATTCTCCCATATGAGCTGAAGGTTATTAAGCTGCAGCTCTGGTTCCGTAACACGTTCTCTAACTAGCTGCAGTTTGGTGCACCTCTTCCAGGTGTAGTTATCAGGGAGACTGGAGGTCTTCCAGAGTTTCCATTTCTTACACATGCAATATACCACTACTTCTGGTCCTGTTCTCACCGCACTAGCTATGTACTAACAGGGAAACAAAGCTAACTGGAAACTTACTTGTAGCTTGTGCCTGTTCCATCCCAAGCTGGATGAGCCAAAGCCAACCACTCTAACACTGCCCCACTCCAATAATGGCCTGTGATTACTGCTATCAGAAAAAATAATACAGTAGTGACAAATTCTTTGTCTGTGAAATGTTGTACCAAGCCTATCCTGCAGAGGGAGACAGAGCTCATGAAACCAATTGAACTGGGTTCTTTTACCGAGCATCTGCCAAGCCCAGGCGGAAAATGCCTTCGGTCATCTGACATATCCACAGTGAAATTTGTAGCTGATGTGTTATTATATTCAAAAACCATATTATGCCCAGTGGGAAAAAAATTAGGAATAAAAAGCAAGAAATGAAAACAGTATCTCACCACCCAGAGAAGAGATTTTCCAGTGTCAGTGCCATCTGTAAGTGGTGTGTGGGCAAGGCTGTTTCTTAATTGTTAGTCACAGTTAAAGGCTGAATTTTTCAAAATTACAAGTTAAAAAAGTCTACCAAGTCTGATGTAAAAATAATTGTGCAAGTCCACTGTTATAGGAAGGAATCTCAGAGTTGTATTGTGTATACATATTAGTAAATGTAGTTAGAATCTTCGAATTTTCAACCACATTTAAACTATAGTCTACTTCACACTGAGTTTAAACAGAAAAAGAGTGATTTTATTGCAATTAAGTTCAAAAGTTTAGCACATTGGCTTTCATAAAGTAATTAAAGTACTGAGTACAGGACTTGGGATGTTATATTGAAGTTATATAAGAAGTTGGTGAGGCCTAATTTGGAATATTGTGTGTAGTTTAGGTCACCTTCCTGCAGGAAAGTTAACAGTAAGATTGAAAGAGCGCAGAGAAAATTAACAAGGATATTGCCAAAACTTGAGGACCTGAGTTAGAGGGGAAGGATTTCATTCTTTGGAATGTAGGAGAATGAGGTGGGATTTGATAGGGATATACAAAATGATAAGTGATTTAGACAGGGTAAATGCAAGCTGGTTCCTCCCTCTGAGGTGGGTAGGACTACAGCCACAAGTCATGGTGAAAAGTTTAAGGGGAACCTGAGGGAAAACTTCTTCACTCAGAGGGCAGTAAGTGTGAAATGAGTAACCAGCACAAGTGGTGCATGCAAGCTCGATTTCAATATTTAAGAGAAACTTGGATAGGCAAATGGTTGAGTGGGGTATGGACGGCTAAGGTCTGTGTGTGGGTTGATGAGACTAGGCCAAAGGACCTTTTCTAGGCTATAGTACCCTATAACTCAGTATCTCCAGTGACAAATAAATTAAACCTGTTCACTCTCAGACCATGACTGTGAGCAGTCTCACAGAGATACCAGAATCTGTCAATTCTTGAAAGATCACTGGGAAGGGAATTTCCAGAGGAATGCACCCACGTTGTCTGAATCAGTGTAAAAAAGCTTTAGAACTTCTGTAGAAACATGGCCTCTCAATATCCTGTTAAAACTTGAATCATAGAAGGCAAAGAGTGGTTGTGGATGGGTCATATTCTGCATGGAGGCCGGTGACCAGTGGTGTGCCTCAGGGATCTGTTCTGGAACCCCTTCTCTTTGTGATTTTTATAAATGACCTGGATGAGGAAGTGGAGGGATAGGTTAGTAGGTTTGTAAGACTCAAAGGTTGGAGGTGTTGTGGATACTGTGGAGGGCTGTCAGAGGTTACAGTGGGGCATTGATAGGATGAAAAATTGGGCTGAGAAATGGCAAATGGAGTTCAAACCAGATCAGTGTGAAGTGGTTTATTTTGGTAGGTCAAATATGATGGCAGAATCTAGTATTAATGGTAAGACTCTTGGCAGTGTGGAGGATCAGAGGGATCTTGGGGTCCAAGTCCATAGGACACTCAAAGAAGCTGCGCAGGTTGACTATGGTTAAGAAGACCTTCATCAGTTGTGGAACTGAATTTAGAAGCTGTGAAGTAATGTTGCAGCTATATAGGACACTGGTCAGACCCCACTTGGAGTACTGTGCTCAGTTCTGGTCACCTCACTACAGGAAGGATGTGGAAGCTACAGAAAGGAAGCAGAGGAGATTTACAAGGATGTTGCCTGGATTGGGGAGCATGCCCTATGAGTATAGGTTGAGTGAACTTGACCTTTTCTCCTTGGAGCGATGGAGGATGAGAGGTGACCTGACAGAGGTGTACAAGATGATGAGAGGCATTGATCGTGTGGATAGTCAGAGGCTTTTTCCCAGGGCTGAAATGGATAGCACGAGAGGACACAGATTTAAGGTGCTGGGGAGTAGGTACAGAGGAGATGTCAGGGGTAAGTTTTTTCACTCAGAGAGTGGTGAGTGTGTGGAATGGGCTGCTGGCAATGGTGGTGGAGGCCGATACAATAGGGTCTTTTAAGAGACTTTTGGATAGGTAGGTGGATCTTAGTAAAATAGAAGGCTATGGGTAAGCCTAGATAGTTCTAAGGTAGGGACATGTTTTGCACAGCTTTGTGGGCCGAAGGGCCTTTATTGCGCTGTAGATCTTCTATGGTTCTATGTTTGGAGAGGAGGCTCAGCAGACAGATGTCTTGGTACACAGGAAGGAAAAGCAAAGAGATCCTGAAAAGAGAATTTAGAGAGCTAGCTAGAAAGCTAAGAAGCAGGACCTCCAGGGTAATAATTTCTGGATTGCTGCCTGTACCACACACCAGTGAGGGTAGAATGAAGATGATTTGGCAGATAAATGCCTGGCTGAGAAGCTGATGCAGGGGGCGGTCTCTGTCCGCCAGAACAAGTGGGATCTCCCAGTAGCCACCGGTTTTAATTCCACTTCCATTTCCCTTTCTGATATGTCCATCCATTGTTGGGATGAGGCCATACTCAGGTTGGAGGAACAACATCTTTTATTCCGTTTGAGTAACCTCCAACCTGATGGCATGTACATCAATTTCTTAAACTTCCGATCATGTCCCCCACCCACTTCACCATTCCCCATCTCCTTTTCCCTCTGTCACCAGATCTCCTTGCCCGCCCATCACCTCCCTCAGGTTCTCCTCTTCTCCTTGTTTCTTCCTTCCATGGCCTTCTGTCTCTTTCACCAATCAACTTCCCAGCTCTTTATTCATCCCCTCCCCCTCCAGCTTTCACCTGTTACCTGGTGATTCTCTCTCCTCCACCCACCTTTCAAATCTACTCCTCAGCTTTTTTTCTCCAGTCCTGCCGTAGGGTCTCAACCCAAAATGTCAACTGTACTCTTTCCCATAAATGCTGCCTAGTCTGCTGAATTCCTCCAGCATTTTGTGTGCATTGTAGGGAGTCAACTATACTGAATTGGCTGTTATGTAATGAACCAGAGGTGATTAGGGAGCTTAAGGTGAAAGAATTCTTAAGAGGCAGTGATCACAATATGACCGAGTTCAACATGAAATTTGATAGGGAGAAAGTAAAGTCTGACATAGCAGTGTTTCAGAATCAGGTTTATTATCACCAGCATGTGACGTGAAATTTGTTAACTTAGCAGCAACAGTTCTTAATACATAATCTAGAAGAAAAAAAGTAAAAATAACTAAGTAAATCAATTAGTGTATATAATTAATTAGATTAAAATTATGCAAAAGCAGAAACAATAGATACTTAAAAAGTTCAGTAGTGTTTATGGGTTCATTGTCCATTTAGGTGTCAGAGAGCCAAGGGGAAGACGTTGTTCCTGAACTGCTGAGTGTGTGACTTCAGTACAGTAAAGGAAATTACGGTGGTATGAGAGAGGAATTGGCCAAAGTAAATTGGATGGAGATGTTGGCAGGGATGTCAGCAGAGCAGCAATTGCTTGAGTTTCTGTGAAAAATGAGGAAATTGCAGGACATCTGTATTCCAAAAACAAAGAAATACTTAAATGGCAAAATAGTGCAACCATGGCTGACAAGGGAAATCAATGCTAATGTAAAAGCAAAAGAGAGGGCATACAACAAAGCAAAAATTAGTGGGAAGACAGAAGATTGGGAAGCTTTTAAAAACCCACAGTGAACAACTAAAAGAATCAGTAGGAGGGAGAAGATGAAATATGAAGCAAGATAGCAAACAACATCAAAGTGGATAGTAAAAGCTTTTTCAAGTACATGAAGAATAAAAACGAGATGAGAATGGATATAGGACCGCAAGAAAATGAGGCTGGAGAAATAATGGGGGATAAGTAGATGGCAGGAGAACTAAATGAGTATTTTGGATCAGTCTTCACTGTGGAAGACAGTAACACTGTGCCTGATGTAATGTGTGAAGGAACAGAAGTGGGTGCAGTTACTGTTAATAGAAAGAAGGTGCTCAAAAAGCTGAAAGACCTAAGGGTACATAAGTCACGCAGGCTAGGTGAACTGCACCCTAGGGTTCTGAAAGAGGTAGTGATAGAGATTGTGGTGGCACTAGTAATGATCTTTCAAAAAGCACTGGACTTTGGTATGGTGCAGGAGGACTGGACAATTGCAAATGTCACTCCACTCTATGAAAGGTGGGAGGCAACAGAAAGGAAATCATAGTTAGCCTGACCTCAGTGGTTGGGAAAATGTTGGAGTTAGTTGTTAAGGATGAAGTGATAGAGTACTTGGTGACACAGGACAAGATAGAACAAAGTCAGCATGGTTTCCTTAAGGGAAAATCCTGCCTGACAGACCTGTTGGAATTCTTTGAGGAGATTACAAGTGGTATAGATAAAGGGGATGCAGTGGATGTTGCCTATTTGGACTTTCAGAAGGCCTTTGACAAGGTGCCACACATGAGGCTGCTTACCAAGTTAAGAGCCCATGGTATTACAGGAAAGTTACTGGCATGGTGAGAGCATTGGCTGATTGGTAGGAGGCAACGAGTGGGAATAAAAGGATCTTTGTCTGGTTGGCTGTCAGCGACTAGTGGTGTTCCGCAGGGGTTGGTGTTAGGATCACTTCTTTTTATGCTGTATGTCAATGATTTAGATGATGGAATAGATGGCTTTGTTACCAAGTTTGCAGATGATATGAAGATTGGTGGAGGGGCAGGCAGTGTTGAGGAAACAGGTAGGTTGCAGAGGGCTTAGACAGATTAGGAGAATGGGCAAGGAAGTGGCAAGTAAAGTATAATGTTGGAAAATGCATGGTCATGTACTTTGGTAGTAGAAGTAAATGTGCAGACTATTTTCTAAACGAGGAGAAAATCCAACAATCTGAGATGCAAGGGGACTTGGGAATCCTTGTGCAGAACACTCTAAAGGTTAACTTGCAGATTGAGTCGGCGGTGAGGAAGGCAAATGCAATGTTAGCATTCATTTCAAGTGGTTTAGAATACAAAAGCAGGGATCTGATACTGAGGCTTTATAAGGCACAGGTGTGGCCTCACCTTGAGTATTGTGAATGGTTTTAGGGTCCTTATCTAAGAAAATATGTGCCGGGATTGGAGAGGGTCCAGAGGAGTTTCACATGGATGATTGCAGGAATGAAAGAGTAATCATACAAGGAACATTTGTTGGCTCTGTGTCTGTACTCACTGGAATTGAGAGGATGAGGGAGGATCTCATTGAAAGCTTTTGAATGTTGAAAGGTCAAGACAGAGTAGATGTGGAAAGGATGTTTCCCCTGGTGGGGGAGTCTAGGACAAGAGCGCATAGCCTCAGAATAAGGCATCCATTTAAAACAAAGATGCAGAAAAAATTCTTTAGCCAGGTAGTGGTGAATTTGTGGAATTTGTTAACACAGGCAGCTGTGGAGGCTGCCTGTAGGTGTATTTGAGGCAGAGCTCGATAGGTTTTTGATTGGACACGGTGTCAAAGGTTATGAGGGGAAGGTCAGGGTGTGGGGCTGAGGAGGAAAAAAGAAAGGATCAGTCATGATTGAATGGTGGAGCAGACTCAGTGGGCCAAATGGCCTAATTCTACTCCTATGCCTAATGGTCTGAAACAGGAGTTGAACAACAATCCATCTCCACAACATCAAGAGGCCAAAGGATACTTAAATCCTCATCTCAATAGCATCTTCTGATGCTGATTCATAATGCCATTACCTGAACCTGTTAGTGAAGATATGGAGACCGACTCACAAACCATACTGTTCAAAAAGCTGTGAGAATCCAATTGCATTCCTCCCCTCGGTTATTCAGTGGGCAAAGAGAAGCTGGAATCCATACCTTTATAACTTTGCTTAAATTACCTAAATGAACAAAGGTGGTTAAACTCAAATCTTTAAAATTCAAGATTCAAGATTGTTTAATCTCATTTCCTGTACACAAGTGCAAGGGAAAACAACATAATTGTTACTCCGGATCTGATGCTACACAAAAATAATCACAATAAGATAAAGAACCAAAAAAAACCAATAAATATAAATACTTAATACATCTTATATACATAGATAGCTTGTTTGTCCATATTGCTCTGCCATAGACTGTGGTGGAGGCCAAGTCCATGGGTATATTTAAGGCAAAAGTTGATCATTTCCTGGTCAGTTAGGGCATCAAAGGATGTGGCGAGATGGCAGGTGTACGGGGTTGAGTGGGATCCGAGATCAGCCATGATGCAATGGCGGAGCAGACTCGATGGGCTGAACGGCCCAATTCTGTTCTTATGTCTTATGGTCTAAAGTGACAGTAGGCACAGGAGTGTCTGTACATAAGGTGACTCTGGCAGGAAATGATGAAGCAGTGCTGGTTGGGGGAGTGTAGGTGTTGATCAGCCTCACTGTTTGTTGAGTTGGTGGTCCTGGCGTGGATGCTACCTAATGGGAGTGGGACAAATCTGAATGTGAACCATATAACAACAAGCAAATTCTTCTGTGTCCATGGAAAATTAGTTTATTTCATTCACGATTACCCTGGATAATTATTCATTATTGTTTCCCTGTGAGGGAAGTGGATTTTTCAGGAAGTTAAATAGCTCAGGATGTAAAAGAAGCTTTTCACTATGGTCTCTGAAGATCAATTTCACTCCCACTGATTTGAAACAAACTGCACTGCATAAATAGTCAAATTCCTACAAAGTCAGCAGCCAAAAGGTTAATGAGAAGTGGTCATAGGTTAGTAAATCTCTGCAGCTTTTGACAAACTGACCATGCATTGTAAAACAGAGTGATCAAAATGACTAATAATGAGGTTATTGAATCTGTGTGAAGTCAGCTGAACCGTGGGTGCAGTGGACTGACCTCAGTGTTTCTAGACAGACCTCAATCCATACAATGTCAATAACCTATTATTACATTTACACACATAAAATGTAAATCAATTCCCACACAAACATATGTTGTGATCTCTTTATGTGCCATGGCTCCAGAAAAAATCAAGACCAGACCAGCCAGATTCACTGATCCCCAACTCGGTCATGGGGGTAGAAATAGTTATTTCCCTGGAATCCACTTTAACTTTCACTAAAATCACTAATGTTTAGATTTATTTGGGTTTTTACTTCTGGATACTATTTGATGCAAAGGAAATAATTGTTTATTTATGATTTATGAACGAAGGATTAAAAATTAAAACTATAGACTTTTTATTTGCATAGATATTATCATAAGGTTCAAATTATCATTGCACTTAGAGAATTTTGTTTGTTTTGGGCTCTGTAGTTGTGCAGAGAGGCATCCGAGAGGACATAACCTTGCGAATGAAACAGTATATTTTTCCAGAATTACAAAGCACGGTTAAACCTTCTTTGTGGGTGGTCTCATCCAGTATTGTGCAGGGACAAAGCAGAACCATTTTCAAATACAGACAGCAATCACAAATTGTATCTTGTGTGAAAGGTGCAGAAGTTACAGCTGACTTTGAACCAGGATAGCTTTATAGTAATATAGTCATATAGTAACTGAGAGATGGGCACATACTCTGCTGATGGTCTTGATTAACAGTGAGTTTGAACCATTTTTTTGTCCATTCCTAATCATGACAAACTCCATTCTAGGTCCTTGTGCACACTTTGTCTTGATAAAGTAGTGAAGTATTTACTTACCCTTTAGTAAAGCTTCAATCTGGTCTTGTAACCAGGGCTGTAGCGCATAATAATGCATGGCAGCTCACTGTTATAACTGTGACCTAGAATGGGAGAACTTGAGAAACTATGGCAAATTCAGGTTTTGATTTGCTGCTGAACATTCGGCAGAGATTTCCTAAGTGAAAAGATGTAGTTATCTTGTCAATGAAATCATTTGATTATGAAGGGTTATTTGAAAAACTGAGTAACTAATCCTGATGTAAAGGGTTCATCCTGAAAACAATGGAATCTGTGATGTGCGAAACACCTCCGCATTGTTGTCTTGTAAATATAGTCATTTGCTTTGGGAAAAATAGAAGTTCATGCCCTGAAGTAAACACCATAGAATAGTAAATAGTGTTTGAAGATGAATTTGGATTGATTTGCTATACTCATTAATGAATTGAAGGTATTAGAGAGACCTATGTTTCTATATTGCCCAGTCTATAAGCTTTCAGTGAATTAGCAGAAATAAGCAGGCATGACTTTCATCATTGCCTCATGACATTGTGTAGTTGACTGTATAAATTGTTAGACATTGTGGGTGATTTCCAGAGCCACTTTTACATTAGATACATGTCAATGAGGAATGCAAATATTACACCAGGGAATGCTGCAAAAGAACATATTATTGTAACAAAATGCAGTTCATATTGCTTGTATCCAATGTATTGTAAAATATTCAAGTACTTTTTACGAAGTACCCTTAATTGTACCAGTAAGATTGTATTGTTGAGATTATCTTAAGACAATTAAATATCTGAGTTTTACTCGAAGATTGTTTTGTCTAGAGGTATATAAGTTTGTCTAATGATGATATTTTCTGCAATTTAAGGGTCATTGATTAATAAAATGCAGAGAAAAATTGTGCATTGTCAATGTTTACTAGACCTGTGGAGAGCAGGTTTCCTATACTGGCTGAGTCTAGGACCAGAGGGCAAAGCCTCAGAACTTCAAAGTAAATAGAGGGACATCCATTTATACTAGAGATGAGAAGGATTTTTTTTTGCCAGAGGTTGGTGAATCTGTGGAACTCATTGCCACAGGCGTCTGTAGATGCCAAGTCATTGAGTACATTTAAAGCAGAGGTTGATAGGTTCTTGTTTAGTCAGGGCATCAAAGGTTACAGAGAGAAGGCAGGAGAATGGGGTCAAATATAATAGAATGTTGAAGGGTTGAGTGGCCTAATTCTGCTCCTAACAGAATTCTTGTCAAAGAGTTCGTCTGTAAGTTTCCCTGTAGGACATAGGGTCCCCAGACACCTAGTAGGGGTCCATAGCATAAAAAATGTTGGGATCCCTGTTGCAAAGCGTTAGAGCCAGTGAAACAAAAAACTTCACACCTCCCCCAGTCAGTTAATCAGATCAACCATTGGAGTTACCCGCACCCCCCCCCCCCCCCATCTCAGATGTCAAGTTGGTGCCAATTTTCCCATTTAGTTGATATCAGAATCAGGTTTAATATCACTGGGAAATGTCATGAAATTTGTTGTTTTGTGGCAGCAGTACATTGTTATACACAACAAAAAACTGTGTTGCAATAAGAAGTACGCTATAAAAAATAAATTAAATAAGTAGTGCAAAAAGTGCGATAGTGTTAAGGTCCATTCAGAAACCTGATGGTGGAAGGGAAGAAGCTGCAGTGGTGTTTGAAACAAATCAGAGTTCTGGTGTGACCACAAATAGATATCTGGTAAACCTGCTCAGTGACAGAAATTCTTTGGCTTTCTATGTATATCATTGTCGCTCATAGAGCCTTGTTACATGTGAGTTTGTTTCCATGTTTCTCTACATTACAACAGAGACCTCAAAAGAGAGTTTAAAATTTATCTCATTGTAGTGCTATTTATGAAGTACGACCTCATAGTAATCCCAGTCTCACAACTGTATGGTTTATCTTCACATTGCTGGTGACTAAGGCATTTTCTGTTTTCTCTCTCACAGCAAGAGTTAGAAGAGAGCTTGATAGCATATGAGGAGGATGAAGAGGACGGAGCTGACAAGGTAATTATCCAACAAACACCTCTGTTTTCTCTCAGGTGCTAAGGACTTTTGTTTTTCGACCTGATGGAGCTCTGAAGACTGGAAAGGAGTGTTTGAAGTGTTTGAGTACAGATAATTGGAGAGAGCTGTTTATCATCCTAACAACTGTTACTATTTACAATGGGGAAGGGGAAAACCTTTTTGCAGGCCTCGAAGTTAAGCAATTTTTTAATACATGTATGTTGGTGTGGTCATGCAGGTGCAAGTACATTAGAGAAAAAGGTCACCCTCTGTACAAAAGAGAAATGACAAACTTCTGAAGGAGAAAGCTGAGTTTTAGAACTGGTGGCTGGTAAAGATACAGAGTGAATTGCTGAGTGCATCTGAGAAAATAATGAATAAAAAATGAAATACTGTAACAACTGCCAGACATTTAAAATGCCTCTGCAGTTTATTGGAAAGTTTTCCTTATATGTTACTTTGTCATAACTACACAGAGATAGCATTGTACAAGATGATGAGAGGCACAGATCAATTGGACAGCCAGAGACTTTGTCCCAGGGTGGAAATGACTAATATGAGAGGGCATCATTTTAAGGTGATTGGAGGAAAGTTTAGGGATGATGTCAGAGGTAGGTTTTTTTGCATTACTGATGTCAGTGGTGGGTGTAAGGAACAAACTGCCAGAGGTGATACTAGAGGCAGATGCATTAGGAGTCTTTAAGAAACTCTAAGATAGGCACACGGATGATAGAAAAATGGAGGGCTTTGTGGGAGGGAATGGTAGATGGATCTTAGAGTAGGCTTAAAGGTCAGCACAACATCATGGGCTGAAGGGCCTGTACAGTGTTGTAGTGTTCTGTGTTCTATCATTTGTATAGATTTGACTGATTTTATTGCTCATAAAGAATAAAAGATGCTAATTATAATAATTACATAGCAGAAAAAGAATGCTACTGAAGAATTAGAGAAGGAAATAAGCATGCTGTGTTAAAATTGCCCCAGGAATAATCAGAACACACAAGGATAATATAAATAACTAAGGAGATGTGAAGATTGTTTTGGCAATCTATATTACAGGTTACAAACAGTGTGTTTAGAAATTGAGTAATTGCTGTAAGGATGATGGAACACGAATAGGTGCAGAACGATGGACAAAGAGAATGTCAGAATTTCAAAGCTTGGATGCTTTGTAAATCTCCCACGTGAAGCCTGAATGGTTGTGTTCGTCATATAAGCACATGATAAATGATTCGCTTTGTAATGCAAGCTCTTGCTTCTCTTGTACTTATCTACAAGATAGAGTGTGACATTAGAATATTTTCCTTTTTCTGGCAAGAGCTCTTATTCAATCATCAGAAAAATGGAAGTCTGACTTGTAAGTTCTCCTCTGTCTTTTGATAAGATGTTGATATTGTTTGATATTGAGAGGCCATGTCCACTTCTTGCTGCTTCCATCAGGAAGGAGGTTGCATGCCCGAGATTGAGGAACAATTACCCTTCAACCATCAGGATCCTGAATCACTCACCTCAACTCTGAACTGATTCCACAGCCAACACTCACTTCTAAGCACTCTATAGCTCATGTTCTGAATATTAGTTATTGTTTTTTTGTATTTGCCAAATTTGTCACCTTTTGCACATATTTGTTTGTCTTTGTACGTAGTTTTTCATTGATTCTGTGGTGTATCAACTGTGAATCCTCACAAGAAAATGAATCTCAGGGTTGTATTGGGTGACATATATTTACTTTGATAATAAATTTACTTTGTTTGAGTTGCTTCCTGTGGAAGTTAACAAAAAGGGGATTCACAGTATATCAAAGTTTAAAGATAAAGATACATGATTTAATTAAATAGTTCTGTAAGTTTTCACAGCAGCCAATAAGAATTTTTTTCTAAATTTGAACATATTTGCAGGCACTTCAGGATCACTCTCTTATAGCCAATAACTTGTCCAAACATCCTCATGTGTAGAGCTACTAAATTTGACAACTCTATCTAAATGATTATTCAGGTACCTTTAACATGCTAATTAATGCTTTAATGTTCTATTTTGAAATATGATCCCAAAATTAGCAAAAGCACAATACAAAGTGAACAAAAATCACAGTTTTGTCAAAGTAAAATTTATTATCAAAGTACATTCAATGGTTCAACGGTTTGATTTAATATCAGAGAATGTATACAGTATACAACCTGGAATTCTTGCTCTTCACAGGCATTCATGAAACTGAAACAAAAATGCAAAGAATGAATGACAGAAAATGTTAAAATCCCCCGCCGAGAGAGAGATATCACTCAAGTGAAGGTGCCTTCTTTTGACAGCAGCATACATTACCTGTGCTGTCTCAATGTTTCAATCTCCCATGATGCCTCAGTCAGTGACTTTGGCGAGAAATTGAGTTGTCCACAGGGTCGCACCATGAAGGCACATGTCTTCCAGGGTGCACCTGGAGGTATCGAAACGCCAGGCTACTTGGCGAGTCCGAGAGTGAGACTGAGAATGTACTGCCCATGGAGAACTGTGCTTTGAGCTACAGCTGCATATCATGGACTCTTACCTTACCAGCCACCTTGAAAAGAGAAAAATAATTTTTTTCCTGAACAGTTTCTCAGGGTTGTACATGGTAACATCTATGTACTTTCATAGTAAATTGACTTTGAACTTTTACTTTGAATGTTTATGTTATCATATACTACTTTGAGATTAATT